>NC_050511.2:62143126-62776248 GCF_012460135.2 Molothrus ater
GAACTCCCCTAACCAGTTTGGCAACTTTAAATGCAAGCAGTGCAGGTTGTGGTGGGAAAGCTGAAGGATAGCCTGGCCACTGGCTATGAGTAGTAAAACAGCAGAAATATTACTGCAGTTACACCAGTCACCAGAAGTGACACCAAAGTGCTTGTGCCTTTCTGGGGTGGCTTGCAAACACCTTGGAATAAAGCCAGAAAGCAACAGCTGACTTCATTTATCAGGCAAAAAATAGGGCATCTCTGCAGAGGTTGATGGATGTTAACACTGAGCAATGGACAAAGTCACAAGGTGACAGTGCTACAGGCCTCAGCTCACTTGCTACAGCTTATACATGAATTCTCTCTCAGGTCCTGGTGAGCTGAATGAGGGTGGTGTGGTGTCAGTGACAGTGACAGGCATGGTGCTCCACCAAAGTCACTGCCAGTGTGAGCACAGAGACCCACCTGAACTGGGTCGAGCTTGTTCTATCAGTGATTACAGTGTATCTAAAATAAAAAATAAATTTTATGACTCATACTTTTCAGAAAATAGATGTCCTTTGAGGGAACTCTCAGAAAAATTCTGGTGGAAAGTTAGCTGATCTTAGCTGACCAAAACTTTCCTGATATAGTAGAACTGACTTTAATTTAAGACTAAATAGATGTTAATTGTATATGTCTTTGCTGAACTTTATAGCCAGTATTGGCTTTGACTTGTGAAGATTTTCTGTTTTCAGTTTTAGATTTTAGCAGCATCTATGGATTTCAAGAAAATATTAATTCAGTAATGTTAAAAAAACACTCAACCATTTAGCATTGACAGTGCTTTCTCCTGCAGTACTTTTTGTTCTCTTTAAGGTGGATCTCATCTCAGAGGAATTTGTTTCATCTTTGCCCTCCTTAGGAAAAAAGGACCATATAATGTATCAAGGGTTACATAAGAGAATTAATTTACAGCGGGTAATTAATTTTTCTGAGGAGAATTTTATGTTCTCATTCTCCTGCATAAGATCTAAATGTTGTTTTATAAAATAGAGATAATACTTTCACTTTTTTATTTTTATGTTATCTTTATATAGATTTGGCTACATTGTTTTAAATTGGAATAATTCAATTTTGTGTTAAGGAAGATGTATTTCATAGCTGAGGAGCTAAAGAGTCAAAGACAGATTTCTCAATATGGGCAACAAGTCTTTGAACAGATCCCTTCAGCCACCACCCACAGCCAGTCTGAGAAAGGAAATTGCTGAATGAACTGCTTTCTAATTCATGACAAAACAGTGACAGAAAGTACTTTGCTGTGGGGGAAGGCACACGAAATGATAAAAGGCTTCTTAGTGAAGAAGTAGTTGCAGAGATAGATGTGATGCAAACTTATCTTCAGGTTTCACCCTTTCTATAAGAATAGTGTCAGACCTGCAAACTCACTCAGCGGGTCCAGCAGGCCCACTGCATGTGCACATTCAGCATAAGGCAGGCATACATACAAACCAACAGCAGTATTTCAGATGACCCTTAAGCACTTAGAATGTGGATCTGCCACAGTATAGCTAATGCAGCAACACAGAGTTAAAGGATTTTCTGTTCCTTGAAGTTTGCAGCACTGCCATTGGCACTGTAATTCTCGGATGCAGTATCCACCAGGCTGCCAGGTGCCTGGCTCAACATGTGTGCATGCTTGTGGAGTGATTCCACCTTCTTTCTTCCACTCATGGCCTCTATTCTTAATAATTTCAGGTTTCCAACAAACCGAGACAAAAAGAGCTAGAAATGATGAGTATGCAGGCTGAGTGAATAGCTATTTAAGTGCTGAGCACTTAAATGGATAGCAGAGCTGCACTGCCAGAAACAGTGTTCACCTTAACAGGGAGCTCTGACAGACTGGGATGCCTCCCAGTGGAACTGACACAAAAAACTGACACCTTTTTTTCACACAGGCTCACAAAACAAGATTAGACTAATTGATCTGATACAGCAAAACTGGCACAAACCCAATAGGGGTTAAAACTTAAAAGTGGAAGAGAATCTCTTTATCTCAATAAGCAGTCTACTCACTGAGCACAGTGGTATCATCTCCTCTTGAGGCACACACAGGGGTTAGCATTAACCCTAATTATTTCTACGGAAGACTATACCCCTAGACAGTCTGTGGGCTCTGAGTACTGAGAGAAGATGCTCTTTTTCTGCTTAAAGTAATTTCCTTCCATAGCTTTTGTGCCAATTTTGAAGTATCAGATCAATTAGTTTAATCCTGTTTCATGTGATCATCATAAGAAGATGGTTATTTCTAGTCTAGTGCCACAGTAAGACAAAGACACACTGCAAATTGTTCTGTTTACAATTGTCAATGTTCCTGAAAAAAACCCTTGATCTTTACCAGTTGGTTCTCAATGTACTGGCAGTAAAGCATTTCTTTTGCAAATGGGTGCACCCAAATTTTCAGATTTTTTAGCTACTCTAATACTTTGCAAAGCATTAGCTACAGACTTGTGATTTCACACTGCAATAGGCACCCATTTTCCAATGTCCTAGGTTCTGTGTTCCACGTACAAGAAATCAGAGACACTGCCTCTCTACCTTTGCAATTTCCCATTTACGATTAAAACTGAAATACCAACATGTGGTATGAAACTCTTGTTTGTCATGAGTAATAATGTAATTCCTTAGATAATAAAATCGCAGACAATTTTTAAAATTGAAAATTGAAGCCTTTCTTCTCATTGAGTGGGTCTGATTTGCATTATTTGAACTAATGCCTGAAATAATATGTTGATATGTCTAAGCAGCAAGTTTATGCATTTCCCCCTCTCCACCCCTTTTCTTAACTTCCAGTTCCCAGCAACTGCTCCTGCACTAATGCCTTTAAGAAGACAAAGAATCCTTTTACATGGCTCATAATGTAAGGCATTCTTTCTTTTTGAGATTACAATTTGGTCTGCAGATTGTGCAAAAGGAGATAAAAAAGGACCCAAATCACACCTGTAAGCTCTCAAAAAAGGCTGACCAGAAGTAACATGCCAACTGTAATGCTACATGGGTTGTATAGGGAACAAGATAAGAAATCCACCTCCTTCAAAGCTGATTTAAGGCAGAACAGGTGTGACTTCCAGTTGCCAGCCTATATTGGTGTCAGCACTTACACTGCACCAGATGTAATTAATTCATGTTTCAAACAAGGAGGTAGCGCTAAAGACTATTTGATAAAATGGAAAGCAACTAGGAAAATTAGGCATGAAATGTGTCTTTATCATCAGTAGGCTTTACAACCATTGGCACCACTTGTTTGAAAGCTTGTAAGAGTGTATCATTGTACAGAGGTGCCTGAGGCTAATGCAAATGATGATGACTACGCTGTATTAAAATCTCATACCTTGCAGCCTTCACATGTGATGACTCCATAGTGTATTCCAGAGGATTTATCACCACAAATTTTGCACGGTATCACTTCAATTTGTGCTGAAAGAGAAAACAAGGCAGATATTTTGAGTATATAATTGTATTAATTTCTTTTTTTCCCAAAATGAGATCTTTAGAAATAGAGAGTAGATAACCAGTTGAACCCCAACAATACAAAAATGCTTTGTATTGTATGTCTGTTTCTGAATGCTTTTGTTTGGCAAATTTTAAATGCTTCACATTATGTAGTTTCTGCCACATCCCACAAAACTCTTCAACATTTCAAAATGTCTCACAATTAGTAAGCTTTACTCATATTCCCTTTTTAAAGTTTTTTTTTTTTACTGGTTAATTTTATAATTATTACAAATGATTATTGCTAATGACAGTCATTAGGGGTCCTAAAGAATAATCTGGATTGTCCTTTCCTACATATTTCAAATATTTGTGACTTTCCATTTTTCTGAGGTAGAGACACAGTGTGTATTTTGATGCCCTTTTTAAAGAAGAGTAGACATGATGAAGTTTTCACTTTCTTCAAATTATGTTCAAGACATGAAGATACCAATACCACTGTCAGAGACAGGCAGGTAAAAGCTTGCTTCATCTTCCTGTCTTCATACCACTTGTTTTAATACTAGGTCATTGGCAGGCAAGGCCCCCAGATGGAGTTCAGGTAGCCAGTGGCTATGTGCTGGGAGAGTCAGGTACAGCCTGAAAAATGTTTACTTATGAATGTGCTTCAGATCCTTTTATAAACATAGTGGTCATCTGATTCTGAGAAGGAAAACACATTTCATTATCTTTTAAATTTTTTTTTGTAAACGCAACTGTTTGATTCTCTCAATTACTTTGAATCCTGTGTCTTTCCTTTGATGATGCTGTAAGAGCACATTAGACATGTTAGGAAAAGCTGTGCCTTTATTTAAGTCAGATGAACTGAAAAGAAATGTTAAACTTGTTTTCTCTCCCTTTCATTTTCTTCTGTAGGATGCATTCCTCCCTGCTATTCTCCTCCTACTTTTTTTTCTCCTGGCAGATGCTGTTTCTCCATGCCCAGGGCAGGAACAGCAGCAGTTCTCTGCAACTCAAGTCATCCATCAAATCCTTGAGTAGAAAAGCTTTTTTAGTAGAGCTAGCCCAAGCACAAGGATAGGTAACTGTTAGTACGTTTAACAAGACACGGATAACTCTAAAATGGATTGAGACAGAGAAATAAGATTATTGTCCAGATGCTAATCCTAAAAAGAGCATTCCATTTCAAACTTGTGGGCTGTTGAAAAGATTAAAAAAAACTGGAAAAAAAAGGATGCATAAAAATGACTGCAATTGTAAGCTAAGCACTAAATATGCCTGCACAGTGGATACTGTGAAAATATAATCATATAGCCTGGATTATGCCCTGTTTCTACTTATGATTATCATTTATCTCTTTTAGCAGAAGCCAGAAGTTTCCTTCCTACTACTTCCTTCCTCCCACCACCTTGTAGTTAAATAACCAAAACTCACTACTGTGTCCCAGCGAGCCACCACCACCACACTTCCCACTGAAAGGTGCATTGCATACACTACTCCTTTATCCTCCTATTTAGTGCAGAGGCTTAAGGGGTAAACTGCACAGTTTATTAGTCATTATTATTTGCAGGCCCTCTACTTTGGAAAGTCAATTAACTATTCCCTTGGGACAGCATATTCCAAGGGACCCAGGCAAGAGGAACTTATGGACGGCTGAAGAGACTTTAACTCCTCACTGTGAGCTCATTTTCTTGACATACTCTTTCTGATCTAGCATAATTTTAGGTTCAGGCAAGTAAACCAGTTTTAAAACTGCTCCTAATCCATGTTAGAGGGAACAGAGGGAACTCCTTAACAGAGAATTACTTGCAGTTCTTTGGAAATTTTTCCAGGTTGGTCCTGCTCAAACATTCCTATGCCTTATGCCCACTAGGATAAAAAACCCTTTAAATATGTGCCTCCAGGCACTGCTGTTTATGAGGCTACTTTGAGTAACTGCTCACAGGTCTCTGCCTGAGAGTCATGTGGATGGAGGAAGTCTCAGCTCTGGGACCATGTGCTGCTTTATGTTATATTGACATATGTCAACGTCAGAGGCAGGAACTTCAATGAGAAGAGAAAGAAATCTTCAGGAAAAGACAAGACGGAGAAAAAAAAACACCACAAAAATATCAAGGTACTTTTAATGTGACTTGCATATACCATTTGTAACTCTGATAGGAACAGAGAGAGAAGAATTTATCCTGAGACGCTGATTGCAATTAGCACAGTACTTTTTACTGTAAGCAAACAACAATTCCCTGCATGAGTCTCAATTATAAGCTCTACATTCATGGTATTTGTGGATCAAGTCCCTAAATGCTAAGGCTTTGGGTTTCAATTAATATGTAAAAATATTTTAGACTTGTGACTCTTCAGTTAATTCAAATCTTTATTTGAAAATAACCATTCTATAAATTAGTAAATTCAGTTTTTTCTAGGAAATTGCAACCATTTCTTTTAAGACAACTCACAGAAAAGACATTCTTAGGACACAAAAGGCATTTGAATAAGTTTGGAAAAGTGTATTTTGCTACTGTCCCTGACATTTCTTTAGTGAAAGAGCCAAACAGTTTCAGGATTCCTAATAGAAATCTTGATTGTACAGGCCAGATAAAAAAGAAACCACTGTATTCCCAGAAGAGTCTTGAGATACTGTAATGAACATAGAGAATACCATGTTTCTTTTGCAGATATAATCACAGTTCACAGACTGCAGAATATTCTGAGTTGAAAGGGACACACAAGAATCCTCAAGTTCAACTCTTAAGTGAGTGGCCTGCATGGGGATTGAACACACCGCCTTGGCATTAGTAGTTGACACAGGGTACTGCACTTTTTGCACATTCTGGTTTTATTTGTCCACCTATGATCTTATGTTATTTTATCTTGTGTTATTCTTACTCCCTTCACCTATTAAGCTAACAAACAGTTCAGGGAGCTGCATATCTGACTTTCTTTACAGCTATTATAAAATAAGCAGCTTTCTTCTGAACTCCTTAAAAATATAAAATGCATTGACTAAGTGCCACTTCCTAAATATTGAAGGCAAAAATTAAATGAACAAACAATAGTGGAGTTGCCACAATGGTAGCTTTCACCAGCACAGGAACAGAACTGACAAATCTCAATGTGATAAACTTGAAGAAGGAATTAGAGCAAAACTACTTAGCTCCACTTTGAAAGCCTTTCCACTTGTCTTCTCACCCATTTTCCTCTGATACTATGAGCAAGAAAAATGGCTCCTACCTCTTTTCAAGCAAGTCTCAATCTGAGCCCACTTGTCCAATTTTTCAGTAAGCACGTTGAGATGTACCACTCAACAAAAGCCTGCAAAACCACTATCACCCTAATGTCTAAGAAAACATTTATAATGGTTGCTGCACAGTGATTGCCCCCTACCACCAGCTGTAGCATAATTCCTCAGTACCACAGAGTCATGTCTCTGCAATATTAATCTCTTATTCTATACTTAAGTTGAAAGTTCTTTAGGACAGGAAACTGCCTCCATTTTTATGGGACAGTCTAGAAAATGTAATGCCACAATGGAAATTAATTAATTCTACCTGACAAGTAATTCTCATCCACAGATGATGGCATAACAACCTGGAATCTAATTCAGTCTCTTATGAAAACAGAAAGTAGGGTGGAATTGTATCAAGGAAGTAAATCTAAAATTGTCTCATATATTTGAAATGAACAGTTACATATAAACAAATCAGTAATTAGAAACATCTTCAAACAAAACATTAGCTCAAATGTGCTGCAAGAAAAATCAAAAGCACACTGCTGGGTTTTCTTTTTTTCACCAATAGAATATTACACATAGACAAAAAAATCCTAAAGGCAGGAAAATAATCAGGTTTCAAAAGTTATGTGGGTGAAATTAGGAATGAATCTGTAATGGGAGACAGTTTTCTGAATTCCTCTTGAAAGGAAGGTAAGAGTCAACAAGGCAGTTAACGTGTCAGATGTGTATTTGTGGGGATTGTCATTCACATGCATATGATGCTTAACAGAGAAAAACAAAGCTCATATTTTATATAATTTCAGTTTAATACCTGAAGAACTTCACTTGAGAAAGACAAGACTATAATCTCACAGACCTGTAGCTTTGGTTTAAGGGGGAATAAAGACTTGAGCTTTCAGTATTTAGTTCTTGATCAAAAGAGACTAATAAAGCATTCCAGGAAAAAACTTCGAAAAGGAAGTCCATTCTCTAATCAGTAGATCCAAGAAAGGTTGCACTTGGAAGCATCAAGGCTAATCAGAAAACTGATAGTGAAAAAAACCCAACTGCTTCACCTTTCAAGAATTCCCATCACCCTTTTTTTTGGAGTTCCTCAAAAATTGCTGGTAGATTGGCCTAGTTCACTTTCATGTTTAGATTCCCAACTGATTTCAAATTAAGTACATTCACCATTTTTATCTACTTGCCAACTCTGCCTTTTTTATCCTGACCTCTGTGAGTAGGAAATGCTTTTTTTCCTTGCATGTAACTGTCAGTAGAAGTTTCCATGGTAAGTTAGGCTGGCAATGAGATCTTGGCATCCCCTTTGCTACTGGAATAGATGTTCTCTAGCTTCTCAGCAAGATGTTAGGTGCTTTGCATTTAATAATCTGAAAATATACAGCTGAGGATACTACTTATGTTTAGAGCCTCTGTCATACATCATGCAGTGAGACCTATATAGTTAGTAATATCTCAGCAAGTTAATTAATGCCAGATAATGTTAATTAAAGTCTGTAGCTACATTAGCTGTCAATCATAACCCAAATGAGCCATTAGAGGAAACCGATATGGTGCAGTTAACCCAGAAAACTAATGTTTTCATAAAATCTCAGCACTTTTGCACAGAGATACATTAAACTCTGACTGTGGGTCTGGCCCCTGGATTTGTTATAGCAACAGAGACTCTCTGCAAAGCTGATGGTTCTCAAGTAAGCCAGTACATCTCATGAGCACAGATGTACAAATCTCAAGAAGCAGCAGCGCTTGTATATCTCTGTGTCTCAGTGGGCACAGATATTAGATGTCATCTGTACATAATATATAAAAACGTGTCTTGAGTATCAAGGTAAGCAATAGCCCTAGAATTTGGATATTGAGAAATCTGATAGATCATTGCTCAAAATAGAAATTGGGTACATTAGTGAAAAAATGAATGTTTTTTCCAATAAGTGCATGCAATAGTCATGTCTGATTTCTTTCACTGTCTCACCTCCTAGCTGAAGTTCTTTTAGTTTATAACCAATATCAATTGGAAAGTTATTTGGTAATATGTTTTCTTTTCCCCTTCCTCTTTCATGACTTTCCAGTGGGGAAAAAATGAACAAAAAGTACCCCAAAACAAAACCCAACCCAATCCAACCCAAATTAAACACGATGAATTGTATACCAGCTCCCCTTACAGATCAATTCTGCCTTTTGCATGCCTACTCCAAAGACTACTGAAAAAGAGTATTTTAAAACCTAAAGCTTTTTTCATGGCAAGTTTTTATGTAGTTACTCTCTGCATCCTTATTGTGTGCATTTAAAATCTATTAAAACAAAAGATCAAACCTTAGAAATATGTGTGATGATGACTGTAGAGTGACGAAAAGTTTTAAAATGATGTGGTGTGTATTAGCCTTTTTGTATATGAAGAAATATGCTTATATCTGCACTGTAAATACATACTTTAGAAGATGTCTTCCTGAGTTCCATGGCAATAGTAATGTTTACTGAACATTGTCAAATGGTATGAAATAGCTGAATATGAGTTCAAATGATTATGGCTGCTCCACAGCTAAAGGTAATTTAAAACTGCTCATATTATCTCATCTTTTTGTATCTTATTGCTACACAGTAATTTTGGAGCAAGTCTGGAAAGAATTATATACTTGCCTTTATATTCACCAGAGAAGGTGAAATTATAAGGAGAAAAAATGAGCACAGTATAACAACCTTAAGTACTAATAAGCACTGAAGTAAGAAAAAATGTTTTGTTCAAATACTGTTTCTTTCCTTTCCTAAATGTAATAAGTACAGTGGATCTAGCACTATAATTTAACAATTTATGAATAGCAGAAAGTTGTTACATTTGTGATGATCCAGGGTTACAAATGACATGAGATTTTCAGATAGATTTAATATCTTTTATTAGAGCAAGAGATACATTCTTTTTAAAAGAAACACTTTTGGACCCTTAGCTTTTTATCATAACTTAGATAGGAGCAAAGACTTCAAGCCTCTGCGAGGCTGGATGTTTCTTTGTGAAGCAAAGCCAGCTGTGAGCAAAAAAAAGGCAACAATTTTAAGAGCAGTGATATAATGTTGGAGATGATATATTTTGGATCACAAGATTTTTATTTTCTGCAGACCTAATTATTTCAATTAATTAAAACAATTTGTACTTTGTAAAAAATGTGTAAATTTGTAAATTAACAAAACCCTTGGATTTTCACCAGGTTATTACAAGATCGGTGATGCAATTTCCTGGACTCCAGAAAAATACTGTACACTTTGTTGCCATGAATGTCAGCCCAGCCCTCAGTGAAACACTAAGAGATTAGGAATCTGACAAAGGTACACAAATTGCTACCTAGAAGCTTTTTTTGTTTTTTTAATTTGGACAAAACAGAGTGGCTGAAGTGTTAAACAAGCACAAGTGTTTCCCAGATTTTTTTGAATGGCTCACAGACAAGGATGGCAGCAGAAGAGAAGCAGAACTGCCTGCATCCTCTGCTGGGCAGTGATGAATAACACAAAGTACAGCGCATTGTCCAGATCCCAAAAGACAGAACTCAGGTGCCTTGTCAGAAGCTGTGGTTCAAAACATGATCCCTGAAAGTCTGTGCTCATAGAGGTAAGAAAGTGCCAAATGATCAGTAAAATCTGATGGCTCACCTAGCACTCTGTAAATCTGTATAGAAGCATTTTCATTGCCTCTCAATGTGCACATCTCTGTATTAATCCATAAACACTTTTACCCAGTAATTCAAATTCATGGAAATTATGTGTGTAACTTCAAAGGATGGTACTACAGTAACACAAGTCATTACACAACACTAACATGTTGCCAAACTGATGATTTGGGCTCCACATGTGAGTTAAATCAAAGTTATTTAACTAAATGATCAAGGCCTTATCCTGGACCCCCTAAAGAGCTCAGAAACTTGCCCTATTCACAGAGAAAAATTTAAGTATATAATATATGCTGAATTATTATGGTACAGTTTCTGTTTCCCTCAAAGACTCAAGCAATGGTTCTGCTGATACTGCACACTTTCCCTAAAGAGATTATTATGCTAATCCCAAATATTATACTACCGAAGCTATCCTATATTTGACTTCATCAGATCCAATGTTCTGCAAATAATCTCTAGGAGCTTTAGCTAATGTTTATATAAGCTGGTCAGGATGACTGAGTAGTGGTGACCATATTGTCTATGCAACACTCTAAAACAGTGGAAGTGCACTTGGCCAAAAAATAGCTGCAAAGTTCTTTCCTATAAGAATTATACTTAGCATTTACTCTGCCAAAATGTTTGTCATAATAAAAGTTCATAATAAAAGTTCATAATTTCATAATTAAAACATTTTATAATATATCAGGCATTTAACAGCACATATTATCTTCCCTCTCTACTTCTCCTTACTCAGAAAGCTACTTAGACTGTGCCAAGTAGTGCTGACCTGTTGTTTCCTGAATACAACAATCCACATCTGCATTCTTTTCCCTTCTGAATAAATGGACCAATGAACTCTGCAAAGGAAGAGTTCAGATACCATCATAAATACTTACAGTCCATTTTGCATGTCAAAGCTGGCTGAAATAGTCATACAGTAGTCAGGACCTGTTTTTTGTGTCAGATATGCACAGGTCTCTGCTATATAGTTACAAAGCTGAGCAACACAGAGAAAGATGCTGCAGGAACACGCTGTGAAGACCTGTTTTTCCAGGCTGTGGGATCACACACAACCTTATCTTTCCTCACACCCAGCCAAGTGTTACTGCTTACTGGAGCGGGATGGAAATGAACTTAAAACTTAGTTCATCTCATAGTGGAAGGAGGGTGTAGTGGTTATTTTCGGGTCTGTCTGTAGCAGTGCCCTCTTCTCCAGCTTTTTGCTACCGGACTGCAGCTGCAGCATACCAGCAATCTTTGCATCCCTCATCTCCTCCCCCCTTTACCTGCCCAGATTCATTTGAATGCCCACAAATTCCTACACTTTCAGTAACGCTCAAACCTACACCAGTCAACACCATGCAAAATCTTCAAGGGAAGTGAGGACTGCTGCACTGTTAGATTAGAGCACTGCAGCAAAATGAGGGTCTAACTTGCATTATCTGGGACTTTGTGTAGCTGCCATCACAGTCAAAGGAACATTTTCCAATCCACTTTCCTGCACCACTTTTCTTGCAATATCTTACTTTAGACACAATATAAGTCCTACAAGGCAAAATTATGAGAGACACAAGCAATGAAAACCAAATAATAGTGATTTCAACCTGAAATGACTCTGAAATCATTCTGATGTTGTCTTCTTAAAACTTCCTGAACTTCTTCACATTTCCTCATATTTTTGATTATCACTATGGATTTTCACTTTTGCACATTCCTATTTAAATCTTTGCTCCATCTTTTGAAAAGCATTTAAATCAGCTGGAGATATTCTTGGATTTGCATCTGTTGCTGATTGAAAAAATGTTGTACTTACCAGCTGTCTACTTACCAATTTAATCTGCCATCTTTTAAAGACAGTAGGAAGACTTAATCTTAGTAAAATTCCAAGTACAGTTGTCTCAACTTGTAGACTTGTAGACTTGTACAACATGTTTAATATCTCCCTCTTTATTTTTCACTTTAATGTCCCATAATGTAAAGGAAGTGAAGAATAAAAATATTCCAACTCACCAGTTGCATTAAGTTTTATATTAGTTTGAATATCACACATTTTGTTGTAAATAAATAAGACTTCCAGGAGCAGAACAGTAGTCTTCCTACTAGCCTACTTACTCAGAGTTACACCTGTGCTGTTGCAAAAGTGGAGTCTTAACAGACTGCATTAACAAGATTAAATGGAAGAAGTAATAAGGCACAGACTGTTCCATGTCATTAAAGAAGGCTGCTGGAGGCACTAAGTAATGAAAAAATATTTCCTTTTGATACTCTATTCATGTATGCATTTTCTATTTCATTCCAATAATTTTTAAATTTTCTCCCCTTGAAATTCTGAATAAATCTCATCTTTCCTTTGTCATCAGTTTTTGTTTCAGATATATATAAAGGCATGGAGGATTAGAGTGGCAGATGTAAGATGCCAAATTATTATAGATAAAATCCCCATGTTGTGAAACGTCATGAGCCTACATCTTGCCTACTTTCAGCCAGAGTTAAAAAGTAAGTCTCCTTCCAGTGTTTTTATATGTCATGTGACAGACCTGTCTGAACTGCCCCTCTCGAATCCCAGGTGCCCTTAGGTTGTACGGAAAAGGGGAACTTAGGGGTAAGCTCTCAGTATGAATCTCTAACAGAGCTGCTCAGGGCCTGGAACTACTACATTTTTCCCCCCTAGCCTTCTATAATGGTTAGAACTGCATCCTGTTTCATGGGCTACATGTGCAAAGGCATGCAGTGGCTGCTGTGCACCCAATGTGGTGCAGCTGAACACAAAGCAAGATTTACACAGGCTTTCTGTCAAGAATAAAACACAGCAAAACAGTATTTGAGAAGAGAGCATTTCTACAAGACAACTAATACATTACATGCACTGCCTCCTACTAATTCATTTTTTCCTTGAGTCTTTCCTGTGCTTTGAAAGAATTCCTCTCCCCTCCCTGTACATATTCCCAGGCTTTTCTGTGGCACTGTTACCCCACTTCCAGGTAACCTTTCCTTTTTAATCCATTTTCTTGTGCTCTAACCTTTTGCATGAAGAAGTTGTTGAAATAAGTAAGAAGATTCTAACAGTTCTGTATTGCTAACCCTGCATATCAATTTCCTTGGAATTCATGCCAAAGATAAAACAGAGAGAACTTAATTTTCAAGATTCAGTTAGCCTGATACATACAGAAGACTGCTAATCACACATACTAGTGGGAAAAAAAAATTCAAAGTTGCCATCTCAGCCATCTTTGTTTTGAATGCTGGCTTAATTTAAATAAAACAGCTGAAAGATTTTCAAATAAAGAAACCCATGCAAGAGGAAATATTACAGGAGAGTTCTGAAGTTTATGAAAATAAGAAGTATTTTTGGAAATCGGGAAAAGTACAGAAAACAAACAAATACATGAGCTGAGAATAGTCAGGCTGAAAAAATATTTTCCCAATAGTACAGAAAACATTATTTGAAGGATAGTAAGGATGAGTTAATTACTTGCAACAACTCATTTAAACTTGCATAAGCATTACACAGCTATTTTTTTCACGTCTGTTCCTAGAATCACTCACATATAGTCACATACATGTGTTGCTCTGGATTTATAATCTTAAATACAGTCTCCAACTCTTGGCCTGTGGCATTTTGATGAATAAACATTTTCTGGTTTGGTAAAAAACAGTTCACTCTCTATTATTTCATTAATTGAAGCTTTTTGATGTTATGGAGCATAACTTTTCCTGACTGGGTAAATAATTGGTGTATAATTTTCCTTCTGTTGCAACAGTGTTTCATTCTGCTGAAGTACTGATTGCCTAAGAAGATCTTTAAGTCTCACTGTTTCATAAAATATTAGAGTTTCCCATTAGACACACTGCTTTCGTCTCAGATAAAAAACATGGATCAAAGAAATGGCCAAAAGAAATGAACAATATTTAAGTGGGTTTTCCCCCCCCTCTTTTCCCTCTGTAATTTGTGTAACTGAAAATTAGTTCTGCATGAGTCAGAAAGAAATCATAGATTGCCGCCAAATACTGTGTATCCTTCTGATGCACGATTTAGTATCAAACTGGTACTGAGCAAAGGCTCCAGACACACCAGGTTTCAATTCCAGAACTGCCATTGACTGGTAGCCCAATAAATCTCACTGCATGTCCTGCTGAATATGTGCTGCCTCTACAGGGATCAGGGTGGGATCTTCAAGACTTCAAGAGCACAGTGAACTGCCTCTAACTCTGGGAAAACAGGAAGTTCTTGTAAAATAAGCCACCACAACAGGAACTTAAGAAAAGCACAGATGGCAAACAGAGAGGCATTAATACCAGACCTAAATGGAGGTGAAGGTTTGGAATTAGCATGTTGGGCAAATTCCACTGTGCAGACAATGGGAAGAGTGCAGGTGGAAACAACAGGAAGATGCCAGGCCTGGTGAGGCAGATCTGGGTAACCTATCCAGGCAAAAATTCCCACCATGGCAAATGGGGAGAAAGGAAACAGCTGCTTACACACGTGCCATTCCAAGTTGTGGGAACAGCATCTATGCCTCATGGATAGTGGGGACCTGGACCTGGAAATGAGGGTACCTCCAGAAGAACATTTGGGACCCCCAGGACTGAGCTAACCAGTGTGAAGAAGAACAACCACGATGCCAGAGGAATCTATGCAGTGGTATCTCTTGCTGAATCTCTCACTCTTTGTCTTCTCCCTCTTCCTCCTATTCCTATTGCTGTCTCCACCTCACATTAACAATTAAATAAAATCTGTGCTATTGATTTTGGTCTTGTTTGCACCTTAATTCAGTCAGAGGCATCTCTTACCAGTTGGATCCTAACAAAGAGCAGGCAGAACTTGGATGAGAAAATCTATGCAATATTTACTTTTTGAAATGGGACCTGATTTCAAGAAGAAAATGGAAGTATTTTAACTCTTACAGAAATACAATGATATGACGTAATTTTCAGTTTGTATTTCTAGAAATGTACCCCACCGACTCTCAGCTGGAAAAATCCTATGTTGAAAAATGATTTCAAGAGCCAAACAAATACAAAATAAATACGCCACTCATCTACAGCACAGGCTACAGCAAGCTCTGAAATCCATACATTAAAAGCTCCCTTTTGACCATGAAGTTGTCCAATGAACTGGCCTAATAGCCTGAAGCAACAATCTCAATAAAAGGCATCCCCATGCACCTAGCGTTCTTTTTAACTGTTTGAACACAAAGAGATCATAGAATCATAGAATAGTTTGGGTTGGAAGGGATCTTCAAAGGTCATCTAGTTCAGCATTCCTGCAATGAGCATAAAAAAGTCATATTTGCACATTCATGACAAAATATTACCCGATTGTGTTCAAAAGGAAAGAGATTTCTTTTTTTGTATGATAAAGATTTTTGAGGTAAGCGGTTATAGAGAAATGAGGTGGAATTTCTGGAGCTGTTTAATTATGTACCACCCATATTGTGGTAGGGATATGGTTTCAGGAGGGAGCCAGGGCTAGCAGTGGCAGGGTTGGCATCTTTTTATGGGCTCAAGGAAGGAGGTACGCAACTTTTGGGATCAGCCTGGCACAGCCAGACCCTCTCTGCCACTGCAATCTTTTCTCCGTTCCTCTGACTGCATCTTTTTTGGTTTGGTGCGACAAGACACAGAAGAGAGAGAGCAGCAGGGGTGTGGAGCAGAGCCCAGCCCAGCTGTGCCGTTATCCTGCAGCCAGAACTGCCAATCTCCACTCCTGCTCACACACAATCGAGCCCAGAAGAAGGTGCCCTGACCTGCTTCAGAGCCCTCTCAGATCCCACCAGGTTTTGTCTTGTCCCTGTTGTTCAAGTGTTTTTGTGCTGGGGGGGGAATTTGAGCTGTGACTCTCCCTGACATTTTACTGCCTTTGTTTTCCCAAACACCATGTGGTCCAGCACAGGATCAGCCACTGTTTTTGCCTTTGGCTGGGAAAACCACATTGGGCACGGTCTTTGGGAAGTGTTTTTGTTTGTTCAGTGATGAACACTCTTTTTTTTGTGCAAAACACTCTCTCTTTTCTATGCTCTTCTATTGATATTTTTGTGGTTATTGTGATTTTTCACTGAAGTGACTCCACTTTATTATCTTTCCTCCACTGTCAGAAGAGGGTGGAGGAAATGGAGTAGCTTCAGTGGGCTTAATTTTCCTGCTGTGTTTCAAATTAGCACATTAAGAAAGGAAGGAATTTGACACCACTGAACACTTTGTAATATAGACTTATTCCTAAATGAGTTAATTCTCTCATCAGTCTAATTTGTTGAGCAGTTAATAGCATCTTATAACATCCAGAATCACAGAATGAACTGTGGAAATGAGGAATGTAAACAATGTATCCCAGTAATTTAGAAAGAAAATAAACTATTGAAACTTTTGCACAGAAACTGATTATCAGAGTACAGTAAAAAACTCCCACAAAACTAATAGCATTTTCCTGAAAGAAAAATATACCAAAATTCAAAAACTGACTGGGTATTACTTTTTTCTTGGTAAAAACTACTAATATACTCACCAACATGGTCTGCTGAAGCCACCCTGTGCAATTCTATAGCTTAGGGAGTCCTTCAGCTTCTTGTAGATAATATCTAGTTTGGTTGATAGCTGAGGTAAAAATTATTTAGCTAAAGCAAAGAAAATCTGGCCATCACTTTAGAGATAATAAATGTAGAGAGCAGGATGAAGGTGCAGTGGAATTCACTTCCACCTAACGACCTTACTCCTGTAAGAAGCAGACAAAAGATGCACCCTGTCTTGGTTCTGGTCAGATTGTTATTTTTTTTCAATAGACAAGAGGACCACAGGTAGGACATGGAGGTTATTCTCTACTACCTCATGTTGTTGCTGGGGAAAGAGGAAAAGGAGTCTTGTCTGGGAAGAAGGGGCTCCTTCTGGCTGAGTGATTGTGGCAGAAGGAGCAGTCAAGTAATGCTGGCTTTAAGCTGGAGCGTGCAATTGGGAAACACGTTTCCAAGCACTCACGTGTGAATCCTTTGCCCATCCTATACACTTAGTTATTAACATTGATCTCATTGCTCTTTCCAGTAAATTGCTCTCATCCCCCTCTGCTCTGCACTGAGGCAGCCTCCCTCTAAGTACTGTGTGCAGTTTTGGGCATTAAGCTGTTAGAGGGATCCAAAGAAGGGCACCAGGACGGTGAAAGGCCTTGAGGGGAAGCTGGGTGAGGAGTCGCTGAGGTGCCTTGGTTTGCTCAGGCCAGGAGGAAGTGGAGGGGCAGGCACTGATCTCCCCTCTCTTGTGGCCAGGGAGAGCACTCAGGAAACAGCATGAAGCTAAGCCAGAGGAGGTTTAGGTTAGATATAAGGAAAAGAGCACAATATTTAATGGGTATATTATACTCCTTATCATACACCAGCCTCTGGGAAAACTGAAAAACACAACGGACAGCTAAAAACCACATTGAAAGCAATGGGTGGGGGGACCTTCACACACTGGGACTTTCACTTAGCCAAGGCCACCTCGTTAGCTACCACCAGAGGCTCCACCAATTGAGGTGAGCTGGCTCTGCCCAATCAAAACCTTCACAGATCACAAATGGGATGCACCCTGTGAGGTACATCTGATGCATGTGTTAGGGGAGACAGTTTGGATTAGTCCAGGTTTAAGCTAAGACAAACCTGTCTGTGGGACTGTTTTTGCTCAATGACCCGGGTGTACTTGGTATCTAATGCAGTTGGATGGGGAAACATGATATGTACCTGAAGGGAATTTGATTTTTAAGTGAGAGCAGTCTGTAATATTTTGTTGCATTAGTAGCTGAATGCCATAACTAGCATGGATAGTAAGTATGGACTGCTCCAGATACACTGGTCATGAGTTCATGATGCAGCTTGCAACCACCTGACAGCACACCAGCCCTCCTGTCCTGGAAGGCATCTAGGACAGAGAACCCACAGCCATGGGCTCAATGGGCTCAACAGATACCTTGGAAAGACAGATATTGACTATGGAAATTGTGCTTGTGTCCATATCTCTATATATGTTTATAGCTGGAAGGTGTAGGATCAAGATATTGATGGTACAGGATATGGGCTGGATAATGTCTTAGTTATGGTCAGGACAGAGCTCATGATTTGCAGTAGCCAGGAGAGGCCATGGCTAGGATCCAGAAGTTATTCTAACCACCTTAAGTCATTGCCAGGGGCAGGAGTAAGGAAGTCTCTTCTGGGGAGAATGTGTTCCTTCCAGTCAGGTAAATCGGGTAGATGGAGTGGTCCTGTAGCTCTGGTTCTGAGGCTGAGAGTGGCTGGGTAACATGCATTCTGAGCAACCATGTGTGAATTGTTTGCCTTTTACATTTTGTTGTTATTGTTGTTGCTGTTACTGCTAATTTTCTTACCACATTGCTGTTTCCAGTAAATTGTTGTTATCTCAACCTGTTATCTTTACTTTTTGTGCCTGCAATTCCCCTCTCCTGTAATGGGAGAGGGGGGAGACTGAGTGGCACATGCAGAATCTCAGTGGGAGCACTAAACTGGGGAGTACCATTCCTAAACCATGCCACACCCATAGATAGAACTCTTCTGCTGTTGCTCTTGGGAGTTTTATCAAAAATTATCCAGCTATCTGGACAGTTGTCTGGGGAGTGAGAGAAATGGAAAAAAAAAAAAAGTGTGTTTATCTGTGCAGAGACAAGACTACTGGTTCAGAACCTCATTTGGTATGGACTGATGCAGGGTGGCCAAAGTCAGTGAAGCTGTGCCAAACAATATTAATTATATTGACTGTAGGTCAGCCTCTCTTTTCATTTATTCTGATGTCACACAACAGTTGAAAAATAAAGTAGGGTGTTATAAAAAGGTTGTAGGTAATTGTATGATTCTCCTTCTGAAGGCTGCCTATGATATATCCCCCAGTCTTAACTGCCAGAACTGTAGAAAACTGAGCAGCAGCTTCTAGACTGTGGCCCGCACTATTATGAAGAAGGTGCTTCTGTTCATTTATTTTAGGAAGTAGGTATTGTCCTTGGGGAATGTGATCAGATGAACCTCGCTCTGTCTTTTGCTTTGTATATTCTTCAGCCATGCAAGCTCTGATCAACCTTGCAAGTGCCCTTTTGGATGTTGGCCTTCCTCCTTTGCAGATACAGAACAGAAAGAAAAGTCTTACTGTATCCTGAAATCCTTGTGATCTGTAAATCTAAGTCTCTGCAGCCCAAGGGACATTTCAACAATGTGAATCAAGTTCTATTCCACTTGCAAGCTAAAGATACAAAAATGGTGATGCTACTTTCTAGTTTAAAGAAAAATCAATAAAAACTTAAAAAGAATGCTAGTGCTTTAATCAGAGCTGCTATGTATGATAGAATATGGATGGCATAATATATATGTGACTCCCCCAATCACAGCAAAAGGATCAGCACAAGAAAATGGTAGCAGGATTTTCTGTCAGCTCTTTTTTTATTCTATTTTATTTTTTCTGGTAAAAAGTGATTCCAGCAGACTGCATGAAGGGGAGCCATGAATGAAAGAGAGCATGCTCTAAAGGTCTATTAGTCCACTGTGCTATACATTTTAAGTTAAAAGACTTCAGAAATTATACGAGAGGCCATACCTCTATGTACAGAAAATAAGTATCTTTGGACAACCTTATAACATTGAGGTGACAGGTTTCCTCTGTTGGTATGAACTCTTTAGGTCTTTGACAAACACTGAATGAATGTTAAGAACCAGGGACCAGAATATCACCCACGGACAACCTGGAAAAGAAATTATGAACATGTACAGAATCATATCTTTGAACCGCACTGGAAATGGTGAGATAATAATAGAGTGGTCTAATATCATAGTTCCCCATTTAAACTTGCAAGATCTGTGGGACTTGCTTTGCCTGACTCTTTGTCTCACTGCTTACTTACTGTTTTACCTCCCAAGAAGTGACTGACCACTCTTGATAAAAAAGTCTCTTCCCTAAAAGGGACGACACATGTCCCTGACATGTGTAAAGAGAAATTCACAGCTAAACACATTCAGGAGCAAATCAGGTATTTTAGACTCCTACAGTCTGGATTACAATTTGTAGTGGGCCATTTTCTGGGAAGCTATTGATTATTTCTGTGGGTCAGTTTAGTTCTTCTAGTGACCAATATGATTTGCTCCAATATTCACTGGTTGCCCAATTTATTGATATTTTTACTACAATTCAAAAAGCCAGTAAATTTTTAAATTGTGAGTCATCTTCTGAGAAGGAATATGCTGATAGCTCCTTCCAAGTTGAAAGCACTGATCTATATTACACACTTGATAGTCTAAATATGAATACCATAATTTGGACACGTTGAAGTGCATTCATTTGCCTGCACAGGATAAATAGCTACATGCCCCAAATTTTGAACGTTAAGAGAAATTATTTTGATATAGCTCTTTTCTTTGTGTGCTGACAATAAATTTCAACTTTCTGCAGCAACAGAACCATTATCTCCTGAACACTTGGTCTGAACTGTTGGGAAAGCTGTGCTTTACACAAACTTGCGTCTCACAAGAGAAGCAGTTACTGAAATGATCTGTCAAGAAGAGTTGTGACTACACATTGAAAATAAAAACCAAACTAGTAGGATTTATATAAGTTAGGTAATTAAATAAACTATATTAAATGAAAGCTTTTATCAAGACTTTTTTAGTATCTAAATGTAAGCCTTACTCATTTTACTTCAATCAAAGTATGAAATGAAACCTCTTGGTTTTATTCCTATAAACTGCTGTAACCACACTGCTTCCTATAATGTGTTTCAATTTAAATTCTAGACTCTCTGTAACCATAATATCTTGTTGGAAACCTAATAAAGTGGGACAATTTATCTGTCAATGATGACAATCTCTATGCACAATTCAGTGTGAAACCTCTGTATTTCCACTTTACTGTAAGGAAACAGTAAATTCTCTCTGGGACCTCTTCATTATATGCATTAGCAAATGGTATTTGATTGGTAGCAATGCTGTTTCTGAACTGTAATCATATCATGTCCCTTCAGTTTGCCAAGCCCAAACACTGGAACCAAGCAGTGAAATGACAAATACCAGAAATATTTCAGTGGGCATCCTGAACCTAATGAATTTATGCTCCATCCAGCTGGAAGGAGAATAGGGACCTTGTGTCTTACGTAAAATTCAGGTAGTTTTCATGAATAAGAATACTGCCTGCCATATTATAAGGCCAGTCAGAAAGAAAGCATCACTGCTGGGTTTCTAATCATGAATCTCAATCTCATAAACAATACACAAAAGAACATCAAACCCTTCTAAAACAACAAGCCCAGAGCTTTGCTGTAATACCTCTGCCAACACTTCTCTGCACTCCTGAAGACACATATTGTGCTTTTGACAGAAAGAGTGAGTGCTTTTAAGTCACTCTTCTAGATACTACCTCACCCCTGTTTCCAAGCACAGCATGTGAATAATAGATGCAGAATTTAACAAATTTAAAAATAGTGAGAAGGAAAAAAACAAACAACTTATTAACTAAAGATCAAAAGATCATCATTGCAGGTAGAAGACAGATGATAGAGTGAGCATGAGCCTCTCAATGTACTGTGCTACTATTTCAGTTATTATGTTCCACATAATCTTCAAGCGCATGACAAAGCTTGTGGCATTGTCCTTCAAAGTCCTCCATGGAGGCATGAAATGGAGAGAAACTCCAATCAGTATGACAGCTTTATTCAGACTGGTTACATGCAAAACATTTTCATCCACACTGAGATACATTAGGGTCAGACAAAAAAAAAAAAAACCCCAAAGATCAGAGATACCTAAGAATTCGGTACTCTGATATCTGTCTCTTGAGACACTTAAAGTGGAGTTAGTAAACCTCTATGTGCTTAAATGTTTCTGCAGGGTACAGGCCGTCCAGTCATCTGCCACTGGGTCCGGGTTTGTGAACTGCTAACACACAAATGCTGGAGAAGAAAAGAGTATCTTAGGTGCCTTGGGCAACATACCTAGGGATGTATTTAATTTTGAAAATTTGCCTAATTTCCTTCTCAACAGCAGCTAACTAATAAAACTGTACTAGTGACATTAGAATATAGGGGAAAGAGTGAACAAGCTATTTTTATAGCAATCAGTAGATACACCAAATGTAGGCATTTGTTTACAGTGATGTTTCTGGCCCTCTGCCTAAAGTATCTGACAAAATTATTTTATTTTTCTGACAAAACTTTAATGAATATAGCTGTAACTTCATTAAGGCTAAATGGAACACAGCTTTGTCATCCTAGCTTTGTAAAATATACTTGGTGGGTTTTTGTTTATTTGTTTTATTATTGCTACAGAGCAAAGACTAACCTGTTTGTAAGCCCATACCTAGCAGCTTCTGGGATGCTGCCACATCTGAGGACCCAAACATTGTAGGACCCAAACATTGATGCAGAACAAGTAGAGTAAAATGTTGGAGCCACACAGAACTTCAGGGACATTTAGGTAATTAGGCACATGTGTATTGGTGTACTAGCAGCAATGTATCAGAACACTTTCACAAGACATGGTGAGAGGCCTCAGTGAGAACCTCCCTTTTATCAAACGATAAAGCCTATCACTAGCTATGGAACAAAGGGAAGCAGTAATATCAGATGAATCACAAATACAGCTTCCTGCCATGCTAGTGAAATAATACATTCTTGTCAGAAGCTTTTCATCCATTTTAAAAGAAATGAGAACAAGCTGTAAGAAGAGAAGAGACCACTAGGAGAACAGTGCTGTTACTGTAACTTTTTTGTCGATGTCGCACTACTCCCTTATTATGTTGGGTGTACTTTTCTGGCTTCCCCTTCCAGGAGCCGCCAATGAATTTAGAAAAGTGAAATATAAATTTTTATAATTTACCTCTTAGATTCCAAAAAAACCTCAAAACCAAAGTTAAGGACAAAATCTATTTGACCAGTAGTGTTAGTTATCTTCATAACACATAGAAGTGTACAGCAAAAGGATTCTAATAAATGGTTTCCTAAGCTATGAAATTTAACACTTTTTCACCGGTTTATATTGATTGTTCTTGGAAACAATACAAGATATAACTTCCTAATGACGTAGAATAGCTGATGGAATCTAAGAATACAGTAAAAAAGAAGTAAAATAAAAATATTTTATTGGAATTTTTTATTCTGATATGTCTCCAGACAAGACATATATACTTGAAAGTGAAAGATTTCTCACTCTGTGCTGAGACAGAGAACTTAATTTGCTTTAAGAAGTTAAATAAATGGTACAAAAGAACAATCATATTTATCAATGTTACATACTACAATATTGTTTGCTGAATTCTTAAAAATAGAAGTACAGTCGTGTTACAGAGGCCAAAAACAGAATTGCTATTAAAAATGCCTTAATGGTACCATATGCTCAGGTCTGCCTATAATCACCTCTCTAACTGTTTTTCTTCTCCCCACAAATGCTATTTATTGGGAAAGAAAAGTGTGTATCATCTACCCCTTCACACAGGTGTCATGCATAATGTAATTCTTATGATTTTCTGCACCTCAAAAGTGCAACCGTTTCCCACAAATACGCAGAAAAAGAAAATTACCCTAACTCAAATTACTGTACAAGAGACAGTCCTCACTAATATAGCTCTTATTACTTTAGATGACATTGAATAATTATGGATAGCATTAGTATTTTCAATTCAGGTGGCTCTACACTCAATTATTAACCAACCCTACCTCATGTTCCCTTGGACACTAATTACTTTGGTCATGCAGCTCAGGAAATCTGAGCAAAACTGTAATTCTGGTCCCAGTGAGAGCTACCTACCTAGGTAATGGGGGAAACAATAAGCCAGGGATATAAGCCATAAGTGCAGCCCATGCTAACATCTTACCCACTGTAGCTTTAGTTGTGAAGTGCCAAGAAGGCAAAAGAAACAACATTCTGCAGTATTTGAGGTTTTTCTCATACTGTCTTAGCAAGCATTACTAAGCAAACTGGCATTCAAACAAAAATGTTTTGCTCTGCAGAAAAATGCTGAAAAAACCTTATTAAAAATCTCTTGAAGATTGTTTTATCTGGTAAAAATCATAAACATTAAAAAATTGTAAGAAAAGCAATTCAGGCAAGATGTTTTCAATATATCTACATGAAACATTCTGTAACAAATTTCTCTCTCCACTTTCTCTCTCTTTCTCTCTTTTCTTTAATTGACAGACAGTAAAGTCTGATGGGAAAATAACAGTGTTTTAAATACCTAGGAATGAAAAGCAAATTGAGTTATCACAGTGTAAGATGCAAGTAATTAGACAATGCCAATCCTGTTTTATACAGTTCAGTCTTTAAACAACACATCTAGGAGAAAATATGAATCTCCTTTCTTCAAGTGACTCATGCTCTTTTCCCAAAAAGTAGTCAGGGCTATTACATGTAACAGCAGGCTCTTTGCTTAAGGGTTTCTCACATGTGGATGATGCTAACAGTTAATATACAATTTCCTCTTTGTCT
This sequence comes from Molothrus ater, assembly GCF_012460135.2. Taxonomy (NCBI): domain Eukaryota; kingdom Metazoa; phylum Chordata; class Aves; order Passeriformes; family Icteridae; genus Molothrus; species Molothrus ater. The sequence continues at coordinate 62,167,884 of NC_050511.2, forward strand.
TGTCAAATCCAAGCTATGAGAAACAAGTCTTCACTGGGCAAATTTCAAAATTATCTTTTCTGCAGAAAGAATTTCTATTATCTCTGAGAAAACGCCCCCACAAAGAGACATAAAAATCTGATTGAAGTCTCAACAATATGTACTATGCAGCTGTGTCTTTTCATTGATACATTAAATATTCTGCTGAAATGCAACTAGATCACTGAACAAAAAACAAAAAAAAGCCTTTTTAGATGGTTTGTGTCACAGTTCCTGACTGGTATCATTTCCGATTTTTCCACATCTGCTGTTTTTGTGGCATCACTTGTCCTTATGATGTGCACACTGCTTCAGCTGGATGACACCTGACAGACTGAACATCAAGGAAGGCTTCTACAGAGGGAGCAAGATGAGAGGCCAGAACTTTCTCTCTACACCTGCCGGACAGGACAATGTGTTCAAGTGTGAGCCAGCCTATTCTGCAGGCAGCCACCGAAAGGATGAGAGGACAAGGTACACTCAGGCTGGACATCTGAAGAAATTTATTTATGCAAAGTGTTGTTAAACATTAGAACAGACTATCCTTGGAGTGGGTGGAGTTCAAGAATGTTCAAGAAATAACTGTATGTGGCACTCAGTACCGTGGTCTAGTAGACAAGGTGGTGATCATTCAATGACCTCAGAGGTATTTCAAAATCTGAGTGATTCTGTAGCTCACTGACAGATAACAGCTAATTTTTCTAAGCAAGATGGTTAATATTCTAGGATATATTAACTATTCATTTAACTTTGACTAATTTGCACTTAAAAACTTTCACCTTATATCATTCCAGGTGTAAAAATTACCCAACAGCAAACACTCATCTCCATTCTAAGTAGGAAAGGCAGATGGTCGTGGTTTACAGTGGTACATTTACTTGAGCAACTCGGATTATCTGTGAAGACATGGCATTCGAGTCCTTTGTGTAAGTAATGCAGCTAAATACATTCTTGGTAGGATCACAGACACTGGCTCATAAAACAACTACTTGAGAACAACTATTATGAGCATTATTATCTTTTGTTACAGGCCTTCACTCTTACTCCTAGAAGGGTGCATGCATTTAAGTTACAATGTATGGCTATTAAAAAAGATGATAACCTTTGACCACTTAACTTTTCCAAAAAGGGATGGATTACATGTTTCTCCAATTTAGGTTGATGTGAATTTTAATATTTTCTTCTGATAGGGTACCTACAAGCATCTGGAAAACAGTATTTTTTTCTTTTGCTTTTTCTTTCTCCTCTTCGGAAGAAGTGAAATTAACACTGTTGCTTGGTGTTCAATCTCCTTTCCCAAACACTGGATTAAGATATCTTCCTGCTAGCATCCCAACACTTCTTTCCTGAAGTACTCATGGATTTTTATATATGTTTTTTAATAACATAGTTCCATTCTGCTTTCCAGTAGAAGTTGCAGGCATTCTTTCTTTCAATTTCCTCTTTCTTCCCTAGAGCCAGAATAAACAAACAGGAGACTATCTCCGTTCGCCTTGCCACTGCCACCTCTGGCTTCACGTGGAATGTGCAGTTTAGGAAGTGGATGATAGGTTTTTGGGGCAAGGATCACCTTCCTGCCCACCCAGCATATGCCAATGACTTGGTCACCTGCTCTACACACCGGTCACTCGCTGCACATACGCTACATCACATGCTGGGATCCCTTCTGGACTTTTTAAAAGTGTTTCAAGAAGTTCTGTAAGCTGCAATATTTATTTGTGCACAGCAAATAACTGCAGAATCAGGGCCCAGATCTTGCAATGTGGAACTGGAACAGAAAGAGTCCTTGGTAAATATTTTCAGATGAAAATTACCCAGCCACAGCCAGTTAAAAGGAAAACAACAGGCTACTGGAAGATGTCAGAACTCCAAAATTATTAGCACCCACCCATGGTGCTTTAGGAGCCAAAATGTATCAAAGATACTTGAAATAAAACCCTCTATAACAGAATTGGTTCAGACTTCAAACGCAATTTATTTTGAATCAAAACTGATGATGAAAATCACATAAAGTGCAAAAAAGGCATAAATGTCACATGTTGTGAAAGAAAATTTTCACCAATCAGCTAGAACACATTGTTACACAGACTTAAATGAAGAGTTAACTAGGGATTTTGAAGCAGCAATCATATTACATTTGATAATTGTGTTTTTGTTGACCGTAAGTACCTGAAAGGACTTCTTGTCTAAAGCTAAGACATGAATTATAGAAACTTCAAAACAATGCAAATGAATCAAATGAATAGCCCTTTAGAAAGAATTATGTTTATGTCGGTTTTAATTAGCAGTTACTGACATATTCAAGAAAAATATCCTGACTCATGAGTGCCTGAAACTGTCATGTAATCACTCTAATTATTTCAACTTTTTGTGTGTCCAGAGTTTCTGCAGTGTGTTGACGTAATGTAAGACATGCATATTTCTTCTGATAAAGACATTTGGACTGTAGAAAAGCAAACCTGTAACAGACAGGAGAGTATTGAGGTCTAAAGAATTGGCAGTTTAGACTACTTTCTCTGGTACATAATCAAAAACATATTATTACCAGTACTAGCCTTTTATTAAATGAACAATGTGATCTCTTCTACTCCAGGGTTCTTGTTTACTAGGTGTTTGTTTACTATAGGAAACCCATTTTGGAACCATAAACAATTATTCTCTCTTAGGAGAAAGTGTTTATGGATCTGAATGCAGAATGGGCAAGGAAATTGAGATGCTGACACTTCCTTTTACCCAACAGATCAGTTAATGACTGTGGCAGGCTAAGTATTTCTTGTTGCCTAAGGGATTTGTAGGCACATCTCTTTCATAAACTACTTTAAATGCCTCAGCAAAGTCCAAAATGGGATTTCTATCTCTCTTAGAACTGAGGTGTGTAAATTCTGGAGTGGAAAAAGCTTTCTTCAATTCCAGGACCTGTGAATTTTACAGTACATGAGAGGTTTCACATGACCAATAATACCAAGTGCAGGAACATTCATTTACTTGTATTTTCTGTAAGGAAATTTCAGTTCAGAAGATGCAAGTACAGACTCTAGCATGACAGACTGCCCTTGAGTGCAGAGTGCCTTTAATAGGTCAGTCAGTGTGGTACAGTGGAATCATGTGCCTCAGTCACTCCTACCTGCACTCCATATGCAAAAAGAGAAGTTGTTGCAATCACAGTTCAGACAATGTTTCAGTTCTGAACATTTAGGGAAGGAACCCTGTTTTTAGTTTTTTGGTTTTTTTTTTTGAAAAGGACATTGCTAAGTTTAGCCATTTTGAGGTTAACAAAAAACCAGCTCAATCGGAGATCTTAGAAAATCAGCCCAAATTGTTACTGTTGTCATTAAACAGGGAGTTAGAGAAAGCTAATGAGAATCTGAGCTCTTTCTGACATGAGTATTCAGAATGAAGTTAAGAGGGATAAGGTCCCTGGAGAGTAGAAAGGTGGCTGGTAGAGGAGAGACTAGTTTTTATTTTAGGGATGATGCTAGTACACAAGAATAAACATCTCTCCTGAGAAAATATCTTATTCAAGCATACTTTTCTATTTAATCCTGGATTACACTGCCATTAATCTCCACATGAAGCCATAGGTTCAGCTTTTTCTTTAACATGGACTCTATTAACAGAGGCTTCTGTGAACTTCCCAATTTACAGGTAAGCTTATCAGGTGCTACAGCTCTATGTGAGCTCTATCTCTCCTTTGCTGGCCATGGATCACTGGGAAGCTTAGCACAGCAAGTAGCAAGAACCATGAGAAATCCTTCTGTGGGACTAATGGAAAAATCTTATTTGTGGCTTCAAATCTATGGTACATATGTGTACAGGTCCCAGTGAGAAAGATAATTCCTTAAATCTGTTGCTGGCATTTCTATTTATTTTACCCCAGAAGATGACTTCAAAAAGACAACAGATTTGTGAACTATAAATGAAAAGGAAACCATCAGAAACAGTATAATGTTCCAAGGTAGGAGGGGGGACTAGTTGTAGGATGTTGGGAATATTTAGATTTAGTACTTGGTATACCAGTTAAAAGGGCTTTATGAAACTGTAGAAAAGCCCTCAAATCCCGCATTAAAAATTCCCTCTTTCCTTTTTCATTCCAAGAGGACTTTTGTTTCTATTTTTCTAATTGTAGGTCCTGAAATCGCAGCACCTGAGAATCCAGCAGATTCTTTTTTATTTCATAAACAGTAAACAGTTTTCCTAGAAAAATAGCCTTTGTTTCTGGCTCCACTGTCTTGTGGTTAGTCTTTGGTGACATAGAAAGTGCAAACTCCTTACCTGAGTGGCCATAACTATTTGAAATTTAACAATCAACTGGCTGAAATACAAAAACAAATAGAGCATAGTTAATCCCCTCTCACTTGGTTTGGAACTTACAAGTCCAGCAAAAGTGTAACATTTCAAACTAAACATTCATTTTGGACTAAAGTTACTAAAAAAATTGAATACATGAATTTCAGTCCGAAGTTTTCATTACAGAGGCTCCAATATAATGGAATTATGAACAAATAAAAAAATTACAATGAAGAATTTATTACAAGAACGAGAAATGAAAATTCACAACACATCACTCTCAAGACTGTAAAAAGCATACCTAGCTTCATATATTACCTAGATCTATGTTATTCTCTTTTTATCTACAATGAACCAAAGGTAAATTTTCTCTAGATTTAGCCTGCTGACTTCTCGGGTCGGCTGTCTGTCTCTGCCCTGAGATGCGTGGGATGGTTCTGAGGCAGCGCGCGCTCCGAAGAATGAGTCTGGACTCTTCACTTTTCGGTCTTCAGGTTGTTTATTATTTCTTATCTACAAAATTTTCTCTCTGCCCAGCTGAGGTCTGCACAGCAAGGCAGCCACAAGCACTCTGACCGCCCCCGAGGCGGTGTCATCTTTATGTACTACAAACTACGTATATCATATTTACTTTTAATTCCCAATACCTATCGCCTATGTTAGACAGTGCACTTCTACTCTAAACCAATCCCCAAGTGCCAACATCACAGCAGAAAATGGAGAACAAGAAGAAGAAAGAAGAAAGACGAGACACGCCCTGATTCCTCCATCTTGTCTCCATAACCCCTATTCCAAAAAACCCCAAAATCTATATTTCCACCCTGTAAATACATCATTCTTGCACCATTCAAACCCGTGTGGCTCTCATGTCCTCACACACAGGTGGCAATTCGCTGGAAGGATCAAAGTCAAGCCACCAGGTGTTCCGGGCAACATGCCAGGGTCTCCGAGCCCCCCTTGAGGGTTTTCAGCAACTCTGGACATCCAGAGGGATGTGCTGAGTTCCCACACTGACTAAACCAATTGTCTGTGTAAATCTTGATACAGCTATGAAATAATTTACACTACAACAATTTAAAAAACGTGTTTCAGGAGCAAGTTGATCTTTCTAAAACACACTGTGTAGAAGTAGCAAATCCCAGGTTAAAGTCTTTGTTTTCTTAAAATACACCCTTCTCATAACTCTGCTTAACAGTGCTCAAAAGCACTGGTGATTATTTCAATCACTAGTGGCTGATGTCAGTCCACCAGTGGGCTTTTTGGCGGTTTTAGTGTGCTGTCCCTTTACCTTGAGAAGGATCTAAGATCTGTTTAAGTTCCTGAGTCACACAACAAGCCCAAGCTTCATTTGAGCAATACCACCCTGGTAATAGTTTATACAGTGTCACTTCAGGCAATATAGCTGAAAGCTGGCATTAGCCAGTCAGATACCAATGGTATGCAAGGCCGGACACTCCTTGTGACAGGTTTTTCACTGCTGTTTCTTCTTCTCTGGTTTCTAAAATTCTAGTCCTAGTGAGAGGTACTGCTGCCCATAGCAGAGGGTGCTGGGACTAGTTATCTTTAAGGTCCTTTCCAACCCCCCAACATTCTATGACTCCATGATTCTCTAGCCAAAACAGACCCAGCTGCTGCAGTCCCTCCTCACAGGAGATAGTCGAGACCTCTCATCATCTTTGTAGCCCTCTGCTGGACCCTGTCCAGTGGCTCCTTGTCTCCTTGTCTCCCTGGTGAGGAGCCCAGAACTGGACTCCAGATGTGAAGTAGTCCAGTTGTGGCTTCACTAGGGCAGAGGGGGAGGATCACCTCCCTTTACCTGCTGGCCACACTCTTCCCAGTGCACGCCAAGATAGCATTGGCCCTCCTGGCCACAAGGCACACTGCTGGCTCACAGTCAACTTGTCATCCAAGTCAGCTTCTCATCCACCAAAATTCCCAGGCTTTTCTCTGCAGAGCTGCTCTCGAATAAGCCAGCCCCTGATCTGTACTGGTACTTGGGGTTATTGCTCCCAACATGCAGCACTTGCCCTTGTTTATCCTCACTTGCCCTTGTTTGAGCTCATTAGGTTTCTCTCCAGGCAATTTTCCAGCCCATCGAAGTCCCGCTGAATGGCAGCACAGCCTTCAGGTGTATCAGCCACTGCCAGCAGAGTGGCTGATACATCAGACTATATGCATTATTCATTCATTGAGGAGACCCAAATGCAAAATTCACTGCTCCAAGATACAATGCTGGTTTGTGAGTATCCAAAGTTCTTTGCAGCCATAAATGGATGAATGCCATATGTTCACATCTGTATGCAGTTTATCATCCTTGACATACAGATGGGCAACTTTAAAAATATAATTCAACTAGTATCCAATGAAGGTAACTTACATAAATTAGAAACATTACACATGGAAAATTTCTGATGTACCCTTATTCTGCATCAACTGGTCCACCTGGACATCCTAAGTATAAAGTTCTCAATTAGACAGAACATCAAGCTTACAAACTGTAATTTTTGTGTACAAAATTTACAACTCATGAAAAAAACACAAGAAATGAAGGTGAAACAAGTATTATATCATTTGAAGGTTGTGGTGTCACATTAAAATAATGTACTTCCACTTGAATTACATATTCACTTTGCTAAAACTTATCAGCCCTGTATGATAAGATGAACTGAAATGACATACAGCTTAAGGACTGTTTGCACAGGTTGACAAATAATAATTATATTCACAGGATAATCCTTCATCTCTATGTACATGAACAGTTATGTTTTTCTTCCAAGCATTTCGAAATAATCACCTAGTGCATTTGAACAATAACTTGTGTTGTGCTTTTGAAAACTTATTCTCCAATTTAGTAAACCCACTAAAACCACATGCTGCTCCCCTTCTCTCCTCCCCTCTGCCTCGAGTGCACCAAAGCAAGGAATTGGGGGCACAAAAAGTAACGACTGTGGGTTGAGGTAAGAACAATTTACTGGAAACAGCACTGAGATAAGAAAACAAACAGCAGCTGCAACAATACCAATGACAGAGGGTACAAGAAAAGTAACTCTTCACAAGAATCCCCCTACCCAAAAATAGACATGGCTCTCTGCCATGTTTATTTGTCTGGAAGAAGGCCCTTCTTGAGACTTGGGAGACAGTCTCTTTTCTCAGTCCCTGGAAATGTTGTGAAGTGGTTCAGAATATCCTCCATGTCCAAGCCCTACCTTCTCCTGGCTACTGCAAAAATTAATTCTGTCCTGGACAGATTCAGGAAAACTTTTCATAGATATTGTCAAGGGATGAGGCAAATTCATCATCCAACACAGTACACTGTATGATAAATGTATGCATCCTATGTCAAGAAATAGCCATGACTCAGCTAATTCACACTTTTTTCTTTAAGCAAAGACTGTGACATAAGATTGTTGGGGAGCAGTGGCCAGGACAAAAACAGGAGGAACAGCACTGTGTAAATGTTTCAGCTGTTTTTCTTAGGCAAAACAACAGAGCAAAGGGAATTACTAATAGCAATTTCCAAAAACAATTGTGCTGGGGTGGTCTGCTCAACACCAGGGTACTTAGATGGAGTGTAAATGAACAGCATTTTCACAAGGAATATGTGGCCACTGTCTACCATGGCAACCTGGGATTAGACCAATATGGAAAATTGACCCTGAGGGAACAACAAGTCCACAGAGATGCTCCTCTTTATCTGAGGCAGCATTGTGTGACTGGGATTGGTGCTACACAGAGCCGGCAAGTGGAGGTTTTAGAAATATGCATGAATAACTACCAATAGAATGTACCCGGCATGAATGCTTTCTGCAATACCATGCAGTCATCTACTTAACTGGTCCTGAATGGCTATTTTCAATCTCCACCCTTAAAGACAAACTTTACAAATAAACTATCTTCCCAAAGAACGAGTGACTAGTGTCAAAACTTGATTTGCAGAGAATATGGATAAAGTAATAGGTTATGCAACTTGAATAAGATACCCCAATAGAATCCACATGAGCGCATATCTTTTATCTTTATCTCTCAGGTATTCAAAAATAATCCTCTTTGCTTTGCCATTTTGTTGCAAAAACAGCAAAAGCAACAACAGTACTCTTCATGATAAAAACCAAAGCAAACTAATTAAAAAAATCCCAAGTTATAGTTATTCAGATTAGTAACAGTAACTGCACAGATTCCAAAATATTCACAAGCAGAACCTGGCCCAAAGGGAATTAGATTGGTCTGAAACAGCAAAAGGGAAAAATGGTAATTAAAATCATCACTGCATAAAATCAGCTTTTCAGGGAGCTATTGAGAAGTTCATGCTAATGATGACCTGAAAATGGACCGCAGTTTATTGATTCTCCCTTAAGAACGGGCTCAAATGAAATATATTATAAATGGTATTAATTGTATATATACACATTTTCATTTACCCTATAACTAAACAAATGGCAAGAAAAGACCTCCTGGAGTTGTTTAGTCACTCTACTTAGAACCTTTGAAAAAATCAGAAAGTTCACCACAGCTGAACAGTAGAGGAAACACATCAAATGTCTTTTTAAACTATTTTTTTCAAAGAACCTGTTGTAGGTTGACAAGGAAGTGAGTTTCCTTGGGAAGTTATAGTCAAACCAATCAAAATATATTTTGATATATTTATATATCAAAAATATATTTTCATGGGTGCACTGGCACTGCAACAGCACCAACCCAAGGCTTCATTGACAGTGGATGATTCTCCTAGCATATGCATTCTATTGTAAGTTGCTTTGAAATACTATCTAAATAATCAAATAAATCAAATAAATCAAGTTTTCTGTGATTTTGTATCAAATCTTATTTTGATTAAAACAGATATTTCATAAAGAAATATTCTTTTGAAAAGAAGCTTAAGAGTTTTGAAGACTAATTTAGTAGATGAGGAAAAAAGGCTCCAAAATCCACAGCAGGGGATAAATATGATGAAGAACAATCTTTAAAAAAATTATGACCCGTAATCCACACAAAAATGAACTAAAAAGACCCTACCATTTAAAAAACACAATACCAATGGTCTGTGAGGTTTCAGTCCTAAGGAAATAAGTTCTAACTACTAGAAACTTTCTTTGGACAAAACAGAAACAGATCAAGAAAATATTTGAGAGAAGGCTCAAACAATTTACTCTGGTAAACAATTTACTCTAGTTTGATATAATCAACAAATATATTTATGCTCTTTATTCCTAAGACTTCTGAGAAAAATGAGACCTTTGAAAAAATTGCATATTGGTATTAAAATGCTATTTAGGAACAAATGAAGCTATTTATATTCAATGTTATCTTAACAATAAAATTCTGTCCCACTTACTTCTCAAAGAGCTAAAGGAGACAGATTTCTATAGCAAGCAGACAAAAATATGCATTTCAATATAGATCTTTTACAGTATATATGTATGACCTGAGAAACATATACTGCCAGTGCCTGCTACAAAAGGTTGTCCAGATCAGTTGTGGACGTCACATCCCTGCAAGTGTTCAAGGCTAAGCTGGATGTGGTGTGGAGACTCCTGGTCTGGTGAAGGGTGTTCCTGCCTGTGGAGGTGGGGGGTTGGAACTAGATGATCTTTAGGGTCCCTTCCAGCCCAAAGCACTCTCTGATTCTATGAATACACTTGAGACACAATTGGTCATACTCAACATGGGTTTACAAGGAAAAGTCCTGCTCAACCAATTTAAGTTCCTTTCAGCTTTATAATTCATAGTCAAAGCTGTACTCTGATTTTATTGTTCAAATGTAGGAAAACCACATAGGTATCTTTAAAAATATATAGCAAATAAAAATCTAGGCCACTGACAACACCGCATGAAACGTGTTAATTGCCCAAGGTATTTATTTACCCCAGTGCAAAACTGAAGGGGCAATGGAAGTTAAACACAGGTCAAAAGTGAGCCTGGCTGAAAAATCTTATGCATTTTTGAACTTTCTTCCAAGTGTCAATACTCCAGGGAGAGAAATATAGGAAATGAATAGGAATAAAATGATAATGACAACAGAATATATTTTTGACTAGCTTTATTCTTGGACAGTTTTATGTAACCTTACAGAACTGTACTGATCAACTGTTCTGTGTTAAATTACAAAATAGCCCTTCCTTTTATGTTGAGTCTTTGATAATGTCTAGTCTCTCATTGTTGTAATCACATTCAAGGTGATCTTTATGAGATCCTTTCAGACAGTATATGTCCTTTCAGAAAATGTTTTAGGCAACCTTAAGCACTAGTCAAGAATGAACACAAATCTTAGTCGCATCAAGGCCTTTTAGAATGTAATTTTCTTTTTTCTCTGCTCTACATGGCATATCTGCCTACAATATTTTTCTGTTATGAACTTGGCTCTCAGCTATGATATTCATTCATGGATAAATGTCATCCCCAAATATTTTAAGTAACACTTTCTCCTTTGTATTTTCTCCCAATGAAAATAATCATTGTTTCTTCACAGAATGTAAATACTTTCTTTATAACTACAGTGTGAAACTGAGGCTGATTTTAATCATTATGTCAGTGAAATTCTTCTTAGCAATGACAGAGATCTTGTTTCTCCAGTGCAGTAACTGATTATTCCCTTCAGACTGGGTAGCAAAGGAGCAGTTCTGATTGTCAAAATATAAATGTTTAAAAGAGGCCATATTGTAGGTCACTGTTTTTAAGCAAGGCCCAATTTAAGACCTGAACTTTGCTTGAATAGCTAAAACAGTTTATTAAATAATTTTAACTGACTGGCTTAGACTGCACAACAGTGGATACACTTAGAGAGCAAAATGCAACCATCTTTATTGTCTATTGTTTTGCTATTTCATGACAGGTGGGTAGAATAATTTGGTTCTACTAAACGTTAACGGTGAGCTGCCTTATCCTCCCTTCCACACATAAATCTGTGCCATAATAAGAAGCAATCTGTAGATACTCTACTATTTAGCATGTCTTCCTTTGCCACTGGGTAGCTCCTGCCACCTTTAAGCTTCTGTTCACAACAAACCTTAGTAGCACTGGCTACACTTGCCAGTGTTCATATATAAAACTTCTTGAAGCTCAGCTTTTCCCGGCAAAAGCTCACTAATGATAGCATTGTTAAGCTCCACATGCAGGGGATAAATATGATGAAGAACTTTTTCTCACAATAATCACCATTCTAGATGCACTCAGTTTAAAGTAAAAGAAGTGAGTTTGTTTGTCACTTTTAGCTTTGTACACACAAACACCCAGTGTCTAATGAGTCCTATTTGTATTGTATACTATCACCTGGATAATGCCTTTAAAACAGGAGCTTTTAAAGCCCTGGTGACATCTTCTGTTACAGTCATATCATGTGTCCCATGCCCTCCCTCATGTCATTGTGTCCAGCCCTTGGCATGAAATTCTCAGTACTTATGTTAGGTGACAGTCAGAGATCAAGAAACTGTCATCCAGTTAATGGAATTATCCAGTCAGTATCTAGCTCTCACATTTTTCTTGATGGCAACTGCAGGCTTGACCATCAGTGCAGTTTTTAACAAAACAATTTTAAGTATCAGTTGCAAAAGATAACAGACTTTTCTCTCACACAGGTGAAATGTGGCTAGAACGAAACAATTCTGCTCTTATCTCTGGGAAGAATTTTTTTTCTTTTAAAATTGTAGCTGTAGAATTTGCAAAGAAAATGCCTTGCATTTGAGCAGTGAGAAAAATAAACTCTGGAATTCTGAAATTCAGCAACAGCAGTGCAACTAGAATAGTCTTTTCTACATCTCCTCAGTCCTCACTAGATGGTTGCTTTTTTTACCAGTTTGTCCCTAGGTCTACAATGAGCAGAGACCTCGTTAAAGCTCACAGTGCATAGCAGAAAACTCCAGCTTGGTGGGCATAATCTGGTTTTTGTAAAAAATACATGACGAGTACTTAAAGCTCTAAAAGATAAAATTTGGATTTTTTCTTTCATGCAGTGCTATGTCCTATGGAGAATTTTAAAAACATAAGATGTTCGTAGACTCAGCTTTTCAAACATAGATAATTTTTATTTACTTTCTTCTAAAATGAGGTGAAATCATATATCTTAAAAAAAAAAATTATCTTACACCCATCACAGAAAAAAAGCTAATTAAATGTTAAAAGCAGAAGTCATTCAATTAAATGATAGCGCCAGCTGTACAAGGATGTGTGCATTTTTATTTCTTGTAACCACTTAGATGTACTGTAAAAGATTATAATCTTTTCTTGTTTTTTTACATTACTATTATTGCAAAATCTGCAAGCCATGACAACTAATCATACACTTGTTGGTGAGTTGCTGTCAGACATCACGAGTTGTATATTGAACCCCAGTGATGCTGAAGCCATCCCCAATTATACAAGTGTTGGATTTCCACTTGTACCCATGTTCCCTCCCCTACACAGGGTACATTTGTACATATAAAAGTGTAAATACACAGTGATTTGTCTGTATATCCCTGTGACCACAAATTCAATTCTAGCAACCAATGATTATTGGTCAATAATCCAATGATTATTTCTTTGCATGGTTGCTACTTAGGTTACCATCCATGCAGAATGAATATGCAAAATGAAATCAGGTGGCAGGCTTGATTCTTTAAACTTACATATTCAATATTCATTACATGTGTATTGGCCAAGTTCTGAGAAGTTTTTTATTAAAATATCATGAAAAGGAGGCCTGTTTCTATTAAATCATATGAAAGCGTAGTGGGATGCCAAAAGGATCTTTATCTGCCTGATCTATGGACCCTGAGGTACACATTTCACTTTCTGAACATCAGTTTCACTTATAAAACAGATAAATAAATCTCTTTGTTTTCAAAATTCATTGAGGCACTATCAGGTAGTACAAATAAAATAAAAATCCAAATATTGTACCTACTTATTTTAAACTGATATAATGACCACACACAACAATTTAATAAATTAATTGCTTTAAGGGTTCATTGCATACAAATAGCTACACAAATAAAAGTTATCCAAGGAAGAAAAAGATTTAAGAAAGCAGTAGGAGAAAAGGATGATAATGATATAGTACAGTAAAGATTCTTGGTGATATTTCAACCTATTGAATATTGCTTAACAGTACTTCTCCCTCCTATCATTCAGTAAAAAAAAATTATAAAGAACAGAGCTCCATAGAGCTCACTTTTGAACAGTTCTTAACACATTTTCACTATCTTAAGAAAAAAGATTTAGGAACAACTCAGCGAGCAACACATTTAATTTTGAGTTCACAACATCCAGGGCTTCCTGTCATTCTGCAGGAACAATACACCCAAACGCACTCTCTAAGATAGAGTGAACTTTGAGGATTCATAGTATTTGTATAATTAATATTTTATAGGTGATAAATTTTAATAACTCCCAGACACATGATGGCATTGAACATTCACCAGAGGGTGGGCTCAGTCATGTCTACAGTAGTAGACAAATGGGGTCAATCTGCCATTTCACATTTCAACACATTTGACTTCCTCAACTCAGATTCAGTTTTAATGCACCTCAAGATGCTGCTTAACTTGCTTTTTTTCCTAGCTAAGGAGGAACACTCTGAATTTGAAACGGCCAGTAAATATGAATTTGATAGTGATGTTCACCTAAACATCTCTTTCCTAATATGGATCTCCTTTACAGGAAGGAGAGGACACTTTAGATTCATCTCTAGCTCTAGGAGGACTCCCAATCTCTTTAGGCAATATTTTTGCTAAGTGTCCAGGAATCTGGTGTACCAGGTTTTCCAGATCCATAGGTGGCACTGGAGTCACAGCAGTCCTTCCAACGTCAACTAAACAAGTGGATGTAAAAACTGTAGGGCAGGCAGCACGTAAAATCTCTCTTGTCATTCTAGTATTGATCTTGAATACAGAGTAACATTTGGAGAGTCTAAAGCATGTGGCAGAGCTTGGTACCTGAGAGGAAAGGTCTCATCTGGTCCATGCCACAGGCCTGGCACAGCTGTCACACAAGACACAGCCGAGGAGATCTCCTGCTCCATCTTTCCTCTGACAACCGAGATCCAGTTGTAATTTACCCACCTGTTTTTACTACACCTCAGTAGATTGCTTCAGCTTCAAGTGCCTGGAGAGAGCCTCCCTCCCTATCTTCTCTCCAGACTCCATGCTATACTGGTATTCAGGCACGCAGTCTCAGCGGGAAGTGGGAAGTATCCCCTTCCCATTTGCAGTCTTGTGTGGATTCAACCACAAGAAAGCAAAATTCAAGTGCCTGTCATCAGCAGTACGAATAAAACAAATCTATTGACCAATGAATTTTAAATACTTCCACAGACCCCCACTCACAGTGTTCACATACCAAAGCCTTTGCTTAGAGATGCAACCTTTCTTCCATAGAAAAGTAGGTCAGGTAGCTAATAGAAACAGATTAGCATCTGAAAATTCTTAACAGTGAAGTCAACAAGTTAAAATTCCATTTTGGAATATGAACAAAGTCAGAATTGGTGATTTTCCTCAGGGACTGCTCATAAAGAAAAACTTCAAAAATGTTTTCATTTAATCAAGGAACTACATTCTCTCAGTTTGTCAATTCTACCTCATTATAAACAAACCTGTTACCTTGATTTTCTTCACAATAGGTGTCTACTTGTTACTAGCATTTTAAGTAAAGAGAAGCAAAGCAGATAGGAAAAATGATTACATGGCTTGTATGAAACCCAGTTCCACTTCAGTTCTGGGTAAGGAAAGAAAAATTGCTTTATTACTGGTATTCACACTGCTGCCTACCTAAGATTAGGTTAACTACTACTACTAATTTAAACCTTCAAGGTAAGAGGATTTAACAGTGAGAAAAATTCTCTCTAATTCTCTTACGTCTATAAATGGCTCCAATATGCTTACCAAAAGAGAAGCTTCTATCTCTCAACCATGGGTATACTTGCAATCACATTAATTGCTCCACCCTCTTTCTGCCTTCTCTCATATTATTACACCTTTAGATTCACTAAAAGCCTTTCTACTGCAATTAAACCTTTCTGCAGGGCTATCTACTTTTTACATACCTATTGCTGTTCTAAACAGAGTGGCTAAAAAAGGATTATAATTAATGATTTAATGAATTTATTCTCTGGACCCTTTATCTCCATTGGGGCAGTGATGTAGTTAGATCTGGAAGCAGAAAGCCAAAACATGGAATTCTTTACCACTTGAATGGTTACATAATTTTAAGTGTTAATTATCACCTAGATGTATTTTACTCCTTCAGGAAGATTTGTTGCAGCCCTTTTATGGATGGAAGGCTCCACCATATGCAGAGCAAAGCCCCAGGTTACAATGCATCTTTTTCCACAAAGTCTAAAGTAATTACTACATGAAAATAAAATGCAGAACTTGGGCTCCAATGCAGTATGTTCAAGGATGGCAGGATGCTATGATTTAATTGTTTTCAATACAGCAATTTCACATACCGCAAACCATTCTCTCAGTGGAACAGATGATATCTGAAAGATCATCTTAACTTTGAAAAACCGTTTCAAGAGGAAGGAATATACTCCCTTCTGCTCCAAGAGTATTCATTTCGCCATCTTGTAGAAGGTATAGGAAACAGATACATGCTAAAACTTAAAAATGATAGAGAAATTGTGTGAGGAAAGTAAAAATTTGATATTTTTAAAAACACAATAAATAATATTTATACCTCCTCCAGCCCTTACACTGCACTTTCAGAGACAGATTTTGTTCTGTTGTGGTCATATAAATTGAGTTCAGCTCCTTTGTTTTGGATTGAATTACTTCAGGCTTACCAACATAACCAAGATCAGAAGCTGACAAAGTGGCTATCCCAAAGGGAATCATGAATACAAAACACCAGAGAAGGAATCAACTCTCTGCAGGACCAGTCTCCTCTTACATTCGTTGTCATTAATGAGAAATGCAGAATATCATCTGATTCAGTGATGAAGCAAAATACTGTATTTTCAAAGTGCTCCTGACTTAACATTTGGACCACACTGAACCATCTCATGGTGTGAGTGTCATCATTCATGCTACAAAATGTGCACAGCACACAAGAAGAAGGTTCAAGCTATCTGAAGATAGGAAATACTAGAAACAATTTTCCCGTCTGGTGTGCATGCATTATGATACAGCTGTGAATTACAAGACGCAATTATTGCTCTCCACAGAACTCTACCTCACACAATACACAGGGTGAGTGGTGTTCATTGAAAAACAATGAATCAATAGCTTGTTTTCTGCTAGTTGTTCAATGTTTGGCCTGGAGTCTTATTTACTATACATACTACACGATACTGCTCTAAAAAGAAAAATCTCAATTTTCTCCTTAGGCTTTTTTTTTACTATCACTGGTATTCTAATATTCAGAATTATGAATATACTTGTTTTTACAGTATATTAATTAGATAAGCATATGTCAATTTTAGAAAGCAGCAGCTGAGGAATAGGGAGACTGAAGTAAAAGAAGTAAATCTCTTGAGAAGTTTCCTTAATCAGATGATTTACCTTCTAAGATGCTGATTTGTCAGTTGTTTATGAAAATAATTTTGATGAAACCTAAAAGATGCGTTAATTTTAAGGTGTTTGCCATTTCCTGACCATCAAAAGCACAGAAAAGCTCACTACCAGGGAAGATGATACTCAGCTACAACAAAAAAAGACTTGAATGTTTCAAGTCTCTCACAGACCTCAGGCAGGGAACACCAACTGCTGACCAAAAATTCCAAGCAACTAGCCATCTTACTAGCCATGAAGCAGTTGTCTTCACAGCACATGTGCAAAATGTAGTGTTCTTGGGCTGAACCTCCATGACAATGGGAGGATATATATGTCTGTGAATCAGGGAACTCCTACCTAACCATCAGTGTTTTATAGAGTATCTCAAGCTGGAGAGGACCCGTAAGGATCATCACATGCAACAGCCTGCTTCTGGAAGGACTGTATAAAACTAAACTACACAGCTAAGAGTAGTTCAGAGACTCCATGAACTCTAGCAGTCTTGGTGCTCTGTTCCAGTGACTGACCATGGTCTCAGTGAAAAACCTTTCATTCCCACCCCATCTGAACTTCCCCTGACTCATTTCACTCCTTTGCTTTGTGTCCTATCGCTGGTCCCCAGAGAGAGAAGACCAGTTCCTGCTCTGTACCTGCCCTAAGAAGATGCAGATGGTGATGGGGGTCACCCCTCAGCCCTCTTCTCCAAGGGGAACAAAACAAGTGACCTCACCACTCCTCATGTGTCTCGCCCTTGAAGCCCTTCACTGTCTCAGTCACTCCTGTCTGGACTTGCTCAACGAGTCTGACATCCTTCTAGGAACGAGGCACTCCTACACAGTACTGGGGGTAAGGCTGCGCAGGGCAGGGTAGTGCACTCCAAAAGGTGATGCTAAGGGCTAAAGGGCATTTCACCCTCTTGTCCCTAGTATGTTAGTGTGTCTGATGACTTGGACAACTTGGTGTACAGCACAGTTCTTACAAAGCAAGTCAGGATGTGGTGAATTGCAGCATGGGGGCATGAATGCCTTGATACAGCTCTGATTTAGAAGAAACTGTCAGCTGAGAAGACTGAAACTGCAAATTACTGGATTTGGTTCCAGATTTACTTTGGAACCCCTTCTAAGCTGCCATAAACAATGTGTTACATGCACTTGCTAACACAACAGGCATTTCTATACTCAGAGGCAAAGCACAGCAAATCTGAAAAGCTTAGTTACTGGGTTAGCAGCAACACAGTTTTGTTTCGGTCATGACTTCAGGTTCGACAATATGATTTACTATTCTCAAACCTTCATTCTGTGAGTGAAATTCTTTACTAAAATTTTCCAAGAGCACTTTTTGATAAGGAAATCTTGAGTTTTGGGGGGAAAAATTGGTCCAAAGTATTTAAATTTTAAAAAGCTATTATCAGTTGTAATTGGAGTCCTATGATATCAGGATAAAATGCTAATTTTATACATACACATTGATGTAAAGCATGTTTGTGGAAACAAATGAGAGGTGTCACATCCACTAGGAATACAAGTATTTTAAAACATTAAATTATCACTGTAAGTTAATATTGATATATTGGTAGAGGACTACAAGGAAGCAATTCAGTTTGAATGACACCTATATAATTTGCTGGAGAATTACTGTTGGACTTGTCAGCCTACATTAAAGGAGAAATTATTACTGTCATTGTTATTTTACAATTTAAATTGGGACTACCTCATTAATGCATTATGAAGTAAATTTTAACACACTCTTCCCCCAAAAGACCTCACCTATACAGACAAGGTCACAAAGTGACCAGTAAATGGAACACAGGTTCCAGAGGCAGCTGAGGCAGACATCACACACTTTCCACCTTCCCCTGGTGGGTGCTTCATGAGCAGAGCTGCTGTGTTTGTTTAAGTGCTCACTTGGCAGAGCCCAGCCCCAGCAGAAGATGAGTGCTGCAGCCTGGCTAAGGCTCCTGGCCCCAAGGCTCCATGGATGGCCCCTGCTCTCAGACTTCAGGCTACCCCAGCGCTCTGCTGTGTGGCCACCTATGCATCCACTGCCAGAGCAGGGAGATGGGCAGCTGCCAGCTGCACACTCCTGGGATGTGCAACACCCACGAGCTCAGCACCAGGGGCAGTGCCTCTAGGTCTGGGGGCTCACAGGACATATTGCCCAATACTGTACTTTGTTCAGCATGCTGTCACCTGCTGCTGCACTTTCCACTGCTTGTTATGCTGCACAGGGGTTTTACAAACCACTTCAAGAGCACTTGAGGACAAAGAAGCTTGTATTTTCTCACCCCCCTTCCAGTAATACACAACACATTTGTTCAGGGATTCATTAGCAAAGCACTCTTTAACACAAATCTAGAGAAAAAAATCCAGCAGTGGTTCCTTAAGCCATTGCTCCATTAGCATTGGGAGTAACTAGTCTGCAGGCTGGAGATTGCAAAATGCTTTGTCCTTTCTACTTTGCAAAGCATTATAACTCATCAACAAGCCCTGCTAATTGAATTTGATTTAGTGTCAACACTGTCACCATCACACAGAAGCACACCACTAAAATTTCAATCCTGCTTGCTGTGATCATTAAGTCCCATTGTCAAACAGAAGCTCTGTCTTTGTGGTGAAGGTTGTCAGATCAGACTCACAGGGGCTCTGCATTTCAGCTGCTATGTGAAATACATAAAAAGTGGCAAAGCTACCACCTAACATGTAAGATTAATAGAGAAATTAATTAGTTAAAATTACATTAATAAATGCTCCTGGTGGCTTCTTCTTCCATTTCTGATCTCAGTTATCCTCTTCAAAACACAAAATCCTGTAGACCAACAGAGATTTGAAAGAATGAGTGTGCTAGGGAAATGACTGGATTTTTTTTTCCATTTAAATCTCCTTTCAAATAAACAGAACAAAAATATGGAAGGAAAAGGTAGATTCAAAGTACATCATTGATAACTACAGAGTTTCTAATATACTGAGCTTTTTTTTGGCTCTTTGTCCAAATCAAATAGATAAGCAGCAAACAAATGTTTCGAATACTCTATCTAGGGGCTTTTGGTTAGCAATAATACCATTAGTAGTAATAAAATGAAACAAAAGAAAGCGAAATCCAAAGAACAAATATTGTCTAGATTCTGACCCATTATGAAACCTAAAGAAAAATATTAAAAATCTGAAGGTTCTATTCAGAATTGTAAAGAATCATTAAGGGACTGACCATGCAAGCTGACTTTCTACTTTGGCCCATCACTGGCCTAAGGAAACACACTTTTCCTTTCCAAGACTACTGAGTATTTAATCACGTACAGAAGGCAGTTTCTTTTCTCTCTGGAGGGAGAAGTTAATGAACCACTGGAGTTTCATGATACTCCACCACATCTTTTTATTTTAGTATTTTACATGCAGGCACATATCTATTCCTCACCAATGTGTGTGCTTGGGGCTTCCCTGCCTCAGCAGCAGTGTCATTAAATCCCTATCTCACAGATCATAAGAAAGTGACATAAACACTGAAGTACTACAAAACTATGAAGTTCATACTCTTGCAGTTGGGGGACACCTTATGGCACCAGGCAATACTGTGAATCTATTTAAATCTCCTCTAGAATCTCACCTGAAAACTTAAAACAAACAAAATAAACAATCAATCAAAAAATCCAAACCAATCCAAAAAACAATCATAGGACTCCCCAAAGCCACAGTGGAAATACTGTGATCTGATGCTTTACCACCTTATGTTGATCCTGGTCTTTGTCATTTTCCACAGCTATATTCCTGCATTACAGAAATTCAGTCATTATATCCTCAATTATAGACTGTAACATTTGTATTACAGTATTTCATCCCATTTTTACTCCTATTATGGCCATGTCTGTTTTCCCTATAGTAGATCCCAAATGCTGTACATCCCTAATAATCATGCTATAGTCATTAATGGAAATATTCAATAATGTCAGCACAGAAACTGATGCCCGAGGAACTCCCCTAGAAAAATTATTGTATTCAGTCCATTACTGTATGTCCCTGTCAGCTATATATAACTTTGTCTTACATGGAATCCCAAAACCCTGAGATGAAATAAACCCAAGCTCATAGTCTAGATTAATCCAGTTTTTCCACTGATAACTGCCTGTTTATTGTCTACCTGTGTTTTGAATGATACTTTTCATACACTGAAAATTAAATTAAAAAATCCAAAATGATTCAGGGAAATGTTTATCTCACAAGAATACACTCTCAGGCTTTATTAAGAGCTTTCTGTGAAAAGGTGGAGGAAAACTAGGTCTCCCCAAAGATGTACTTTCCCACATCCACACGTGAAACTCTGCTTTAAGCTGAGCTCTTGCAGAGCTCTAACCCAGCACTGTTCTGTGCAGCCTGGACATAGCCTAAATGTCTCCACTATGAAAAGGTAAATGACTGATTTTTGCAAGTTTCCTTTCCAACATCATTGTTCATTGGTGTCACACACTGAGTAATTTTCAATCGTGTAGAATTTCCTCTGGCAAGTAAAAGCCTTACTTTTACAAAAGCTTTGGTCATAAGAATAATGCAGTAAAATATATTGAGGAATATTTTGATATTCAGAAGACAGTTCACTCAAAAGCTGCATCACATAAGTGTGTCTAAAAATACTTACTGCTGGTCCAACATAGTATACATACTTCAACTTGCAGAAAAATAAAGCAAAACAGGATCTGAGCAATCTGCATGCTCTTCTGTCTCCTAACTCAAAATCTTTGGGGTTAGCTAATTTTTTTTCCATTTGTTGATGCTAAAATGATGTTGTGTGGGCTTTTTTTAATGCAGAACCACTGCCCTCTCCGCCCCCCCCCCCACATCCTAGGAACTTATTAGTCTTCTTCTTCTGCCTAAAACACATATTCTGATGATCCTGCAGTCTGTCCTTCCCAGATAGGCAATGAGTACAATAACTCATCTGTTGGACAGTTCTTTGTCTCGTCTATCAGATTCTGAATTTCTTTCTTCCCTGCTGGGCTGGAAATGATTCAGCTTTGATAGGAAGCAATACTGTGCTGCTTACAGATTGCTTTCACCCAGGCTGGCCATTTCCCTTCTCTTTTCATGAATTCTATGGACCCTTATTCTGTGTCTATGAGAACATCCTTCCCTATCAGGGTTTTCACAACAAATTGCTGTCAACTCTCCAGAACTGGCTTGTAGAAAGTTACGAACCAGCCCTCTCTGTGTTCCCTTTTGCCTCTGATCCACCTTGAGTCCACAGAAGTGTGCTCTTACTATCCAAGGTCAGAATAACGTGATCGATCACTTGCTATCTTTTGTCCCTGTCCTACCCTGTGCATAGAGAGACTAGATATGCTTCTGAATTTTTTCTCTTTTCCACGTCCAAATCTCTGGGTGGAAGAAGAACTCAAAAACCTGTTTTAAGCATTTGCTCCCCAAATTGCGTGTGGGCTGCTGCCTCACTTCATTCTTGCCACCGTCTAGACTATTCTGTGAAAAAATCTAGTCCTTATGTAAAAGAAACAGACCAGACGTCTCAGTTGTCTAGTATCTTTTTTTAAATTGTGCAACTTTGTGTCATACCAGTTTGCAAAAACTACATGAAGTATAAAAAGATGTCCATTTTTAAGCTGCCGAAATCCAACCACTTACATAAGACATGACTAATTACCAAGAGGAAACCAAACTTCCATAGTACAATTTTGCTGTTTTAAGTTCTGCACCATTCTCCCCATCGTATGGTAAGGGGAAATAATTGGCAATTGCCTGGCTGGCAATGCAGAGATACAAAGACTTCAGTTAAGGTCAAAAAAATCATCAGAAAAAAGGCAGTTGTTGGTCCTTATTTCGGTTTGATGTTTTCTGATGTTCCTAAGATTTTTACACCTAATGACTGAATTATCTTTACTCTGGGGGATTACAGCTGCTAGTATGGCACTACAGTTTATAAGTAGAAAATACCTTCCATTACATTCACAGATAGTACACAGCCCAGATTTTTTCACTAGAAATGGCTTTCAAACAACTGAAATGGAAATAAACTGTGAGGGAAAATAAACATCCTTTTCTTCTGTTCTTCCTAAACATGCATACCTTGATATTTTCTAAAGGGCCAGGAAGAATCACAGTAGATTCTAAACTGAAAGGGTCCACAAGGACCAAGTCCAACTCTTAAGTGAATTGAACCCACAACCCTGACATTATAAGCACCGTGCTCTGACTAAGTTATCCCTATTTTCAGAAGGAAGATGATGAAAACACCATAATGGGACTATTTAATATACCTCTCCTGATCTGAAAATATTTCGCATTAAATGTTTACTGCATCAAAACTTTTTTCGTAAGTAAAGAAGATCAGGTATTTACACATACATTTTAGTTATTGTCTCAATGAGACCCTGGTAGCTCAATATGACAAAAAGTCAAGTCAAAGTCTGAAGTGCAGTAAGTCAAGGTGGTATTACGCCCTTAAAACGGAAACTGATGTTTCTAAGACAATTCCTATAAAGCCATATGTCTTGTCAGTAAATAAAACAGTAATTCTTAACAAAGAGTAAGTAATTTCAGACCTGAAATCTTTTGGTCATGGTAGTAATGTTCAAGAAACAAGTTAATGAACTGTACTGTATGGTCTAAGTATCATACAAAACAATGAAGATGTATTTTTGCATTCAAGTCTAAGGATCAGATAGCACCATGGAAAGCAGTTATGTCTAGAGTTACCAAATATAGCAGAAATTTCAAGAGAACTGCAGTATGAAGTTCTACATGGTTGCCTTTCAAGTTACATATTTTTTAGAGATGTGGTCATTTTTCAAACTTTGCACATCAACAGTTTTGGCACTGCCATAGGGAACTTCATATTAAAAATATTCCTGAAACTGTTTATATGATGAACTGTTCACAACATAGTTCTCAGGTAGCTGCCACTTCGGCTCAACATGACAAACCTTTCAGCACAGCTGGAAGTTGTGGTATACAGCTTGTGAAGTTTGAAGAAAGGGGAAAGAGCCTGGAATGACAGATTGATTTACAGGAATACCTGCTTAGATTCAAAAACCCCCCAAAAACGCAAATAAAAACATATGGCTTTATCTCTGTAGATTTGTCAAGGATCATATGAATGTATCTTTTGTAAAGTGGGGAACAGACACCCAAACCCATGTACACAATCTCGAAACTGCCAATTGAGCTGAGAACTCAAGCTGCAGAAGAAATTGATCTCAATCATGCCTAGCTTCAGCTACTGCAATCCACTGACTGCAGAGAATTGCTGAAGTTGTTCTAGATTTGGTGGGAAGTTATTTTTCTACCCTGTGGAAATTTTGGGCATTTCATAGGCCTTCTCATTCTGTAATAGGAAATTACTTCACAGAATCATCTGAGCTGGAAGGGACCCACAGGGAACCTCAAGTCCCACTCTTCAGTGAATGACCCAAGCAGGGATCAAACCTGCAACCTTGGTGTTTATTAGCACCATGCTCCAAACAACAGAGCTAACCTCTGTGGCTTAAATTCAAGTTCTATTTAGATGTAGTTTATGCAAATCATGTCAGACATATCAGCTTTAGAACAGATCAGGACTTGGGTAAATCACTTATATGAATGTAACAAAATTTAATTCTGTCCTGCTTCTTCCAAAAAAAGATAAGACTTGCCCTCTTGTAATCAAGAAGATCTCCTCACTACTCATCCTCTCGCGATTCTGTCCTACTTAGGGTTATGCTACCTTGAACTAATATTGAAATACTTCTTGCAGTAAAGACTCTAACTACTTTACACCAGAAGTCCATTTGGCTAGTTTACCCTCCAGCAAACACTGTGTGCCACAGGAGGTTTTGCTAGTTCTCACTTTCTGTCTTCACGGCTTTTATTCTAATCCAAATATTTTTCCTTGTAAATGTGGCATGCCTGCTGCCATAGACAATTTCAATTTAATTAAACATTAAATATTCGACAATTTTGATGAATATTAAACATTTTCAGACTGAAAAAACCCCCCAAAAATTACAGGATATGTGGCATCAACTCAAAAATTTAGGAAGGTCAACCTAACCAAAATCAATAGCTTTTCAAAATTACAGTTGTCAAATTTACTTCACCAATATCACCAATAAGTTCCTGCGTTACAGAAATTCAGTCATTATATCCTCAGTTTATAAACTATTATAGACTTGTACAAGATGCCTTTCCACTGGTGCAGGAAAAGGGATTTCAATACAGTCCATCCCACTGAAATACTACCTTATTTCATAGTGTCATGCCCCAGATTTGGTTATAAAATATCATAAAATTGAGGACCGATAGGTGCATTAAACTAATTTACAGGAACATAAGGCAAAGGTTCTTTTACTCCCTCAGACTTTATTTTTTCTATTTGGTTTAATATCACTTCAATAATGATACTTAATAGTACTATGGCTAGATTTGCCCACTCAAACAGTTTTGGCTCCCAATTCAGTGTTTATCAGCACAGCTTCTCATCAGTGTGTGGTGGTTCTCTGACCCTCACAAGTTACTGGGTGACTCATACTGTAGAAAATGCAGTTTGCAGTTTTCTATTTGCTTTAATTTCCTGCTTTAAAACTAAGCTCTCTGAGTGACCAGAATGCTTTTGTGGTGGGTCCCAGCTTAATTCCAGCATTGAGACTATCCCCCTTTCCTTGGGCACTCTCAGAGTTTGGAAACAAGCCCAGGCATTTCCAGTCACTTAATTAATAATACATCACAGTTATTTCAGAAAAGTCTCTGATTTCTTTAGGCTATAGTGTTACTGTTAATTGTCTAATAATCTATCATGCATCACAAACCTTAAGAAAAGCGTGGATCATTCACACATTCTATCTTAATACTATGACAACATAAAAATCCACTCCATGTTTTTCTCCTGATGTTACAATCAAGAAAAACTCTGGGGCAAACCCATAAAAAAAATTAAAAGACAGGAAAATCAGGCTCTAATTAGAAACTTACAGTGGTAAGACTCAGTCAGAGTTATTTTTTAACAGATTGGGTATCAAGTAGAATAGAATATCCCCATTTTAATGCACTCATGAATTTATTGCACCAGCTGGATGAAGCTATGAGCTGTATGATGAATCACTGAATCACTATTAGCTGTATTGTGCCACAGGTATTTACACAATCCTAAAGTGAAATTTACAAAATAGCATGTAAAAAGATAATCAGCATATAATTCCTTCATTTACAGTCTAATTCCTTGGAAATAGGTCAAGTCTAGTTATAACAAGGTTGAGCTTGGTCCAAAGGCTATGTCTTCCCATATACAAAGACGTATTTGTTGAATTTGTTGACTTCTCATGGTGGAAGATGATTTTATTTTGGGTATTTTTTTTTGTTTGTTTTGCAGTCTTTCTGACCTGATGTTGTGGGATGCTCTTTCTCTTATACTTTAGCACCCAGACATTGCCAAGATGCTTGCAGATGTTGTAACACAAAGCATATACCATTCACTGAATCTACCCAATGGGAAGACTTTCTCCATCCAAGTAATAACACTAGTATCTGTGTACTAGCCAAAAAAATCTTGGCTGCTCTAAGACTACAGCTCAGTGTGATTATTGATTTGCTGATTCTACCACGTATTATTAATTTATTAATCTGTCTGACTGCAACTTGAAACTAATTAAACTAACTTAAAATTTATTTTCCACAATTACTTTTACAGAAGGCTAAAACCAGGGAAGGAGAGCTCATCTATTATTAATGAATATATTCATAACTGTCCGACGAGGTTCACTTGACATGGTTTACTACAGCAGCTTAAATGATTTATTTTTATATAGAAGCATGCCAGAGCCAATCTGGTTCCATCTAGTGGAAGTTACTTGACTTGCTTGTAATTTAAATGTTTACAAAACATTACCAACCATACACTAATTTATATATCTTGTCATAACTGAATAAATCATTAACAACTGGCTAAATGTATCCAAATGCAGGCTATATAACCCACAACAGCTTATGAGAAAGCAAAAAATTACTTAAGATCTCTGGAGATGGAGCTTAGATCCATAATAATTAGTCTTTGCAGAATTGGGTTTCCTACCCAACTCTAGTGACAGTCTGAGACTAATGAATACTTCTTGAATGACAAGAACACCATTAGCAGGAAACAACAGGAATATTTTCCTAAAGCTCCTTTTTTAAGACTTGTTGTGCTTGCATTGTAATATTGAAAGACTATGGTAATTTAAGAAAAGAAGACTTACTGTGTTAATTAGACAATGCAAATCTATGTGTTTACATGAGGTAAGAGATGTGTATGTACATGTGTATACTCTCACACATGCTTTCTTCCCTGCTTAATTGCAAGAGATATAAATCTCTGCCATGGGTGAGAGGAGTGAGAGGTGGTCTTGGCCTTCTCAGGTGTGCACTATACTGCTTGTAAGCATTCCCTACATGTGGAGTACCTTCCAATACTGGCCTGTGACCACCCAGCTGTTTGTACCCCACAGGTGCCTCACCTGCAAAATCCGTGCCAAGTAAAACTCCACACTTCAGATTTGTACTTGTACTTGTACTTCAGATTAATATTACAGCGACCTTAATGGAGCTAGTAACTCACCTCAGCAGAGCCTGGCCAAGTTTGCTCCTATGACTTTAGATTTGAGAATTACAAGATTAAAAATGCTATTTATAATTTTTTTTAAACTGGTGTAGAAGGTATTAACAAAATCTTGTGTAATTTGTTAGATTAGTTACTTGTGAGTTCCACTTAGGCTAGATTATTTATGAATGCAGTTCTACAGCATACCAGCTGTACAAGGATAATTTTTTTAAGTGTCTCTGGCGACCAGCTCACCTTCCCTGCAAACATCCACCATAAAGCACCTTCACAGGGTCCAGAATATGACCGTGACAGCTTGCATGTAAAGAGCAACATTTGCTGCTTTTTTTCACATTTTTCAGTTGCGAATACACAGTGCTGAGATTAAAGAATTTCACTGTTTGGATCCACAGCATGAATTCCAGAAACTTGGGGGTTTAGAAATGCTTGCAATATATTTACTTTTTTTGATGACTCGAAGTAGTATTTTTTTATTTAAAAAATCCCAGAACGTTGAACAGCAGAACATTTCTAATTTGTCTTTTTTTGGTTTTGTTTTAAATTATGAACAGAAGATTGAAAGCTACAGGTTACTTATTGTGAAAAGAAGTCTGTTATGTTCTAATTGGATCTTCTGAGGAGAACAAGAAATAGTTGTGTTTATAGATACATTCATTTTGTCACTTTCCTGTATCACTAGATAAAATAAGAAATATCATCATCATCATCATCACATTGACTTTAATTTCTGTAAAATTAATGTAAATTAATATTGCAGTCACAAATAGAAATTAAGCCATTTTTATTTGACTCATTTGTTTTTCAAAAAATGTTGTCTGTGTGGAATTGTATTTAATTTTGCATTCTACCATGTCATACATATTCAACATCATAACTGCAAACTGAATTTTGATATGTGTTTCTATGGGCAGAAATGAGAGGACAATGGAGCCTTTATCAAAAGGATTAGAGGGTTTTGCTACTGACACATCATAAACTGTTTTCCAATTCAACACCTACGGTACAGCTACAGAAGTTTTAGCACCCAAAATGAGAACCACAAATTCTGAAAGCCTTTTATTAGCAGACACCTAATCAGGTATCCTCTACAGCATGTCGGCCAAAAAACTGCTTTCAGTCCCTGAGCATAAAACATGCTTGCTGTACAAGAAGTGCCAATGACCTGCAGCTCCCCAGCTTTCAGGGTATTTTAACAGGTAGCTGAAATGTTAGATGACCTAGTCAAAATGGGGGAGTGGGAGAGAAATAACCCCAAAGACAAACCCAGATAATCAGACACATCAGACTGAAGTGGGGGGAAGAATTGTTGGCTGATACTAATCTGGCAACCTTAACCATGATAAAAGACTTTTATAGAAGCAACAAGCATGCCATTAGGGATTTGAGGGCAGATGTACAAGACGCCTTTTAAATTTCTGCATTCTGTGAACTGCAAAAATTGTTCCTGGAGTATAAAAAAAAAATGTAGATAGATCTGCTAAGAGTTCAGAGCCTGTTACCATATGCAACACTTCCTCTGAATATCTTCTACTCTCACACCAGGAAGGAATATCAATTTCTGCATTCCTGTAAGCAAGAGTGACTTGGGCATTACATAAAATTGTGTGCATGCTCCACTGTGCATGATTTTAGCACTAACTTTCAAGTTTAAGGTCTTCAAACAGTTTGGTTTAGTTAAAACTAGGGACCTGAAATACCAGGTATTTCCTAAGCCTTGCTCCCAGAAAAAATTTTGTGGGAGGAAAAAGAAATAAAGCTTTTGCACTTTGTAGTTCTACAAAATTCATAGAAGAATCAATATGCAGCTTTGAAATTATGATGTATTTTTGCATGCCCTTCTTCTTGTTGTCAGCCTAATTTTTTTTCTTGATAGTCATAAAATCTGAAATTTCTTAACAGTTAAATACAAAAATGTACAAATGTATATAAAATTCTCAATCAAAGAGAATTTAATAGAATTTCTCAATCATTCCTTTAAAAAGTTGTTCCTAACCTTCTAAGTATTTTAATAAATTCAGCAAATTTTACATGGCCCTAACAGTTCTGGGATTATACATTTTGACCTCACTTATATGACAACTATTTGATTACATAATTACCACAAAAATAACTGAAATAATAGACCTGCAGGAATCTCTAGCAATTTAAAATTATCATAGATTTTGTAAAACATTTTAGATGATTAAAGCAAGGTAGTGTGCAGAAGGTAAATTCAAGGCCCAGTACTATTTTAAAGGAAAAAAAAAGGAAGAGGAAAAAAAAAAGTATTTCAGTTTAAAAAAACCCTTAAGTATTTAGACATTTTCTAAACTTGTTTTATTATTAAATTTGTTTCATGTTTTGTCTTACTTCAAAACAAATTCATAATTTTCTGGTTATTACTGTGGGCAATTTTGCAGAGATTCTAATTTAATGTACAGGCCAGCTAACACTGACCATTATTACTGTGTCATTAGGAAATAGTGAATGCAGTAGATACCTTGGCTTTTTCTCTATTAATGTACATGCATGCACACACCCATATACATACACAGGAATGTGAGTTGGTGTTCAAACTTTAACCAGTGATTTATACTGAAGAAATTTCAGTTTCTGTAGGAAAAACTGAAACATGCAAATTTAGGTCAAGGTGTTAATTACGCTGACATTGTCTAGCAGGCTTTATTTAACATGACATACCTAATAAAATCATGCAACCTTTTTTTTTTTCTTGCTCCCACCTTCTTGGGCAACATTATATTCAATATTGCAATGCAAACATCTCATTCAATTGTGGTGCTTTCTATCAATTTACTAATTTCTACTGCTTGATGTAGGCATTATGTTGTCACAACCAGATGAACATTAAGTCCTCTGAGTGAAAACAAATCACCCTAAAGCTTGTAAATTGTAATTAAACACCTGAAGTCTTGGACATGCACCTAAACTTAGCATACCCTAAACATTCAGTGTAAATGTGCATTAACATTAGTAAAAAAAATATCTAGTATAAAACACAGTTACACATTGTAATATATTTTCCTGTGAAAAATTTATACAATCATCCCAGTATAAGTGTAATTCCTGTCTTTGCATGAGCCCAGATAAATAAGGAGTAGGCAGAGGAGAGCTGAATGTTTTTATAAATTCAAGCACTGTAGAGGGATAATATGAAATTAACTTCACTTCAGATGATTATATAAAGAAATGAACCCTAAAATGTGGTAAGAATTTCAACATCTCCCAAATGTTGCATTCTAATGTATAATTTCATTTAAGCTTGTGCAAATGTTATTCACCAATTTATAAAACAGCACGTGTTTTAACACAAGTATTGAGCAAACAACACTGATTTTAATAACCCTGTAATTTTTCTGTTTTCACAGCCTCTCACCCACTACCTACAGTTTTCCCATCATTTTTCCTTTATATTTATTTGAATAGAAAAAGAACCCCAAACCTCTGCCTTGCATATAAATATGTAAGTTTATGCAAAATACACTCTCCTGCATTTTCACAGCTTCACAGAATAACTAATAAACAACCAAGAGAAAACTCTTCATCCATTGTTGTTTCATCACATTCATTTGCATTTTCTGCTTATTGGAGCATTGTGTTTAGAGAACTAATGGGTTTGTCTTAGTCCCTATGATTTCCCTGAATGTGGTTTTACACATCCTAAGGCTTTATTTTCTTTTCACTGTGCAGATGAACAAAACTTTTATTAATATTCCTAAATAAATCCATATTCAGAGTATTTTAATGTAAATGGGAGCTTTACTGGACTGCCTGTTTATCCTAGCTGTCTGCAGAATAATTGATTGATCTGTGAATGCTATGGATCAATAGCAACATCAGCAGTTGCTTAACCATTTATGTTTGCAACTTACATACTGTAGGGAGGAGCAAATGTTCCACTGGCCAGCTAAGCCTTAAGAGTCTGCAGAGATCAGGAAATCTATCCTGTGCTTCCAGGGAGATTTTGGCATTAAGAATGATAAAGACCCAGGCACAATATTTTCTAACTAATCTATATGAAACTTCTTAATGGTTCAGAAATTCAGTGTGGAATTGGTTAGCTCCATGGTTTAAGTCTTCCAAAACACTTTCCTCAGAAATGTAGGTTAAAATGACATATAGGCAGAAGATAGATGACACTTTGTAACAATACAATACATGATTTCAGTGGAGTCTAGCTAAATCTTGGCAATACAAATACAGTAACAGACAGGACTTTCAGGCCTAAATATATATTTTTAAGTGCCTAAACTGTGTATTCAGCACAGTTGTCTTGATTTATGTCTTCTACAGGAATTCTGGTAGGCTTACAGATACTTACTTCTTCTTTATTTCTGACATGGAGAAGCTGCCATGTCAAATCCACATTCAGAAGCAGCTAAGCATGACATTATTGGCTCTTGTTTAAAGTTACTTAAAAAAAAAAAATTAGTCCAAGTCCTGGTTCAGTTTTGTAGTACTATAAACAGTCAAAAATTTCAGGAATTAAAAAGCATAGTTACTGAACAAAATACTGCCTTCTTGACCACAATGGCTCTCATAGTTATGTCTCCAGTTATTAGCTTCAGACCTGTAATATTTTAAGCAACATCTGCTCAGTGTTTTTGAAGGAACCATGAAATAAATACAAATTTTCATCTGTTTCTATTTCTTTGTGGTTTTTGATGTTGCTGTTGTTTGGTGGTTTTGTAACAGAATTTTACCTTCTCTCTGCATTATCCCTGGACTAGTTGAATTCCTCCCAAAACAGCTCCTGAACATGGGTCCTTTTACAGCTGAATAAAGCCTGGTGAACCCCAAGGGACAAAGGTCTCTATTGAAGTGTATTTTAAAAGGAAGACAGCGAGTCATATGCTGTATTGAGCAGCATTGTTGAATAGAATATAGCATACTGCCTCTTTGGCAGGCTGAAAGAAGCCACATGCCAGTTCTGATTTCAGACTTGCACAGGATGAAGACCATGTTCTAGCTTCAGCACATCAGGAAATCAGTCAAAGGAATAAGGAAAAAGGGAACTGGGAAAGAAAGGACGGTTCAACCTTATTTTGATTTTGTCCTACATAATATTCCTAGCTTCAGCTTTTCTCAATTTACATATTCATCAGAGCATCAGATGGCACTTTTCTGCTTTTGACATGGTAACATAATGAGAAACTACAAACAATATTCTGTTTAACACCATTTAACCCAAACTGTCTGGGGAAAACATCACCCAGTCTCTTGTTGCTTAAGTACTATGGACCATCAGAACAGGCAGGTTAGTTTTTCAACTACTTTCTGTTTCTTCTGGAACTATCTGCTTTAATTCATTCTTTAACAGAAAGGGAACTTATCTACAAGCTTCAGTCAGATAAGGATTCTGTGAAAGGAATAATGATCTGACATTTATTTCTTAAAGATATTCAAATGCAATTTTCAAATAAATTAAATGTCAGGTAGCAGCATGTTCTGTCCTCACTTTTACTAAGGATTTCTGGAGAGGAAGAATTAAAAATTTTGCCACCTAGGTGACTACTATCCTAAACATTCAAGAAAAAGAGCACAAACAGCAGAAAAACATTACAATGTTTAGATGCATACAGGACATGACAAAACAAACAAAAAATATCATACAGAATATAGTCTGACCCATATGCTACAAGCATAATCAGTGAGCTTGATGGAGAGAATGTATGGACTGTTCTTAAGAATAAATATGATTTTCAAAAGAAATGTTGTTAAGTTTTACAATTTTTATTAATTTCTCTCATATAAATGACTTCTAGATTGAAGCTGATCACTGATATATCATGTACAAAGTACATGGCCAAAATGGTACTTGAAGGTCTTAACTTACCTCCTAAAATGGTGACATTTAAAAAGTTAATGGCAATTTTTAGTAGTTTGGCATGACCACATGTTAGCTTAGGTTGTTAACAGAAGTAGTTTATTTCCAGCCCCCAAATAAAATGAGAGTATTTGTTAAAATATATTTATACTGAAGTTGAACCACACTCTAAATCCCAGTTTCAAAAATACCCAGACATCAGCAAATTATTTGGGAAGCTGAATGCAGATTTTGACTAAAACTTTATGCAAAATCCTTATTCTCTCTCTCTCTCTCTCTCTATTTCTCTCTCCCATCTTGCTAGAACAACCTTTTGATGTGCATCTGGATGCATGGAATCTTCATTACAGGCATTTACTGGCGCAACAGGAAAATTTTTAAAGAGATAGCCATACACCTGCAAATGACACTGTACTCACATCTTTTCATTGTACATAATTTCCTCTGATCACATCCAAGCCTCCTTCCCTAAGCCTGCATTACACATGACAATAAAAAAGACTTCATTTTTTGAAGCCATATTTCATTGGTTGAATTATAGCAAATTGTTTAAAAGTAATTTGCACAGACAGCAACTAAAACACATTACACTTAGAAAAGTAGGATATGCCATGCAGGATCAGAGAAGAGAGTCCAACATGCTTGATATCCTCCTTCCGCGCAGTACAGCCCTAATTCTTTAGGGCAATATAAAAGCATCCAGAATTTCACAAATCTCAGCCTTAGTTACAGAGCTGGCAGAACCACAGAATCATTCAAGATGAAAGGGAGCTCTGGAGTCATCTTGTCTGACCTCCTGCTTTAACAGCAAGCTGAATAAGGCCTTCCTGACTCACAGCACCACTGAGTTGATAAAGGAATACAGAACTTTTCTGATGGCCTCCTGTAATGCATACACATGAGATATCAATATTTCTGGACATAAAATGGCCCACTATCAGGCAGTACTATCTTAATACCAGTTTAGTAGACCTCTCCTTTTATCTATGAGTGATGGACAGTTTATCTCCATCAGCACACCCCAGCTCCTGGCACAATATAATGTACTTAAAGGCTTCTACTGATCAGTTCATTGGTTGGATATGACTGAATTTTATTACTTCATCTTGGAAAGCATTTCAGCTCCACATGATTCCCTGAAGTTGTGGTCCTGTTACTTTTTCTCCAAATTATTGTTACTTATCTGCAAGACAGAAAGGAGCTAAAGAGAGGTCCTATCTCATTAAAGGTCATCAAAACTTAATTTAACAAGTGCATGACTACAGAAGAATAAAGACAGAAGACCTGATTCCCTTGTACCTAACTCCAGTCTAAACTGATTTCCTTAATGCACAAAAAGAAATTTGGAATGATTTCCTGATTCATGTTTTTAGAAGCACATATATAAATCAGATTTTCAGTTGCATCCATTTACAAATCCACTTCCAACTATGGTTTCAGTGGAATTAATATGAAATTAAAAAGAAGAACATAGCACCTTGACTTCCCCTCCCCTTCCCTAATACAAACCATAAAGCATTTCTAAGCACACTAGTAACTTGATTTCTTTTCTTTTTTTTTTTTTTTTTACTTAGGGATTTATGTTACTAACTATTCATTGACTTATTCAAAGGAAAGGGAACAGAAGATATTCTCCTAAGTAAAGCTTTCTGTTCCCTGAAAAAGCTTAACAAGAAATGGATACTTTAGAAAGGGATCAAGGACAAGAGGTGTTTCACACTGAATAGAAAAAGAAATCTTTTATAAAGAGTTTACGTTCTGCCTAGCCCATATCCAATGACCATTTGATTGTGTACCTGCTATTACAGAGGGTAGCGACTAGCTTTAACTAAATCTTTGTAGAATGTTCTCACAGATTTGCACAATGACTTACAAGATCACTGGCAACAGGAACAGTGCCTCTTCCCCCCATATTTCACACTCATCAAGACTCAGGCCTTGCCCAAGCATTTCCCTGAGAAGATTGGTTTTGGATAGCTCTGGAGCAACTACTGAAGTTTTAGATCCTGACCAGAACCCTACTGTGGA
This sequence comes from Molothrus ater, assembly GCF_012460135.2. NCBI lineage: Eukaryota > Metazoa > Chordata > Aves > Passeriformes > Icteridae > Molothrus > Molothrus ater. The sequence goes on from NC_050511.2 coordinate 62,203,071, forward strand.
CTCTAGAATTGGTTATCACTCCTTGCACAGCTGATGCCAGGCAGAACTGGTGCTCTTCTTCCCTAAACACAGGTTGGGTGGCTGTGAGTCACAAACATTGCACAGTAAATAATCCATCTGGCACAGAGGTCAGTGGAAGTGCTCTGTGTTTCTCAGTCTTTGTACTGCCTTCAGTGCAACAGACAGCACTGTGACAGCATTTTCCCTCTCCCTCAAGTAAAGAACAGGTGCAGAAATTACAAAGGTATGGACAAGAAACTGCAAAAATCCCAGTGAATCAAAAAGCTCATAGCATGAAATGTAGGAACTTAAAATAACATAGAATATCCTTCAGCAGTTAAAGGTGAAGCAGTTAAAGAAGGGGTTTTAACGACCCTAACACCTGAAGATAAAAACACTTTGAATACATGCTTACCTTTTGAAACCTAAGGAGTAACTTGAAGAAAAGTTATCTCATGGATTTGCCTCCATCTTTTGGAAGGAAACACTTGCAGACTAAGAAAATACAATTTTGTTTACTTCACTATTGTGATATGAAAGAACAAGATGCACTTTTGACTAAGCTTTATGATTCTGAATGTTGCTTTTGCTGACTTGTGTCTACTTTGCCCCACAAAATGTGAAAAGAGCAGGGCATGTGGGTACCTACCAAACAAAGCTACACAGTATTAAGACACAACTGCATTTTCAAGTCTTTCACTACAGCATGCCTGTAGGAAGGGCAAGTAAAACAGATCTTGGACAGGGAAGCTTGCTGAGTAACAGGTAGTTAAGACTAAAATGGAGTTCCTGAGAACCTGCTATGCATGTTCTCACAAGATTATACTTATTTAAATAAATGTTTGTGAACAATGGCTTCACTGTGAACTACATCAGAAATATCATTGTACTTTTGAAAGGAAGAAACTATATAGACATTAGGAGTCCCTCCATTCTCTCACATACTGCCCCCTGTTTTCTGAAAGCATGGGCATGCAATGAACATCCATTCCTAGACCTCTCCTCAAAAGATCGTTTCTTTACTTTATGAAGAAGTATTTAAAGTCCTGAACCCTTTTCTTCACTTTGGAATAATTTTATTCCTCCACCTGCTCAAAGAAGGTCATCCTTATGAACTGAAGAGAACAAGATGGGTAATTCTATAAATATTCACATACCCTCTAACCCCTCTGGAAGCTGGAGCTTGCTTATTTACTTTTAATTGCTACCCCTGCTAGTGGCTGAATTGCATGTCCCTGGGGTTCTTCAAGTCCTGCAAAACATAACTGACCAACGCCTTGCCACCCCAACGAAAAAGAATTACATTTGAAAGTTATGTATTAAAACTGTTAGGGAGGGAAGATAAATCACAGACAGCTTGCATTCTGGAGACTCTAGAGTTTAAATTTGACTGCTTTCAGAGTTATCCCTGATGATCTGCCTCCTGGAACCCCTGGCATGGGGACATTTTGAACATGGCCATATCACTTCAGAATTTACAGTGCTGAAAAAATGTATTTTTTCTCACAACAAAAAGATCAGCAAAAATTCCTGAATTTATGTCCTACTTCATATAAATTTAAAAGATTCTTTCATTTTTGCCAAGGCTTCAGAATTAGGTATATACCAAAGTATGTTGATGAACTAGGTATTTCCATCAGTTATGTTCACTAAAAATATGAAATCTTTGAGGCTTTACCCCCTCTTGAAAAAAGCAAGCCATTTCAAGTCTTGTCCCTGCTTCACTGGTAGCCTAGACCATCATTACAACCAATATCAGGCCTAGCAAGCCAGGGATCCAGAACAATACACCCTGCATAATTACAACATTGGATGGTTTCAAAGTTGCTATTTGAACCCAAATTTTCTAATACCAAAGGTCTGCCAACCTTCACCAACAATGAAACAACATTTTCAGACAGTGAATGACACTGTAGGAAATTAGCTAAACCCAGATAGTTATACACAAATTGTAAAAATAATAAAAAAAAATTCAGATAAAGCCCCTCAAGTGCAGTTTCAAGACTGACATCTCCAGATTAGTGGCTGGTCTGTAAGTTCATGCTCAACTGCCTTCAGCTGCTCCAAAGACACTATTATTTTATTTTCAATTAAATAGAGTTTTAAATTAAAAGTTTAAGGCTAGGCCTGAATAGTGGTCCATACAAAAATCTGAATACCATTTAGGTACAGTGATCAGAGAAAGTCTGGTCACTATCATATGAAATGCAATGTCATTGACATACTTGACAGTCCGATCAGGCAGATCTCCGTTAGATTCACATCACATGACAGAAAACAGAACAAGTCTAACATGGAAGTTAAACTTAAACAACATAAAGTTGTATAACCTTATTTACTAATTTGTCTTTCTAAATATATCTCAGGTTTCTGAACTGACAACTGATTTATTTTAATTAACATTTTCAGAAGAGGCTGTAAGATACAACTAGTCCAGTATTTTCCATAGTCTCACGTTAGAGAGAATAAGCACATTTTCTTTGTGCCCCATAGCTTTTGTCAACAATAAAAATGCTTAAAAATCCACTTAATTCTCACACGTATTTATTTTAACTGAAGTTTTATACATTTCAGCTCCATATCCCTATTTCTATGGTTACTAACGGCTTCATTCAACATCAAAACATACAAAATTCATATGTTCTTCAACAGCTCTTTGAAATATCTTGTCTGGTCAACTGCCTCTAAATGAGAGCCACTGCCTCTAACTGGAATGGATTTGCTGGCAGGTCTAAACATTTTAATAATTTAAATGCTACAGACAACCAATGTAACCCCTAAAGCTACTTTAAAAATATCTCTTATCCGTGTCACTAATTTCTAACTAAACCATGCATTTCCATGTCAAAGACAGATGATGGTACTTACCATATCTACACTATTCTTCTCATGACTATCTATCAATTCACAAACCTAAATCTTTATCTCAAGACTGTGGTTTTTAGATTTGTATATTAAAGTTAATGCAGTAAGAAAGAATTTTATTTTTAAACAGTCCTGAGCTGAAATATATGACGTCTTCTTGAGAAAGAATGTTTTGGGGGAATTAAGGGGATTAGGTATAAAGTATTGGAATGGAAAAGGTTTCTGTTTTCATTTTAAAAAATGGAATGTTTTACCTTGTACTCTGGGCTTCCAAATTGCCAAGCTTGTGATGCGCTGTCACAACTTATGCGTGACTGACTGGTTAGAGAGCTTGCTGATCTATATGGAGAGGTGAGAATTTGTCACTGTGCACAAGCAGAGAGATCAGTCAGATATAGTGATAGATCTGTTCTTTGCATAGGTTCGTATGCTGCTATATTATGGGGGCTCAGTGGCTGCCAAATCAAATTCTGAGCCTATTTCTGTGGTTGAAAAAACAGGAAAAAGAGATAGGGATGTCCTGACACAAACACTTTCTGTAGGAAAAAAACCTCTTAGAACCTCTGTAGTGCTGTGCTCTATCTTCCAGGGTAGCCACAGTGATCCTGGAGTCAATGAGTAATCTCCTCCTGCCCCTGCAGTTTACTCACTACACAGTCTAGCACAGCACAATGTGGAAGCAGGTATCTACCTCTCCTGGGGCTGTCAGTAATGAAGATATTTTGTACAGCTAAACGTGTCACTACCAAAGCACACAAAACAGTAGATAACACTGTAAAGGGAACCTGGAGATGGAGAGCCTTCAGGCTGTGTTTGAAGTAGAGAGAGATGGTCTACTTGATTTTTCTAAGGCTTGCCTTAAAACTGCAGAGACATTGCTCCAAAAAAAGCAAGCCCTGAGTGGGCTACTCAGACAAAACCACCCCTGTCTAGAAGCACTGCTAGTGGGGTGTTCAACCTGCAATCCCACATCTGGATGACACTGACTTTTGAAGTGCAAGCATTGCCATATGCCAGCATTACTCAGTGGACTGAGATAGTTTATGCCTACCCCAGTAAAGAGCACAGGTAGCAGCGAGAATGAAAGAAAATCACAGTCTCTGCTAAAATCTGACTCCCCAGGCAGGACCTCGTGTGACCTGCAAGAAAAAGAGCCCTTCTTGTCTCTCCAAACCTACCGTACCCTGAGGAGATGCTGTGATGTCTTGACTAAGGATGAGGGTTACAGTTTACAGACCACATACAGCATCCACTCAAAGTCAAAAATAAAAACACAGGAGTGAAAGAAGGGATAACAGTATGGAGACGGATATGCTGGGTGCCTGCATACGTAATGCTCTATTCCTGGCCTGTATCCTCCTATCTGTTCTCACTTTTGCAATTCTCTCCATTGCAATCTTTCCAACATGTTGTGCTTTGTCAGAACTCTTGACCATAAATCAATTAGACCTAAACTTTACTGAAAAGTAAATTTAAATACTTAAATAAAAAAGCACATTAAAATCACTATTACCTTGCAGCTAGAGATATATTTCAATAGAACTGTTCTGGCAATAAAATTGATAAAGTGAGGTGAAAGGCACACAAGATTTACAGAAGTAATTGCCAACCCTTCTCTGTGCTTCTTCCAGAAGACACAGCTGAGACCAACAGGCCTAATGTAGGTCTGACTCTCTTTAGTGCTTTTAGACAATGTTGTTTATGCCTTTCTGTAAAATTTGGCTGCTGGTCTCCTATTTGTGGTGTTGCTTTATAGTCTCAGTTATTATTTTTTAAGCTAAAAATAAAGGAATAACTTAAGAAAGATAGTATCCACTCTATCAAGTGTATTTAACCATGCTGCTTAAAGGCTGCTTTTTTGCTGAGGGACAGAACACTCCATTCAGAACATCATGTTCCTTACCACTCACCAAAGGAATAGCAGTAGAATATATTTTACTTTTTTTCTGCACTACATAATAGTAGCTGTATTAATTTTCCTTTCTAGGGATTAATGCAACTTGTATGTAGCAATTTGCAGTGATGAACCATTGTTCCTCAATGGGAACAATGGGACAAAGAACCATTGTTCCTCAATGATATTTCCAGACCTGACTGACTTGAGGCTTGATCTTGGGCAAGGCATTTACCACATCATCCACGTGGACAACTCTGCTAGGGCTCCAGGAGCAAATTCATCTGAGAAGCTGCCATGTTCCTTACTGCCTGAATGTCCCTGCTAGTCTTCAGAGGAGAGACCTTGCTGCAAACACCACGCACAAACTTGGTCATTGGTTTACTAGATGGTTTGTACATCACTGGGGGACCATGAAACCAGCCAGCTGCTCAGCACCATGGCATGGCTGAAAAGCAACATAACTCTCTGCTGACACAGAGTGAAATAACCACTGTCTCCACACCTGAAGCATAACAGTGTTACAAACACTGTATTGCTCACAAGAGCCTTTTTATTTGGGGCTCCACTGGAAGTAAAGGGAATACTGGTTTGTAATAAAATTAGCACAACCCCTGTAACAAACAATAAACAGGGCTCTTCTAGTCCTCCAACAAATCCTGAAATAAAAAATACTGCACATTTTCAGTTCCCCTGAAAGCAGCAGCAGCACCAACAAACAGTAAACTTGTGAACAGTTATTGTTATGTGTTGTGCTGTTTCTTACAGAAATGTTTGTTTGTCACTGGTGTCTATTTAATCATGCCTGTTATGCTGGGTTTTAAAGCTTAGTAAATACTTTACAAATCCACTCTGGTTTTAGAGAGGCTTGTTCTTTGTGAAAGCTCAAATGACTGGATTCATCAAGGACAAACTTCATACACAGTGCAGGCCTAATGTTTTTGTGTACTGCACTATGATAAAGACCAAGGTGGCAGGAAGAGAGTACACCAAGGAGACTTACCCTGCTGGTGCTGTTGCAGTACTTTCTTACTTTTCTTTCATATAGAACTGACTTGTGAACTAACACTGTGCTTGCCACGTAAACTGTCTGTCACAGAAACTTATTCTTCCTGAATATTACAACTGACATGCAGAGTAATATTTAACCAGAGCTTATTGAGTCAACACACAAGAATAGGTTCAGCAAAAGGATTTGTGTATAAATATATGTATGAACCCTAAGGGAACATGATGCAGATTTCCACAAACGCTGTGTATGTACGATCACACAATGTGAAAAAGAACACCACTGTCAAATCTAGAGTATTTTTTGATTAATGAAAATCTTCCATTATTTTGCTTTTGATCACAAATTAATGGTTCAACCAGAGCAAAAATTGAGAGAACATGACCAAAACATGACCTGAGATGTAGCTGTATAAACACATGTACCTCCCTGTGTATACATACATATCTGAATACGTATTATATATCTTATTTATAACTGTATACATGTAGTTAGATAGATACACACACATAGAGATAATTTCAAGTAGGCCTTTCTAGTATGGTGGCAGATTTTCTCTGAACCTGTAATTTATCAGTGACTAGATGTTAGCAATAGAGAATGCTCCCACTTCACTTTTTCGCATTTGTACAAATCAACATCAGTAGATGCATTACAATCTACTGCACTGTATGTGTGTTTTCAACACTTGACAAAGGATTGGGAGAGCTGCCTAAAGAAAAGTAGCCTTGACAGAATGCACAGCCCAGAATCTGGTTTCAGCACACTGAATCAGTTTACTTTCAGCCAAAGAAACATGTCAGCTTGGCTAAGAAAGGTCACAGCGACGACTTCATGTAGTGCTGGCTTTAGAAAAGTTGAAGAGTTACCTAAAAACTTTAAACCCATGAACTCCAACATGAGTTGAGCCAGTATTCTCAAGGCAGACTATTTCAACATAGAAGTGGCTCACTCTATCCATGTGACTTACAGACTGAGTCTCAACGACTGTGTGTATGAGTGTGTATCTCCCACTATGACTAGTGGGAGATCCTCAGACCACCTAAAAAGACTGTTGCTTTTCAAGGTCAAATGGTGTGATAACTTTTGATGTGGAAAGTTTGTAATTTCGAACAGTTCCGTTTTCCGCAGAAATAGCAGAGAGCCATAGATAATCAGGCATTCCCTAAAATGTAAAATTTCTTAAAAAAGTACCCAAACCAAACACAGAAAAATCCCTCTATATTTCAAAATAATTCACATCATGCATACTTGGAGAGGTTTCTCTTCAAAACACTTGCAGGATTGACACCTAACTATAAGCAAAGTACTACTACACTGAAATATTATATTAAAAAGTACTGTTACACTGGGTGTATTTTATATATGTATGCACTTTTTCTATATATATATGTATTTAGTCATACACCTGGGGGATTGGCCTAATTCCTAAATGACCCTGTACTCTCCACTGAAAATGTTTTAGATTAAATAAAAGAGTATGTGAAACCAGGAACATTTGGGCCTGACCTTACAGTTGTTATTCTTTGAAGATTAGTAAATCAATCTGCATTCAAGAAGTATGCCATATTCCACATCTATGTTTTTATTCTATATACTATATATGGTGAGAAAACAAACTCCTAAAACCCCAAAGCAGGTACTGAAAGCAACTAGTGCAACCACTAGGCAGTTCAGTTTGATTAGTTGTCATCAGCTCGGTAAAATAATTAGAAAAAATGCCAGTGTGCTGCCTGTCAGTTTACAGCTTTAAAGAGGTGTTAGCTCATACTGATAGACAGAACTGCTCTTTCCCAGTACAGCAAATGCAAAAGTATACTATAGCAAACCCATAAATATTAATATGTATCATCAGGTTTACCACTTAGGAGTGTCACCTTATGATTAATGGGCTGAGAGCCTGTGAGCTGTAAAGCAAAGCTGAGTTGAGCAAGATGTGCTTGCAGCCTGAAATGTAATTCCTATGTCACATTTCAGCACATTGGCAGTTTTAGAAATAAAATAAAAAAATTAATAACTATTAATCATCATATACAGAATGATCAAGTGTTTTGTACTAGCATACAGAGGGAGCCTCCTGTTTCATTTCAGAGAGTTCACTTCAAACAATCTTTCATGTGCAGGCTAAATTCTTACTTGCTCTGTGCAGATACTAAAGCTGCACTGATATTTTTGGCAAAAGCCAGTATTTGCTGAATCTTCCAACAAGCCGGCTCCTCTTTCCTTACTGACCGCTTCTTCAACTGCACTAGGAGGTCTGACCAGTGCATATGCCCTTATAAAATCACACATTTACATGCACAGGCAGACCTAAACATGGCGACACATCCAAATTTCAGGAGATCTCCAGAATCTTCTGAAGTCCTGAATGCATGCCATTGGGTGAAGAGCTACTTTATATAGCATGCTTTACGTAAGACACCCTTTGTGAGTCAGACCTCTCACAATACAGCCACTGTGTGTACCAGGAACCTGGAGAGGGTTCAGCTTCATGTCTGATCTATGTCGTGTAAGGTTTATCTTTTTAAATGGAAGCATGCTTTTAGGGACTACTGTGAGAGGGATTGAGATTACTGACATCACCACCACAAAGTTCCTAATGCCATGCCAAAGAAATTATTTGCTGCAATGCTGTAATGTCTTTTTAATACAGATGTATTTGTTAATGGAAAACTTAATTCTGTGTTCCTTTAAAAAATTATTATTTTACATCCAATATCTATGTCTTGTTTACTACAAAGCTTCCTATAAAAAAAGAGTCACAATATATTCCTGCAATCACTTCCATCTTATTTTTTGGGAAGAAAGGTGAAAAACTCTCTAAAGAAGGACAATGTGTAAAAATGAAATAATGATGCCAAAGGACCCAACTGGAAAAGTTTATCTTTTTACTTATTCCATGCCAGCCCTATTGGCCATTATAAAAAAAACCAACCAAACAAACCAATCCCACAAAATAACACATTTCAGTGCTAGCTAGTAACAGCCACATCAACATTCACCAAAGCTGATATGCTTGCTACGTGAAACAATCCAATTATTTACAACAATAATGTGTTTATCAACTAAAACTTCTTTTCTAATACATCTCCATATCAATTAAGAAAATTCCCCTACTTTATATAAGACTGTAAGAAATATGGAGAAGAAATGTGCCCAAACATTTCTCACAGATTTTTCCCAAGGGGTGTTTCAACTTCTGGTTAGTGCACTGCCCCAGTCCTAGGAGAAGAAAAAGAATGCAACATCACACTTGTTTTAGAACAGGGTTGAAAATAATTACAACTATAGGCTTCTGTTGTACTTCCATGATGCTGTTCTGCCACATGGAAGTCAGATTTAGAAGCAAACATTGGTTTCTGTAGTTTAGCCTGTATGATACACACCATGCATCTGTGTTTGTGCATGAACAAGATGGAGAGCTAGGATCTGGATTTACACACCCAGACACTGAAATTCAATGGCTCATCCTCCTCCACATAAAAGTGACAGGCGTGAATTTGAAACCTAGAGCCCATGCAACAGCTGGGAAATATTTAACTATTAGCAGTCTGGAAACAAGAGGATACTCATATTTAGGAATGAGTGACCACACAATCTGTTAAACGAGGAACAGCAAATGTTTAGTTTATCTTCAACAAAATCAGTAAGAAGCTTTATGATTTTCCTTTTCATATGGTAAAAACTTTGCCCATCTTTACATATAGGCAAATCTCTTTCCTTCCCTTTCTTGCTTCTCAGGGCCACCTTATCTAGCTGCTATTATGATCATTGGGGTGAACTAGCCATCTAGCTTTTTTTACCAAGTCATTCAGGGCTTTGCTGTTGCCAGGCTCTTCATTAGTGCTAGAAGCACTACTGTGATACAAAAGCACCATGCAGACACTGTGCAAAGAATTCACTTTAAATGTAGCCTGAAAAGTTGCAGGAACTTTGGATAAAGGTCTGTAAATGCAAGCAAAGACCTCACAGACAACTCCTAGGTTACCACGTCAAAATAGACCTATTCTACCGAGATCTTCCCAGTTTTATTTAGCTCCCTGAGTCAGTAATTCTTAATTCCTTACAAAAATATTTTCTTGTATCAATGAAATACTATCAGTCTGGCAAAGGCAAGAATTTTGTTTGTGTTCAAGAGATTATTATAGGGCTTATTTAAACCTCTCATACAGCATTACTATCATGAGTAATTTTTGAAAGAAAGTTTTCAGAATTCTTAATCTTTCTCCTCTCCCTCTAGCACTTACTTTGTTGTTGTTCTGGGGTTTTTTCTTCTTCTTTCAGCAACTTCCATCTTTTGAACTAATTTTAACATGAACAGTTTCTTATTAATTCTCCTCCCACTTTTTTGAGTTCTATCCTGCCTGGAGGAGTCTTGCTTTCAAAACACCAAGAAGCTGTCAAAATACTTCTTTTAGATCTCTGTCCTCCCTACTGCAGCATCATCCTGGATCCTTTGCACTCAAAGTCTATTTGTATGGGAACATCAAACTACATTAATCTGGACCACAGAATTGAGCACGAAGAGCCATATTTTTAGTCATTTAGTTATTCAGTCACAAAATTCTCATTATAATGACAAAACCAGTATAGTCTTACTGAATAATAATGTCAGAGGTAATTACAGAGCATTATTTTAATTATTCCATGTTTTCCCAGTAGCAAGAGTAGGGAAGCGATGATAATATAGAAATAACTCAGGTAAGTTATCTAATTGCAAACTGGCAGGTCTTTGAGGATGGACAGTATTAAAATATTGTCACACATTACAGCACTACAATAGTACATTCAGTATTACAAATATTTAATATTGCAATACTCACTTTGGAAAATGGCCACGTTCTGCATTTTAAAGTAACCTTTTAATGTGGATATAATAACTTTTCATCCTAGCATTACATATGCAGACCCCACAGATTCATGACAGAACATAATCATTGTGATTCTTTTAATACTGATTGCACATGGTCTTTGTATATGATAGAGACTGTATGCTACATTACATTTTTGAGGTCACTGACAATACTTTTGAAGGGTAAACTACAACACTTAACACGAGACAGAGAAAACCAAACTGTCCTTTATTGACCAATTCAGTTACAGAGTAATAGAATTAGATTCCACAGGATAAAATGAACCTCAGTAACATGAAGAATAGCATTGTCTGAAAACAACTGTAATGGTTGAGAATACCAATCATAATCCCAGTGTAAAATCTCCCTTATGAAAGGTTGGAATCAAAATTTAGCAGGGAGCATCTAAATAGGAAACCTTACTAAATACATGTAGATATCAGCAAGGTCACTTGAATTTAGGGTTTTGGCTTTGATTTTTTTTTTCCCCTTTAGCTTCTTAGCAAAACTCATGTGACAATTAACGCCTCAGTGGCTCAACACAATTCAAGAGCAGTCTTCAGATGCAGGAGAAAAAGACACATGCCTATCTGATTGACACCTAATTTTCCCCTCATACCATGGGCGTGGACTCGAAGAGGAGAAAGTCAGACCCCGCCTCTCACCCAAGGGGACAAGTAAGGCAAAGGTGCTACATGACATGCCACACCTCACATGGTTTCAGACACAGCTGGCAGAACTGGACGCCATGTAGGTACATGAATAAGCTACTCAACAAAATCCTTTCTGCATAAAATGTAATGCCTGCCTCTCATGGTAAGGAAGTTGAGGATCTGGACAGTAAGCTCAAGAATGGATGTGTCCAGCCTTGCTCTAGGTGGGATGTCTGGACACCCAGGCAGTCTGCATCTAACTTCTAACTTATTGGCAGAAGGCTTTTTGTGTCTTCATTTGCCCCCGCACACTGTAAATCAATCAAAAGTATTTGTGGGCTTTCGTCTGGGTTTTTGTTGCTGTTTTCTTTGTTTGTTTGTTTCTTGTAACTGACAGAATTCCTGTTATTTGAAATACAATGCCTGGAGTAAAGTTTAATAACTGTCTCAAGAGAGCTGTTCTTTTATTCAAAGGGAAGCCAAACAATGTTTGTTCAATTTTTAATAATAATCTCATTTAGATAATAAAGCAACCAAAAAAATGCTCTTGGGAATATGCAAGTGTCAGAAATTACTTACAAACCAGCAAAAACAACACACAGTCACAATGTTCTGAAAACAGAGCACTGGCAATCAGAACCCTATGACATACAAGATGTGTTTTCAAATGATGTTCCGTGAGGTTTGACTACCATCCACAGCAGTGGCTTTGTAACCCACAAGGCTGAAAGCTGCACAGTTAAATTCATGGAAATTCCCATGGAAGCTTAGCAATGGTCTTTTTTTTTCCTAAAAAATTAGGCATCTGTATAGACCAGGAAGTTTTCTAAATAAAAATATGCATAAAACAGCACAGTGGGTGCTTATGCCCTTTGAGAATTCTGTGGGTACACCTCCATGGAAATTAGAAGCTGACACTCCAATCACTTAGAGTAAGACTGTACAGCAACACAGGTGGTTTTGCAAAAATTCACACTTAATTGTAAATGACTGGAATAAGTATTCAGGCACTATGTAATCTCAGCCAGCAAAACCAACAAGATTTGAAGCAGCTTCCTTTCCTACTACTACCCTCAAGTTCACCAGAACAGCAATTTTGTATGTGCTTACAATGAGCATGGCATGAAGTCTGTGCATCAAGATAAGAAAAGAAGAGGTTTTTTTTGTTTGTTTATTCATTTATTAATTTTATTTCTGTTATAAAATTAGCAACCACTATGGTACCAAAAACAGTCTGATACAGCCCCTTTGGTCATAACTGAAAAATTAAAAAAAAAACAACTGTTCAATTAATCAAAAGTTACTAGCCCAGAATTAAATTTAGGGGGTCTAATACTGAAAGGTGCTGATCAATCCCCTTAGAGGCACTGAGCAAGCTCATGTACCACAGTAGCAGGTCACAGAAACAGTTCCCCATGACCACTATAGCACAAGATTTGGACTTTGGAGTTATTACTTGAATTAATGTTTTCTTTTCTTTGTGTATTATCTATGTGCAGTTTTGTGAGTGAGTTTTACATAGATAAAATATTGACAAATACCTAGAAATACTTTTAGAAATAATTTCAGGAAAAAAGAGACATATTTAAGTTTCTTCAGGCACCTTTCACATGCACTTTCCAAAACTATTTTAGGAAAAAAAAAAACCCAACTAACTTCCATAAAAAACTGATTTTAAAGAAATATTAAAGAACGTTAAGGAATTTTAATTTATGAATACTAAGACTATGAAGTCACTTGTTAGAATAACCTTCATTAGTTAAAGAACAGAGATTTTAGAAAGAGAATGAGCCCACCTGGAATTTTAAATATCATATATTGGGGAAAAAACCATAATGCACACTCTAGAGATTTTAGATTATTTACGGAGGAAATTTGGCAAGTAAACATGAATAATTGAAGGAAACTGCAGTTCCATTTTGTGTGCTTGAGAATACAGAAGAAATTTCTTTAAAAAAGATAGTTTGACTGGATTCTGTAGAATTAATTGCAAACATACACAAAACAAACCAAACGTACACCAAACATTTCTCACCCATGTCCCAAACATCAGAAATGAAAAAGTCTTGCGTCACAATCTGTACACACCATGCAAACCAGCGAATGAAGGCAGATGGGTGTTCCTGCTTCTATTGTTTTTCACAAAAGGATATCACAGCCATTACTATTTGCTCCCAGTTTTTCAGTTGTAAGCAAACCTTTGTCCAATAATGAAAAATCAGCAATCTACACAATTTTTATAATGTTTGTCTTCCATTTCACTGAGTTTTTAACAATACATGCAATGCAGAAATTTGGGGGTTTTTCAATATTTTTTCCAATTATGTGAACTACATGATGACGTTTCTGTAACTACAATGCACTGAACCAATCATTGTCACTTAATTTATAGACAATTTTTTTTTTAATTACAAAATTACAGAATACAAAAATCCATTGCTTGTTTAACATTCATAGTTACTGGGTATTGAAAACTGCATTGCCTACCTTAGCTTTGGCAACATTAAGTAAGCCTTGACAGACTCTAAAATCCTGTCTTAACTATGTTACATGTTCTACATACTACATGTATTCACGGAACTTGGAAAACTATTTTTTTCAAATTTTAGCCAAGTTTCTAACTTGAGACAAGTAAATATATGAGTTATTTCTAGTATTGCAGTTGAAATGGAAAAGGGAAAATTCAGGCTTCCTCATGGTATGAAAACTAGCGTCTCTGTTGAAAATTTAACGTAAATGATTTGACATAAAGAAAAACAGTATTAGGTCAGAGTGAAAGGCAACTAAGAGGATATCTTTCTATAATATTTCCCACAACCTGAGTTGAACAACTTGGTCTCTTTACACCACACCAAGTGTCTAAAACTTTATTTTGGCACAACAAAATTGCTGCAATGGGAACTCTTGTGTCCAAGGAGAGGATAGAGTGGTAGAAAATACATAAACATATATGAATTACCAGTCTGAACCTATTCCTCCATAAAATAGTTCCTGAAGTCAAATGAAACATGCAAGAAACATAAAAGGTATCTGCGTAGCTCTCTTGATGATGGTAATAATTATCACAAGGCAGATTTTCCTATAACAGAGTAAATACTCCAAAGCTAGTAGCCAAAATCCTAAGATTTTAATAAAAATTCTGAGAATTCCCAAAGATGTTTTGACCAATTAAGGAAAGCAATGAGAATTTGAATGTCTATGCAATTGAACTTCAAAGTTTTTAGCATTAAAACTCTGGTAATTACATTTTTGGTTAAAATAAAAGTAACATTTAAAAAACGCCACCAATCTACTGTGGTGAAAACGCATACATTTTGATAGCTTTTCTACATGGTTCTCTTTCAAAATATTAATGGCCTGCAAAAAGGTCTTACTCTGTGCTGCACTGAAGGCAAAAAGAGTAAATGAGCCAAAAATGCAGGGAAAGACTCCAGAGCCTTTTTATGTCTAATGAGCCAAATGTTTGAGACATGATTCTGGGAAAAGTCCCAACAGTTTATTTAGGGCAGTACACTAACATCAAGTAAAGGCAATCAGATATCGGATGACTTCATTGTTTGGTTTGTTTCAGAAATATTATGACAACTTTTTAATTTGGCAAATTCTTATTTCCACCCTGCCTATTACAGTAGGAACCTTCTCTCCTTCCCACAACTTTCCCTCTTCTTTTTGTAATCACTCTTCATTTGTACCAGTGGGTAATATGGTGTGGAGGTAAAGTGGTGACTGCATTCAATTTCAGCTGTTGATGTTAGAATGCCCCAAGGGAAAATCTCCTAGCTACTAAAAGAAACTTAAAAAATACCTTGACCTTGATATAAAAACATGCAGATCTCAGCAAGTTAACAACCAAATGTCCCAGGAGTACAGAAATGGTTACGCCAATTTTACAAAGGAATTAAGCTGAAATATAGCAGGCTAAAGAACATTAGAAAGTGATTCCTGTGCATCTTCTAAACATCCTGCCCAGCACTTCCAATTTCATGAGAAAATTTGGACGCAGTTGGTAAATCAAATACACGTATGAGCAAGAACACAGGCAAAGACTCAAAAAGATGAAAAGATTTTTTTCAGCTGAACTCAGTTACCAACTGCTCACTTACCAGTCACTCACTGACATATGACAAGAATTGGCAAAGTGACCATGATATGATCCAGCAATCTTAAATAACACATTATAAAAAATATCATAGTACACGTACATTAAAAGGTATTGGGAAATTGACTTTTCTTTGTGGAGAATTAGCAGCAAAGATAGCCTTCTTACCAAGTGCAGTTGAGGCATACAAGTAAATACAGCAAACTTTAGTGGCAAAATATTCATTAAAACAAAGCACCAAAAGAAAATTTAGAAATAAAAACAAGGGCAAAGAGGTAATAGAAGTATTAATACACTATTATTACAAAAACTACAGAAAGCTGATGTTTTCCAGACTGGAGGTTCTTACAAAGGGTACTGAACAGAAAATTTTATCATTCAAATACTACGGGCCACTGGAGACATCATGATGTTACTATTTCATGTAGTGACACCAGAATTTGGGACATTTCATAAATCTCTTTTGGTTAGAAAGTCTGTATTTTACCATTATATGTCTGATTGTGTTTTGACTGTTTAGCTGAATTTCCCCAAGAGGAAAGCAACACGACAGAATATCTTTCAAAAAGTAACAAAGAGCAGAGCTAGCTGAGTATGCAGTTCATTAAATTTCTTGTGATTTATTTAGTGAATGTTGCCAACACACAGAAAGAGATGTTATCTGTTAGATGATGCATCATCATAGCTGGAGAGAGACAATTAGGACACAGTTTCCAATAGGTCCATCACAAAAGCACATCTGGGATAAGAGAGGAAACAGAGGTAACTGCTCCTATCCTAGAGTAAAGATCAAAGAAACAGACCAGAGGCCTAGCAGAGCACATTGCATACAAGTTTTACACACAGCAAAGTATTTACTACACGGTTGAGCTCAGTCCTCTCGTCTGAAATGGAAGGTGAAGTGTACTGAGGAAAGGGAAGTTAAGAGAACAGTTACAGGCTTGCACTGGCAGTGCTTGCACTGGCAATGTTGTACAAAATACAGGGCCAGGTTTGCACAGATTATCTCAGTGTTACCACAGCTATGCACAATCTGAACAACAGTCTTAAGCAATGGAAAGCAGTTTTCCTCAGACATTACCTAAGTAACAGCAGAGAAGTGATGACTAAACACAGGCTATGCTGCATACACTGTAAATGGTTCCCAAGAAAGAGGTATCACTGGCAGAGGAAAAAGGCTTGGATTCAAGTTTATTTCAAACCTCATCAAAGTCCAATGTCAGAAACTGCCAGGAACATGCAAAAAACAGCAGAAAATACAAGATTGCTGAAGGGAAAGGACCTAAAATATTGAGACTCGCTGAAGTAACTTGGTAATGCAAGGAAAAGTGTTTGGAGACATACACAGAGATAAGAGAAAATGTAAGGAGTACACAAGCAGAATTCTATATTGCGTTGCTCACTTCTGCATGCAGGGATTGCTCTGAGTATTAAAAGAAAAAGAAGGGAAAACAAAAACAAAAAGAATACAAATTGATTGCAAGGAGTGACACCTTATTTCTTTCAGAAGCAGAATTTTAAACAAAAAACCCCATCTTCAGTCATCTGTGTGGAAGTCAGCTATACGGCTCAAATGACCAGTGCATCTTTGGATACCCTCTTTGTCTTACAATTAGCAAATTGAAAAAGACTGAGTGAATTTAGTCAGAAGTAAGCCAGGAAGATCAAGTTTAGCTAATATAAAAGAATAAATTATTCAATTAGCTACCTAATATTTTAGGAGAAATCACAATTAATCCCCTTGAAATTCTGTGAAATATTTTTATTGTACACAGGCAACAAACTGAGGGACAGAAATAACAGATACTTTGAGATGAAAATAAACATCATTCAGTAATACTTCCTCTATTGTCTCCAATGAATTCGACAGGAACTCTTTGAAGAACAACCTGCTACACAGGATGGCCCATAAATTAAGGTGCATTAACTTAATTTGCTCAACAGCATCTTGGTGATGTGCTAGGACAAGAAATGACCAAGAACCCAATCCTGCTGCTCTTCTACTGACCCACTTCCCCCAGCCAGGCCTGCTGTCAGTGCCAGAGCTACCCACTGGGGACAGCACCATCCCCATGCTGCAGAGCTGCTGCTGGTCCATGCCACTCAGTAGAACACCTGCACCAAGCCTGAGTTTGTGAACTCTGTGATCATGTGGATGCATACACCATACAAAACCGGGAATTTGAAAGATGCCTTGCCTTGTTGCAGTGCACAGAAAAAAAAATTGTGGTAACAAAACACTCCAAATAAAACAAGCCATCCTTATCCATCCTTATTCATTTTTGGGGATGTTTAACATCCCAATTTAATGTTTGGCATTTGAAGCAGTATATTTAGAAGACATTCTCATCATTCCCTTAAAAGTGAATGATGACTTTTTATTTTGATACAAATGTCTTAATTATTGTTTTTAAAAATATTAATACAACTCACCCATTCATGCAAAATATCAGCTGGAGAAAACTATCACAACTTCAGCATTTTCAACAGAATAGTGTTGATTGATACAAGTTGAAAATCCAGACAATTATTTTTACTGCTGCATGGTATGGCAGCTAAAGCCGATATATGTTGAGGAATGAAGACACAGTAATATTCACCTTTATGAGCTCACGGAGGTTTCAAAGATGTTATAAGGGGTCATTAGTATTCTTAGCTTTTCTTCATGTCACTGTTCAGTTTTGGACTACCTGTTATTTAATAAAAGATGGAGGCAAGGTGAAGGTCAAGGGACAATGAGAGAGAGCATGGTTCTTTAGCATTGTCACCAAGCCTCCTTGGGAGGAAGATCTTGGTTCAGTTCCAGACTCAGTAGCTACTTTATCCAGTTAGTTTCCAATCTGGAAAATAGACCCAAGATTTGAGTATGTAATCTGGATGTTCAGTCTTGGTCTCTGCAGTTAAAGGATCATGCTTGCCCTATTTCTGACTCAGTGAATCTTTAAAAGTATTAAAAATGAGAACCATCAGTGGTCAGTATACAGCTTGCTCTGTAAGGTGTATCTTTGTGTATTTATGGATTTGACCCTCCAAAGAGCACAATGCAGAGGAACACTCTCTGCACTGTATGGATTATGCTAAGAGATACAAAGAAAGGCAGAAGAAAATAGGAAGTTTTAATTTCTGCAGAAGCTAAATGTGGAAAGCAAATGTCCTCACATGGCTTAAGGATTCTGCAGCCAAAAAGAGGCTTTTAGTGTCATAATTTTGTAGTTGATCACCTATCATATGTGCAAAACTGAATTTATGATTTGGTGGAGAATAAGTTTTTATAGCATCAGAAAAATATTGGTGAACTTGCACCAGCACAAACTTACCTTCAAAATCAGTAGCATTACAGTGAAATCAGTAATTTCTTTTAATATATTTAACCTTTTTGGAGACAATATGAGCTCAAATGAGCTCAATATGAGACAATATGAGTGTAAACCCACCAAAGAGCTATGTATGTCCATGATAACCACTGACTAATTTTGCAGACACACCATCAATGATGAAAACATTTAAGCAACTTACTTAATCTCATTGGAAAGCCTGAACTGCATGCATGACCTTTGGAGATTCAGGGGTCAAAGCTGCACCAAGGGAAGTACAGGTTGGATACTAGGAAAAAGTTTTGTTTCAGAAAGGGTGATAAAGTACTGGAATGGTCTGCCCAGGGAGGTAGTGGAGTCACCATCCCTGATGTGTTTTTAAAAAAAGACTGGTGCACACACCTTTAAAACAATGTCTTTAAAACAATGCCGTGGTTTAGTTGAGGTGTTAGGGCAAGGCTGGACTTGATGATCTAGAAGGTCTCTTCCAACCAAGTCATTCTATGTGTGTGTGTGTGTGTGTGATTCCGTGGGTTTAGAGAACATGACCATAAAAGCTGAACCTAGTGAAAAGCCCTATTTCTAAGGGCTAGAGCTATAGAGGAGGGGTAATCCATGTACAGGGAGAAAAGCTGACATCTGGAGATTGAAGAGGAAAAAGTAACTGGAAGTGGAGAAGAATGCAGAAACATCAGATGAAAGAACAAGACTAGTGAAAGAGAAATACAAGTCAAAGTAGAAGTAAACTGGAACAGATGGCTGGAATGCTTTATCAGAGGTTGGCAAGAAAACATTTTGGCTCTAATTTGTCCTTTTCACCTTGTTCCTACAAAGTGATGTTTGGGAAGGAGGCCTCAGACACACAAGCTAATGACTTGAGTTCAGCAGAAACAGTAATATTCTCAGCAGAGTCACAGAAGAGAGTGAAAATGGGGAACAAGGACCTCCTGCCTGACTTCAGGCTATGCCTTCCAAATGTACACTCCAGAAACTTTTAATATATCTGTTCCTCTTAACTTTTTCTGCTTAGAATAGGTATCACAAAATCGTCATGAGATGGTGAGAAGCCTCCTAATGACACTTACGCATTGTTGCCAGAATGACTCTGTCTTGAATTTGAACTTCTGAAAAACATTAAGTGAATATTTCTCACAGACACTAGACTTGTAGAATTCACTCCCAATCCCCCAATTTGTTCTTTGTATTTTACTGAGCAGGTGAATATAATATTTGTTGGTGCAGCTGCCTTCTACATGAACCCTAATTTTACTTCTTCAACTTGGTAAGTGCTTGACTGATCTACACACATGAAAAATGGAGCAGAATTTACACCATGCAGCAATGTGAAGGTCAGCATTAAAATAATACCTACATCTGTTAGTAGGGTTCTGACATACACTGCTTTCACACTGCCTATTTGTCCTTAGATGGTCCGAGCATCTCTGTCAATCACAGTTTATTCTACAAGTGTCCCACGGCTCTCCTACCAGGACTGATTCAGTTTGCAAATTTAAGAGAATCTAAGATATTATATAGCACTGTGATGAAAAAGTTAAATCACCAATAATGTTTCTAATCTGCATCTACATTGTCCTGAGAGAATACAGCTGGGAAACTTGCTCTGGGCAGAATTTGTTGCGTGTACTAACTTTGCCTTTAGGCTGTTCCTGAAAACACCACTTCCTCAGCATCCCTAAGCCTGCCAAGGAGCAGTCTTCAAAGTGCTCGCCCCAGACAGCTGCTCCATAGATACACTCCAGAGCGATGCCCAAGAACATCTCTGCTTTTACCACAGACAGTCTTTCCTGGCCTGTCTACAGCTGGTTTCTTGCAAAACTGAAGACAGCTTCCAGAGGAGGATCATTCAAACAGAGTTGCTAGAGACTGAAATGTGTCACAAGGAGAAAGCTGAAAGCTGAGGAAGGGCAAGAGTAATAATGACTTCATATGATTTCCTCCCTCCAAGATGATTACTGTAGGCCAAAAAATCAAGTCAGCTGTATCCATTTGCTGATCTTCACATCACAATTGCTATGAAACACAGACCAGAAGATATCATACCATTTCTACAAGAAAGATAGCAACAATTTTTTAGAGGAGTTCTTAACCTCAGAGATTGAAAGACACTGGATAGCCACAAAAAAGTTATTGACTCTTCAGGGATAGAGATGATACAGAGAATATTTCACTTATATGACAAGAAGAGAAAGTGACTCCACAACATATTTTAGAGCCTTCCTCTCAGGGTCTCTCAGAGCATATCACAGAACATTAACAACAGGCTGAACAGATACATAGAAAAATTCTGTGTGTCATTTGTAGCTACAGCACCCGATCTGACCCCACTTCTGACCTTCTTCTCCACCCTGCTATCTCTCCCATCTTCCTCCATCTTTTCTGAATAAGCAAATAGCCAACTCACAAGACTTTACAGGTTTGACCACTACATCAGCCTGTCCTACTCTAGTGTTTGTTAATCTCATAGTAATTTGGTCTGCCATCACAAAAGAAAAATGATGTTTATCCTTTCCTCCTGTCTGTGCGTAAGTAGAGGAAAGATGGTATTGGGCATTCCAGACAAGATATGACCAACACAACCTTTAAAAATATTTCCCTAGTACAACCAGTCTGGTGATGAGCTAGACAATAAACATATAGGCTGGGAACACTGCAATAATCCTTAAGGCGTTAGAAGAGTTAGCATGTAATGCTTTTTTGGCAGGGAATTGTCCTGGTGGTTTTTTCACCAGTCCAGTGTTTTTTTCATCCAGACTTAGTGTCTGGAAAAGAAACCTTTATTCTTAAACTGAAGCGAGACATATCTTTCTTTAATGACAATGGGGTTTTTTTAGTATTTACTAATGGGTTTTTTTTAGGATTTACTAGTATTTACTAACAGGATTTTTTTTGTATTAATTGTTCTGGACACAGAGGTACAATTAATTTAACAGTCTTGCAGAAGACCATAGCGGAAGACATTTATTTTGCTATTGCCCATTTTCTGCTACTGTCCATTTCTCACCTTATGGTCTTGGTGGCCTCAGCCTCATTTTTCAGGTTTTGAATATCATAGCACTACACAATGTGCCATAAACATATTCCTTCTCCAATACTTTGAGCAGCTTTCAGAAAAAAACCCTGAAACAGCAAAACCAAAACAGATGTTTAAGGAAAAGCAGTTTTTTTGTTTACCTTTTCCTTTTTTGACATTGAGAAGAGTTGTAGTGAGTCTTTACCTACAGACTGAACAAGGAGAAACAAAGTACTTGATCCTCATCAATAATAAGCTTTATTGGCCCTTGCTGAGTGTTAAGTGAATACATCATCCTCTCTCCTGATTTAATGTCCTGGTAATTTGGCTTAAAATTCCCCACACTGCTCTATGACAAACCCCTTTGGTGCTACTGAGTTTTGCTGACATCCAAAGGGTTATGTGAAATCCACATGGGGGGCCAAGAAGACAATGGAGGAACCTCCTAATGGATGGACAATGGCATTAAATGAGACAGTAAAGATGATATGGAGTGGATCATGGGGGTTTGTATGGAGCACCAGCTTTGGGTAGCATTGTGATGATCTCAGTGGAGATGCTTGGAAAGATAATGAATTAAGTATTCACCCTGATGGTACCCCAGAGACCATCTCTGGCAAGTAGGAGTGAAAGACAACAAACCTCAGGAATTCGTTAGGAGAACTAAAGCTATTTGGACATGGTTACTTAAAAATGGACACACAGCATCCATCTCTTTCTCTGCTGAGTGAAAGAACGTTCTTTGCATTTGGAGAGAACTTGGTGAAAAAGGAAGATCTTGAACGCAATATAATAATAAAGACATTATAAAAAAATAAAACAATGCTCTACAGAAATCTCTACAGTAATATTGGCAAATTAAAGGAAACTACAGAACTGCATTCTGGCAACAGAGATCAGAGTACAAATTGTAATAAATTTTGCACTGCTGTGGAAAACCTTGCACAACCTGCTCACTCTGTATGATCTTACTGCTTCTTTCTTCAGTAATGTTTCTCCACAGAAAGACTAAATAATAGGTTTAGGCCTATCCATTATCAGAATTTGAATGAAAACACTAGTGGAGTGTAATTCTGACAAGCAGAATTCTGTATCACCTCTGAAAAACTTATGTTAAGAGAGTATTGAGGCATAGAACCAGAGACACATTTCTAAACATGAAATAAATGGCTAAATCCTGGCTTACCTGCCCACAAACATGATGCACAATAGTGAAGTATTTACATTTTGATAGTGCAAGATAGCTGCATGTTTGCATGCTGACAAAAGCTCTCCTCCAATCTCTGCTTCAGATTGTGTAACTAATTTAATTTGGTTAAGATAGCATAACTAACCAGACTTTTATCAAATGACACCACACCAAAACCTGCTTTTGTCACTTCTGTTTTTCCAGCCATAACATAGCACATGTAGTTCTAATTCAATTTCCTTTTCACAGATTTTGAGTTCCCCCTAACTCCTAAATACAAAAAAAACAGACTTAAAAAATTATTTTAGAATGGCAAGGCAATATGTTAATCCCAAAGCTTCTCGATTATTCTTAGTTTTTGCTTAAGATGTAATACTTCCAATCAGATCCCAAAATGTTTTTGAAAATGTCAAATACGCTTCCTTCTTTGGCAGAAGAGAGCATTGGCACAGCGTCTTTGAGGGATTCCTAATCATACTGTAGATTAAGATGGGATTTTCTGTTGGTTCATGTTCAGTTGTTTTTCTCCTCAACCCAACACAGAGGGGATAAAATCTATTTTGAAAATGAAGGGAAAAAAAAAATCAATGCAAACACTAGCTTCCCCTGCAAGTTGATGCATACAAGAGAAAACAGAAACAGCTCAAGTATTTGTTTAACTTTTTTTCTAAGATACCCAGAGTGAATTTACTACAGAAAACCCTATGGAATCAAGCTGCTGCACAGCACAGCTCTTGAAGCCTTTCCTTTTACTGCTGGAGCTGACCAGCCAGAGAAACCAGCTGTATGTCCAGATCTTTAATTGAAATCTGCTGCTGAGGGGAATTGCTCTGTGCTTTCAGCTGGTTCAAATGGGGCTGCCTAGCAACTGCAGAAACAAGTTTCAGCAAGACGGGATGACACAAGCCATGACCGCCTTTGTGGGAACAAGTTTGTTGAAGTGGTATTTACTAGTGAGACCTCCTCAGACAAGGAACAAGAAGCAAGTCAAAATCGGATGATAAATAAAGTATAAATATGACTATATGAATAATATGCATTTTTAAATGCCTGGTTTTGAGCTGACTCAAATAAGCTTTCCATATGCTGTTGACAAACCTATGTTTTATTTATCAAATACACTTTGACAGGAATGTCAATGCTAAGTATCAACCTGCAGGACAACTGGATTAGCAATAAAAGTACCAATAAAACCTCAAGTTATATCAACTAATGAGACATGCAATTAATCTAATTTTAACCAAAATTGTATCATCTCATCTGTCTAACTCTGAACATCAAAGCAGTATTTCTGTGTTGATAGCTGAATGCTACATTACTCCAAAGCAAACTTCCCCCACATCTGAATTTTTCATATTCTACTTCTGAAATAGCCACAAGGCACATTTGTAGAGTGGTAAAATTGAGAGCTGATGTCAATACTCAGGGGGTAAAGGGTCATGCTGGGTAAGATTCATGGGGGTACATGAACATACGATACAACTTCATTCATGATGAAAATATACTTGCAAGCTACAGGAAAAAAATTATGCAAAAACATCATGATAACTCTAATTCAAGGGGGCCAAAGATGAACTTTGCAAAATTATCTGCTAAATGAACGTAAAACCATTCTGAACTCTCAAACAGAGAAGCTGCTCAAATAAAGGAGTAAGAAATGTCATACTCTGAAGTTTTGAGACTCCTGAGAATAAAATTCTGCCATGCTCAAAGAATTAGATTCAATATGTGCTTCTAACAGTACGACTTAGTAAAAAAATAATATTTTTAGAAGCAAAATTATTTGTTACATTTGTCTTTAATGGTTTTCTACTTGTCATTTAAGAATAATTAAGGCACTGCTCTGCTACAATACACCTTTATACCATCTCGTCATTATCACAAACAGATAATGAAACAGTATCTAAAAATGAAACCAATATAATGTCTAAAGTTCAGCCCCCCTTTAGCAGAAAGTCCAAATCAGGAGCATTTCTTTTAAAGGATTTACAGAAGAAACTACAATACCAATATTTGTGGTGCAAACTCGCATCTTTGTTCTGCTCTCTCTTGCCCACTCTCTTTTTGAATTTGCTATAAAAGCTAAATTAGGTCTCAGGGGCACTGCACTACTAAACAAAGATCTCTTCTAGCCCATTGTGATGGAAGTAAATGTACTCAGGAGGGAGATGTACTGAGAGGCTAAAGAGTCTTCCCCAAATTCTCTCTCTTTTGCATGGAACTCTTTATCCCACTTCACAATATCACTCCCACCGAGTCATACACTTGCCCCTCCTGCTTCTAGTCTTATCTCTTTCTCAGATACGTAGCCACATGAATGTACTAAACTGGAGTAAATGTTTTTTTGGCAAACTTTGCTAAGCTATTTCAAAAGTTACATGATTCTTTTTATATAGGTATTGAAAAATAACTCTTTTCTAATACTTACTCTTTCAGAACTGAGACAGCTATTTGAAGCAGATATATTCACATTCAAATCTCAGCCCTATTATGATTTAATAACAACTCAGTTCTGCTCTCCTAGTGCTGTCCTGACTGCTACTGTCAGTAATAACAAACTAAGTTTCTAAGTTTTCAGTTCTAATACTTCTTCAGCTTCACTACCATATGATCTTAAATTGCAGACATACTTGTAATATACCTCTCTGTGAAGGATCCCAGCTTGCACTGGGTGGGAAAAGAAAAACAAAACAAAACTCAACCAAAACTTGAGCTGTATAATCCATTTCCTCCTCAGTTATGAAAACAAACAAATTATTTAAAATTTTAAAATATCAAAGTACTCCAAAAGCAAAAAGCCAAGACTGTTGCATTGAGCTGACAATTTATTACACACCCTCATATATGCCATGTGAAATTTGGCATTAAAGATTTTAACACAGACTAGTGGATACCACTTCTACTGGACACTTAGAACAGTTTGTTCATGCATATTTAAAAGAATAATAAAAATAAAAATAAAAAGCAAAGTAATTTTTCATCCAACAGAAAAATAAAAACTGTTTCAGAATTACTGATTTAATCCTTGGCTACACATAATACTAAAGAAAAACTTCATTTTTCAGCTCTGTTTTCTATCTGTGAAACCTTAGAAGTTTGTGGTATGTCTATATTTAAATACTTTTGACAGAAAAGTCCTGGTAAACTAAAGATGTCCTAAGATCACTTATGAGATGTACATAATAAAACAGAGACTCTCATGTTTCTGTATTAGTTTGCAAAGCTTATTGTAACACACAGGATTCTCTCTACTTTTTGCAAATCTACTGCTTCTGTCGTTCCTGCTGTTCCCTTTTAGTATGTCTGGTCAGTTCTTCAGAGTTTTTCCTAAAATTTGTGCATTTTGTAAGAGCAGAGTCAAATTCAGTGCCTAACCACAAGAACGAAATGGAGATATTTTATGTATTTGTTACATAATACTATGCTTTATTCACAAATCTTACTTCAGAAGCAAAACTCTTCTACCAAGTACAGCCATTTAAAATTAATGGTAGACACAGACTGTATACAGATTACACATGAAGGTTCAACACCAGGTCAGCAGCGACTGACCAAAATAAAAATGCCATGGCACTCGGTGGCCTGCATGAAGTAAGCTGGTGGTGTCAGTCCAATCCTCAATGGACTTAGTTCATTAGAAAGGAAAAACAAACCCCACCACATAGCACTAATTGGCACCCCTGTTGTCACTGTCAGCGGCTAGGCCAAGGTTACAACAGCCTCAGGAAAAGGGTCCTTCAAGGTCACTGTGGAGGCACAATAGGGAAGTGGCACGGGAGACAGCCAGCTCCAGCGCCATGGGCAGCTCAGCTCCCTGACCTGCACTAGGGCTGCACCAAACATCAGCCTGACAAGGACTTTGCACACCAGCCACCCTACCCATGCAAATATCTGCATGGCACAAACCCCTTCAGGAATAGATCCTAAACCTCTGCAGGGTACAGATCTGGCACCTTTTCAGTTAAAGAATACAGCATGTGTGAAGGTACTTAAGAGCAAAATGCCTGGGAAAGTTCTAATTGAACTGGCTGACAAAATTTCTTTGTACAAAAGGCTTCTGCTTGTTTTCCTTAATGTATAAGATGCTGACCATATCTGCAACAGAAGGGGAACTATCATTTGTCACATCAGTAGAAACCATCATGCAGAACAAAGCAAATTAAATAACATAACTCAGTAATTTTTCTTGGTTTTCTTGTATATGAATAGTTGCTAAATGCCACTACAGAAAGCATTAATGAGCGTGTGTGTAGTTATGGAGTACACTGGTATGGAGACTCATCTTCAGTCTGCCTTTCTAATGACTCTAATGAATGATGTGGAAGGATCATGTTCCAAGCTCACATCAATAGTTCAACACCTCTTATTCTATTGAGTCTGCTTGTATGCCTGTTAGAGAAGCAGGTCACAACATTAACAACCACAAAGACCAGAAGAATGTGAAACGTACTGAGAAGTAGCCAGTAATCAGAGAGCAGTGGAGATGGAATTTAAATGAATGCAACACAAAAAATCTAAAAAGGTTAACTGCAATAAAACCCCAAAGCATACATTGTAACATAAACATAATAAACATACATTGTAACAACTGTTTAGCTCTAAGAGAAAAAATCTGATATATGGCATTTTATTTTCATTTTTCAATCTTCATTAGAAACCAAAAATATGTAGCTATTAAAGAAAAATTTGTATACTTGGATGTGCATATATCTCGTACTGTAAATGTTTTGCTGAATTCACGTCATGGGAAAATAATATCACCTAGTTTTTAAGAGACTGATTAACACCATAAATGTATCAAAATACCCCCTATACCCTCACAAAATAAGAAACATTTACATACAAACATCTAAAATCCAAAGCCTTTTCATTTAACTTCCTGAGCAGCATGTAAAATATTAATTGTTTAGTGTTCCTTAAAATATCAACAGTCAGGCTTTAGACACATACAAAAATAGCCCTAATCCTTTCACTCCTTTCCTTAGGAGTGAAATGTAACTCCTAAACAACTCATTATTTCTGACAGTAAACTAAGAGTTCATCTTTTGTCTTGGTTCCACAGTGAAACATATAAAAAATGCTATTTTGGACATTATGAAAAATCACAATATGCATTTAACAGCATTTGTTTCCTGGAATTATTGTATACTGCTGCTCATTTGTGCCCAGAAGACAATGCAGGCTAACACTGGCTCAAAATCAGATGCATTCCTAAACATTTCAGTAATAGCACAAAGACTCTGAGACATCTACCCTCCTCTAGCTCAACTGATCCTGTGAGAGGATGAAATAGATGTTAACGGATGACAGCTTGGCATTCTGCCTGTTTTATGCTTAGGACTTACAGAAAATTCCAGGAGGGATGTGGGAAATCAAGAGATTTCATATAAATGTACCTCCTACACTTTCAGTGTAGTTTTCTGAAAATTGAGATCTTTTTCTTTTTGGTCATGGAGATTTCTGCAATTGTTGTAATAAGCTCTGTGGGGCTGCTATAGAAAGAAAAGTTAGTCAAGGGCATATTCTTAAGAATCACCCTGGTCTTGGAGGATTTGAGAGCATTTCAAGAGCATTCTCCATGTCTCTTTTTCTTTTGAGCATGGAGAGAAGATCAGAAGATGTTTTTTCTGTTTTACAAAAAATATTATGCTACAATCAGATATGACACTATTCCTTTATCACCATGTATTTCCAGCATCTCCAAAAGCTAAAATCTATGTAACAAATCTGTGGTTTTTTTTAAAAAAAACCAATAGCACAAAACCAACCAAACTAACCACTCAAAATCACCAAAACCACTACAAAACAATCAAAACCACCAACCAAACAATGCCCCCAACCAAATAACAACAACAACAAAAAAACCAACCAAAATCTCCCACATTCCTACCCCCAAAACACCACATAAACAAAATAAACCCAACAAAAAAAATTGAAAGATACCAGCATATTATCTTACCAGACAGAAGAAAGAACAGGTGCTGGCAAGCAAGAAGCAATAGGGAAGCAGAGATTCAACTCTTGAGCACCTCATCTATTTCCAAGGCTACAAGCATAAAAATGTCATAGAAGTACCTCATGGAGATGTAACCCGGCCAAGATTTAACAAACCTCTTATTTCTTTGTAGCAGGAAATCCCAAGCAAAGTAACCAAATGAAAGAAAATGTTAGAAGGAACAACTGTAACACACAGGGACATATGATATATAATTTAGGGAACCAATTATACATTCTCTAACAAGTGAATGAATTTCAGTTGCAAGTACCTTTCTGATTGTACAGCTTTTCAACAAAAGTGACTGAAAAAAAATCAGAAAGAGGAACAGAAAAAATGATATAAAGATAGGGAAAAAAAATCTAACCAAACCTAATTTGATTTGATACAGAGATTAAAATGATTAGTTTTGGATGTATTTTGCAAATGACATTTCAATTTCACAATAGGTAACTTGGCTGAAGTGCAGTGAATGCCAAGCTTGTTCAGACAGCTTACATAACTGTATATGTGATGCCCTGACTTACAGCACTCCTCAGTAGCGGAGCTCTGGATATACACAGTGAAATGAATGGAAGTGGATGTCTAATGTTAGCATTTAGCTGAATACCAAATAGTTTGAAGTCCCATTACAACAAATTTACATGCTTAAATAATAATAGTAATAGAAAGTAATAATAATAGTTATAGTTAATAATAGTAGTCAATAGTTAATAATAATAGTAATAGAAAGTAGCACAATGAATACATTTATATTGCATATTTGTTCTTTTCTTTATTTTTCTTCTCTTTTTCCGTTACTTACACTTCTCTCTTTTCTTTCTTATTTCCAATAGCAGGCCCACTGTAGTTAACTCCACCTGCAATGAGTGGAAATTGAAAAAGTCCAGCACTTTGTAGTACAGGACTGTTCACATCAAAACCCCTTCCATCTCCTCACTCTTCTGTTTTATGTTGTTCTTTTCCTTTACATTTCCACTTACTTCTTGAACATAACTCTATTTCAAAACAGCACCAACAACTCAGTTTGTTGTTTATACGAATTCACCATCCTTTTTTTCCTCCCTATTTTGTCTTGCTCCTGATTAAATCCCCTCTTAAAAGCATACATTTCTCTCTGTCAGTTTTATGATGCAGCTGGTACAATATTTTTCTCCCCAGTTCTGTTGAAGCCTGAAAATGGCTTGCTGCAAAAGGTCTTAGTTAATGTGTTCTGTTTTAATGGCACTTCCACTAGAGTTCTTAGGAATGCTGATTTAGAGCACATCTTGTCCAATCATATTTCAAAAAAAAAAAATGGAATTTTGGCAAATGCAAATCAATGATAGACAAAGAAAGTGCCTTTCACATAGGCACCTGAATTAGGACAGCACAAGTTCTCTTCCCTCTTATCCACTGAACTCAAAACTGATTAGTTCCCCCATTTTCTAAAAACCAGTGGGCTGTAAACAACCAATGAGAACATACTGCACCTTGATTTTTACATAAGGCATCCCAGCAAAGTCTATAGGGAATTCTATTTCAAAGACATACAGTTCTGCAGTGATAGATTTCACTCAGTTGATGCAATTTACTGTAGTATACATTTGCTTGAAATATTATCACATATAAACAGTTTCTCAGAAAAAAAATTTGTGTGGTTATTGTCACTTCTCTAAATGTTAGAGTGAATATTGCATGCAATACCTTTTTTCTGTTCTTTTAATAATATATGAATTACTAATTAAATTATGCCTAAATTATGGAGATTACTAGATACCTTTGAAGTTTTATTTTTAATACTGTAACAGCTGCTATAGCACTGGTAATGCCTTTCTTATCCACCAGTTCTGAATAAGGAGTTTATTTTCATAAGCATGTAGAGTTGCTTTACAAATTGTAGTGGAACATGATGTTGACATTCTTCAAGCCATGGAATAATCTGTAGTTTAAATTACTCTCAGTGGATGTTAATCAACCATATTTTGCCTCCACTGACATTGTTATTTTAATCTTTCTCTTTATTCCAACTACTCATGTGAGAGTTGATATAAACTGAATTTTCAAGAATTGGCTATGGCTACAAGGAAACTAGCATTCTAAATAAAATACATAGATTTCTGAATGAGAAAATTCTGTGGAAGTGTTGCTAATTCTTTACTTTTTTCAATGCAATATTAATTTTAAGTGCTATTGTCCCAGTAATCTAGTGAATATATCTAAAAAAAAGACTTCTGGTGCAGTACTGCGTACATCCTACCTATAGTATAATAAATATTAGAGGTTTCCCTACATTAAACAAAAGAGTTAAGCTGGTATTTCTTGCATCACCTTTCCATTTCCATATGCATTCCTATAGAGAGAGTGGTTTATGGAATTAAAAGGAGAAGTCTGGCTTGCTGACAGGCACTTCCAATGATAGTACATGTACAGCTTATATAATACACTGAAAGAAAACAATAACAGGTTTAATATAACTTCCTGAACAAACTAAATTAATTTCTCCTTGTCCACCAGTGGAACTCTTTCCAAAATAAAGTGTCTTTTCTTCACAAAGATGATATCAATGTATGGCTTTGTGCCTTATTAACACACATCTCCTCTAATGCCATTACTTCCTTGTGCCACTAGACTGTGCTGCATTTGTTTATATTTGTGCTGCCACTGCATTTGAGTATCCAGCCTCAATTCTTGTGCATGGTCTCTCAGTTTATTCCAGTTACTTTCAGTTCATCACAATTAATTACCAAATACAGTTAATTGTACAAATATTGTACAAAGCCTCTCAAACAATGTGCACTGAAGTAAGCAATGCTTTTCATAGCCAGCTGATGCTTCATTCTTCCAGACTGACAAATATGAAAAGAAACAACAGAGCACCTGTTTCACTACTCAGCCAGGACCTGAAATGTAATATTTATTTTCATTTTCCATCTTTTTAGAAAAGCAAAATCAGTGCTGCACTGCTGGCATGCACAAATAATCAAGGAAAAATTTGCTAGCAGGGAAGTCTTAGGATTTCCGAAATGAACTTCTGTGGCAGGCTCTCAAATCAAAAAAGCTGACTCAAAAAAATTTACCCTCACCTAGTAAAACTAGATGTATTTTCCAAGAAGGAAAGAGAAGATAACACACATCAATGTCCCTAAACAACACTTTTAATGAAAATATGGTCCTTAATTTTGTTATAGTTCACCTATAGTAAAATCCCCAAACTGTCCTTCCCCAAAAGATCCTTATTTCTAATAAATGTTCTGGAAAAATATTTGCTGAACAGTTCTCAGTCTTCTAGCTAAGAGATACATGCCACCAACTTTGGACTGAGACTATAGCTTCAAAATATCTCTGAAACTTTCAATGTGTAATGCACACTAAATAATCTAACCTTTGAAAACTATGCAGGTGCATAAAGCCTATCACTCTTTACCTCCTGTTGTAGTGGGAATAATAATTTAAGACTTGCTTATTCATTAGCAGCTTTGTCTTTACTTTTTACATTTGAAGTTTATTTTAGGAGAACCATAATTTCACCCGAGACCAACAAAATGCAATATGCTACCCACTTGACAGCTCATTATTTTGACAGTAGACCGAACTGCAATTTAATTTTTTTGCCTTCTTTTGATCTGTTTTTCCCCCATGAATGTCTTCACTAAAAAAAACCCAACAAACAAACAAACAACCCCCCCCCCACAAAACAAAGAGAAGAAACAAAAAAAAAACCAAAAAAAACCCAACAACTGAAACTTGTAACAAATAGACTGCTTGTAAAGATGTTTTTCCTCTAAAGGATTGCTTCAGAGGAGGGGAGAAAATTAAATGTAATGGGAATGCATGTCTTGTTCAGAAGTGTCACTCTGAAGGATAACCTCACTTATGAATATCATGGATTAATGAACCAGAAATATAACTCCTAAAAAGAATAATTTTGTTATGGAAGGAGTTTGCTTGTTCAGGAAACCTAAGTGACCATGGGTAATAAACACAAATCACTTACATGTGAAATCACCTGAGGAATATCTGTAAGTAGACAGACTTTTATAGACTGACTTTGTAACAATCATCGAAATTGCCCTTAAAATTGTATTGCTCTTTAGCCATACTAAAAATTTATTACCCTATCTAGCATATTCATGCATAAATACAATACAAATATATGTATTTTCTTAATCGTTACTTAAAGATCTTTCCAATCTTTGCTTGGCCACTATTTACTAGCAACAGCACAGCAATGAGCATGAGCATAACAAATAAACCAAGTAGTTTGTTGGTAATTGGCAGAAAAACAATGTTTTTGAATACTTTTTATGTGTCAGCTTCAGCAGAGAAAACATGTATCATATTTACAAACACTTCTTTCCAGCATATATAGCAAACAGCTGTATTCAAACACTGAAGAACAGCAGACAGTGACAACTGGAAGGTGATTTTACTGAAAATTCAGAGCAAGAAGACTTTTTCTAATTTGGCATGCTTCTTATGATATCAGTTCCCTGTGGCCTTTATAATCATTCATGCTGCTTACAACCTCAAATCATTGGGTGTCCAAGGGACACAGAACAAGCAGTCTTAAATTCAGCTTGCCTTATTACTGTGAATAGTCCCATAAAACCTAACTGAACTACTCACATATAGAAGACCCATGACAACTCTTCATAAATGAGTTTGTCTGTCAAACAAGCATAATTACTTGATGCTTACTCTTGAATAAGTATGTGTTTTTAAATGGCCATGATCCAGATAAACATAAATTTACATTTTAAAAAGTTATTGCATTTTTGTGCAGCAGTAAGTGTAGATCCTCCACAAAAATTGTATACATGCATTTTAATTGGCAATTCATCAAAATAATTCACAATTAACAGCAAAGTAACAACATTTATGTCAAGCTAAATTAGTGTATATACTTGTAACAGAGGCAGAAACAGCTGTTAGTCTGTTTGCATAAACTTCCAGCAGAATGTGTCTGGCAAAGTTAAGCACGAACATTTCTGCCTCATAAAAAATAGTTCCAAGACTGAAAAAATGTAGAGGGCCAAATGTCTCATTAATAGGACCACTCAAGTGAGTAATCATTGTTCAGTCAAACAAGGACCAGGCCATCACAGCTGTACTGTATTCTCAATCCTGTGCATAAATTAGAGTTTTTAATATGCTCATGAAACCAATATTAGAAACAAACAGAGAAATGGCACAATCCAAAAGGCACCTTCTGTCTGCCACCCCCAGTGACACTGTACTATGTTTTATTCTCCAAGCTGCACTGCAGACTTTGCCAGACTGCATACAGAATCAGAAGAAAAAACAACATTGAACTTTTTTAAACACAGAGCACAAAGAACAACATTTTGACATCTACAGCTAGTCTATGAAAGTCATTATGGAAAGCCCCAACTGTGCTAAATGTACAAAGCTGTTAAAATTACTGTTTAAAGAAACTGATTTTAAATTCAAATGTATCAGTTTTTTAAAATTTACACTTTGATTTAAGTTGATATAACAGGTTTATTAGCAAGCTCAACAGCAAGTGATTGAAGACAGAACTTAGAACTGTAAAAAAATGTACGACCACTAACACACTACTGTTATCTCATGACTGTGTAGCAATGCTCAGACTTTCTTATCTTTCTCAATTATTTCAGTTTTGAAACTGGAGCAGCTAATATATTTAGCACAATTTACCATAGATGTAACACCTGTGATTTTCCTCATTAAAAGCAAAATTGATTGGTTCATGGGTTGAAAGGGCAGTGTATGGACTACAAAACAGCTAGTTAATATAACCATTATACTGCTGTACTGATAAAGCTCATTTCTATTCACCAGATGATTAGTTCAATCAATATTTACTCCTGTGTGCATCTTCAGCTACAAAGCACACATTCTTCAATTTTGCAGTGCAGACCCTAATTTCTGGGAACTCATTGCACCACTTGTGAGGTAGAAATTTTTTGGATAACTTGGGAATCTTTCACCCCTTTGAACTGTTTTCCTGTTATAGGTAACCGGTGTGCACACTATGGCAGACTCTGGGTCCCGAAATTGTTTAATAAGACTCAGTACTGTTGAAGGTATACCTTACCCACACATTTTTGAGGATGCAAATGTCACTATGATATACAGCCATACCTCCCATAGACCCCAAAGGCCTTTCACAAATTATCACAAGTGCATTTTAAACAGGAATTATGACTTCCAGAATTCTTGTCTACTCAGAACATTTTTTTCCCTGATAGATTCACTCCTCAAATGCCAAAAATAGTTTTTAACCATAATACACAATTTAAATGACCTCTACTACTGCACTGTCAAATTAAAAAAATCACACCAACTTACTGCTCGCCACTGGATTTGGAAAAGACCAACAGTGGAAGTCAGATATTTTCCATACCACAAAAACAAAAATTATTCTCAGCCAGTGTACATAGTATTTTTGCAGTTTTTAAATTAACTGTCACTAGACTTCCATCTATGAAAAACAAATGTAACTTTAAAAAATAATTATATGCTGAAAAAATTCTTATAAAATATCTATTTGCTATCAAATCATATACTTATCTATTGATGAACTTTCATTATAGATTCTCCTTTGATCCCTAATATGAATGGAAGATACCACATGGAGTATAAGTACGATCCAATGCAAAGCAAAAGTATTGTTGAGGTAATAATGGGCACTCATGCTTTCCCTTCTACTTTTGTTCCTTCTGCAGGGGTGTCACTGTTTATTGACTAAATACAGGTGTATTTTTTATTACATGACACAGTTTATTAGTGACTCACAATTTTCAAAGCATTTACTGATATTTATTAAATTTTACCTGAGAACACCTAACACCAGAAACTTGTGCTTTATCACATATCAAGGAGTCCCCATGAAGTCAAATAACATTATTCAATTAAGGAGTTGCTAAATGCACTACACTGTGATGACAAACTGGTTTTACAAAGGTAGGGTAAGGTCCCAAGTCCTTCCTTTAAATACTCAATGCAATCAATGAATTTTAGAATACTAATGTTACATATTGCAAATAGAGACATATTTACTTTTCCTGGAATAAATTGCAAAATAATTTTCCTTTGAAGTTAATGAGTCTATAAAGATTCCTTGCACTCATCTACTCAATTAAGGAGAACTTCTAAGTGAGCCAGTCTCTTTATATGCGTTACTTAATAAGCTCACTTAGAAATACTGCATATAGAATTTGTCTGAGCACTTTTATAATTTCTTACAAATATTTCAGTCATGCTAAGAAAATGGAGTAACTACATAACATCATGCAACATGCATTATTGCTCATCCTGACACCAACAAGAAAAAACTACACAGAAAATTCACTTAAATAACTTGGCTTCAGGGAGTTGTGGTGGTCCTTTTCTTTAGATGTAACAAAAAAAGCTTTTAGTAAGATTTCCAACTAAAAGTTTAAATATTACTTTTGTAATAAGTGAAGTACTTGGGTACTAATGTCACTTTCACAACTTAAAGAGATACAATCACAAAATTGACTTTTGTATGTGTACGAGTCGCATGTTCCCAGAGTAAAAGTAGATATTTTGACACTTTTTTTGTCACAGTTAACCTTCCACATTTGTGTAACAGCTGCATTATATACAGAACTAACTTTTAACAGCTTTAAACTTTACAAATAATTTTAGTAAGAAATAAACTACAAAGAAAAATATAAGTCTTGTTTTTCAGTTAAATAGCACAATTATTTTAGTGCGTTTTCTGTTCTCTTTTTCTAAAAAATACACTGAATTACACATTCTATGTTCTTAACTCCCTCACAGGATGTTGCCAGGAATGGAACAGATGGAAGGAAGACTGTGATGAACACTCAAGGTAAATTTCTTCTACACCTATGTTTGCCTCTATAAAATACCGGTATAAAAGTCATCAACTCCAAAAAAAATCCATTTTCCATTCAGAGGGAAATATCCGGACCTACCATATCAACAAATGCTCAGTGCCCTGTATATTGTTCTGCTACAATTCAGTATTGCTACATATACTTAATGGGATTGAAATCAAGGTTTGAAGTGCAGAAAATTATTATTTTGGATGGAACATGACCAATGACGGTAACAACCACTGAAAACATTAGCTTGGCTTCCACAGGATGGGATAACTGACAGTCTATGTGACTCTCCAGTGCTCTGGGATTCAGCAGAAAATAGCCAGGTTAGGTATTTTCAGGCACTTTTTGGTCTCTATCTCCAATGTGGAGCAGTAATGAACCACAGCAGCCCCTGTACATCCCACATCCCAGGTATGCTGTGTCAACTGCGCCAACCGCAGCTTGGAAGGATCACAGCTCAGCTGGGAAAGTTTGGGGGAAGAGCTTACATGCTCAAGACTGAGCGCTTCCTCCTTCACAACCACAAACACAGTTGAAAACAACTACATCCATACCAGAAGGCTCACAGCTCTCTAAAAGCATCAGTCCATGGGAGCTCACAATCTGTGAACTGTGACACTCATTTATTTCCATTATTTGGAAAGCCACAAAGACAGATGCTCAATTAATGTGTAATGCTCCTTTTTAATTGAGGTGGTATGAAGCACTGCTCTGGCCTTGACACACACCTGTTGCAAAACTTCACTTTACTGATCTCTTGCACATGAGTTTCAAATAAGAATGAAAGCTGCCTGTTTGTTTTTCTCCTCCATCCCCCCCAGCCCTTTTTTCCCCACCTGTAAATTCCCTATTGAGTAAACATAAATACAATGCAAATACTAATTTGCATTCTAGGGGCAGAGCTGCACCTCTTCACATTGGCTGACAGCACAGCTAAAGGGGTGGCAGAGGTGGTTAAGGAGCTGGGGCAGATCCCGCAGGAGATGTAACCAGATGTGCAGCAAGATCTGCCTCCCTATCCCTGCCCAGCACAGCTAGACCACCCCGGGCCTTGTTTAGAAGGAAAGCATCTGAGGAGAGGGAGGACATTACTCATCACCCTTGTACAGGCCACCTCAGGGCAGGGGAGGAGAGGCATGGGAGCCACAGCTTGCGAGGATGACCTGCCCACAGAAAGGGGAGTTGGGGCTCCTGACCAGGGGTCACTAGATGGGCATATTTTTAAAAACAGCCCCTGAGACAATGACCGGCTTTACTCAAATTGGAAGCACTCTGGTGCGCAGAAAAAGAAAGAAGGAAAAAACCCAAACCAAAACCACAAACAATACCAAAACCCACACAAACCTCATACTCAAACAAATAGAAAATCTCCAACCCAAGCTGCAAAGCTGCAACAGGGGCCACTTTACAGAATTGAGTGTTTTCCCTTGTTTCCTGTTGCTCTTAAGAAAAACAAACACCGTTTAGCAAGTTCTTGCCAGATGCCCCACAACCAACACCCTAACAAAGAACGCTGGGGGAAAAGAAGGTCTTTTTAAGTCGATCTGTGCCAATGTCATAGCTACAATTCTTTTAAAGCCAATTACACACGTGTGATTTGTTAGTGCTGTTAACACATGCTGTTACAGGACATGACATCAAACAAGCTGAAATTCT
This sequence comes from Molothrus ater, assembly GCF_012460135.2. Taxonomy (NCBI): domain Eukaryota; kingdom Metazoa; phylum Chordata; class Aves; order Passeriformes; family Icteridae; genus Molothrus; species Molothrus ater. The sequence continues at coordinate 62,241,470 of NC_050511.2, forward strand.
AGCTAGAAGTTCTTTACAGTACGTGTGTGTCCCATCTTTAAACAGAAGATCAAGAAATCTGCATGCAGTGCCGCTGTCAACCCCGAGCACGTCCCACTTCCCATAAACCCTTCTCCTCTGTTCCAGTACCCTGGTAGAGACTACTTTTTGTCCCTTTTACCATGCCATGGGTGAGGCAAGCAACCGCCCTGCCAAACTGGGTGATAAAGGGTAAGGTGGAAGATGGGGGCGGAGGAGCTGTGTAAACTCCGCGGACGCCCGAGGCTCGCAAGGGTTGTTCTTGCCCCGGTGCTGGTGCTCGTCCAGCCCGAGGGATGGGGCCCAGGGGAGTCTGGTCCTGGGAGACAGGGAAACAACGCATTCCCATGTCCTCCGCAGCCCTACACACCCACCCGGATACCCTGCGTGCCAGCACGCAGCCTCTTTCCATCCCCACCGGACACCGGCAGCTCTCCATGCCTGAGGGTGTCCCGTCGGTGACGATATTCTGTTCTCCGGCGGGACCCTCACCTGCGGCTGCAAGCCCCGGAGGAATCTCTCCCGCCCTCCACGATCGGGCTGCGCAGGCAGGACAGGCTCAGGACCTGAAGAGACCTGCGGGCACGGGGAAGGGGTTTCCGGGCAGCGCAACCCTTGTCGCCCAATTAGCAACCCATGAGGAATGGGGGCCTCCAGACGACGTGCCGGTTGGGGAACAAAGTCGACATAACTTTTTGGGAGAAAAGGGGAAGCTCTCCGTGCTGGCAACGACCCGGGACCAAGCGGCAGCATGTTCCGCCGTACGGGACACCTGCCGCGCCCCGCGGGCAGCTGCAGGTGGGGACCTCACGGCACAGACACTGCCAAACCCCTGAGCCTCCCTCCTGCCGGCCCTTTTGCCACGAGCCAGGGCGGCGCTGGGCTCCCCGGGACGCGAGGGCTGTCCGCCCACCATCCGCCCCGGAGCCTCCTCGGTCTGGGTCGCGGCCCCCGCGGGTGCAGGAATCCCACCATCAGTAGCCACCCGGGGGGTGGGCATGATCCATCAACTTTCTCCCTCGGACCCTCTTCCCTAGTACGAAACCTCTTCTCCAGCCCGTTCACCAGCATCTTTCCCAAAAGAGTGCCGCCCGCCGGCCCGCTTACCTCGCATGGTGTTGGTTCCCCGCTCCGCGCAGTCATGAAGCTAGGAGCCCAGGAACCGCACCGCACAAATCCCGTCTCAACAGCCGCGAAGGTGGCAGCGGCCGCAGCTCCGCTCCGCCGGGAAAACCATACCTCCGGGGCGGCTCCGCGGGGCGCGGCTCCGCGGGCTCTCCGCCGCCGGGCGCGCTGCTCCGGGGCGGCCGCCCCGCGACTGCCCGCGGCGGAGCCTCTGCGGGGGGCGCCGGGCGGCCGAGCGGCGGCGAGGGGCTGAGCAGGGGAGGAGGAAAGGAGTTACGTTAGAAAAAAACAGGAAAAACACGCGGAGGCAGAAGAGAGGGGGGTGCCGCGTGGATGGCAGAGCATGTGCGCTTTCACATGACAACGGCGCCCCTCAGCAGCTCCCCGGTGCGGATTTCCACTGCGCAGCCACAGCAACGCACGGAGCGAAAATGAGACCCAGTGAGAAAGCGGCAAAGAGGCTTATAGCGGGGGGTGGGCGGTGCCGCCGCCGCCGCCCCGCCCGCTGTCAGCGCCGCCGCCAATCGCCGCGGCCCGCCCGGCTCCGCCGCCGCGGGTGGCCCCGGGTGCCGCCGCCGCCGCCGCCGCCGCCGCCGCCGCCGCCGCCGCCTGGCCCGGCCCGGCCCGGCCCGGCCCGGCCCGGCCCGGCAGCGCGGGCTCCGCGCCGCAACTTGCGCTCGCCCTGGGAGCGCCGGCGGGTCCTGCCCGGCAGGCGAGGCTGGGCGTGGTGGTGCAAGGGATGGGACCGGCGTGCAGAGCTCTGGAGCTTGCGGAGGAAGGCAGCGGGCGTAGAGAATCACCCCTTGTGGCGTTGTTAGTGAGGAGGTGGTGTCTGCGGGGAGAAAGGCGAAGGCGCTCGGTCACCACGGTGTGACCCTCATCGGAAAACTTCATTTTCCAACGGGAATGGGAAAGTTTGGTGGTGAGTCATTTTCTCATTAAAGAGGGAATCTGGACGTCGAAAGCAATTTGTCTTCCGGTGTAAGACTAGCAGAAGGTTCTGCAGAAACCGGTGTGTTTCTGCGGCCAGCAGGATTTTCACGACTCACAACTTTCCCCCTGATTAACTGATAGACAAACTGATGTTTGTCCCCCAAAAACCAAAAACTCAAACAAACAACCCCCCCCCCCAAACAAACAAAAGAAACAAAAAAGGCAACAAAACCCACCCAAACAAACAAAAAGAATATGGGATCTTTTAAATTACTGTTTTGTTTTGGGTTTTTTCCTGTGTGATAGATCATGGAACACAATCGAAGCTCAGTAACACATTTTAAAAACAGGTCCCTATTATCAAGGTTTACAGTTCCTAGCTCTAAGCCTAAAATGAAAAAAAAAAAAGCCTCTGCTTTAACTAAAATGTAAATGGTAACAAAGATACTATATCGATATCATAAATCAAAATGGATACATAGTTCATACTGTTTAATTACGTTTGGACATAACAAAATAGATTTATTTGTTACTACATGAATTATCAGACTAAGTTCTATTAGGTCTCTTTTGCAAGAGGTCATAGGTATGATGTCTTTTGCTGTCTTATGACTTATTGTAGGAAGGATACAAAGTGAAGTGCCCACTGTTAGTGCAAAGCGGCAAAGCTTTATTCTTGGGCAACAAGGTTACAGGGTTTAGAGGAAGCAAGTTCGTGTGGCTAGCCTGTTTCAAACACCTGTTTGAATTGCAACTGAAAAAGACATGAAAGAATCAACTCTGCGGTATTGCAAATGTCTAAATTTACTTGACCATGGTGAATTTTAACTGCATTCGCTGTAGTGAAGACAGGGTCAGTTAAAAAAATTCAAATTCTTAATTCCTAAGATATTAGATGGTATTTGTATTCCTCACTATTGTATTTATGCAATTTATATACTGCATGCAAAGTTGTTAGGACCTCATCCAGAAACTTTTACCAATTACTTGGCTTTTAGTCTACTTATATCAGCACACCTTTCAGTAACAGTTACATGCTCTCCATCTTTTCACTTCACAAGACGTGGAATTTACAGTGGCATGTTTTCTTTTTAATTGGAATTTTAGCAGATGTGGCTGGTGGCATTTAGGCTTGCCTCCAGGATTCTCTTCTATGGATTTTCCCACAAACCATCTCCTCAATCTGTTCCTCCTGTTCAAAAGTTTCTGAAGTAATTGCAATAAAACAACTCTTACACATCACTTTGCAAAGCATGTTAGGAAGTCTCATCTCATAATAGGTATCATTTATCTGGTATCTAATATGAAATTTAGTGAATAGTGCTTATGGCCCTTACAAAAGCAACTAGGAGAGATAGCAGAGATTCCATCTACTTCTAATACTTGTTGTATTAGAACCAGAACATTTTTTTTCCCTACTGGAGATTCATCTAGCAGCAGGAACAAAAGACAGGTGGATTTCAAGAGGAGGCATGCACTCTCTTTTTGTATTGTCAAGACATCTTGTTCTTAATTATACCAAAATGATTTTTAGATTTATTTGTTTTCAAGCTGCATCTTAACACCAATCAAAACTTTATTAGGTAAATAACAAGCTATCTACTTGCTGTGCTGTGCATTCAAAATACCTTACACTATTACAGTGAGTTCTGGGTCATCTTTATATGGGATTTGTGTGCTGCTTTTGACAATGGAAAAAAAAAATCTCATTATTCATTCTTAGCTTGATTTTGATAAAAAGATTTTTTTCTTTTTTTCTTCTTTTTCTTTTTTTTCCTACAAAACCCACATAATTTGGGCCCTGGAATTAATTTACATTTCTCACTACCATATCAAGTGGCAATTTTTATTTATCCATTTTCAGAAGCCTTGGTAAACTTTTAGTTTATTCATCTTTCTTGTTCCAATATATTATATGTACAATGATGTCTGAGATAACTTCACTAGCTAGGGCAAGTTGTTAAATTTCATTTTTTAAATATTTATGATTAAATATTGTCTACTAAGTACTAGTAATGGTGGTGAAAGAATTAGACATGTTATAAACATGTGTAAACTTCAGTGAGAGTCAGACAAATTACAAATACTGTATTTAAAAATACAAGGCTGCTTGAAACTGTTATATGTTGAAGCAGGTAAACAACACACAAGAAAGCCACATAATCTGAAGTCATACAGAAATTTAGATAATATTTAAAAACTGAACACATACTTTCAATAGTTAAATAAACTGAGTAGTAGAGTTTAGCCCATTATTCTTCAAAGATGTTAGTTATCCTAGGTTTCAAAGACAGCTTTTTCAGGTTTTACTCATTTCAGGTGAGTGATTCAGAGAAGTTTAGGAAACATCAGACAAATATAGTTTAAGTACAACAAATAATTAGTTTTGCTTCAAAATATAAACTAATATTCTATGGCTAAAGAGCTATATTATTGCTATTATATTTTCACTGCAAAATAACAGTGAGGAATTGATTTTCAGAATATCCACTTACATTAGCACCTTTTCAAGCACAATCTTCTAAGACAGTATTTAAGGCTACATAGTTTTATCATTTTAATAATTTGCAATATGTTCATTAGAGCTATAGCAAATTATGCCTAATTTAGTTGCTTCATTAAAAAGTACTGAATGAATAGTCAAAATAAACTGTATCAGGCAGGTCCCATTTCATTCCCCTGGGTATCAATGACTAATTTCTGTTGGCATGAAAGGAAGCCAGATGCACCCCATAGTCAAAATTTATTTCTTTGATTCAATAAGAGTAGCATTGGTCACAATTTTCTTCATATGTCTACAGCTTCACTGCCAGACATTCCTAACTTCATGTAAGTAATAAAGATTTTCCAGTTTTTCATTTTATGACTTTTGCACAAAGTTATTGACAGACTCAGGAATATGAGCTTCTCTCATGCATTCTTCACTTTAGAATAATTTTCTGAAATTCTTCCTATCTCATTATGCTGCCTGCAATCTGCACATGTACTATATTGTCTTTGTCTCCTATAAAGACTTATAACCATTATGCAATTTTAAACCATTTCCACAAAATATTATTAAATTCAAAACTCTGCATTTTCTTCCAAACTAGTAAAATTATTTTAAAAGCAGCCCTAGAAAATCCTGACACAATAAGGAACAACATTTAGCAATTGAAAAATCTTTATTTATGCCAATTTAGTTTTAGAAGCTAAGTATTATGCATGACAGGACAACCAGAAAGGTGAAAAAATTAGGTGAAAAACTATGTTTGACTTTTTCCTCTGTCTTGTGAAATGAAAAGCAATCCCTAGCCACAAATAAAGAAGCTCAACTCCTGTAAATACTTCATGACATCTATTTCATTATGTCTCTTCTTCCCTCCCTTAACGGCAGAAATTGTATTGTGTCTTCCCCTGCTTTACATGCAGTGTCAATCACTGATCATGTTATAAAATATCCCAATTGAACATATCTTGGAACAGAAATGGGTACTAGCTGAGATACTAGATACCATCACCACCTCACCTCCTGACAAACTGTTCAGCACCTGAAAAAACTGTCTGTTAAGGATATAATTGCTGCATTAAACCTAGAACACCAGATTTTGAAATGATATTTTGGATTCTAAAACCTAGCCCAGGAAGGTGCTAAATTTGACAGTAGTACCTATGCCCAAGTAACCTGAAGTTTGCTCTGGAGAAACTACAGCATATTCAAACATTGATGAGAGAGGAGGCAGCAGTGAAAGGCTGTCTTCCTGCAACAAAAAGCCTGCCAAGGGGCAATGACCTTCCAGGATGTGTCCACATTCTCCATCCTTGGAAGGTCCAAGGATTCCTAAGTTGTTTTGAGGCAATCCAAGACCAAGAACGGGCTCCAATGAAGGAGATAGAAAGATAAGAGTTGGAAGGAATATGTGAGCAAAAGGAAGTGCTGTAGGAAAGAAGCATGAGGCAGAAGACCTGCCGTCAGATCAGTGCTTCAAATCCTCTTGGCAGCCTCTGAGGCACGAGACACTATTGCCTGGGAATGAGACTCTGTGTATCTTTAAATGTATATTGAAGATACATGCTCTCATGAAGTAGTTTAAGGTTTAAATGTAAGCATGTATTACAAGCAAAAATTTTTCCCTTTAAATGAATACTGACCCTCCAGCTAACTATTCTTTCAGCCTCATGGAAACAGTCTGATTTTTCAAATTTTTAATACTTTTTTACTGGAAAATTGCAAACTCAGAATACAGTTATTTTATTCATCAAGAAATTAATTAATTTTCTGGTGGAATCTCAGTATTCCTAGTCTTACTTATGCACTATAGTTTTACATTATAAAATCAAAGAAGTTCAAAACCTTTATTCTAAATTCTTTTTCATTGTATGAACAATCAATATTATTTCTGAGCTAATATCTGTTTAGAAAATAATAGCATTTAGTATATCAGAGCTGTTTACACAGTCTTGAAAAACTGATCCGTTGCTATGGGTAGCATATAAAAGCATTTGCATGTTAGTAATTGTCTTCTAAAAGAGGTAAAATAAAGGTAAAGAGAAATATTGTGTATTCATTTGAAAACAGAGTATCACTGAAACTGGAATCTTGGATATAATGGATAACAAGAAAATGAAACAAAAAAATTTAGAGGGCCTAACTTTCTGGACTTTATAGGAACCATGAAGCATATTGACTGAGTAATCCATAACATTCTCTTGATCATTCAGTTGTTTATTGTTATGTCACAATAAGTTAGTAGTACCTGCAGAACTAGGCTGGTGATAAAAGGCTAATTTGGAGTAAGCAATTTTAAAACAGCTGTATTCCCTGGTTTTGAACTGAAAAGTATGTATGTATTTCTAATTTTCACTCAACTGAGAAATATTTAGGTTTCGATTTGTTGCCCTGCTTTCACTTTTGGGGCATTCATATCTGGTGTTACTGTTCTAGACTTACCTCGTTTGCATATCGAGTCCACTGCTAGAGACCATAGCTTTAGCTGTAGCTCAGAGCAACGGCTGAAGTTGAGGATGCTTAAGGGCTTCTCTTCAAAAGTGCCTTTTCAGTTTTTGCTAATTTTTCCCTTCCTTCCTTCCTTCCTTCCTTCCTTCCTTCCTTCCTTCCTTCCTTCCTTCCTTCCTTCCTTCCTGCCTTCCTGCCTTCCTTCCTGCCTTCCTTCCTTCCTTCCTTCCTTCCTTCCTTCCTTCCTTCCTTCCTTCCTTCCTTCCTTCCTTCCTTCCTTCCTTCCTTCCTTCCTTCCTTCCTTCCTTCCTTCCTTCCTTCCTTCCTTCCTTCCTTCCTTCCTTCCTTCCTTCCTTCCTTCCTTCCTTCCCTCCCTCCCTCCCTTCTGCCCCTTCCTTCCTTCCGCCACTTCTGTCCCTTCCTTCCTTCCTTCCGCCACTTCTGCCCCTTCCTTCCTTCCTTCCGCCACTTCTGCCCCTTCCTTCCTTCCTTCCACCACTTCTGCCAATTCCTTCCTTCTGCCACTTCCTTTCCTTCCAACATTTCCTTCCACCACCTCCTTCCCTCCTTCCTCTCTTGATAAAGAATCTTTTCCATCGCAGAATGTGCACCTACTCCATGACAGTATTCCTGATTTACATACAGTTTTTCTTTTTTTCCCCTGCTCCTCTGCTATGTTTGTAAAGAATAACTATACCAAATCAATATAAACACCTTAGGGAATAACTGGTATGTATATGCATTGTAGATACTCCAAATAGTTTGAAAATTGTATACATCAGTTACCTATTTTTATAGCAAAAAAATAAAATTGCTTTCAGCATAGCTAGCTTTAAAATTGATATCCCAAAGTACATTTATTTTCACATAGCAGGAAAAAAATATGCTTAAATATAAACAATCAGGCCAGGAGTATTCAAAGTGTCTATTGTTGGCCTAGTTTATGAAACAGATGAGAAAAGAATCAGGTTTTTGAAAATACACATATTAAAAAGCAGATTTTTTATAATCTTAAAGTATATTTTTGAAGAGAAAAAGAGCTTACAGATTGCTTACTCCTATTTTTGGCAGGATACATTTACAGGCCAGTGCAAAGCAAACAAGATAGTGACCTCAGATAACAAAAATAATCTCCAAAAGCAGAAATTACTGTCGATGTTCCCCTTTCATTTAAAAGAGCTGTTTCTCTTATAAAGCTGTTAGCACCACTTTAATTTATGCAGTTAATTTTTCTATCCAGTTCATAGGCCAATCCCAAGAGGGAAAAAAATGGCCCCAGCTCTATCCCTTATATAAGGCAGGCAGATTTAACAAGTCTTGATCTGAGAAAGTAGTAATGCAAATGCTCAGGATTAAACATGTGGTTATGTGCTTTTTTTTGAATTAGAATCTGTGTCAGAATGCTTATTTAGCTACAATTCTGATATTAAGAAAATATTCTTGTGTTGGCTGACCTGATACAGAAAGTGGTATTGTTTTGAATGTTCCTTTTGTTTTATAAATTTATGGTAAAATACATTGAATATATAAATATTTGTATGAAAGACATAGATTAGCTAATAAACATTTAATATTAATGTTAATATTAATATTTCCAAAATTATTTTTGTGATGTCTATTGTGATAAGATATGACTAAGACCAAGAGAAAACTTCTAGATACAGTGATATAAAAACTCTGAACCACTCACACTTGTGAACAGATGCACACAAATGAGTTCTCATAAGATGTGTTTGAAACTAATAAATGCTGGTATAAATTGAGTTCTTGGCACATACACTACCCCATACTATTGTTACTCTGTGTCACTACAGCATGAAAGTAGAAAATACTTAAATAATTCAACTTTTAAAGATGTTCCAACTATAAAAGGTGTTGGGACCTCCAGCCATAGCTGGCTCATGGGCTGATAAATGCACAGGTTGGATAAAACTAAGCAAGACCTAGGAGCTAATATTCCTTTAAATCTCCAGTTCTCCAGGATGGCCACTTGCACCTGACAAACTGCAAATGTTCTCCACTGGTATCTTCAGTTTAAATCCCTGGAACAGGAAAATATAAAAGCCCACTAGGACACAGTGTAGCATAAAGATGCAAGCCAGTTTTAAATGAAGTATTTTGGGTACTGGCAGCAGTCAAGCTGTGATAGCAGAAACCTTACTCTGTGCAAGAAGTTTATTCTGCTGCATGGGCATGTTTAGCAGCCTGTTCTGCACTTCACGCTATTGTGAGGTGGCTGCTATGCAATGTTTTGCATAATACCTGCCATGCAAAATGTTTCCAGTAGAGCAGAGGCACCTGACAAACAACACTTAACTGGGCTAGAACAACACTGCAAAAGAATATATATAACACACATTAAACATGCAATTAAAGGTATATTATGCACTATAAAACTATAATTGCATAGTTTATTCCAATAATTTCTGCCAATTCATTATACCACTTCCCCCTTTCTCAGAACTTTTCTGTGTAAAATGTGGCTGGTCTTGAGATGTATGCTTTCTAGAAAGAAAACATTCACATGAAAAAAATGAGGCATTTCTGAAGGAACACTACTTGTAGTGGGGCACGTGTGCAAATGAAGAGTAAATCTCCAAACACCTACAGTTATTACAAGATTCTCAGATGAAATATTCTGATATTCAAGACTGCTGCTGCTAATAGGACACAATGAAAAACCAGCAAAATCTCTCTCTTTGCTGTTAATGCCAGTGACAAGAAGATCCTGGGTGCCCCAGGCCCAAAGTAGGATGCCACTTCATTGCAGGGAGATATCTGATGTGTCACATTAACTTTCTTTTCAGGTAGGCAAGGAATGACTGTACAAAGAGGTATCAGGTTATTAAGCAGTATGAAAGCATGATAGTAAGTTCAATTAACAGAAAGGATATAGAAACACATGGAAAATATTCATGTAACAACAGCAGGGACACAATTTTCAATACAGAATAAATAAGAAATAAAGGATAGGTTTAAACTCCTATATTTACAAATTAGGGATTTTACGCAGAGATTAGAATTACATAGGGAAACACAAAAGTACAAAAATAATTGCCTTCTTAACCACAACAAATTGAAATTAATGTAATGTTTATTCTCCTGTTATCTTTCCAAATGTCTACCAATTCATAAATGCAGCCATTTTAGCTACACAAAGTAAGCAATTTACCTTATGTGGGATAGAGACTCATACTGCTATCTATTATAAATATTAAAATCACTTATTTACAAGAATAAGAGTAGACAATAATGAGGAAGATAAGTACTAACAGACACAGGAACAGAAATTAAAAACAAATGAAATTAAGAAATATCCTTAAAACCACTGTATGATACTTTGGTGCCTTACTTAGTATTTCATTACATCATGTTTTTTATATAAGATGTTTTTTGTAACTCTGCCCAGGACACTGCACACCTTACTAAGATAAGAGCAGAGAGAGGGAATACTGAGGGGGTAGGAGGCTACATAATTCTTCTTGTAAGTTTTTTGAGTTTTAGAAGAACTTGCATATGTTACACAAGTTTTTTCTATTCTGTGCAATGACAGTAGTCTGACCAGACTGAAAATTCTTGGACTCCACAGAAGCAGTGATTTTTTGAAGGCTGATAAGTGCTAAATTTAGGAAAAGATCTTAAAGCTTTTTCTTTCAGCTCTTGAAGAAGTCTATAAGCTGTTGAAATTTTTATTTATTTGCAAATAAAAAGAAGAGTGTTTGCAATTTTTGGAGAATAAGTATTGTCTTAGATCACTGTATGATAAACTATGATAACTCCTATACTTCTAAGAGCTCAATAGAATGTACAAGTACTATGCATGTATGACTTTGTATATATCAAAATAATTTAATAAAGCTTTATCTTTAGGGGAAAAAAGTGATGTTAGAAAACTTTAGTAGTATATTGTCAGCATCAGTTATGTAATTGTTATACATTACAGACATTTTTAGACTGTCATATTCAATGTTTCTTTTAGATTGCGAAGATAATAAAACAAGAGTCCACTAACAAGAAATAAAAGAAATTAATGTCAAGCACTTCTAAACCTCTTCAAAATTACAGAAACTGTCAAAAGAATGATGAAAACAATATTCAAATGACAGCTGTGGAAACACTATACAAATTACAGTCATGTGGTTCCTTGCAAGCTCTCAAAGTCATAGGTTTATATTTCTTTTTCTTTAATTCAAAACAAAAAAGCAAACAAATGAAAAAAATCCACAACAAAACCAAAAACAACCAGAGAAAAATACAAACCAAAATCCCAAAATTAAAAACCTATTTTCATTGCTTCCTTGGTGTTAATGACCTATGCTATTGAAATAGACATCTTTAAAGAAGCAACCACTTTTCCAAATACAGAGAATCAAACACCAAACAAAGAAACAAATCAAATCACTCCTCTGTGCACATCCCCATGGCCAGCTGGATTATATGTCACATTTGGAACAGTTTCTATGCCAAATCAAACCTTTCATTCCTAAATATACTGGTGCAGAGAAAGCCAAGGGCCAGATTTCGGTTTCAGTCTTCAGCTATTTTGTTTCAGAGTAAGATCAGAAGTCAACATTGATAAATACTGTTTTGTCCAGAGACATTACCCTCTTGCTCCCACTAAATCTCCTTTCAATCTTAGGTTTTTCTGCAGCATTTTAGAGCTATTCATTCATGCCTTTGTCTTGCTGTATCTCTGTTTGTTGATGCCTGACTTATAAACTCACCCTGCACAAGGGTCAGTTTTATTTCCCTTCAGCTCCCTACATAATTTGTGTAAACCACCAGAGGAGTGCCTAAGTGCTGGCAGCAGATAGCATGATATTCAGCTCTAGCAGTCCTAGAGTCATCTTACTATGACCTCCAACCTGGCCAGGAAGGAATGAGCTGGTCAAAACCAGTCAAAGTCCAGTCCTATCTGGAAATATAGGAGAAAATTATTTCTTAAGGTCAGTCCTGCGACAGTGTTCTGAAAGTGAACATTGGTTTGTGTGCAGTGTATGGCTATTGATGGGTTCTTGCTGATTCTAAACTCGAGCCAAAAAGTATCAGTTAAAACATAGTAGTCAATAATGTCTTCATAGGTAGGAAATTCCTTCCAGGTCTGTCAGAAGAATGACTTCCTTTGACTAAACTACAGCCTAAAACAGAGCTGGATGTAAAACCACTGATGAGTAGGGAACACCAACTTAGCCAACTGTCATATTTCCTAAGTGGCACAGGTACCACAAACAGAGGGACCTTCCACTGGTTTCATGTAGAATTTTTAATTTGAGTCAGTGGCTCTTTGCTTATATTTTTAGGTGATCCCAGATACTGAGGAGACTGCTTAAACTTGTGGAATGATGCATGTGTTCTTTTACACAGGAGAACTTTATATGATAAGCATACACAAATGGAAGATGAGGACTATGGACTGGTCTTGAGCTTGAAATTAATTTCTTTATCAACAAGGACCATAAAAAAAAATGTTTCTTGTGAAAACTGCATTTTCTGAATTTTCAATTTTTCTATGCCCGTAGCTATATTATATTAACAGCACTTCTCCCCCTTTCACTTCTCCATTTCTTTACACTGTAAAGAATCATTGTTTTGGTTAAACAGTTCCACCAGCTATCTCATTCTACAAGATCTGAAAAACACCGTTTTCTAAATACATAGTAAATACTGTGAAATTTCAGGAAGCATAATTTTCTTTATACATGCTATAGAAATATAATTTTGAGTTAGTATGCTCTGTTTGCAGAGTCTGATTGTGATGTCACTGAGAAATATTTGCATATAGCAGTGATTCTTTGACAGAATGAAAGGAAGAGACAGAATAATAGGAAAGGGAAGGGAAGTTCTGGGAAGGGAAGTGGAAAGGGAAGGGGAAAGGGAAAGGGAAAGGGAAAGGGAAAGGGAAAGGGAAAGGGAAAGGGAAAGGGAAAGGGAAAGGGAAAGGGAAAGGAAAAGGAAAAGGGAAAGGAAGTAACAGGATTAAATGAAAACTATATGTGATATGGTCAAGCCATATAAGCGCTGGCAAAGCTAAACACTCATTTAAGTGACATGTATAGTAAACTTGTATTGATACTTGGCAGAGGAAAAACTGTGAATTAAGAATATTGGAGAAAAGTGTAATTTTTGTTACCTAAGTGAGATTTGGGGATTTACACAGTTGTCATCCCAGATTTTCTTCTAATGGCATTTTAAATAAAGGTCCCAGAGAAACAAATATTTATTGGTGAAACTGAGAATTAATGATTAAAATGTAGTGTCGGAGGAAGAAAAGCTGTAAAAGACATAAGTGAAAGAAAGTACAATGCCTAGAGGAAAGAATATTGTGTGCAATTTGGAAATAAAACCTGTCTTTTCCTTGGTACTTGCAGCTTATGAAACTTGCTTGTGTAATTTTTCTGCAATTTTTCTGCACCATTCATACTTTGTATTGCCTTGTAAGTGTGACCAAATCAAAGTCAGAGAAGACGTAGGGGTTTGGTGTACTTGCTAAGATGTATTTTATATATCAAACCTGAATTTAAGCAATGCCACGCACTGGTTATATTGAACTGCATATCCTGCATTAAAAAAAAACACAAAAAGAATGAATACTGAAAACAAAAACCAAGTAATTTTGGATTTGCTGTACTTTATGTTATTTTTTTTTTTAAAGAAGAAAATCTGATCCTAAATATCAGCTTTTGAATATGATACAGATCCTAAAGCCACATCAAACATTAACAAAAGCTATTTATCAAAATAAGTACATTAATTAAAAAAAAATCACCGAATCAGCCACATTTGACTAGTTGACAACAAAAATAAAATGAGATAGACATGAACATTTTTCTCCTCAAAAACTAGGAGCAAAAGAATGGAATCAGCATTCAGTAGATGTGATAAAAAATCTGCAGAAAAACATATTTATGAAGTATACTGAAAGAAAGAATCATTACACTTACTTATAATGAAATCCATATGGTTTCCACAGGGACCTGTTTGAATTAAGGCATAATTTTTAGACAAAGTAAGACTAATTTGAAGTTTGTCAGCAGTGAATAATTTACTTTGTCCTTTTCTAAAGCAGCAGTAGCAACAGTTTTTTGTTGTCTTATTAGAAATCTAAGATAATATCTCCAAAGTCAACTCATGCTGTGTGAATTTACTGGGGCTTTATATTTAAAACTTACCCTTTTTATTGCTGTCTTTCCTTCTTAGTGTGACTTGCTGAGTATCTTGCTCTATAAAACAGGTTATAGAGCTGGAAATGGTCTGTAGCATGGAAGTTAGTCCTGAAGCCCTCACTGGGAGAAATACAGGCTTTGACCAAGTGGCTTTGTCCGTGAGTCCAGAAGTCCTTGGAACAGAGGTGGTGCAGCAGCTCCAGCTCTGGCCCCGTTGGCACATCCTGGTTGCAGCAGCTCTTCCGACTCACAGACTACTCATAGCAAGCGTAGCCCCAGCCAAGCCTGCAAGGCCAAGTTCTGTTCTTGGTTACAAGGATACAGCTCTGAATAGATGCTGGCCTGTTTTATTCATTTGTGGTACATACCGGTGTCAATGTCTTTGGATATGAAATTAATGTTCATTCAAGCAACTTCCCACTCATGTCATATTACTGTCCTTACTGAAATTATGGGAAGATATGACTAAGACAAGACTTCAGAACTTTGTAAATATTCAGTTAGAGTATAATTTGCTACCAAATTGAATCTTGTTTGAGGCTGAAGCAACTGGGCTGAATTTATTGGAACAGCATCTTGTTTCAAACTGCCTTATAGCTTTATTTAAAGCTCTGCATTCTTCAGAGAGGAATTTGGAATAATAAATATTTCAGCCAGGCTGTGTAAAAAGTGTTAGTAGGTATTTCCTTTCACTTTAGCATGAGTTTAGGAGAATCAGCTTTTATTCTCGTATATACTTGATGCAAGACTGCTAAGGAACATGCTGAGATTTTTTTGCAGTTTTTGCTTTCCATATCTGAAAATACGAAGTGATAGTAGTGCTCCTGTACTCTCGGTAAATAAATATTCCACCTTAACTGTATTCTGAAATTTACATATGTGCCAATTAATTATTGAGGCATAATAAAAAAAAAAAATTCATCTTTATTAAAAAGTTATGGGGTTTGACATAATATTCTAGGGTGAAGCCAAGGACATAACACTATGCAAACAACACTAGCAAACTAGCTGTGAACTTCATTAATGACTGATTTCCTCAAGATTTAAATAAGTTGTAGCATGATTTGAGGCATATTTGGAAGAACAGCTGTTTTTAATTTAGACTTTCAGTCTTTATCTTTAGTCTAACTACCTTGGACTATGGATTTTCAGCAAAAATCCTAAACTAGTTAATTGGCAGCATTAGTAAATCCCAAACTAGTAAATTCAGCTAAAAATCTAAACATTAAAATTAGGCAGAGAAGGCATGAAGATCTGAAATGACATATACTCCTGCTTCAACATGGGTAGAACTGATGGCAATTAAAATTCATCTCCAACCTACCCAGGAGTATTTTCCGTGCATCTCTTAGGAACTTTTCTCTCCAGGCTTTTATTTTACCACTATTAAAAAGGGAAATGCAGTCAAATAAAAACTAGTATAAACTCCATGCAAACAATTCATACAGTTTCAGTATTGCTCTATTTTACTGAAGCAATGCAAAGGATTGTGCTACCAGCACAATGCTTAAGAAGCAGCAGTAGATTTTGAATAAAGAGCTCTGCATTCCACTGGCAGCTGAGGAGATCAAACAGAAAATATGCCAGCAGTATAGACCAATGCATTATCACCCCCTCCCTCTTGCTGCATAACTGTGCTTCATAATGTGCCATAACATTGGCAAGCACAGCTCAGAGCTTTTTAAGAACACAAGGAAGCTCATGAATAATGGTTGAATCAGGAAAGTGATAATTAAATGAGACAACTGAATGCCGGTGGAGTCCCCAGTGGAAAACCCTGTTCAGTGAAGATCATCTTCATTTTCCTGGGTTTAGCAGTACAACACTAAAGATATTTTTCAAACCAACATTTAAATGAAAATACTGAAGTTCCCAAAAAGATATTCTTCCTGTATGTAAGAAGCTCTGTTTTAAAATGAATGTATATTATGTGCTTCAAAGAGAAAAAAAAAAAAAACCAAAAAAACCATAAAAGCTTTCATTCTTGATTCAGTGAGATAAAATATTTTGTTGGTTTACCTGATTAGTTGACACCAATAAATTTATATTATAAAATGTGGCAACCAATAATGGGTAAATTATAAGCATCTTGGCTTAAATGTTTGCTTTATGTTTCTCCTTGTAGTGGAAGTATAGTAAGTTTTATTCCATCTCCAGTTTCACCTACTTTGTGACCTTAGAGCAAACATGGTTCGCTGCTATTTACCAATGGCCAGTCTCAAATTTTTATATAATAAACATCTCTGCTGTCTCCCTGTCCTGTCACCCGGCCAAGCTCCTCCTAAAGTTGTGCTGCAAGGAGAGGCTGCCATGCTCCTTGTGCATTAATCAACACTCAGTGGGTCTGAGAGCCAGGAGCTGCAAGCTGTACACCCAAATCCTTTTTGGTTTCGTACTCTCCAATTAAGTGCTCTCCACAGTTCACCCCTTGAAACAGAAATGAGAAATGAGTCTTGTTATGGAACAAAAAATTGCTTTTTGTAAAAGCACTAAAAGTCAAAGTGATTAAATAGCTTGACATTCATGTGGACATGATGGCAAAATCTGACTGGAACACAACAGTTTTTGTGACTTATGGTGTGTGTAATATACATTCATTCATCCATTTTTATTTGAAATAAAGTCATAAAGTCTTGTTCCTTTATCACCTGACTTGTCATTCTTAAAAAAAAAAAAAAAAGCCAAAACTGACTGACAATGGATCTCAAGGTTGCATTTTGAATAAATTCAGAGGGTTTTTTTAAATTGTCTGTTTTTATGTATCTTGAAAGATATTTTCAGCATCTGAACTGCCTGAATTAAAAGATCTAGAAAAATTATTTGGGGTATGTTTTTGTTAAAACACCATACAAACTATTTATCGTATTTATGTGATTTTTTCAGTAAAATTTCAGTTTCAGTCTTTGCTATGCTCGTAAATGCAATGGAAGTTCGCAGAATCCTTAAACTGCAAAGGATAAAAGCTCAAAAGCTTTATCACATAAATCAAGGTTCTGGGTTGGGTATATAAGATCATGAACTGCTCTTAACCCACACAAGAATAATTAATAATACAAAATTTCTTTTTTTTTTTTCCAGTAAGGAAACGTAAAAGTTGCTTTCTCTCTTGCTTTGCCAGGTGCCTCAGAAAACTTGGCCAATGCAGATTTAACATATAATGGTTGCTCACATGTATTTTTAGACTCTCTTGTTGTTCCAGATCCACTTTATGGCACACAATTCCAGTATTTTTTCTACCAGAGGAAATTGAACGCAGTGGTGGCCTGGTTGCAGAGATGGGATGGAGGTTTTTAGCGCTATGTGTGTGTGACCACGGTGTTTATTCCATACCATCAACTTCACTGCGTTCAGCAGGACAACCTGGGCACCAGAAAATAGAAGTTCTTCTTACCAGGCTTGCTGGAGCAGAGTGTACTATTGCCTTAAAAACCCGCTGAACTTGGCTCCTTCTACTTGGTTCCTTCTGCTGCCCACCATCTCCCTGCTGTTCTGTCTCTCCTCTGGAGCAGGACGGTGCTGAAAGGGACAGCTCTGAGGCACGTCTAAGCCACCAGCGTAGGCACCCTGGCAGAGGTGTTTCACACTCACACACACACACCCCCACACACACACACCCACAGACAGGCACACAGACAAACAGACGCATGCACATCAAATGGTGTTACAGAGATTTGGAGGTGGCAGTGCAAGCAACTGCAGAGAGCTGAGCTCAGCCAGTGGCTACACCATCCCTCTTTCCATGAACTAACTTCCAGGGTTTGTTTGTCCTTGTTTTCCATTGTTTTTGGGGTGGGGACTAGAGGGGGAATGTTAAGCTGTGGGAGATCTCACCACATTACCTTTGTTTCCCAAATACCTGGTGTGCGAGCACCACCTTTGGGAAGCTTTTTTTTTCCTCCTTTATTCCCAGTGGTGAATACCTTTGTGTGGGTAAATCACCTTCTTTTTTGTACTCTTGTTATTAAAACTGCTGCTGTTATTGTGGTTTTAGTAAATTTTTATTGCAACTCATAATTTTGCATTTATTGTCCCTTAATTACAGAAAGGCACTGGGGGAGAGAATGGCTTGTTTGAACTTTAATTGCCCTGCTGGGATTAAAGTCAGCACAGACAGAAGAACTTCATGGGTTAAAATACCCTTTGGAAAGCTGGAAAACTCTGAATCCTCTCGGTTCTCAGGAAAACAGAATGATGTGGAGTGATGATTTAAATGATTATTTTCCAGCCATACGGGTTCTCTGGTGCACTGTGGTGGCACACAAGCAAGCTGGTGGAACAGCAACTGAAGGTTCTTGCTTAGGATGGCATAACTACTAAATGTAGCTCTTGATATCCCTCCCACATACTAGAAATTAAACAGTTGAATTAAAAACTTCCTAGGTTTTTGTTTCATTTTAAGGATTTTTCTGTTATATTCGGGGTGGGGGGGGGGGGGGGGGGGGGCAGGAAGTGAAAATCACTAGGAAGCAATAAACCTAAACAGATTTATTCCATTTAGCTGCTGAACCAAAGAAGAAAGAGAAAATACAGCCTAGTCAAAGAGGACACCCTAAATCATGTTTCATATTTTTTCAGACAGTGCATATGACACTGGCATTATGGAAAAATAGATAAGTTGAAGTTATGCAGAGTGATGTTGCCAACTACGCATTAGAGATGGGTCAGATTATTTATGTGTGACTTCAGAAGGGTAGTGTAGAAAGCTCCTTATAGCTTCCCATATGCTAATCTGTAGAAAAAATGTTGGGAAATGAAGTGCAATACAAAAGAGAAATTTAAAATTTTGGTCTTGCTAATAAAGTTAGAGGTGTCAATAAAATTAAGACAAAAATTCCTTTCCTTCTAAAAAAATAAGGTAGCTTTGTGGGAATAGGGTACCAGAATTGATTTCAACCTTGGTGTTTTGTAGTCTTTAGGGGGAATTATTTTTTGGTGAAGAGGCTATTGTTATCCTCTCAAAGAGATGAGATTATTGCCCTCATTTTGTCCCAGATTTAGCTAAAGAATATTTGCTTTAGGCTGGGATGTCAGTGAGAAGGAGAAAAAAAATTATGTGAAAAAAAGGAAATACCAAAAATAGGTACGCACCTTAAATAATCTTTAAAAGTTCATTGTTCATTGTGAGTGCATCTTTAAAGCTGTATGGCATTGGTTTAATTTAGATCAGATGTGAAAAATTTTACAATACCATTCCTGGTGCCAAAACAGATGAAGAAATCTGGAAGGTGTCATAATCTTGTAATCTACTGAATTAGGAAGGATCTGAAAACCACAAAGTTTTGAATTACTACCTTTTCTTTGCCACTGCCGTTCAGGTTAGCTTGAAGCGTCTCTCTTAAATGGCTGCAGTATTCACAGGTGTAGGAAAGACACGACAATTTTTAACTAATTCACAAATTTATCAGGAGAAAAGATAAATCTTGCTTGGGAGGGAAATTTCTAGCTGAAAACCATCAAATGACTTTTTCTCCAGTTTTGGCCTGTACCGAGACTGTGAGTAACAAGGCACTTTAATGCTGACAAAAATGAGTGAATACAGCCCCAAATTTATTATCTTGTCTCTTATTAGACAAATGTTTGGGGATTTTGTATTCTTCAGTTGTCCTAGAATAGATTTTATAAAGGGGCCAACCATTTTTTTCTTTCAGATACAGAGAAACCTCAGAGTTAGGAAAAGTCTCAGAATTTTATGGATTGAGCTCTTTACTCCCAAGCATTAACACTTGCCATCTTCATAAAAATTCATCTTAGTTAGTGAAGTTATGAATCTTTCCAAAGCGGAAGTTATCACTCAACTAAGTAAATATTTGCAAGAGTTTAGTAAATAAAATCTCCAAAACCAGCCTCCCTTAGGATGTGGCTTGATCTCTCTTTGCTACACTTCACATCTGCTATCTCCACGAAAAGTATTCCATTGAAATCTGTGTTTTTAATTAAGGAGACCTATGCTAATCCACACTGATTTTAGGACCTAGAGTCATATTAAAAACTGCATGGAGGTCTTCCCTGTCTAAGAGCAGGCAGCCAACTTTCTAAGTTAAACGTATAATTCCTGATTGAGACAGAAGTCTTCAAATTAAGTTAATTTTAAAATTATAGCAGTTATTGGTAAAAATAAATAATTCTGGGGACCCAGTTTCATGCATTTCACTCTCTAAAAATCAATACAATAATGACCTTTTTGCCTTCTGAAGCAGATGTGGTGCATGGTGAGCTTCTGGGCACATCCTGCTCCCTCACTGAAGCAACGTGGCACCTTTGGATTGCCAACGTGCCCATCTGGGGAGCACTGCTGAGGAGAAGAAAGCTATGCCAAAGGCACAACAAATGAAAGTAAGACCTGTTTACACAATCCAGCACTGCAAAATTAATGAAAACCATTAAACTAAGGATTTCCACTAATCAAAATATCCTTTGACTTTTTTTTTTTGAGAAGTAAATGTAAAATAAACACTTAAGAAAACATAACAGAAGAGAATGGGATAGATGTCAAACAACTAAGAAACCTACAAACACTAGATGAGGGATTATAAGCAAAAAAAAAAAAACAACAAACAAAACAAAAACTTATAGTCCAGAAATATAAGCCAGGAGCTTGAATTAACTACATTTCTTCCTCACAGAAAATGCAGGAGTCTTTATGTGCTTAAAAATACTGACCCAAGCGGTGCATGCATGATTAGCCAAGGAGGCCTGTGAGCCAAAGAAAAACTTTGTTGGGGTTTGGGGTTTTTTTCTTTCTTTTCTTTCCTTGTTACTTGTGGAATTTTTTCCCATTGAGTTGCTAAGAAGCACTGAGGGCTGGGTGCTTGAGAGAGCGGGGAGGGGAAGTCTTGGGGAGGTTCTCTGAGGGCGGCGGGACAGAGATATCACGACAAGAAAGGCAGGAAAAAAATTCAAGGGCTGGGGAGTTGGGGACTCTCATTTGCTCTCGGCTTTCGGAGGAAGACGGTGGAGCTACTACTTGGGAAAGGAATTTCGCTCCCACAGCTATAACGCCGCCGGGAGCTGCCTTCCTTCCTGCTGCTGCAGGGCCCCCACCCCTGCCCGCCCGGACACCCGCAGTCCCAGCTATCGCCGCGGAGTTTTTGATAAGTCTCATACACCACCCTGGGATTTCTGCTCATCCCTGCCGTTCCAGCTTGCTGCTTCTGAGAGTCCTGGAGGCGCACTGGGACCCACTGCCCCAGGGCTCTGTGAGGCAAAGCCTGTCCTCCACCCCTGCCCGTCGGGGCCGAGCCGCCATTGCCGCGTGCTCCCCGAGCCCGCGCCACAGCGCCCCCTGCAGGCGCGGGGGAAGCACTGCGCCCGCCGGTAGCGACAGCGCCCCTGCCGGCCGTGCCCGGAACTGCGCCGAGGGGAGGCCGAGCGGCCTGGCGCGGGTTTGTGCGTGTTTGGTGTTAGTGCCGGAGCTGTTGTTGTTTGTTTCCCTTGTTATACGCACTAGCAAAGAACTGTTGTCCCTTTTCCCGTATCTTTGACTGAGAGACCCTTAACTTCAAATTTTAATAATTCGGAAGGAGGAGGTTTGCATTCTTCCTTCCAAAGGAGGCTCCTGCCTTCCCTAGCAGACACTTGTCTTTCAAACTGAGACAAACTTCTGTCTCATCGTTCTTGAATTCCAGTGCAATAATTTAGTGTCTTGACCACATTGAAAATCTATTTGGACAAGTTTCCTAAGCATTTAGAAACAACTAATTTTTCTAATTTGTGTGACAACTTTATTTGTTATTTGTGTTATATAAGTCACAACTGGAGTATAGAAGCACTTATATCATTTGTTTGTTCACATGTACCTCAGCTGTAAAGAAGAATGGGTAAGAAAGATGTGATGTAAGAAAGATGTGATGATTCTCCTGATGTCATATAGCCTCCTTAGATGAGGAAAAGCTGATCTAATTAGGCAGTGTAATAGTTCTATTATTTTGAATTTTAGAAGTCCTTTTTTTAAAATTATATTCCATGAACCATTTTCAATACCACAGTATCTATCTGCAACATATGTGACTTTTCTCCAACTTAAAAAATAGCAATTAAGGTCTTTACCTAGTGCCCAGCACAAAATATTTTTGCCCAAGTGGTGGATTTTTCACAGCTCTTGGTCCATCTTGTGAAACGTGGATCCATTGAAACTGTTCTACAGCCTTGAATAAGGCATCTGAGTTAATGCTCCAGTAATTATATTGTGTAATATTAGAGAGTTGATTTCATAATGCTTTAATTAAGGCATCATGTTATCAGCATGTACTTTTCAGGGACTAAACACTTTAATTATTGTGCCAGATTTGGTAAAAAGATGTCAATTGTTTGTGAAATGAAAATAGAAAATGTTTTCAACTAGTTCTTTGCTTTTCTCCTCCTCTCTGAAGACACCTGTTATATAAGAGAGAATACCATTTTAGTAAGCCTGAAGGTTCTTTTCTTTTTTTGGTGCATGGTCCTTTCTCCCATTAATTTGGCATAACAAACAAAAAGTTGCAAGCACTTCTCTGAGACTTAGAGATTGAATTTTACCAACTTGCTTCTTGTGGTGAGTTGATCTGGCTTTTAAGGTGTGACTTCCATAAATATAACTTATTTTCAAAAGTCTTTTCGCCTTTATGACATACTTGCCCTGTAGACCTCTTCCTCAGTTAGGCCTCATACTCTGCCTATTCATCTACCAACTTTAATCATCATCACTTTCAAGTACTATCTGTCAAGTGAGATTTTGCCCAATTTCCTCCTTGTTCGTGTACATTGTTCCTGAGCTTGGAAGAGGTGATCCTCAAATACCAGGCAGCATTCTTGTGCCACTCTGCCCACCAGGGCTCTGTCCCAGGTAGGTCCATGAAGAAGCCAAAATGTGCTCTCCTGAGTCCAGAGCAGGGAGCTTGCTGCATGCCGTCCCGGTGCCATGAGGACCTCACCACTGTCTTGTGGTCACTGCAGACAAAGCCGTCTTGGATCACTACAATCCCCACCAGCTCCTCCCTGCTGGTGGGCACAAAGTCTGGCATGGAAACTCTTCTTGTTGACTCCTCTATCACTGTGTAAGGAAGCTGTCATTGACGCATTCAAGGAACCCTCTGGAATTACTTGTGCCTCACTGTGTTGTCCCTTACTGTGTTGTCCTATGTTTTCCCAGATACAGTGGTAGTTGAGGACCAGTGCTCCTGTGTGCCTGTGGAGGGCTTCATCAGCACCATGCTCATGGCTGGGTGGCCTGTATCAGATCCCCCACTAAAGTGTCCCCTGCCCTCCCTTTAATCTTTACCCACAAGCTTTTGGTTGGCTCTGCATCCTTCCCCAGGCAGAGTTCCATACACTCCAGCAGGTCATTGACATAGGGGCTATGCCCCACCTTTGCCCCACCTTCCTCTCCTAAAACCTTCCATTGGATGGCTTCCATGCTCTGGTCATGGAAGCCATACCAGCCTGTCTCTGGGATGCCAATGATATCCCAGTGATGCAGGTGTGCATTTCTCTAGTTCCTCTTGCTTGTTCCCCATATTATGTGTTTTTGTGTATAGACATCTGAACCAGATGAAGGCCCCAGATAAAGCCAGCTCACAGGCTGGAGTGTCTGGAATGCCTTTGCATGCTTCCAGATATCCATTACAGGTAAAAAAAATAGTTGACCTCCAGAGCCCTTTACCACCTATCCCAGGGCTCTCTAATCTGTATTAATGATTCCCAGCCAGCTGCTGGCTATGTCATCTGTGTCCACAAGAAATACTAATAGTGAATAATAATCCTTGGGTTTAGCTAGGCTTGGCAGCTTCTCTCTAACCTCCTTGATTCAGGCTTGAAAATGGGTCAGATATGCCTTTATGCGCCTTAAAGTAGACTTACCTGCTACTATCACCTGCCACCTTTTCTTGGGTGTTAATTTCTTGATTTGTGGAGAAATGCTCCTGTTATTTCTGGCTGTTCTTCCCATATGCTGGGTGTTGCCTCATTAGTCTGCAGAATTATAAAGTGGTTCTGGGTGGTGATGTCAGCTGTGTGGGAATATTTGGTTTTGAAGAAAGCCCATTCCTTTTATTAGTTCCTTTCCTCTTAGTTTTGTTTTTGTTTGAGGTTTTTTTCTTCACTACTTCCCAACTTCTTATGTTAATGCCTTCCCTCTCTTCCATGAGTGCTGGTAGATGAATTTTTGGCCTCTCCTTAGTGGGCTGTGTTTTCTCCCACCACCAGGACTTGGATCAGCTGTCCAACTCCCTATGAGCTTCCCTGATATCCCACAGTCCTTTGACTGTCTCCTGCTGCTTGACTGTCTGGAGGTTCTGGAGGTCCTCTACCAGGCCACTGAACCTGTTATGAGTTCAGTGAACTATCCCTCTGGCATTCCCTCATACTTCCTCACCTCTCCTCTTCCCCTTTCAGCCCTAACAGTAAGTAGCTCATCCACCTGTTCACACCACAGGCAAGTGTTATTTCTGCTGCATCAGGGACAAGCTCAGGCACTCATTGCAGCTGACAACCTGGACAACTACATGTTGAAGTGTGAGGTGTGTCTGGACCACCACATTCCTACAGTGGCTTTTAACTGAGTAGAAACAACAGTAAATTCTCTTCTAGCTGGTTGGGTGATGACTCACTGCCTAAATTAAATTCTCCTCAGGTTCAGCTGGGGAGACTGTGTCCCACCTTCGTGAACTGCTATGCACATTGCCCTGTCACACCCTGTCCGAGGTGCTGCACCCTGTACACCTGCACCCTGGAGCTGTTTAAATCTCCCACAGATGCTCCTGGCAGCTCCCCCTGGTTGGCTTGTGAGGGCTTCCAGATCTGCATGGGGCTCTGAGCTGCTGATGGTGTGTCCCTGAGCCCAGGAACCCCCCCTATACAGTGTGATCCCACAGTTACCTCCAGGCTTCCCTCAGTCATTGCTTGCTGTCACTGCTGCCACCTCACTGACTGATGGTAAGTTCAGTGCAGATATTAACCTGAAAGAACAAAATATCAAAATTATTATATTTTGGCTATCCCATTTTCTTTTTTTCAGAATCCTTGACTGGCAGTCATGGGAGTAATTTTTTCTTACAGCCATTATTATTTGAGGTTATTGCTTGCCATCTCATTTGACCATCAAGGAGATGCTGCATATGCCATTTAGGTAACTATTTGCTTTGTTCTTCAAGTTGCTTATTAGTAGAAAAAACCACCAACTGTGTAAACATGAAAGGCTTATCTGTGGATTTGAAGCAGTCCTCAGCCCTGAAGGGAAAGAACATTCTACTTCCTAGTGGGATAGGAAGCTGCTCCAGGTTTTTGCCAAGCAGTACTCACTTTCTCAGCTGATTGTATGGTCCATGTGCCGAAAACTAAATGAAATATCAAAGCAAGTTGATAGTCTGTGGTATCATGACATGAAAGGTTCACTAGTTCAACAAAATCCTTCTAGGGAAATAACATAAATCCTCCGAAGCTAATTATATAAAATGTAGAGATTAGCATATTTCATAATTATGTTCAACTATTTCCATTCCATTTGTTTTGCCTGTGTTTTGTTTTCATGAATAAGTTAATTTTACCATGAGCAATGAAAGGCAGAATCAAGGAATTTCCTTGTTTGGGACTTGAGTTTGTGTGAAAGAAACTGATTGCTTTCTGATAGTCCAGGATAGAGAGAAAAATTCCTGATCAGTCAGGGGTACTGGGTTTGGAGTGGTACCACTAGAATGCAATAGACAGCTCTTATAATTTCACTGTTTACACAGTCTTCTTTAACAAGTGCTCCTAGATGTAAGCTACTCAAAACTCAATTGGATCCTTCATAATCCTTCCCTACTTTTATGTCTTTTCATTTTAATAAGGGTTTTTTTCTCCTTATTAATTTTAAAAATAATACAGCATTTGCATGGAAAGCACAGTAATTTTTATTGAATAAGAAAGCTGTTTCTAGTGGATTTTTTGTTGGAAAGACAACTTTCCAGAATTATTCCTCTAGACTCTCTCAATACAGTAGAATGCTGTACTTTGAAAGAAAACACCCAGCCAGTATTCCAATAAAATCTTGAACACAGAAGTTTTATTAATTTCTTATCATATATATTACAAAGCCTGTTGCTATTCTTTTTCCTCTAATTTTTTGCTTCATAATTTTTAGCAAGCCCAATTCCATGACTCATTGCATTTAATAACTACGTTTCCATTACATATATTTCCAACCATTGCTTTTCTGTCTTCTCTCCATATTCCTCTTAACAATTTTTTTAATACTAAAAGGACTAAAGCAAGAATTTAGAGTTAAATCTTTTTCCCTACTCCCTTAGGCTATGCAGCTGAATTAAATAAACCCTACTAAAAGTAATAATAACCACTCCTAGCTGTGCCATAGTGATATCAGTTGTTGGAATGTCAATGGGAATGTGAGGACTGAATTCACTGTCGCTGCTATTGAAGGAAAAAGAATCCAAAAAAACGGAAAACCATCAACATCAGAAATCCTGTGTCTCAGACCTGAGAGGACCTGATACAGAAAAATCAGTCTTCCTAAGAGAAATACATATTTGCAGTAGCTTAATGGAAATTATTCCTATCAAGATCAGTATTTGAGTACGTGTTCACAAAGTGGGTGCAGCATTTCTGGTGCAAACGTACCAGACCCTGCAAGAAAGGTGATAACCTCCCCCCGGACAAAACTCCAAAACAAAGAGAGGGAATCGCCTCTTCCAAGCTCTCTGGGATACTGCAAGTGAGCACTGTAACATGGCAGAATTTATGAGTGTGACTAATACAAGGTGACAGCTCAGTTCAGATCTCTCTGCCCGTCTTTAGTGAGACCATTTTAATGAAATGTTTGTTTACTCTTCAAAAGCTGAACTCAGCTTGCAGGGAGTGCCTATTTTGTATTTATCTGAGTCTGATCTGGAAGAGCTAGATATTTAAGTGACTAACAAACCATAGCATTGGTGAGTTGGCCTCTTATGGGAACAACAGCTCAGAAAATAACTGCCACCTCTTCACTACAGGCAGCAGATTCCTGCCTTCAGGAGAGCTATAGCTATAGGAGTTCCCAGGGGAATGAACACAGGAAAGGATGAAAAAAGATACTTCAACAGGGATTATTTATGAACAGTGGTGGATGGGCTATTTTCAGCAATTATTATAACAAATTTACACAATGTTGTCACCATTCCCTAAATAATATAACTATTGCAAAATGTTCTTAACAAGAAGTGGTAAAGTACAGTTAAAAGAAAAAAAAAAGAGTAAGAGTTTTAAGAGAGCAAGAATAATAATGGTGATAGGTAGCTGCTTAAAACAGCAAATACATTTTTTATTGCATTTAACCAAAAGAGGGAAAAAAAGGAAAAAAGGTTCCAAATAGGACAAGCACATTTCAATACTTGGATGCTAGAAATCTAGGTGAATTTTCTTTCTTTTTATTTTTTCCCCTTGGATTTTGTTCCAAGACAAACTAGAGACAAAATATAAGTGAAGTGAAGATGTGCTGTGCTCTGCTTATAAACCCACAGGATCATAAATCAAGGGTCCCAACTAAGACTAAGAGTTAAAAGGAGGGAAAGAAGAAAATCACAGGCTTTAAAAGCACATCTTTTTCCCAAAAGACTGAAAAGATGTTAGTCAGCAAGGCATCTGAATTTTTTTTTTTGGGCTTTTGCATGGCAAAAGAGAAAGACACACAAAGATTAACTATAGAAAATAGCACTGCATGGGGTACAACTGAATGCCCCATGGCTTTCCACTACATTCACAGCATCACAAACCTTTGCAGGCAAGGCCATCATTCTCTGATGCAGCCACAGCAACTTTCCAATAACTCTATCTGAGATCTGCAACCCTGCACCAGGCTTTCCTCCTCCCTCAGCTGCACCATCATGTGTCTGTTCCCTCTGGGGCACAGAAAACCAGTTAACATGAACTTGTCCCATGAACCCCAGCTGTCCACAGCAATGTGGAGGTAGTTGCCTTGGTATCACCTCTCTGTCATCACACACAGGTTTGTCATTTCTCCCTTGCAACACAGTATTCCAGCACAGCTAGGCTTCTGATTTTTCCCCCCTTAAAATGCTACAACTCAATGAACATAAATACTAAAGAATATAGTATTTTTCTAAATTGTCAGTATCCCAAAGGCCATAACTAACAACGACAGATCAAGTTCTGCTACTTTCATTAGGAAATAGCCAAATATTTCAATATGAACTAGAATCCAGACTTAGTAAGAAAAGGGTGTAAAGCACGGTGATGTTAATTTAATCATTGATGAGTACTCATATAACATTTATGGCAGCCAGTATCAGTCACAGAAAATGCAGTAAATATGTCTAATTTTATTGGATTGCTAGGATATAGCAATCTAATAAGAGTATACACAGAGTTTAAGACATGGTGTTAGAGACTTTGTATTAAGTGCTCTGCATGAGAGTTACACATTTGATTGTTAAGTCTCATTAATTTTATCACTATCATTTTATATTACTATGAGCTACAAAATTGAGGATGCATATTTTGTAAATATTTTCTAGTTAAACAGTCTGCTAGCTGGCAACATGACTTTTTTAACCTCTTGTGAGCTGGGTCCAATATTGGCATTTATTTCAACAGTAGTAAAATGTAATCTTACCTGTCCTGGCCTATGCTTTTCTTGTCATTTTTCCCTCCTTTGTGAAGAACACTTTCAAAAATTGCTTTTACGCAGTCCTTTTTAATGGATTTTCTTTGCAAGGCTTTTTATGTTGAAACACACCAAATATACATGTAGAGATTTACAGATTATGCACAGAAGATACTCTATAAAGAATATGTCTACATGCTTTTCTGCATCTATATCACAAAAGCATATGGACAGAAAATCACACTTTAGTTTTCATGTAGTCAGATGAAACAGGTTTTTTTTTCTTATTTCAGGTTTATTTTTCCTCTCTGCTCTGTGTTTCTGAATAAAAAAATTGGGGAAAGTGTAATATTCATGATTAGGATATTTTTCCCTTATCTCTTGGATGCTGTTTAAAAGCTGTTTTCCCAGCAGCAGCTAGATCTTCACCATATTCTAGCTCAAAAAAATACACTTATACTTACTTGGATGGCAACAGTATTCCTATATCACAAAGAAAGATAATAAGACTTTTATGCATAAAACCCAAATTTCAGATAGTGAATTTTTTTTGTCAGACAAAGGTAATATTAGTATTTATAGTGAAGTAAATAAGTCTTAAATTTCTATTACACTGATTTCCAACTCTGAGCAGTTTTTAAATACATTTCCATAAATACTTAAAATATTGCAATGATTTTGAGCCCATAAGACCCAGAGAATTGGAAGAAAATTCTATTTGATTTTCACCTTTGTTTGGCAGTTTCACTGAAGTGTATACTGCATTTTGCAATTACAGCATGCAGCATTAAATGTCTTTCCAGACAAACACACAGACCTGCACTGTATGCTTAACCTTATGCTGCATATTTTATATTAAAAAGATACAATTGATAGCCTATGCCTGCTGAATTTCAACATTACTATGAGGGTTATTTAACTCCGTCCTATAATTGAACAATAGCTTCTCACTGTTCCAGTAGCCTTTATTTTTACTTTTTCAAGTAACCATTCAAAGCCAAAATATTCTGGAGTATCAATTCAGGGGAGAATATGACATGCTATTAAAAAGAACACTTATATTTCAGTCAGCAGATACCTACCAGTCATGGTAGATGTAATCTTTTTTTGATCTTAAAAAATGTTTTAACTACAGCAGTTTTCTGACCTGAACATAAATATGGTCCCCATCTAAGCTTTTCTTATTAAATGCAAAGCAATTTGTCATAATTTTAAAATTCTCTGTGACAGAAAAAAATTTTAGGCTTATTGTTCACATTTCATTCCATAACCTTCAAAGGTAACATCTTCTGCCGGACTTATGTACTATTTCCGTATAGGCTGGGATTTCTAAAGAGGAACCTGGATAAACACAATGTCATTTACTTATGAAGGCATTTAGAACCTTCATCTTCTTTCATCCAGTTAGAATAAACATGTGATAAATATGCCACTTTTATCACTCACCATAACACCCTTCATAACACTAATCAGCAATAGGTGCTAAAAAGCAAAATTATTTTAACCAGCAGAACCTTTGTTCTTATCCAGTCTTAATTTCCTGTCCAAAGGTGGGTTTTGAAACACCTCTAAAAATCACTAATTTCCCCAAGGAAAAGAGGAAGTAAATTGAAAAATTATTATTACTTCTGGAGTACTACATCATGCCACTTATCACAGAACTGAAATAATTGCTCACACTATCAGCAGCACATCTAGAAGGGAAAAAGGTGAAATAGGGTGTGGCTAGGACTACATCAGTCCTTGTGTACCAGATCTGAATTTAATTGTGCACCTTTAAACTCTCCAACAATATCCCTGTTTTGTTCATCCAGCCATGGTAGCTGCATGGGTTTTGAAAAACTGTGATATTAAAGAAGATAAAGGGATTGATTCAGAACAGGTGTAAGTCAGAAATTCTCTAGATAACGAAGACCATAAATTCCCAAAGCAGACCATTGTGCCAACCTGGGATTTCCAAACCTTACAAAGTTTTAGAATAACTTCTTCATGTCAGAAAGTGATTAAATAGTGCAGCCTTAACACTGAATATCTTCACGTGCCATTAAAATTTGCCCTGAAAAATTCCAAGCTGGGAAGGATTGTGTTTAACAGATAGGAAATGTTTTGCTGTCACATACTTACTTTTGGGTTAATATCAGAGACTTCACAGAAATTATTCTGGGTTTAGGTCAGCATAACTGACAACTGAACATATTCTTAAATCCCTGTGATGTTTAAGCTTGTGGTAAATATATGCTCTAGGCAGATGATTAACAATTTCAAACTTTTGAATACTATTTTGTGAACTGTGATTGATGCAAAAGGCTGGGTGTGCACAAAGTTGGTAAAGGGACCAGCTTTCTGATGTGAGTGAAAGTGGAAGATGCACCATTATCTCCATGGCCCTAGAGCCTCTCTGCTGTTAGACAGCCAGATCTGGGAATTCACTATGCTTTTAAAACTTGACTTCTGTAAGTATCCTATGTAAAGATCAGTACCTTTAAGCACTGAGCTACAGCACAGAGAAAAACTATTCTGAATACACAGATATCAGAAGGACTTTAATTGAATTTGAGCCATATGACCATTTTTGAAAATATCCCCCAAAACTTGAATGCAGATTCCTCTTTAAAGGAAAAACTTCCTTAGGATATTAATTTTATTCGTTATGGTAAACCTCTGGATAGACTTGTGAAGGTAATTGTCATGCTTACATGAGTAAGGAAGAGGCTCGTAAACTCACTGGTACAAAATCTCTACTGTCTTGGATTAGTATAACTCTGCAAAATTCAGAGTGAGACCCATCACCATAGACAAAAAAATAGGTGAAGAATTAGACAAAATGAACTTCTCTTATTCTGAAATCCATGTGATTCTCCTTTCTTGCATAGGCTACATTCTAAAACCAGGCTCCAATTCTGAACAGGACTTATGTTTGGTTTTGTCTAGTTCTCATTGTAGCTTTCCATATTCCACACACACAATGACAGATTTATTGCCTGAATGAAATACAGCAAGAAGGAAATGTAGTCCATTTTGACTTAAGAAGCCAAAGCTTAATTAAAATACTGGCACATTCAGTTCTCATACAGACCTAAGTTGTCAAATAATTCCAGTCACTGATAATGATTCCTTAAATATATATCCAAAAGAAAACAGCTTCTATTGGCACATTTTTCCTATTGTACAGTACTCCTATAACACTGGATACAATCTGAGAAACTATCTGATATGCTCATATATGCTGATATGCAAGGAGTCTGCTTTGGAGTACTCATATTACACAAGAATTCTGCTGTATGTTTTCAGCACAATTAATAAACAACATATACATTGAAAAGGCACCATGCTCATAACGTGTCAAAAAATAGAATGAGAAGAGAAGAGAAGAGAAGAGAAGAGAAGAGAAGAGAAGAGAAGAGAAGAGAAGAGAAGAGTGCTAAATCAGTGATCCATACTTAAGTATGAGGTGATAATACGTATCTTTCATTCTAAGCAATGCCGTTTTCTCCACTTTTTATAGATAGGCTGGAAATATTACACCTAGGTCAGTTAAGAGTAAGATGTCCCTTTACTTTGTTAAACCTGAATCAAAGCTTCTAAGCAAGTATTGTGTAGGGAGTACAGGGGTCAGTGAGGAAGGCATTAAGTCTTTTCATTAGAGAAAAGTGATGTTATAAAGCTTAAGCTCCTTCAAAGGCTCTCAGGTAAAAAAAAAAAAAAAAATATGTTCTGCTAAAGGTAGAACAGAAAGAAAACCCAGACAACCTCCCTCTCATTATTCCTCACAATTGAATAATCAGAGAGATACACATATTTGACTGGCTACAGCATAATTTCTGGTTTGTTTAGGTTTTGGAAGAGTTAGTTAATCAGAGCTTTTTATTTTTCAGTTTCAAAGGAGTGGACTCCCACTGACCATGTGCATCCATGATGGAATATGATTTAAACTCACAGTTAGAGATGGTATTGATTATTTTGGCTAATGTGATGATAGGATGTCTTATATCTATATTTCCTTGGTCTAAAATCATACAGGCCTCTTCTTAACCTAATTTCCATATGTCAGTGAAAATGTTTGGGTTTTAGGGTAAAGGAAGAAAAAGCATTAAAGTAATGAACACTTACATGTTAGATTATTTGGGTAAGATAAGTGGTTTTTGTTAGTCATATTATTACTAGAGAGCAGATGGTGGGTCAGATCACTACACCTTTTCTTACATTCTGCTGTTGCACTGATATCATTCACCTTCAATATCTCAGAGATGCTCCTGCACCCATATTGCCTTCTAAAAGTATGATAGTCACAGATGGTGGAGGTCTCATAAACTGGAAACACTTACCCCCCATTTTTCTGGCTACATGCTCCTAAAAAAAAAAAAACACCCAAAAAACCCATTATGGAGTGCAAAGGCCATTCCTTGCTGCACCTTCTCCTGCTTCTGGGAACACACTAATAGCCTGCAGCTGTGCTAGCTGGAGATGGTGGGGGGGGAAAAAGGGTAAATTTGAATGTCTTTTTCCTGTCCACTGATCTCAACAGCTGCTTGTGGAAAGGATGAGAAAAAGTTCAGGTATTTCACCACCAGTAGCTTCTCTGACAAGTTCATGCCAACTCAAATTCAAGATTGACTTTACCAGAAAAAAAAATTCATTCCAGTTTTCCTACCAAAATCTCTGTGCTGTGAAGTCAATTTCTGTGAAAAATACTATACTCCATTATATTTGAAATTTGGAAGGTATTTCAACTGGTGTTGTTTTCAAGGTGATATTCTTTTCTCTAATGTCTCCTGGGTGTAGGAATGGTCTTCCCTCCATAGCTTGGGAGATTTACAAACAGTCAGGCCTCTGGCCCTTACTTGCTCCTATCTTATTTTCCAATAAAATATTTCTAAAACTGCTGAATGAAATAATACATTCATTCTCTTTTTACAAAGTAGCTGTTGCAGTTCTCTAGTCTTTTGTTTCTAGACTGCTACTAGGACTCTTTTATCCATTTCACAGAGACCCAGCCCTCTTGCTTTGTGTAGTACGATAAATGACAGTGCTATATTTAAAACATAATACAAATATTAAATTATGAAGATCATAATTGCAGTGTATCAGTGAGATAAAATTGTGCATCTTCTTCATGATGAAATTGAATATTTTTACCTCACAGATTTCTCATAATTAACATATTCAAATATAATTGCTGCACTAGATAATCTTTAAAAATTAAATTTTGCATGTGTTGTATTTAAAACCCACAAGTGAAGTGTCTCAGAGATAATCTCTGTTATTTTCCAGTTTTAAATTTGAAGGTAAAGAAATTTGCTGTTTCTATACTTATTTATGCTGTAAATTCAAGTGGGAACTGCTTCAAATGGGAGTCTCATAAAAGAATAAGCAGCTTCTCTATTTTAGAAAAAAGGGTTTTTTTTAATTTCCTTTCCAGCTCTGGAAAAGGGCTATAAGAGCCTGAAATAATATTCACAGAAGTAATTCTTAAGTGTCTGTCCATATTATCTTAAGATAAAAACCCCACAAACACTGAACTTTCCTCCAGTTGCTACACAGCATACAACAGATGGAGGTAATCTATTTGAGATAGCTGTTAGTTAGCCCAAACTATACTGTGTGCTCAGGAGCTGTCTATTAGTTTCAATGTATGTAGAGAATGAGACAGATAGTCATTTAGCTAGAGTTTTAATTTAGCTAATTTTAGTTTAGCTAATATATTTATACCAGCAGTCTGATCAGTACCTGTGTTTGGTAGAAAAGTTGATTTAAATGACCCCTGGTACTGCAAGCTCACCATATCATGTGACAATTTTCAGTCTTAATTGAATTTGTATAAATGAACATATATGTATGTTTTGTGATATGATTTTATTTAACGATTTCTTATGTAATTTTAAGTTATCACAATACAAATTATTATCTTCCCATAATTTTGGCATTATTTTACCCAGTAAAGACAATTTCTTCATTATAGAGTTATTCTTTTGAGTCCTTTCCTCTCAAAAAGAAAGCTGCATAAATAGTGGACTTTTTGGTTTAGTGCCTAACCAACATCTTCTATTGTTGTTGCTGTTGTTGTTGTTGTTGCTATTTTGGCAAGTAAAATATTTTTCAAGCTAAATCTGAATTATTCCTATGAGTGTAAAGGAAAAGGTATTTCATAAGTAAAGAGACGATGTTTCCACTATTATTATTGTATCTAACTCCCAACACATTAACTCTGCAGCCTTGCACAAAAAATATGTCCAGAACACAAATTTTAGTCCTTCTGTCAAGGCAAAGATTTGAGCCTGATTTGTTGTTTTTCTAACAATAAATAGCTTTCTAAAACTTCTACTTTTTATGAAAAGTTTAGGTTTTTGTTGGAGTACAAGGAAGGAGAACAATTAAAAAATCTCACTGCTGAAAATTCCTCTCCTGAGGTGACAGAAGCCACTATTCCGTACCTCCTCCAATGAACACCTGTTAGGTGTTGAGCAATGCATAGATGGCTACACAGAGCATGCAAGCTTTCTTACAGGATATAAGTTTTCAACATAAATCCTTTTATAAAATAACTCAACAAGGAATGAGAGTCCAAATCTTCCTTCACATGTGTGCCTTAAGTCACAAACTGCTTAAGGACCACACAGCTGCAGACTCACTAACTCTACCACTGGTGGCATGTGGGAGAGAGTCCTTAGGGCAAAAATGAGAATGTTTGTAGGTTGGGGTAAGGCCACTTAAAGAAGGAAAAAAAGAAAAAGGAAAACCCCCTCCAAATTTTGCAAAAACCCAGTCTCTCATCACCAGAATATCAATGCCCAGCCAGTCCCCGTGCAAAAGAGACTTTGGAAGAATTTCCATTCTTTACTGCTGAACATGACATTCCAGGGCATGGGACAGATCTCTGATTAAGGCAGTTCAGCTGCCCTGGCTGTGTGGGCGGCCTTGGCTGTTCTAGCCAGCCTTCTCACTGAGAGGAAAAAGAGGTAAATAGAGATGGTCATGATGCTGTGCAGGTACTGTTTAGCAATTGCTAAAACATCAATAACTAAAACATCCATGAGTATCAACACAATTTCTGTCACATAAGCCACAGCACCACATGGGATACTGTGAAGAAAATAAACTGTAAGGAATTACAATTTATACCTTATTCCATACCATTTGTATTGTGCTCAGGTACTGCATTATTTAATCTATTTTCCTAAGACACCATCATACTCTGCCCTGCCTTTTGACATATTTACAGACATAACTTCCTTCATTCATTTCATGGGCCACTCCCATTCAAATATCCATTCAAATATCCATTCAAATGTCCATTCAGTAATTTAGTCCTTCCTCAAATTTTGATGGTCATTCATGACTGGAGAGATGCTGTGTTAGGTCCTTGCTGCATTTGCCCAATTCCTTATTAGGTTCTACCTGCATTTGTTCCATGGCTCTTGCTTTGGTAATTCTGACATAGAACTATGGCATCACACAGCAATGGCAACATACCACCGAGACTACAGATGATTTTCACCCAAAGTAAAACCTCCTCAGGGTGCACACTCAATTTCCCCATTGTTTTGTGTTGTCTACCAAGGTCCTTGTGCAAAAAGTATCTTGTGAATGGGTATGCCTTTTCCTAATCTATGCTTTCTCAGAGTCACTAATGCGGACTATAGTAACTGTATGTCCTTCTACAATGTGTAGGGATTTTGTTTGGGCAGAACCGGGTTGTTTAGCAAACCCTCTAGTGTTAATCACCCAAGTGATCTCTGCTGGATTTTTATCCCAAATGATTGAAGGTCCCAGCACCCATCACTCTAAGTATAGTTTTTAACTGTTCAATTAAAATTTGGTGTATGATATGTCAAGGTGTTTGTGATATACTGGAGTACTTTCTTGCCTTGAGGCTTATTTTCCAAGGTTCAGGACGGTGTTTCTGGCAGTGGAGTTGGTCACGTCTCTTGTTTCTGGCCATCTGGTAATAGTTTCTACTGTTGTAAGCAAGTGGCAATAATCGTGGCATGCTCCTGGTAAGGGAGGCCTCCCCATATTAGTATCTCAGCCACCATCCTCTGTGCCAGAAAGCCAAGCTTTGCCTGTTTGTGTCTTTTGAATATGGCATGTTTTGCAGTCCCAGGATAACCTGTGCAACAATCTCAATTGGTCATATTTACCCTTGGAACACAATGCTGCATTCCCTCCTTGGCGTCCTGATGCACAATGGATCCATTAAATGAAGGGTGGATGTCCTATCCACCGGTGTTTTGATCACCAGTCTTTAAAATAGCACTATACAGAGTGCTTAATTACGAAGAAAATTAACTTGATCCCAGCCAAAACCAGTACAGAAATAGATTAAGATGAGCTGACCTAGCTATTCATCTGAAGATGAATAGCTATTCATCTGAAGCAAAAACCACCAAAAGATAAACTATAAAACCTTTTCCATGGGGACTACCAATTTAGGGAAAAAGTTCAAAATGTAGGCTAAGTTAACTTTTCTTTAAAAAGACTGTGGCAACCCTAGGTTTTCTAGTCTTGATCTTCCTTACATTATTTTCCTTTATTGCAGATATTAACTGTGAAAATGGCAAGGCACCAAAACATGTTGCACCAAGGTGTTCTGGATGCCCCATCCCTGGAAGTGTTCAAGGCCAGCTTGGACAGGCTTTGGGCAACCTTGTCAAATGAAAGGTGTCCCAGCCTGTGACAATGGGTGGTTGGCACCACCAGATGATCTTTAAGGCCCCTTCCAACACAAACCATTCTATAAGCTGTGAAGGGCTGTGATTGGCTGGTTTTTGCTTGTTTTTATTTGAAGCACCTGTTGGTTACTTTTCAAAGATGCCTAAATCAAATAAAATCAAATTAAGACAGTAGAATATTTCATATAATTTTAAATTTGGTTCAGCTTTGCAACTGCCGATGTATCTGCCAGATGAAAATGCAGCTTTTTAGAATAGCAAACTGTATTCAAACAAAAGATTAAACAGTAGACTTTTGGTAGATATTACTCAGAGAAGAATGTGAAAGGAAAAAATGTAACTATGTTATGCTTATTCTGTAACTTAAGACTAAGCATTTCACTTCAACTCGATTGCAAGAGCAAGATCTAGCAATCGCTGATATGAGGTCTTAAGTTAAACAAGTATAAAAACAGAATCCTTATGAAGTAGGAAGAAAAATGATTACTTACTGATAAAAGAAAAGGAAGATTTTTTTTAAAAAGATGGCTTTCATGTTTTTGTCTTTTCTTTTCCTGGCTATAATAAAAAGGGGCTAGTCTGAATTCAGAGATCCATAATGTCTTTTATAATTGGTCATGAATTATTTTTTTTCTGTAATGGAAAAAAATGTGTATTTTCTTCTTAACTACTCATTCCACATTGCCTCAGGGAACACATGTTTTTCTCTACAAAAACTGAGCAGTTTGTATAGTTTAAAAGAACCATTGAAATGGTCTTTTCAATTTCCTTTGATAACTTCACAAATGTTAACTTTATCAGCACTTATACATTAGAGGAGGAAATTTCCTAGAAAAATATCCAAAACATCCAAAGAGACATTTTAAAACTTCTTTTTGTATGACCTAAACTGTTGCTTGCTCTGTTGACATTTAGTGATGATTCTATCATGAATCACTTGACAATTTTATTTCTTTTTAGAAGTAGGCAGGGTTGGAACAGTGCCCTTCTCCTCTTTCATATAGCATCTAACCCAGTTTGGATGCTAGAGAAATAGAATCAAACAGAAATTATTAATAATAATGTGTGACATGGGCAGATCAGAGCTGTAGGCAGAGGCACACAAACATGCAATGAGACACTTCATTTTGCTCTTGTGAATTCCCAGTATATTCTTACTGGACAAGTGAAAAACACAAGCAAAACATAAGAAACAATAGCAATCTAGCATAAGAAGAGCTATGAAAACTCCTTACTGTGACTTGCACCTGGATTGCAAGCCTGATATTATTATTATCAGCTGATAGCGAGGCCAATCTTCAAAATGGCTCTAAAGTTGAGTTTTACACTGATAAAGATTCTAAACCTAAATTGTTATAGCTCTGTGGGACAGCATAGGTTCAAACCTGTCTCATATGCTATAAATGTATGTCTCCTTTTCCTCCTGTAACTTCAAATTGTTATCATTAACTATTATTAATAATAGGAACTGTGAAGTGAGCTTCTTTTGAAAATCCAAGACTCAAAAAGTCCTAAAATTTGCAGTCACACAGCACATTATCCTAAAGAGACATGAGATTTTTACCTACCTCATCCTGAAGTCCTGGCTCCAAGATTTTTTAGTTTATTAGATTGACTGATTATAAACCAGGCAAGATTTCCTCCTGGAATCTTGTTTGAACCATATTTTTCAACATAATTAGCTATTAGCTAATGGATTAAGAAATATATAATAAAATATGAAAAGTCAAATGTGAGTGAATAGTAGTCCTAAATGCAAGATGCAGAATTTATTTATCTCCTAGTAATAGTAACGTATTATTTTTAATAACTTTGGCAAATGAAAAAACATGTGTCTATTGTGCACCCTTTATTAAGAATTTAATATTATTATAGTAGAGATTAAGCTCTAATGGAAGTTCTAACTGCATGCAGGCTAGGAGGCCTTAAAAATGAAAGTTATCCTCTTCCAATCTCTGATATTGTTTCAACAGAACACTCTTTGCATTTAAGTCAGTGCAATGAATAAGTCTGGTGGCATTTTATTAATTATTTTATTGTCTTTGGGGTCTTGTATGATTAAACCTACTGAAAATACTAACTGCATTCTAATTTGTCTATGTATCATATATATCACATTTCTAGTTCTGTTTCATATTATATGTATAACATTTTTACTTCTCTGGTTATAACATTTTTTCATTGCTTTTAAGACTTCCCTTTTGAGTGTTGGAGTGACTAGCTTTGGAAAAATAACCAATTTGTCCCATGTAGACCAAATATTCAAAAGAAGAATATACTATTTTTTTACATGTGTTTCTGTGTGTTTCTATGTGTGTGTACACCTGGGTGTAAACACACCATTATTATTTACACATATATTATCAATAAATTGTTTCTTATTCCTGTTTCAGACTTCTGGTGTTTCCTTCTCTCTCAACTGACTCTGTCAAAGAAGACAACACAGAAAATTCATTCACTGTTTGAGAAGATTGAAATTAATTTGCCACTTCTTTACACGGTCAAAATAAATGGAATCCTTGCCATAAACATGTCATTCCTTAAACTTTCCTGACATAATATATCTTCTTGGCAGTCTTGTGTTCTGAGACTTAGCAGTCCAGTAAGACTGAGAACCTGAGATATTGCTTCTAGGATTTAATACTCTTTCAGAGAATTTCTGGAGTCTCTCTGCGAATATTAGGAGGTAGCCATTCTAGGAACACATCTCTCTGAGATCCATAGGACTTTTCTTTCCCTTGCAATAAAAATGACATAATTAATACTCTATACATCATGTGTAGAGAATCAGAGGCTTGTCAAAGCCCCCAGGTTACTGAGACCTCTGCATGAGGGTTCAATGGGGTTCACTGTGCTTAGATAGCAGTATAAAATTTTGCAGCTAAATCACGTTCCTTGTAGAGCTGGGGACCATATTCAACTCTTTCACCAAATATCTTAACTAAGATCTATCTTTGTATCACAGAGGAAATGTGTCATGGTTTAGGAGTGGTTCTCCCCAGTTCAGTGCCCCCAAACCATGTTCCTCTCTCTCTCTCTGTCTCTCTGTCTCTCTCTGTCTCTCTCCTGTTTTCCTGTCCCTCTTCCCCCTTACTACAAACACCAATGAGATAAGAAAACAAACAGTAACAGCAGCAATACTAATGACAGAGGGTACAAGAAAGAAAAAAAATCACATGGCACCTGTTGCCATACCAGACAACTTCCTCTGCCATGTTTACTTGACCAGACTGGAATCCCTTCTCCCCAGAACAGAGTCCCTTCTCCATACCCCCATCAATGACATGAGCAGATGTAGAATAACCTCTGGATTCTAACCATGGCCCTTCCTGGATACTGCAAGAATTAACCCTGTCCTGGCTAAAACCAGGACAAAATCCATCAGGGAATAGACAATACAATGGATGTGAAAGAACAGGTGTAGTTGGCATATGAACAATCACAAAATGAAAGTCATTTTTATTTGCATCACTTAATGAAAAAGAAGATATAGGAAAGGAAAAAACAAAAACAACCAGAAAAGCACAAATATGAGAGGAAGAACAACATACTAAGAAAAATTATTATGAATTTTTGAATTTTTTTACACATTGAACAAATATATTCCCATCTGAAGTTACACATAAACTGTGGTTGAGGAATATTGTGGCAGAATCACCAAAATTTGAAATCTGCATGCTCGAGAGGGTTCAAAAGAGCTGGTTTGTACCAGCCATCAACATGGTCTGTTGTTTATGATCTTTCTTCCCTAACCCAGTTTCAAATAACATAACTGTAAGTTTGAAGTGAAATACAGTTCCCTAGCTCTCATTGATGCCAACTTAATTCCTCTGGCACTGTTGGTATGTATTACATGTCAAAACTAAAGATGGCAAAGATTAATTGTTAAAAAGGTATTTAATTTCATGTCATCTAAATTTATTTTGTCTACTTTGATCTTAGTTCTCTGCTTGCTTTATTTTACATTGCAATAGAAGCATGAAAATTCTTCTAAGGGAAAAATGTGTCCTGCTTTCCTAAAACAAAATGAAGACAAGCTGTTATTTAGAGCTAATATTTACATGTTGATGATTCTCATTTGATTTGATCCTTTCCAGTGCGGACTTGCCAGTGCTTGGAATACAGAAATACAGATGATGGGAGAGAAGAATGTTAAGAAACCTTGTCCCCCTCTGCAGGACAGATATGAAATTCATTGCTTTCCTGCCAGAACACAATGAAAATACATAGAGTAATTGTAGCAGGAATATTTCGTGTTCAGCTGAAGTAAGACAACAAGCAGCTTCCGTTTCTCTGTCCTAATTCACTCCAGGACAAAATCATTCCGTTTCAGGTTTGATTTAAGCAAACCATCTCAATGTACATTAATGGAGACATAAAGCCCATGCAGACAATTTGCATGTGACCTCATCAGAATTGCAGCATCCACCTCTATGCACTCAGAGCACAAGAGCATCCACCACATTAAATGTTTCTTAAGTGATCATGCATCAGGGCTCTGGAAGCAATTTGGCTCATAAATGGGGATTTCAGTAATATCAGTCCTGCTTGGTGCATCTCTTAAGCTACACTGCAAACCTAGCTGCTTAATATTTAGAGAGAAAAAGACATGCTTCAGGTCTAAATGAAGAAGTATTTCTGACCAAACTGAAACCTAAAGGAATTCAAACTCTGAAATTTGCCACTAAAAGCCATAGCCACAGTAGCTCATAAACCCATGTACAATATCCTGCACCCTATATTTTTAAAATATCAATCACTGTCTTTTATAATTAATATATATCTTATATATTTGGTGTATATCCTACCTTATTTTGTACCCCTGTTTCCTGGGTGCAGAGACAAGGTGGTGAAGCTTTTAGTGCTGTTTTTTCAACACCACTCACATCACAGCAGGGAGCGGGGGTGGAACTGGAAACAGAAAGTTTGCCATTTTTGCCTGGCTTCTTCAGGAAGAAGGTCCC
Source organism: Molothrus ater (assembly GCF_012460135.2). Classification (NCBI taxonomy): domain Eukaryota; kingdom Metazoa; phylum Chordata; class Aves; order Passeriformes; family Icteridae; genus Molothrus; species Molothrus ater. The sequence goes on from NC_050511.2 coordinate 62,283,847, forward strand.
AGGTCAGCCTGATGGAGCTAGTCCCGCTGCCACCATCAGCAGCTCCTTTTCCCGTTCCTCTGAGTTGCAGTTTTTGAGGTTTGGGGCTGAAAGATAGTGATGGTGAGCCCAAGATACCACTCTGAGGAAAAGGAAAGGGAGCCAGAGTGGCAGCAGCAGTGTGAGGGCAGAGCTGTGTGGGGCCCAGGCCCCAGGAGAGCTGAGTGGAGCATCACTAATACCACAGGGGTCCCCACATGGAGCTGAAACAGTGAAATAGAGTGGTCGGGGGGAGCAGCACAGATGATCCAGGTTCCAAGAGGTTTTGTTGGCCTTAGCTCGATGTTGTTTTTGCACTGGGGTGGGCGAGTGCAAAAACACTGGGAGGGATTAAACTGTGGAAGCTCTCATTGATATTCACATTGCTTTTGTTTTTTTGAGTACCATTGGCCCCAGTGCAGGGCCAGCCCCCAGCTTGTCTTCATTTCAGAAACCATGTCACATGCTGTCTTTGGGAAACATTTTTGTTTGTTTGGTGGTGACTCTTTTTTTGTGAGTAAAACACCTTGTCTCTTTCGTACAGTCTTTATCATTAAGATTATGATTATTGTGATTTTAAGCAAACTGACACTCCAATTTATAATCTCTCCCAGTGTTCTTCCATTTTCAGAAGGTGCAGGGGCGAGAAGGGATCAGATTGAGTGGGTTTAATGTTCTAAATAGGATTTAAATCCAGCACACCCTCATAAGATTTTTGGAAGCATTTTACTGCATTTTATTTCATTGCTTATTCCAGCCATAAAATAACTTAATTTTCTACAGCATTCTTTCTCTGAATAACAAAATCAGCAATTATAGCCGTAATATTCAAAGTGCTTACCTTTTGGGAATACATTTTTGCACAAGTTTTTTTGTATGCTGAAGACTGTAAAAGCATTCTGTATATTCACAGGTAATTTTTATGCTTGCATCTAAAATATCTGAACAACCATTACAAAAAGGATGATTTGTAATTGAAGGTTTATGATTTTGAAATTGAGAATTTTTTTTTTCAAGAAAGTTCAAATCAGGGTATTATAAGCAGACTTGAAACTCAGCCTTTACTAAAGTGCTTTTTGAAATTCATGCCTTGTTTCCTGCCTTGTTTTCTACCCAAATTTTAATTTAATTGCTTACATTTGTTTGTCTGACTTAAAAAAGGCTTATGTCTAAGCTGAACAATATAGACTCCTCAGGGACCTGTACATGTTATCTACTTTATACCAAAAAGTTTTCCTAAATATAAGTGGCCCTTCAAATAAGTGTTTGCTACTGTTTCCATGAATTTTGCTCATGAATCTTTTATATAAATTTTCTGGTTTTGCTATTACCCACTTTCTAATCTTCATTAGCATATTTGTTCTTATTTGTTTGGTACTTTCATTTTTCTTTGTTAAATTGCAGGTCTACTAATCATCTTATTTTAGACGTCTGTGTTCTTTCTTTTTGACTTAACTGTGTTCTTTCTACAGTTCTAGTAGAAAGTCTAAAGTCTTCTACAGTCCCATTCAACACACATTATTCTACCAAACTACCTTTCATCATCACTGTATAGGTGATTTAAACAAAATAAAATATTTAATTAAAAAAAATTTGAAGTATGTTAATCTTGAAGAAGAATCCCATGGTTAATTGGAGGAGTTAATTCTAACAAAAAGGAGTATCACGAGAGGAGGATTGATGTTCCTTTACTAAAATTTTTCTAGAGTTATACTTGCTAATTCCAGCTGTTTGCAAGGTATTTATCATGTAAAGCATTTCAGAGAATCACAGTATAACCGAATGGGTAAGTAAGGTTGGTAGGGGCCATAGGGAGTTATCTTCTCCAACCTCCCTGTTCAAGCAAGGTCATCCTAGAGGACATTGCATGAAATTGTGTACAGCAGGCTCTTGAATATCTCTGGTGATGGATATACCACACTCCACACTCTCTCTGGACGATCCGTTCCAGTGTAAAGTCACCTGCATGGTGAAAAAGTCTGTCCTCATATTCAGATGGGACTTCCTGTGCATCATTTTCTGCCCATTGCCTCTTGTCCTATTTTTTGGCATCACTGAGCACAGCCTGGCTCCATCCTCTTGGCATCTTCCCTTCAGATACTTACATTGATGAGATCCCCTCTCAGCTGTCTCTTCATGAGGCTGAACAAGCCAAACTTTCTCAACCTTTCTTCATAAGAGAGATGATCCAGTCCCTTAATCATCTTTGTAGCCTTCTGTAGTCCCCCTTTATAGACCTCCAGGAGCTCCCTGTCTCTCTTGTACTGAAGAGCCCAGAACTGGACACAGCACTCCAGATGTGGCCTTTGGAGAAACCCTTCTACTAGGTTGACTAGAGGGGCAGGATCACCTCTCTCAGCCTGCTGGCCATGCTCTTCCTAGTGTACCTCAGGATATCATTGGCCTTCTTGGGGCCCATTGCTGGACATGGATAGTTGTCATGGACAGTTTGTTGTCCACCAGGATCCCCAGGTCATTCTCGGCAGAGCTGCTATCCAGCAGGTCAGCCCCCAGTTGATACTTGTGCCTGTGGTTATCCTTCCCTAGCTATAGGACCCTGCATTTGCCTTTGTAGAACATCAGGGAGTTCTTCTCTGCCCATTTCTCCAGTCTGTCAAGGTCCTTCTGAAGGGCTGCACAACACTCTTGTATCAGCCACTCCCAGCTTTGTGTCATCAGTCAACTTGCTGAGAAGGCATCTTCCCCTTCATGGAAGTGAATAACAAATAAGGTAAACAATACTGGGCCCAGTATTGAACCTTGAGCGACACTTCTAGTGACAGGCTCCCACACAGACCCTGTGACAATGATTTGGACACTATAGAATTTGACATCCAGACAGTTCTCAATCCACTGCCCACTCATCCAATTCACACTGCCTAAATTTGTCTATGAGGATTTTGTGAGAGACAGTGCTGAAAGCCTTTCTAAATGTAGACAATATCCTGTCGACAATATCCTTTCTAAAGGTATCAGGTTTGTCAAGCATGATTTATCTTTTGTGACTCCTTTCTGGTCCTGATCACCTCCTGTCCACATGGATAGAAATGGCCTCCAGGATGAGGTTCTCCAACACCTTTCCAGGAACTGAGATGGTTGGCTGTTCTCTGTGCAGTCCTTCTTGCCCTTTTTGAAGACCAGTGGCATTTCATTTCTTCCAGTCCTCAGGCACCTCTCCTGAACTCCATGACCTTTCAAAGATGATGGTGAGCAGCCTTGCTGTGATTTCCACCAGCTCTCTCACTCAAGGATGCATTCTGTCAGGGCCCTTGGACTCATGGATATCAAGTTTACCTAGATGATTCTAGCCTGAGTCTGCTTCACCAGGAGTCAAGAAGAATTGGGTTAGAGTCTGTCTGTCTTCCAAGTTTCCTTTACCCTGGTCTGCTGGATTAGAATTTTCTGAGGGATGATCTTGTCTGTGAAGATTGATGCAAAGAAAGCATTCAGTAAGTCTGCCTCCTCTGCATCCTTTCTTACCAGGTTTCCTCCGCTAGTAATGGGCCCACATTAACCTTTGTTTTCTTTTTATTACTGATGTACTTGGAAAAGTAGATCAGTACAAAAGTACTTCTTGTTGGCCTGGATATCCTTGGCTAGATTTAATTCCAGGTGAGCCTTGACCTTTCTACTTACTCTGACAACCTGTCTATATTAATTCCAAGTTGTCTGGCCCTGCTTCCATCTTCTCTGGGTTTTCTGTTTGTGCTTGAGTAATGACATGAGTTCTGTGTTCATCCACAGAGGCCTCTTGCCCCTTTGTTTGATTGGGATACATCATTCTTGAGCCTGCAGGAAGTTGCTCTGTCCCATAGGATTCTTCCAGGAAGATTCCTGAAGAGGTTAGCTCTCCTGAAGTCCATGTTTACAATCCTACTTGCTGCCCTGCTTCCCTCTCATCTGATACTGAACTCCACATTCTCATGGTCCCTTCAGTGGTATCTGCCCCCAGCCCTCACTAAATACTGAGATGAGTTCAATTGGTTAGAGCACAGTGCTGATAAGACCAGGGCTGTGCGTTCAATCTCTGTAGAGACCATTTACTTAAAAATGGAACTTGGTGATCCTTGTGGGCTTCTTCCTACTCAGGATAATATCTGATTCTCCAACAAGGCCTTCTGTCTTGTTAGGGTAAGGTTAAGCAGTGCATAATTCCTGGTAGGATTCTCCCCTACCTGAAATAGGAAGTTGCCATTACTGCTTTCCAGAAGCCTCCTGGATTGCTTGTGTTTTGCAGTGCACCCTTAACTCCAGCTGATATAAGGGTAGTTAAGAACCAATGTTTCTGACTTAGAGGCTGCTTTGAGCTGCCTGTAGAAGGCCTCATCCATTCTCCTTCTCTTAATCAGGGAGCCTGTAGCACACACTCACAACAGTGTCACCCTTACTAGCCCCCCTTTTATCCTAACCTATAAGATCTCTACACACTCTTCAGACACAGAGCTAAATATATTCCAAGTGTCATCTCATGTGGAGGGCAACTCCACAGTAGGGCATATAAGTCTTCATGATAGAGCTTTCCTTTCCAAATTCCTTAAACCAAATCTGAAACCAAGCTAATTACATCTTCTGCCTGCACATGCATAATCATAAACACAAATTTCACATATATTTTGGTGTCTTGGCAGCAGTCTAATGAACTAGGAACTTAAAACTAATTGCTTCTACAAGGAGATTATGAAGATTGAGGAAATCACTTCAATGGCATATATTGATTTATCTTAAGTTCAATAACACAGACATAATTTTAATATGAATAGTGCTCAGTACTTCTCTTTTTCTGTTAAGGATGCACCATTACTCTCCTAAAAAGCAATGATGGCTGCATTAATGAGCAGTACTCCCTTTTGATAACGATTTTATTCATTCTAATATTCATACTACAGTTTTTGTAAGTAATGAGACATATTTTCCTTCACTATAACCAAAACTGAACTCTACAATCAAGAAAACATGGGTTGGATATTAAGTTGTTTGGCTCAGATACGCATTTCTTTGAACCTGGTATGAGCAACCCTTTATTATGTACACAATATGTCTTTTCATGTAGGTGTAATTGTTTCATAACTATAATTTACAGATTCACACAGATTCAAAATCCTCTTGCTTTTAAGCATTGTGTTTCCTGATGATGTTGTAAATATGTTTTTGTTCATTTCTTTGAAGAGAAAGGAAGTGAAGACATCCTTAGCAGAAAAAATGGTCAATCTTATTATCTTCACCCCAGCAAGGTTACCTTAGATTTCACCCCTTATCAAAATTCTTACATGGTTCTTTGGGGTCTTCAATGATGGGTGTCCTTTTTAAGTGGCTGTTCCTTGACCCCCACTTGTGAGTAAGTGCAATATCATTGTTTTGCATAACTTCTGCTTTGTTAGGCTTGCGGAGCTAAACTGGCATCCTGCTTGAATTTTGCCTGACTCATATTTGCCTGAGTTTCATCTGTCATCTATTTCTCCAAAATAGAATAGTTGTGCTGTTCTGCTCTAGTTCTACTGTCCTTATTTGTGTCAGTCCTTCTTCCTTTCAGCAGCCATGGAGGCATGTGTGTGTGTCTGTGTGTGTGTGGTCACTCCTGCTGCTTGCTGCCTCCTCCTGCCACCCCCAGGACTCAGCTGGTGTCAGTGCAGAGTTGGACACACTGCCAGGATGCTGAGGGGAAGGAAATGGACTCACTGGTCACCGAACAAGAGTGCCCCTTGCCCTGCTGGTCCCAGCTGCAGTTCTGGAGCTGTCACTTCAGCACTGTTTGACTTGGGAATGGCCCTGCTGCCTCTCCTCACTGCCTGGCTCTGCAGAGTGTCCTGGAAAGGCTGGTTGTGTGGTGCCAGGGTCTGCCCTTGACTTCAGTGAGCCAGACAAAATGGATCCCTTTCCAGTTGTGGCCATGGATTTTCCCTGCCAGAGCCACACCAACGGCTGTAACATGAATGGTACCTGAACAGACAGCACAGACACCCTCAACACCTTTGTCTCTGTACCCAAGACACATAGTAAAGAACATTAGTGAATTAAATGTTCACATATTTTTTGCCCTTTTACCCTTATATCCCTTTTTCTGTCACAGTATTTCCATCCTTAGCAACCTCCTATCTTTTCTGACAGTGCCAATGACCAAGGTGACTTGCCATGTGGGTGAATTGTCAATACTATATTTGTTTTGTCTGGCTAGCAAGAAAGTAAGGCGAAAATTTAGAATGCAATATTTTATTTTCTCCCAACTTATTCTCAACTAAGGGTGTTACTGTCTGACCAATCAGTGACTTTTTCTGTATTCAGAGAAGATTAATTGTCATTGAGATCTGTCAAGTTTGACTGAAATTACACAGTAGAGGAAAAAAGTGTAGGGGAAGGAGAACTGATGGATATGCAGAAACCTGATAAGCACTGAATGTCTTACACAGGCTAAGAAAATGAATGAAAACTACATGATCTATTATTGCCCACTTTCATAGCATAGATTAGGAACCATTCTATAATTGCTTTTGGTATGATACAGTTCCAAATGTCAATGAAACAACAATTGGCTTTTTAACCTAAGTTGACTGTCTAACTAACTTGACTGTCTGTCTGAAATTCCCTGTTTCATGTTTAGATGCTTCAGTTCTTAAGAAATGGTCTTCACATCTTCTCTTCTGATGTATAGTAAAGGAGGTAAACACTTCTCTTCCGTGCATGGCTCCCTCAAATCTGTTTGGTCACGTAGCTGAAGTCAGTGAGTCAATGGCTTTAGAAAAAGAAAAAAAAGAACCATTACTCTTCAAGTGAATTTCAAGCCTATTTTATCTATTGGCTGATGAATTATCTGACATGTGATAAATGTTTGTATAAAGAAATAGCAGGAGGAATGCACATAACCATCTTCGTAACTGAACATGCTATTTACCGAGTATTTAAAAAACTTTAAAAAGTTTTATGTAACATACTGGTGTAAGTATTTTTGACTACTTGACAGCATTACATTACAATACTGAAAAGGCAAATCTGATGCACTCTATTCCCTAGCGACAAAAGTACAAGTGTATATATATACACTTACTGTACTAATTAAATGTCATCAAATCAAATACCAATATTCAAGATTGTTTTAATCCAGAGAAGACTTTGTTGGTGTTTCTGTCGAAGCAACAAAGTTTTCAAACTGTTAGCAGCCTGCATTTTTTGCCAGTTTAGCTTAGGAGAGACGTTTCTTTTTGCTGGAGACCTGAGATCAAAAAATAACCACATTTAGGCACCAAAACTCAGCAAATAAATTTGAACTTATTCTGTCACACTTTCAATAAATCTCATCAGTTCCTAATGGACTCAGTGATGTATTGTGCTGATAGTTCCACCGAGCATTTGATTTATGGCTAAATATTGACTTAAAACTTTGCATAAGAAAACTAGGTAAATAAGGAAAAAGTAGTCTCCCAAGCCATTTGAAAATATTCACCCTAGTATTTGCCTGGTTTGTTGTCTTTACAGGTCAAATCCATTAAAATGAAAAAGCCCAGTCTATAAATTAAAAGCTCGATTAGAAAATTGAAACTGGAAAATTTGGGAAAATATTTTAAAAAGGGCTTGAAACTCTTGAATTGAAAATTCCTGAACTCTCAGATGAGAATCATCTTAGGCAGAGATGGAACTGTTCATATGGCTTTCTTAACTGTCTTCTAGGTGCCAGGAACATTTTTGGATAAAATCAATTGCTCAACGGCTAGGTAACAATACTGCTTGAAAGCATCTATGAAATGGAATGCTTGGATTCTGAAGCCCTTTTGTCTGAAGGGATCCTTTCTCTAGAGAAGTAACAGTTTTAATTTCTGCTTTCGTCTCACTAGTCTTTCTGGTTGTCTGTTTGATCACATTCACAACAGAAGATATTTTCCCAGTTTATTTATTCGGTATTTCTTTCATATAAAACCACCTTACTTAGTCTTAGAGGCAAATCTTTTGAAGCTTTAAGGATAGTTAAGACCAACATGAACCTAGAAGTGGCAATTTTCCTCCTCTTTCTCTTCCACTCTGTTGAAGGGATAAAAGACTTTCAGGGAAACACCTGGTGTGCCCAAGTTAGTCCCCTGCTTTGAAGTGTCCCTGAAAGAAGGAGTACCCTGTAAGAGAGTTTAGTTTTGTTTGAAGACATTAATGTCTCTGGAAAAATAGACTTTCTATTAAATTAATGTTTAAGGATGAACCTTTTTTTGGTGGTTTCTGTGTATTTGCTACAATGCTTTCCAAAAACCATCCTTTTATTGATAACATGTTGAATAGGCAGTGTATTTGCAGGATATCATCATTGTCTTCTGCACATTTGTTGAAAATGTCCTTAGTAAAGGCAAAATGTTTGTATGTGCTAGACTCTCCAGGAATATGTGCATGTGGCTGGACAAAACACTGTAAAAAAGTAAACACAATTGTAGTTATTGAGGTTTAAATTCTCATGAAGCAGTAGCGCAACTGTTTATTTCTGGATATGATTTTAAATTTTTTTAATATTTCATGGTGCTCAGATTCAACAGGTAAAGCAATAAATTCAGTTTTCTTTCTGTTATCATACTTGTTGAAAAAGATTTTCTGCTTTAAAACTAATACAGAGAGCACTTTAGCCAAAGCTTTTTACTTTGTACTTTACATCCAGCTACAGAATACTGACTGTTGTCTAAAAGCTTGGTATTAACTGATACATTGTCAGTTGTGGCTGAAATGCAAAGTAATCAAACATACAGCTTCACTTTAAACAATAGGTTATTTTTTTTGTTTGAAAGCCAGATATACTAATGCTCATTTCTGTGCAATGTTTCTTATGCAGCCAAGAAGCAGGCAGAGAATCAGCTACAACTGCCTCAAATCGAGTCTAGGAGAGAAATGTAAACTGTTGTCATGGTTTAAGCCCAGCTGGAAATTAAGCCCCATGGAACTGCTTAGGTACCCCCACCCAGTCCAGCGGAAGAGACAAAAGGCAGAGATCCAGAGCTGAGATAACAATCACTTACTGCAAATAGCAATAAGATAAAACCAGCGCTAATATTAATAATGAAAGTAAAAAAGAGAGTGATTTAGATACAAAAAATGCTCACTGAGCCATCTGACCTGGTCTGGTGCCATGTGTCCCTCTGAGACAAAGAACAAAATGGCCCCATCCCTTCCACATGCACGTTTGTTCCCTCCCAGTCTTGGACATTGAAAAACAAGTTGGGACAAACTGCTCCATTTGCCATTCTGTCCCCCAGAAAAGGGTAAAATTCCCACAGATCCCTCTTGACCCCCTTTTTTCCTCCACCCAAAGTCATACCCCCTTCTTTTCAAAGGTAAGTATCCCTTACTTCTGTCCCCCAGTGATGATGCGGGTAATATAGAGCAAGAACCTAGACATGTCTGTATGGTCGAAGGCTCTGTCCCCTCACATCCTTGGCCAAAACACATGTATGTACAGGACAAAGTGCTCTGAGCACCACCGGAAATTAACAAGTTAAAAGTTCATTCATTGTGCCTCATTTACTTAAGTCATTTTGCTGTGCCATCGCATTTTGAAGGACATGGCAAGTACTGCAATATACAAACCTGGAGCACATCTCCTCTTACTCTTGCTTATAGACTTCCTGTCTGTTTCTAAAAAGGTTGGCTTTATTAAGAACACAGATGTGGTTGAATTGCTGTCACCAATTCCTGCAAACATTGTATGCTGTGGCTCTTGACTTCAATGAAGACCTCTTTTTGCTGTACTGGTGACATAAGTCACCAGAGCTAGCAGAAAAACAAGTATAATTGTGACTATCAGCCCAGTTGTGTGAACTTGCTTAGCTGAATTAAATGGCAAATATAATCTGGTGTCCTAGGAGCAGAGAAAGCAGATTTGATTTCCCTTCAAAAAATGTCAGCGTTCTGCTACTATTTTGAACACACACTATGCCCATTTCAGTCACAATTCTGTTGGTTATAATTTTGCTGGTATTTGTTGGAGGTCTCACTATGAACCTTTGCACACAGCTTCTCATGAGAACCTTCCCAGATGAAGTCAGGGAGGCACTCAGGGGCTCGGGCAAAAAGGGTGAGCATGGTATAACCCACTACTGTGTTAGTAAAAAGGCATAGCACTTATGTCCAGAGGGATGAAACCATGATGGCACCATAAGAACACAAGAATTCATGTTCAATTAAGAAGAGTGAATTCTGCTTTAAAGAACTGAGCTGTGTATTCAACATTTTGCCACAACAGTTTTTGGCCTAGTGTTGTGTTTTCTTGTTAATAAGATGCAAGAACTTGGAGTGATGTGCTATAATACAGAAGCTGGAGTCATTGATAAAAAGAAAAGAGTCCTCCACAGTGGTAAAAATCCTCATAAAAGGAAAAAAATCCACAACAGTAAACTTCTGATTTAGCAAAATATCTACATATCTAAAGCCACATATTAACACATACAGGAAAAACATCTGTCTTTTCAGTCAAAGGCTTGTCACAGTTTACTAGAGATCAAATATATACTCCTATAAATTACTTGATACCATAATAAATTTCCTATGCCTCTCTATTTTCTACTTTCTCTACAGGAATTATATTGTCACAACAACAGCAAATTATTGTCACAAAATTTAGAAATTTCTTATGGTCATCTACACTGTCACTACTGACATTGTCAAGGTTTGCATTAGGCAAACAAGGGATCAGAGAAAAATTTTCATGAAAATGGCTTGAAACAAGTCCATGGGTGACACAACTAATCTTGACTGAAAATTTAATTCTTGCATTTGCCAGAGCAAACACAAGAAGTCCTAAAGGAGGCTTTTTTTTAATGTCATGGAAAAAATCAGTCAAAAACATAAAAAATAAAAAGGGAAATTAGAATTATAGGCATATGACTACAAATTGCCATTCCTAACCTTGCAGTGATATCAATATTTACTGTACCTAAACTTTGGAGTACAGCCAAAGAGCCGGGGAAGGACCACAACAGAGACTGAATGTAAAGCAGTGATCTTGAATCGGTGTCCTTTGCTTTCATTGGTAAGCTCTCCATTGCTGTTAAATGTACTCTGGAGTTTTACAGAGGACTTTTGAGTTCTTTTCAGTGCACAGAGTAGGATACACTGGTCAGCTTGAGCAATTGAATCCTCTTACTCCTTAATTGTTGAGTTGCAAATTAGCTATAAGAAAATGATGAAGTTTCTTGCTGGTTTACTCTTCTCATCAAGGGAATTTTGTGAAATGATAGTAAAAAGTCCATGGTTATCTCTACTAAAATAACTTTAATAATTTATGATCCAAATATTAAAATTTTTAGAGAGATGCATCTGCCCAAAATGGCATTTGAACAAGACCATATGCTGAAGACACTAGCACGGATTTTTACTGAACAGTAAATGTGAGGTAGATGGAGATAGAAAGAAATAGAGAAAACCAAGAGAAGGAATGAAAGTAGGAAGGTATATAGTCACCATTCATTGGATCCCACAACAAGGCTTGGTGTTGCAATTGCAATGTCTGGTGGTTCCTGTCCTGCTCTATCAGGGGTGGGGAAGCCCTGTCAAAATGGTGGGGTAAATCCACAGAACAGAGGGTTCAGGTTCAGGTGGGAATGTCCAGGTACCTTCCCTGAGGGGTGAGGAGCTGAATGAGGTAATGTTGTGTATCACAGGACTGTTCAGTGAGGCCTTCTGAGGCCAGCTGCCTACATCAGAGCAGCTGAGTCCATCACAGCCATCATGGCCCATCAGCAGAGCTGAAGACCTGGGAGTGAATGTCTGGGTACTTTTCCGGCAGGGGAGTTTTCACGCCTGATCTCGCTTTAATAAGGACAAAGAGACAGTACCCCACTTCCAGAGTTCTTCCCTCACCTTGCTCAGCATTGAGTTTGTAGCCTGAGGTGGTGGGTGTGCTCTGCCCTCTACACCTGAGTGGTTACTTTGCACTTCAGCAGCTTGACTCCTGATTGTTTAGCCATCACCATTCCAGGAAGTCTGCAAACCACCTTCCCAAGACTAGGAGGTGTGTGGTGGGAAGTGTTTGTTTAGGGAATAGAATGTTTCTCTTATTTCTGTATGAAGTCTCGAGCTCTTAAAGACAAGAGATATTTTTCATGAGCTTGAATTATACATTTTTTACACTAAACAAGAGAACTTGATGACTTCCTCCGTCTGGGAGAATGTCCAAATGAAAATGACTATCACTGATGTCCTTCTAACTTTGTTAGATGTTTATTTTCTGGCCAGTCTGTCTTTCGTGTTGGATATAGTTGGTCCTTTCCTCATGTCTGCCACACAGCTGCCCAACAGCAGCACATTACCACCAGGGAAGGAATGAATTTTTCTGCACATGGCCAAAAGCATTTGCAAAGCACAGGTAAAAGCTTGCTTTTAAAGACTTTTTCTGTATTAAAAAGATTTATATAGTTGAAAATGCATATAGAAAAATGCTACTGTTTTTTCCTCTTGAAAAGTGATTCTGCTGTCTGCAATGGAGATACCCTGTATTTACCCTGGTGGGTATCAACTGTACTGTTCTCAGTGTACAAGTCAACATTCAAAAGCATAAGAATCTTAGTCATTACTTATTGCACTGAGATATTATAATAAGCGTTATGGCAAAATGCCAGTTCAGGTATTTTGATAGCTAAATTTCCTTCATAGTTTCAGCTGAGTATGGTCTACTTCCTTATTTTCTGTCTTGGGCTGCCTCTGACAAGGACTGGCATGCTAACAAGGGAGATGGATAGGGTGTAAGATTGTGGTTTGCCTTCATAATGTCTCTAGGACCATGAAGAGATCCAGAAGGTTCCTAAAAGATTCCTAAACACCTGGATCATAAGCCCATGGTACAAGTACAAAAGAAACCAACTAGGAAAGGTGTCCTCCTTGATTTGTTGCTTTGATTTAATTTGTCAGCAGAGAGAGTCTCATGGCTGAAATGGTTATTGGTGGATGTCCTGGCCACAGATATCATGAAGCAATCATGTTTATATTTGGTGGCAACCCAGAAAAAGGGTCAGAAAAACTTCAGCTCTAGTTATGAGGAGAGAAGACTTAAGGTTACTCAGGGAACTACTTAATGATGTCCTCTGGGAAAATGCCTTCAAAGGTGCTGGGATCCATCAGTGGTGGCAACTTTTTAAGGCTCACATCCTAAAAGCACAGGAGCAGGGAATTTCAGAATGTCAGAAGCCAAGTAGACAAGGCAGAAAGCTGGCTTGCATGAGCAGGCATCTTCTTCTGAAGCCAAGGCAAGAAAATAGAATGTACAACCAGTGGAAGCAAGGTCAGGTGACACGGGAGGAATACAGAGATGCTGCTTGCCACTGGGAGAAACTTTATGCAGACAAAGCCCAGCTGGTACTGAAGTTAGCTAGTACTGTGCGGGACAAAAAAAAGAGTTTTTTTAAAAAAACTCTATAGCTAAAGGCAGTTCAGTAATGACTTTGTCCTGTTTGAGCAGGATGAGGATGGTGGCCATACAAACAGGGACAAGGCAGAGAAATGTATTACTTTGCTTCTGTTCCTCAAAACTAAAGATGGGCTGTGGGAGTGCCAGTGTATTAAGCTGAAGTATGTGAGGGTATGAGGAATATCTTCTGACCTAAGGCTGTGAGAATGATAAACACCCAGTTACTCCTGAACTTGTGCAGGATTTGCTGCTCCAGATGGTTGTTGACTGGTCACTTGGGAATCCCCAGGGCTCCATCCTATCACCACTTCTCTTTCTTCTTCTTAATGAATAACTTGGATGTAGGACTGCAAGGTATACAGAGTAAACTTGCTGAGAACAATAAACTGGGAAGAGTTGTCCACTCCCTCAAAGGCAGAGAGGAGTCAGTGCAGAGGGACCTCAACAAATTACAGGCCTGGACAATCAGCAACCATATAAAGTTTAACAAAGACAAGTACTGGATTCTTTCTGCACCTGGGATGAGACAGCCCTGGACATGTGTACAGACTGGGGGGAATGAGAGGCTGGAGAGCAGTGCTGTGGAAAGGGACCTGGGGGTCCTGGTCAGTGACAAGTTGGACATGAGCCAGCAGTGCCCTGGCAGCCAGGAGGGCCAAGCGTGTCCTGGGGGGCATCAGGCACAGCATTGCCAACCAGGCAAGGGAGGAGATTGTCCTGCTGTGCTCTGGGGCAGCCTCACCTCAAGTGCTGGGGGCAGTTCTGGGTGCCTCAACATAAAACAGACATTGAGCTGTTAACATTTAAACAAGGATGGTGAAGGGTTTGGAGCGTAAGCCATATGAGGAGCAGCCAAGATCCCTTGGTTTGTCCAAGCCAGAGAAGAGGGGACTGAGGGGAGGCCTCATCACTGTCTTCTTCCTCATGAGGTGAAGTAGAGTGGCAGGGATCAATCCCTCCTCTTAAGTGACCAGTTATAGGTCTTGAGAGAACAGCATGAAGCTGTGTCGAGGGCATTTGGCAGGATATTAGAAAAAGATTCTTCACCCAGAGAATGACTGAACATAGCACTGAACAGGCTATCCAAAGCCTGTGGGAGAGCACCAAGCCTGCCAGAGTTCAGAAACATTTGGGCAACATTCTCAGGCACATAGTGTGATTTTTGGGGTTGTCCTGTTCTGGGCCAGGATGTTGACTTTGATGATCCATGTGGGTAATTTTCAAATCTGGATGTTCTATGATACTAAGATTCTCTGATTCTTTGTCTTTTTTTTTTTTTTAATACCAAAATGTCATGGTCTTACAAAAGAGACATACTCAGATAAATGTCAAAAGAGATCACTTTCATTTTCCCCTTTAGGTGAGACATACATCCTTTTCCTCACAGGAGCTATTTAGCACAGAAAAGCAGATTCAAAAGCCTCAAGTGTCCAGTATGAATCTTATCAGATCCTTAACCAGTGGCATTGCTTCTGTGTCCTGTAATAAATCAATGCTATATTGTGGCTTGACTGAAATGCACTGTAGTTTTCTGTCATGTCCATTATATATTTTACATATAGCTTGAAGTCAGATACCAATCACAGATCATAGGCTTTTTGTACTGCCTTCAATTACATTAGTAAAGCCCATGGTGAATATTTCTGTTAAAATTTCTGTTGGTCTGTGTTCATCAACAGGGAAATATTGCTGAATTTTAAATTAATACGAACACACTGGTTGTGTAACTATTTCATGCTCTTAATTTCCCGAGCAAATATAATAAATTTTATTCTTTGAATGTATTATGTTTGTGTTTCAATCTGTATTCTTGTAAAGAAGGCATATTTTGCATGCGATTTTTTTTTCCTTATATTTTTAATAGGACTGATAACACTGTAAGTTCACCTGCTAGCCCTTGCTGGGCTAATTATTATAAAATAATTGAGAGCTGTAGAATCATGAAGATTGTCACGAGGGAAAGAGAAATGTAGTGTACATCACCTGTACAACAAACTAGTAGCAGAATCTGGAATTAGTGCTCTCACCATGGAATTACAGTACAATTTCATAAGGTAGGATACCTCAACATCATTTTTGTGGGCTAGGTTCTGTCTATTTCTGGTCACCAACAGTGCCAAATAGGTAAATACTATTTGGTGCTGCTGTAAAAGACTTACCAATTGATTTAAAACTCTGCTGGCTGTTGATACTTTCAATTGATATTTACAGAGTTTTGTATAAGAACTAAACAATAATAAAAAAAGCAACTTCTTTTAGTACCTCTGGGAGGAGAAATGTTGTAAACTCAAATTGAATTTAACAGTTAAGGAGCAGTTAAGGAGACTTAGGATCTAATTTCCTTTCTCCCTGCACCACCAATATGGGTTGCATTTACCTCTGTGCAGCATTACACTACAAAGCCTTAACAGGTGCTTTTTAAAGAAGGAATTTTTATGTATCTTACATGTAGCTGGCAAGAGTTATTTCTGTCACTTTATATGAAGACTTGTTTAGATGGATAGCAAGCCCAGTAATTTTCAATGCCCAGGGCAAATCCTCATATGTCCCTTTTGCCATCCTTTAGGTTTTGCAATAGATGATCAGAAGGGTGATCATTAATTCTTCCTAAAGTTTTTCAAAACCCTTGGTTTGCATTTTCATTAATGCAACTTGAGGTAAGCTCATCACGGTCAAACAGTAGAGACAACTGAATTATATTTTAAAATTACTCAGAGAAAAGGTTTTTTTCCTTCAAAAAGACGTGCTCCTGATCAACATAGCACTTTTAGCCAGTGCAAAGGAAAAAGAATTTATTGGGCACATATCGTAGCATGGGTCCACAGCAGGTAATAATTAGCATTGACTCCATGCTTCCAGAAGGCAGATCAATTGCTTTATTATACTATACTCTACTCTACCATACTACACTACATTAATAAGAAACTCATCGCCAATACGGACAGACCAGATTGGTCCTTGATTCCAAACCACCATTACCATTGGCTAATTAAGAAATCACCCTTTGGTAAACAAACCTCCATAACACATTCCACATGTTCACAACAACAGGTGCAGCAAGTGGAGATAGGAATGGTTTATCATTCTTTTCTCTGATCTTCTCACAGCCTTCCCCAGGACAATGCCTGGGGAAGTTGCGCCTGCTGCAGTCTATGAAGAGAGCTGCAGCCACAGGCACTTTGTGGAAAATAAATACAGGCAAAAATTCTACCTAAAACCAAATTACCTATTACTACTGTGAGGCCTGGGGAAAGATACACTTTGATATATCTTTTAGTGTAAATTTTGCTTCAAAAAGAGAGAACACTACTCAGTCAAACCCCAACGTCTGTCACTACTGTGAGTGACTGATATCTTAATCATAAACTATTTGTTTCAGAATGTTTACAGGGTTTAAACCAACACAAATATTCTCAGAAGTCCCTTTACAATGCAAGTTTCTGCAGATCAAAAAAAAAAAATTTTTTTTTTCTCCAGGTAAATTACAGAGAACAGGTGCAGTATCACTCAGCTGTGCTGTACAACCAATAGCATATGACATCAAAAGTAGGTGGTGACATGGTATTTTCTGCTACTCTTTCTCTGTAGGAATCCTGACTTTTCATATTTTTGTCTTCCAGTAGGATTTACTGTGTCATTGGGATTATTTTTTCTTTCCTTCCTTTTTTTTGGAGTTTGACTCAAGGCTTGAGCTCCAGATGTTTTATTATTTTCATCTCAGATTGCTGGCACTTGCTTTCTGCCCACAGTTGTAAAGCTGTGGGTTTCTGTCTTCTTGGTTCCCTGTTTGGAGGCTGGATTATCGTTTGCTTGGCAGGGGTGGCTGTAGGCATGTGGGATGGGTGCTGCTGCATGAGGATCTGCAGTTTTGGAAGCTGTTTGTCAGAAATGCTTGGCAGCCCCTTCTGGCTTCACTAATGCCCTAGGACCCCACAGGCATCTTTAAAGATGAAAGGAAAGAGCTTAGCAGTTGTCCTAATTGCCAAATCCTGATTGCATCCCAGGTCACACTGCTTTGCTTCTTCATTCCTTCAATGGAGACTAGAGTGCTGACTAACCAGTTATCCCCAACTCAATCCTTTCCCTTTCTCATTTTGGAGTCACCCAGCTGTCATGTCCCACTATTCCTGTATTTTCTGTTGGTTACAGAGGTTCTCAGGCACAGCACACCTGACACTGCAAAGTATTGCAGGGCCATGGATGCTGTAAAGCTACTGAGCTGCTGACTGGCACTACATTGTGCCTCTAATAAGGACAGGAGCTGGAATGTGTGTGCAGGGGGCCTCTGCCTCCTGCGCAGGTCACCAGAACCATCAGAAGTTAATTACATTGGAAAGCAGGAATTGTAGAATAGCAAGAACTCATGCTCCACCAGAAGACATCAGCATTCTTATTAATACTATTGCCAGTAAGGCAAAGAAAATTGGAATGAAAGGAATTGCTGTCACTTTCCCAAATATGTAAAATGAGCAGTAAAGAAACCATGTTGTTACAGCTGGCAATCATTAGCACTGGCAACACAGAATTGTCTTGACAAAATTATAGTAGTAATAAACAACGTCTTACCTTAAATAGAAGTCTTCTGCTTTTGAAGCTTGCTGCTGTTACTTACACAGGAGGTTGGGCTTTGCTAGTTTGTTATTGGACTCAAAGTCTTTTGTTGTGTGCTGCTAGGATTTGGTGAGGTTTTTCTGTCAGAATTTCCTCCTCTAAAATGTAATTTAGTTAAATAATTAAAATGAAACATTTTTCTGAGAACATACTTGTTGCTACAAAAAAGAGACCATGAGAGAAAAAAGTGATAAAAATGGTAATACTTCAAAAATAATCACTCATAATCATATTAATTTGCTGGCATTTCCTACTACATTTAAATACTTGAAATGCAATGTGTTTGATGACTGAGATTCATGGTAAGCTCAAGGTTTTTCAGTTCTGGAGAGATGAATTCTGCTAGCTCAAACAGAGGGACTGGTATGTGGTTGGAGCTACTCTTGCTATAAGGGAAAATAAAGGCATCACCAGGGAAAAAGAATGGGTGGGAGTGGGGTTGACTTGTGGTACATGGCACCTCCAGCTGCTCTCCCAGTAGCAGCTGAAGTAAAACTGACTTCTTTTACTTGGGAGAGCCAAAGCAAGCAGGAGGCCAAACTCACTCTACTCTCCATGCCCACTACCTGCAGCCTCAGGAAACAAATTTTATGCCCTTGCACTGATTAAATGAGATGTTGTCATTTCTCTTTTTCAGTAGCTAGCTAAAGAAAAGCCATGGTCAGTGGATGCTAACATCTTCATTTCAGAGAAATGCATAAATCCTTTTCGTGACAAATCCTAAGCATTCCTCTAAAGAGGAACAGATATTTATAGAAGGAAGGTGAGAAGGACTGTCTAGATATTTCATTATATATGAACTTATATGGAATCTATCTGATCTCTTGGTTTTAGGTTCTGGGTTTTTTTTTTTAGAATCCAGCATTTAGACTTCAGTATTCATATATAATTTTTATTAGTAGCCTCTGGACCAACTAAGAACAAACACTAGCTATTGATGAGTCATTCTCTGAGCTCTTTCTTTTCTCCATATTTTTCACTTCTAGAATTATGAGGAATTTAGCTACCTCAACTTGTTTGTGTTAATAGGCAACAGAGTTTAATTCAGCATAGACCTGGAAAGTGTTTTCTGGTTTACCCACTTATTGTTGTCACCAGAGATACTAGGCTGGAATTTTCAGCAGGGACCACCTGAGACCCACTTCTCCATGGCATTCTAAAGTTGACACACTTGACATTGAAAAGAGAAAGAGCTGTTAATAGAGTTTGAGAACAATTGGAACCTGAAACAAGTTCTTACTGATGATCCAACACCACCTGAATTTGATAATTCCTTTTTTTGGGGTAGATATATTCCCAGAAATTACTGGGGTGAAAATTAAACCTTTTGTTTATGATTGCCAAGGTGGGTTATTCCATTGGAGGCTTCTGTTTGTTTGTTTTTCTTGTGTTTCTGTATTTTTCTTTTTAAAAATAGCTACTTTCATTCTTTTGCCCATAGCTGCATTGTCATTTAGGATTCCCTCTGTGATTTTTATTTTCATCTTTCTGTAAATCCTAGCTAAAAAGTAACCAGAAACAATTATTAAGTATATTTGAATATCAGTGTAATCCAAAAAAACCATGGTTGTGGATGATTTCTTTTCAGTCCTATGACAGAGGACCTTCTGAAATCTAGCAACATTCTGAATTGAGAACTTAGACAAAAAACCATAAACCAAAAAACTGACAACCCCCCCATTTAAACAATACCTTAGAGATGGAATATTTATCTTTACTTTTGTAACTAAGAAAATGGACTGCTCTTAGCTCCCAGTGGTAAGGACCTATTACAGCACACAGGAGGTGCCACTGATTCATACAGGTTGATAGTATTACTCCAGAACCTTTACCAAACTTTCTCCATGGAGCCTAGTATGGGAAAGATTGTTCCAGCTGATATGGCCTTTTATATTGCCATATCAAAAGCATATCTTGAAATGAAGAGACAAATGCATTTGTTAAGTCTCAAGTGTTGTCATTGTCACCCCCTGGTGAAGGGATTGAATGCACCCTCAGCAAGCTTGCTGATGATCCCACACTTGAGGGAGTGGCTGCTCCACCTGAGGGCTGTGCTGACCTTCAGCAGGACCTTCGCAGGCTGCAGATTTGGGTGGAGGGAACCCCAATGAGGTTAAACAAGGGCAAGTGTAGGGTGCTGCACCTGGTGAGGAATAACCCCAAGCACCAGCGCAGGTCAGGGGGTGACCTGCTGGAGAGCAGCTCTGCAGAGAAGACCAGGGAGTCTTTGCAGATGACAAGTTGATATGAACCAGCAGTGTGCCCTTATGGCCAGGATGACCAATGGTATCCTGGGGTGCACTGGGAAGAGTGTGGCCAGCAGGTCAAGGGAGCAGATCCTCCTTTTCTACTTGGCCCTGTTTTGGGCCCCTCAGTGCAGGGAAGACAAGCAGCTACTGAAGAGAGTCCTGTAAAGGCCATGAAGATGGTAGGGTGTGGAGCATCCTTCTTCTGAGAAGAGACTGTGGGAGCTGGGCCTGTTTAGTCTGGAAAAGAGAAAACGGAGAGGGGATGGCATTAATGTAAATAAATATCTCCAAGGTAGGTGTCCAGACTCTTTTCAGTGGGGCCCAGTGACAGGAACAAAAGCTAAAGCCTGCTCAAGAAGTTCCACCTCAGCATGAGGAAGAACTGCTTTATGTTGAAGGTGTCAGAGCACTGGTACGGGCTGCTGAGAGAGGTCATGGATTCTCCCTCCCTAGAGACATTCCAAGCTCACCTGGATAAGTTCCTCTGTGGCCGGCTCTGCATGACTGTGTCTTGGCAGGGGTATTGGAGTAGATGAGCACTAGAGGTCCCTTCCAACCCAAACAGTTCTGTGATTCTGTGAAGCGTGCAGGTGAAGGAGACATGCAGTGAAACCCAAGAAATATTATTTTTCCAGTTCCCCATCAAATCATAAGAAATATGAAAAGGAAGGAGAGAACCTCCATGTAAAGTACTACCTGATTTTCAACTGGTTTTGTTTTTGTTTTTTTTTCCTGGAAAAAGTGGCTTGGAAATATATATCAAAATTGTTTCTTACAGTCTAGTGTATGTTCTCAGTATAGTCAAATTAAAAAAAAAATTGAGAAACAAACCAAACATGTTATTTGGAAGCAAACGTGGAAGAGATGGTTAGGAATGATAATTAGGAGGTAAATGTAGTGCATTTTTACTCTAAAGGTTTGTTATCTACTTAAGTCTGTACAGAATGAATTAGAGATTGTATATGCATAGGTGCAACATTTGTATAATCTTATTAATATGAACTACTTGCTTGTCATCACAAATGGTTTTGTTCTTTCCAGTACCCCTTCAAGTTTAGTTATGAGGATCACAGACTTTTCAATGGGATCAAATAGGAGGCCCATTTTTCAGATGATAAATAGGATTATGAGTCTGCTTCTATTTCTATCCAAATTGATGCTAAGTCTAAGCATCAATTTTCAGAAACCAGGCTTGTGATCCCACAGAACATCCATAGCAACTGAGAAAAGAAGACCATTTCCTGACTACTCCTCCTGTGCTTTAACTACAAACCTCCTCTTTGCCTCAAATTGTTGCCCCCTCACTTGCACAGAAAATTACACAAAAGCTTCACTAGGTCTATGACAAAAAATTACATAATTCTGCTTTCCTTCTTCTTTTGTTTATTTACTTAACTGGTGAAATGGAACAAGACAATGATAAATGATCAAACAAGACTAAGAAAGGGATATGGTAACACTCCAAAAGTTCAGGCTGTTCTACAGAGAAGCTGTCAAATATTTGCAGCTAGACAAATTAATTGTTTCTGAGAGAACACTTGTACACTGAACTTGGCGGGCTGTGAAATTTTAATGCATTTGATCCAATGTATTAATCAAAACGAAGTCCAAAACAATATGTAAGCAAGGAATCACTTGCAAGAAATTCCTGCAGCTTTATGAGCTTTCTGGAGTGCCCAAGGTAAGGTTTTATTTATTCATCTCTTTATTTATTCATCCATTTTTGAAGAAGCTTTTTTTCCTGTCTTGTGGATCCAAAGATGTTCATTGCCAGACACTTTCTGATGCCAATCCACCTTCACAAAGAGAAAGCCCATTTTCATGAAGAAGTTGTATTTTTCCCTAACAATGCATTTTTGGAGTTGTGCTCTCCACTCTACATATTGCAGAGAATATAAGACTTGTCTTTTCTCTAAGCTAAATAAATTGCTACAATTTCTCCAACACTTTCCTTGTGAAATTTAATTCAAATCTATTTTGACTTGTTTAAGGTATCTAGGTTGACTAGGTCATATGTTGCTTGCAACTCAATACTCCCTTACTTCATGTTGGTGCTCAAAATGTAATTGGGCTTTTCTATGTAAAAACTGAAACTTGCTTGCACTTGTTTTATATTAATATTTATTTTAAAATAGTTAATTTTATATTAAATATTAGTAGAATTAGTTTTATTACATTCTTGGAAGTCACTGAAGTTTTACCAAAAATGCTGAAAGCAATCTGAGCACCGAACTCAAATTATTTATTGAATAACTTATCTAGAGTCCCTTTTAAAAAGGAGTCACATAGAAAAGATGAGAGGTGATGGGTGCAAATGACTCCTGGGGAGATTCTGATTGGACACAAAAAGAAAATTTATTTCACAATGAGATCTAAATTTCACAATTTAGAATGATCTCTCAAGGGAAGTGCTGTATTCCCCAACAGTAGATACTTTTTTGCAGCAGTCAGATTCCAGACATTGTTCTTTAATCCCTCTTTTAGAGAGCATACAGCAGTTCAGGGCAACTAAAGCTGACAAAAATTGATTCCACACCACCCACATATGCAATTTAGTTTATTCCAATTGAATTAAGAGCTTTCTGTGTGAGGTGGCATCACGCCTGTGCAAAGGACAGAGGCTGAACTGACCAGCTTCTCTCTTTCCAGTGACACATCTTATGGGTGCTACAAACTCTCTTAGATACTGTACAACTTCACTGTGAAATCTGAGGTTCTGCATTGAAAGTAGAAACAAAAGTTGCTGCTTCCTTCCTCTCTTCTCAATTTATTAAAAAGCCTAATCATTTAAAAAATGAGTAAAGAATTAAAAAGTGAGAGTGAAAATTGAAAAGCATTTACATACAACAGAAAACATACTCAGAGCAGAGCTGGCAGAGACTGCAAAATTTTGGCTGTATTTATGATGCACTATTATATTCTGTATTTTTATTTGTATTCTAGGTTTATGAGAACAAAACTCTGTAACTCTTTTCAGGTTGTGGTACACCAGTTGAAAGTAGTTTGGGTAAAAAGCTGCAATAATAAAGTCAGAAGGTAACAAAAATATAGAATATTATGGGCAGACAGTGTCAGCCAGGCTGCCATTATATATTTGACAAGTTAGTATATAATTTTAGCTAAAAAATTTAGTGAGATTGAGGGAGTGGGAGATTTCTTTTGAAAGTCTCTGTGTCTCTTGTTAACATTTAAAAATGAAATATTTTTACTTTCTATTTTAAAATGAATTTTTATTTACCTCATTAAAAAAAAAAAGGAAAAAAGCACCTACATTCTTGGGAAAAAAACCCCAACAAATAACTCTGAAGCTAAACATGAGGCAATAAGCAGTAATTAATAATTCTGACTTCAATAAGTGGAGAAAACTGGGGATAGGTATTGCTTATACCGTATTGCTCGAGTACAGTAAAATCTACAAACCCTTCAGTTAATTGTTGCTGAAAAGATTTAATGAGATTTTATAGAAATGCTAATTTAAATAGCTAGCATCAGTGAAAATTACCAAAATCACACTTTTTCAAACCGTTCATACATGATGAACCAGCAGACAATAGGCTGACTTTTGAAGCTTATATTTTCTTAAAACAAAACCTGCTCTTGATGCTCACTATGATGTTTTATTCCTCCATAAAGTGACTACTCAAATATGGAGGCTAATCTGTTAGTGAATCAGGTTCAAGTAAGGTAAGTCTAAACACTTCTACCCTGTCATGAACCTAAGTGTTTCATATTTTAATTGACAACATTCACATCGTTGAGCTTTTCATTTAGACTTTGTTAAAATCTGCTCAGAAAGGCAGATGGCTGGTTGTTATTTTTAATTCACAAGCAATGTTAAATATATGCCATATGTTATAGAACTTTTCAGGCACAGCCTTTTGAATGCTATCACAATAAACTTACAAAATTACATAAAAGGGAAATCTGATAGAGAACAACACCACTGCAATTTGCATTTTTGAAAAAGGAAATAAAAATGACCAGACTTCCTTCTTGCTAAAATATAATTATTCAAATCACCAAACAATCTTTGGAACATCAAAATTGGGGCAGAAGGGAAGTATTTGTGGGCTTCTGTTATCTGTTCTGCATCTAGGAAAACGTATTTTAATGCACTATATGCATTAACTGAGATGTTTCCTAGTAAAAAAACGTTCATGATGTTTTACACTACTGTATGTGGCAGCTTCATGTGTAGGTTAGTAATGAAAAAAGATGGGCTGAAGAAAAAATAGTTTTTAGCATAGTTTGAGATCAGAGTTGTTGTCAAAAGATACATTCAAGTTATATCTTCCCTAGAATTGGAGCTGTGGAAGCTGTAGCAGAAATTGTATAGCAACTCTGAAATATTTTCTTTTTCTAAAAACCATAGCTAGTGGATATATGGCAGCCCACAGTCTGCTGTAGCAAAGAAAAGTATGCCAGGTTTCAGCAGCTAGTGGAAGACCCATATTTGAAAACACGGCATCCAGCATGTTCCTGAATTGCATGTGGACTTCTGGCCTGTGAGTTTTCAGGAGCAGCTCAAAGAGACAGACAAGGCAGTGTGTATAATAACAACCTGTTGTATTTAATGTGATACAGACGATGAGATGTCTCCCAGGGAGGGAATAACAACCCTGCAGGTGAAAGGGTTGTTATGGGGAGAATGATGTCTTAGAAAGGTTTCTGTGTGTGAGCAGGGGATGCAACCTCACAAATCCAGTGATTAGCTGTCCCTGAAGCTCTCCCTGGAGAGTCCAACAACCAGCTCTGAAAAGGGAGCACATTCAACAGCTCCTGTGCACCCACAGTCAGTCTGGACTACCATGGTTAAAGTGTCAGTTGGGTTGTCATGAGCAAGCATTGTTTTGGTCTTCTGTCTTGCATGGTAAAATTGTGGGGTTCCTGAATTTATTCAGCTGCTGAACACTGCTTGAAGCCACTGGAAGTGAAACTTTAAAGTAATGGTATAAATGTATGTGCAGAATGCCAAGAACATTTCTATATAGTGTGGAGATGGATGAATTATTCATTATGAATTATTCATAACACAATTTTTGACATTTTGCTGGAATAAATTTCCATTTTTTTTAATTATTCACAATATCACCAAATAATTCCTGAACTTTTCATTATCAGACATCAGAATACTTTCATAGGTTCTTGGTTTCTTTCTTCATTACTCATCTTATTCAATGACACCTGATTAATCCAGCCACTTCTGTAATTTTTAATATCTTAAGCCACAAATCCAGTCAACTAATGAGATCCAGCACTGCTATGAAGGCTGTTAGAGAAAGTGCAAAACATTTCTTTTTTAGAAATATTTCCTTTTGTAAACACAGATTCAAGTAGATTTGGTTATAATAGATAGGTTTCTAGAACTTGCAGCAATATTATTTTTCAGTATTGTCATTGAGACAACTACCAGTTGAAGTGGTTTCAGAGCTACCGGCTGACATTCACATTTCTTAAATGGAATTGATCTAAATCTGGTTTTCAGGTAAATATGGGACTAGTTAATTAAACTCAGGGAAGACCTATGACTGCACAAGCTGAGTAAGAAATAAATTAATTCAGAATCAGAACTCATCTTCAGTGGTGTTCAGCTGTAAATAGGGGGAACAAATATAGATTCAGAGCTATACAGTAGTTAGAGTCTAGAAATTGCATATAAAGCTCTACAGAAGAAATCTATATTTTCCAATCAGCCCTCTACTTGGTATGCACCTAAGAAGCAAAACTGCAACTGAAACATCAGAGTTTTTGGGACTTATCAGTAAGCAAAACCAAAAAAGGTAAAACATGTCACAACAAGTAGTTCCAGTCAATGAAATGAACTTTAGGTCTTGTGGCAGCTTTAGACTACATCTGCTAAAAGCACTAGTCGCACATAAACTCCCCTAGATGCTCTGGGCTAATTCCTATTTTTGCAAGTTAAGTGGTTGGTTGAATAAAAATAAGAATTTTAAAAAAGTATAAGAAATACAACCTTTTCTTGCCCAGTTTCCATGGAAATGAAAGTGGAAAGACTGCTGGCAGTCAGTAGCCGAGTGTGAGAACTCTCGCTTGCAGATGTCAGTTCCTCACTCTTCACTGAAAACTGCAAGTGTTGGTTAAAAAAATCAGCTGCAAATGATATCTTCAAAATTCTGTGGATTAAAAAAAAAAGTTGATAAACTAGTTTAAAATGGGAATATTAAAAATGTAAAAGTCTTTACATTTCCATCCACCTGGCTGCTGAGACACTTTCCTTTTATAAGCACAAAAAGTGGTGACTACATTTTCAGTTACTATCTTTTGGATTTCCCTTCGGCTCAACAGATTGAATTGATCACTTTGCTGACTGTGCTGAAAGCCTTTCCACTTAAAGGAGGCACATGATTTCTTATTGGTTTCATAAAGCACTCATGGATTCTGTTTAGATATGGATTGCTAATATTTACATTAATTTATACATAACAGAGAACGGAATGGATCTAGTTTTAATTCAAGATGTGATTGTTTGCATATAATATCTTTCAAGCAACGAATACTAATGTATTTCAAATAAAGATTGAGAAACGTACTCAGTGTCTTGCAAGAGTCACACAGTTTGGACACAAGTTTACAATTGTTAATTGTTTAATGTAAAATAAAAAAAAAATCCTTCATATTAAAAAAAAGACCAGAAACGTGTCAGTTATAACCAGTGCACATTCTCTATAGTCTGGAAAAACTCAATGCATTTATTCCCCTCTGTATCTCAACAGGCAGTAGTTTACTGTTCTTAAGCACTACATGGAGAATAATGACTCGGAGGGATTTTCCAGAAGATTACAGTCTTAAAGACTGTAAGATGTTTTTTATGTCATACAATATTTATTACAATAAGGCATGATTTTCCCTGGAATGACTGCTAATGGGCCAAATGAATAAGCAAGTAACTCATTCACAAACAGCATCATTAGGAGCTGAGGTAAATAAGCAGCTGATCTTGCTTGTTCTGTACACTGAAGCCTTGAGACTACTTTTCATTTTTCCTTACACATTAATTCAGTTTTTGTGGCTGCTGTGGTAGGTGGAGTATTTTATATTCTCACCTCATTAATCAGGTGTGGGTTACTGCAGAAGATCTATAAATGTCCATTCAGGAGATTGAGACAGTGTAACCCATAACAAACCAGCAGCTGCACCATGAAGGCTGTGATGGAACCAAGACCTTGGTAACACACCACAAATATTGTGAGGCATCTGTGAGGGAAGCAGCATCACTTATACAATGAACAAGGTTATCACTTAAACCATGTGAATATAAGAGAACAAAAAACGATATTGTAGTAAACATTCTGATTGTATGGTAATGAGTATAGCAGAATTTAATACACAATATCTCCCAGTCTCTGCTTCATGGTCTGACCTAGGGAAACTCTTCTTTCAATTTTCTGAACTGAGGCAATATACAATTATAAATTTTTATTTTTCTCATTTTAAATTATAAAAGAAAAATAGAAGTATTTTCCTACAAGCTTTTCTTTTACTCCCCTTTTTACCTATACTGACTTCAAACTACCTAGATTAATCACCAGTTACCCAGAAAAGAGATTTGATTAAATCATTGTGCGCTTACTTGGTTCTAGGCTTATGTACAGGGAAGCACTAGAAATGAGAATGAAACCACTGCAGCAGAGCAGAGGAGCTTCATAGTGGGGTTCTGCAGGGCTCTGTCCTAGGGCCAGCTCTCTTCAGCAACTTCAAAAATAACTGGAAGTAATACTAAGTTTGCTGATGACACTAAACTGTCCAGTTCCTCAAAGGCAGAGAGGCCCTCCAGAATGACCTGGACAAACCAGAGAGATGGGCAATCACCATATGAAGTTTAGCAAGGACAAGAACTGGGTTCCTCGCCTAGGATGAGCTGAGGAATTAACCCTGGCTGTACACACAGCCTAGGATAGGTGCAATTAACCCTGGCTGTACACACAGCCTAGGATAGGTGCAATTAACCCTGGCTGTACACACAGCCTAGGATAGGTGCAATTAACCCTGGCTGTACACACAGCCTGCAGAGCAGTGCTGTGGAAAGGGACCTGGGGATCCTGGTCAGTGGCAAGTTGAACATGAGCCAGCAGTGCCCTGGCAGCCAGGAGGGGCAATTCCAAAGTGGGGCGAAGAGGATGGTGAAATATCTGGAGATGAAATCTTGAGGAGTTGATGAGATCCTTCGGTTTATCCAGTCTGGAGAAGAGGATACCGAGGGGACATCTCACTGTAGTCTTCAACATCCTCATGAGGGGAAGTGGAGGGGCAGACAATGGTCTCTTCATTCTCATGACCAGTGATGAGTCTTGAGTAAATAGCACGAAACTGAGTCTGGGGACTTTTAGGTTGGATATCAGGAAAAAGCTTATCCCTCAGAGGGCTGTTGAGCGCTGGATAGCCTCCCACGGGAAGTGGTCACAGCACCAAGCCTGACAGAGGTCAGGAAGCATTTGGACAATACTCTCAGTCACGCGCTGTGATTCTTGCAGTGTCCTCCACAGGGCCAGGAGTTGGACTCGATGATCCTGATGAGTCCCTTTCAAGTCAGAATATCCTGCCATTTTGCCTGCAAAAGAATGCTCTGAGGGCATGCAGGACAGCAAAATGGTTTTGCTGTTTTTTTCACTAAATGTCAGTACAGCAGGCATTTAAAAGATATTTTGACTTATATGAACTTCCAGTGAAAGGGATGAAGCTGCTAAGTGATTTAACTAGTCAGGAGTGGTGTAGTTTTAACCAAGATTTTAACCAACCGTTTTGATTGCAGTCAAAAAACAGTTTTCAAAAAAGAGTCAGAGATCTCCTTCTTTTTTCCACCATGCACTAACCTCATAGTTACCAGTTCTTTACCCACATCTTGCTATCATTGTACGCCTGCTCTCATCCTTCCTACTTGTTAGGGCTTCTAGTCCATTCCCTTGCAAACATTCTTTTAAGTGATAGATATGGTGAGATAGGTCAACATATCTACTCCTGCTGGAGTTTGTGGAGCTAGGTGCAATTAGGAAGTGTAGACCACACTGACTTTTTTAAACTGTATTTTCTTATAGCAAAGATGAAGCTCACCTTCCCTGGGTAACTGAGCTATGTCATTGCCCAAAGTAAGACCAGTCACTGTAAGTGATTCAGGCCTTTATTTCTTTCCTGAGGCTTATTGAAACTGTCTTTACTCTTGAAGGTCAGTGCTTCCAACTAAAACACTTTTTTGTCATCTCTCTTCAGAGTGTCTTCCAAGCCATTTGTAATTCTTCCTCATTGTCCTCTCTCTTCTAGACTCTTTGTGTTTCTTGTTTCCTCATACTTTTTAGCAGGAATCTTGCATTGATGCTGTGGCAGTTTTTTTCTTTGTTTAATATACCTTTCATATATTCTCTATATGCTTAGCTTACATATTTTCAGCCTGATACTGTAACTAAGTTCTGGTATTTCCCTAGGCAGGAGGACAAAATCTTCTAAAAGTCTCCCTGTTGAAGGCCTGAAGCCTTCTGCTATCTTTGTTCTCCATAGGAGCCAATGCTGGAACCAGCTCTCTAGGACAGATTTTTATAACCAGGATACAAGCCTCATCTGAGGGGGAGAGATACTTGAGGTTGCCAGAGCAGGGGGACATTACTTAATCTATTAAGCTTCTCATAGGGGAATCTTCATCAGGTGTGTTAATTTGCAAAGTCTATAAAAATTGTATATGTGTCATGTGCTGTAATTTCAGCATTTTACACCTTGTTGAGTTGCACACCATAAGGATCCTAATTAAATGAGATAAAACCCCTTTCATCCCCTTAACCGTGTCTAGCTCATAATTCTAGGACCAGAGAAAAAGGCATCACCATAAATGAAACTCTAGGTTGAAATACCTTCTCTCAGCTGATTTTTAGGAGGCTTTTCACAACCTGGATGCAGCATTCAGGAAACTAAGGAAATAATGTAATCTGATTCCATGTTCTGAGGTATGAAATGACTTTTTATTGGTGGTAGGGAATAGCTCACAATCTCCAGCTTACGCTGTACAATACTTCTTGTTTAACTAAACAGCTTTTGAATGACACTGCAGCAGGAGACTGTACAGGGGGAGGGGACCTGCCTAGTCCTCACTCATTTACCTTTGACTTGGTGTGACCAAGGAGTTGATACAGCACACTTTGTTATAATAGGAATGTCACAGCTTGCAGAGCTTTTATCATCCTTTTTATGGCTTTCCAATTTGCCTGGTTGCCCTATTTCCTTCAGTATAATCAGCTATTTGCAGAGGTGGTATTGCCAGCTAATGATACTGGCACTTGGTTCATGTAAATTAATTTACATCATTAGTCTGATTCCTAGTACTGTGTTGCCCTCAGAGCACTGATATCGGACAATGAGACCACAGAATGAGATGAAACTATGGCAACAAAGTAGTAACTTCCTAAGAACACGATTTCCTTCTTTCTACACAAACTTGTAGTTCACCTTGACCATGACCTACATCTAATTTAAGAGTCAGTAAAAATTAAGTATATATTGCAAACCAAATTTTTAAGGTACTTATGTGACACATTGGACAATTTAAGCTCTAAGTCAATTTCTTACTGCTCCTATAAGCACGGTGCCAATATGACAGGCACCCTTAAAACTGTGGTGATGAGTGACAAAGAGTTCATATTCACCTACCATCTGAGTTTAGGAAAGATCGCAACACCAAAAGCTATGTATAAAAAATTGTGAAGTAGCATCATGTTACTGACAGATCAAAACTTTCAGCTTTAGTGGGCACAACCATTTATGGTTCTATGCTCTTCCATACTGTCCCTTGCTCAATTTTTTATTAATATCAAATATTTCATACATTTGTAAAGTACAAGGTGCCTCCATGATCAGACTGGTTATCTACATGATGGTACAGCAGGAGAATTAATGGAGTTGCAATTGTTTGGTAGTGTCAATATGGAAGTAATAAATATTGGGCTGTTGTTTCATATATCAACAATACAATTGTAATTTTTTTTTAATTCCAGCAACATATACACTAATCAAGTGCTCTGTCTTTTTTTTTTTGACCTGAAAATCTTCCTCTTCTGCTTCTCATTCAACATTCCTGAGCACCAAAACCCACACAACACTGAGATCAAAGGAAGATTTCCATCAATTTCAGTAGACTTTGAATAGAACTAAAAGAAAAAAAAATATTGCAAGTATGTAATAAAATAGTATACATTTAAATTTTAATAGACATGGGCAGAAATGTTCTTATTTATGTTCCATAAACCCTATCTCCCTGAGATAATTGAAAACATTTTCCCTAATTTTTCTTTTATGGGGACTGTGGTGGAAAAGGAAGAGATAAAAAGATTCTTTTAGAAAGCACATCTGAAATCTTGGAGCCCATTACCAAATCATTAGTGAACACAGGCCCCTGTGATGACATTTTGCTTAAAAATTGTTAATCTGAACTCAGGAGCTATTTGATTCACAGCAGCAACCACTGCTAATTTGAATGGATTGGTGGTGCACATTCCTAGTTGTATTACTTTTCCTGTTTTCTTCCAACTAGTTCTGTCTAATTCCTCAGATGACTCAGGCTTATCTAAGTTTTGGAAGTAACCTAGCTCCATTTTATTAAGAAAGGGGCTTTAAAATAGTACTTTGATTAACTATCCGTGCCCTCCATCTGCAAGACTTCTTCAGTCAAATGCTCCGTCACAAGCCTGCCACTGTAGCTCATGATTGTGATGAAATGTCCCAGTAGAAACTTCTTTAGGCAGGCAGGATCAAAACTACATCTCCTGAGCCAGTGCACCCAACCAGATTTCTTACTGACCTTCCCCCAGGAAACAGAGAACTTTTCTCGTAATTTGCATACAGCTGCAAACTGTCGCTAAGTGCAGTCTTGAAGTTTCCACCATCAGCTCCTTGCAGCATTTTAATCAATAACTTCTAATGGCAAATGACAACAGTGAGACAGGTCACCCTGCTAACTGTAGGAATATCATAAAAATTGAGAAATAAACAAGAAATGTCACAAACTTTCCAGTGAATGTTCCATGACATACTGTTTGTGTTAGACCGCTAATCAGTCTTTAGTCTATGATAAATTTGAATACTAATCCCTTCTGAATAGGGATTAAGCTTCAGCGTGTAGAGGAGGGATTCATTAGAATTCATCTCATCAAGACACAGCTTGAAAAAAGTTGCATGGCACTCTGTACCTCAGACCTTACAGTGCTGACAACCAATTGCCAAACCACCACTGAGTGCCTAAAATCAACAAACTGTAACTTATTAATGCCCATATTTTCTCAGTCAGAAACTGATGACATGTTGTGTTGTTGTCTGGAGAGGACTATCTTTAGGCAAAATGCTTTCTGGTTAGTTACACTAGACAAACCATCAAACAGTCCTGAAAAAGATGACAATAAGTAAGGGAAATTCAGTGGAGATCATGTTGACAGAGTATGAGCATGAATGTTTTGAGGCCCCATCTGTTGATTTATGTATCATTGGCCCACTAATTTCACTATTGTGCAGGCTCACAATAGTGAAATTACTTCATTGATTCAGCATGAATCAGACTATGTATTAATGCATTGCTGGAATGCCCTTTCCCAGGAAACATACACACTCTGGAATAGCTTTGACCTTCTCCAAATCATATTCATGCAAAGGCAATGGTGGCTAATGCAAGATGTGGTGTGTGCTTAAAAGCAGTTTCTATTTCTTTAGCTACAGGGTAGAATCAATGAGTGTTTTGACCATGAAATTAGTAGGGCAAACTCTCTAAACTTTTAGGACTCTTTTCTCAGTGTCAGCAAAATTGGGATAGCTTTGATGAACACATGGAGATTTACTGATCTCATAAACTGAATATATTTTCAGTAGTCCCCAGTACACTCTGCTGTTGCAGGGAGAAATGTCTGCAGGCACTCTTAACTAAAATGCTTTGTTTACAGCAAACTGTGCATGGCAACACAACATTTACAGTTCTGCATGCTCTACAAGTGCAATATAGCCATACTTAGGGGCTCTCTCACAAGTGACTCCCTTTCTCCATCTGTCTGACAGTACCCCAGGAAAACAGTCAGATGAAGAACAAAGGGCAGAACAAAGGTAACCTTGAGACATATCATTATTTACAAGTGTCAGGTTGTAAGGAGCACTTCACAGTCCAAGCCTCATTCATTATAAGCAGCAGAAGTGTTAGCTAATTAATTTGAAATGTGTGTAAAAAAATCAAACAAGAATTCAGATGTAGAATCCTAACACTGTCACACCAGCTGGTGTTGACCACTTTTGCAGGGACTACAAGCTTCAAAATCAATGTGCTTATCTCACTGACCCCATAATGGAGTTGCTTCATCTGGAATATTAGATATTGACCCATTTGGGTTTTGTACCTTTGACACTCTTCAATATATTCTCTTCTTTTGAAGACAACTTCAACCTGAAAGTATTCTTTCAAAGAAAGAAAAGCAGCCATACAATATGCATATCTGTGTGGGAAAAAGAAAAAACATCATTGTCAATGAAAGTTTCCATCCACATCACTGCGAAGCCATTCAGAAATGCTGGCACCAAGCACCATAACATTGCTGATGCTAAAGTAAACAGTATTACTAGGTAGTAACTTTGACAATTTCAGTTAGATTCCTGTTATAACCTGAAGCTTTTGCACATAATGCACTGATATAGAATTTTGGCTATTTAAGTCAAATATCATACATTGTCCCCAATAATTAAAATTGTATTGCCTATTTTCCTTGTCTGTGACTCATGACAAAAAGACAGATTTTCTTTGAAGCTGGTTAGACAGTGTCATGCAAAATAAAATGTACAGCAATGTCAAATATTAAACAAAAAATCCCCAAAACAAATGGCAAAAGTACATGTATGGAAATCTAGACTAGTTGCATCCAGAGATCTTGGAATTATTGAGCACAAGTAGGGATTCTATGCTTTGAGTTCCTAGCAAGAATATCTGTTTCACCCAAGACCATCCCTACATCTGGATGCTGCATACAATTTAAAGAAAGATTCAGTCAAACCTTATGATGTAATTTCTGCTTCAATATGTTGAAGATTTTTCTCACAAATTCTTAAAACAGCAAGCCTAAAAAATCCCTCCCTTCAGAAAACATCTTAAAAGGAAACTTATTATTGAAAAAATGTTGATTTTTTTTTTCAACAGATGAAAATTCTGTCTCACAAAGCTCGAAGTATTTACTTATTGCCCTAGATTAACCTTCCAGGATGCTAATGGTAACATTAGCTTTTTACAGAAAAAGCAGCTACAAAACTGTAAAGGCCCTTAAATAGTACCTTTTCTGAACAACTGGAACATTCTCTACCCTACAGATTCAGTGACAATAAATGCCCAACTGAGGGCAGGAAGAAGAAAGCCCAGGAAAGGTGTGCTAGCTGGCAAGTGCAGGGCCAAGGGTCTGCTCTGTCTTAGCAGTGAAATCTGACCATGGCTGACTTGTCAAATATTGTCACAAGTCAGCTCTGAATTTGGACTTTGTGGTCAATTCAAATTGTGGCTAATCACACAAGAGACAGACAAGAACAGTAATTTCTTCTGCAGTAAAGCCAAGCTTTCTCTTGTTATCAGAGATGAATTCTAAAAAAATATCATCCTAATTATACTATCTTTCTGGTTTTCCTGTTGTCATCATATAATTCTAGTGTCTTTCAGAAAGCACACGTATGAAATCTTGTATTCTGTCTAAGTTTTGCACTCAAAATTTGACAAATTTGTTAAACTACATTGAACAGAGGTTTTGTTACAACATAGGAAAAATAATTGTGTGTAGTACATAGGAGGGGTGAAATTTAATGTATGAGACTGAACTTTAGACAGAGACTTACTTGCTAAGAGATTAGTTCAAAAGTGGAGTTACATAGCCATCATTTCCTAATGGAATATGCTTCAAGGTGTATCTGAAAAAATAATCCTTCCTTATCCTATATTGGCATGGTTTATAGGATAAGATTACCCAGCCTTTTTGGTGCTGATACAAGATGACAATGTTCTTGAGAACTTTGCTAGTTCAATACTAAATGATTTATATCTTGAAAGCTCTCCCTTACTCTTGGGAGATTTGCAATCCACCAGATGTCACTTCCAGAGTAGTGTTCCTGATCCCAATCTTTCTCCCAGCTTTATTCTAATACCCTTAAATTAGTTATGTTTCAATACCTGTGAGTAACAACCTCAGTTCTGTCACAGTACTTAGAATATCTATTGGTCATAATTATAATTTAGCACTTATTCAGTCAAACTTCATACAAGCAGCTTGTCAATTCTCCCTTGTAATCCTCCCCTTATTGTCCTGCTGATCTTCAAGCTGTTATTTTCAAAATTTCCTTCATATAGCAAGCAAGTCTCCCAAAGTGCCTCTAACTAGAGATCTATAGCCACTGTAAGATATTTAGGATTACTTTCTCTATGAATACTCCTGCATATATAGGTCAAAATATGTAAATTTTTAGCTCTGTTTTTCCAGTTTAAAACATGGATAAGCACCTAATCTATGTTGGAATGATCAAGGTGTTCTGTCCCACCGCTAAATTAGCTTGGAATCAAAGTACATGAAAGTGGTTAGCAGCACTCAGAAAAGCAGCAGACCACTCAGGTGGCTGTATGCTTTCCTTAGACCTTAGGAAAACCTTTTGTTTTCCATCTGATGGTAGAAAGCTGAAAGAAAACTCTTTAACACCCTAGATTTTCTGTTCATGTATGAATATTACTTGTCTTGCCTTTTCTTCCTTGCACAATTCCTGCTGGGCTGTACTGTACTGGCTATTTCCATGGAAGAGGAGTTTATTAAGCCAGTCTTTGCTACCAACAACATAACACCTCTCCTAGTTCAAATAAATACTCCACACAGACCAGCATCACAGCTGTTATTGAAAAGGGATGGAGACACAGAGGTGAAGCTTTATACCATGGGGATGAGGTGAGGTTTAAGAGTTTCACTCTTTCCTAGCAGTACTCCCTTTCTTGTGACTAACACACACCACTTGCTCTGCAGGGACTGAGTTCCTGATCACACTAGGAAATGGATTGGTGCAGTGCCCAGTAGTAAGCTTTTTGCCATAGGTGAATATCTGAAGAGGGATAATCTCCAGCTGGATGGAACATGTCAGGGGACAGGATGGACATCAGAGGTGCAACTGCATTTGCAGTGTGCCATTCCTAATAATGGCCTGAACCATCTCTGGGTGAAAGTCACAGCCCCTCTGGAGTGTGTTTTGTATATACAGGTAATGCTATTGCCCAGGGAAACACAGAGCCACACAACAAAATGTGAACAAGTCTAGTCTGAAGAACATAAAAGGCAAAAGAGTATGTGTCTGTAGTAGAGACCTGGAAAGGAGTAAGATATTTTTAATCTAGATGTTTTCTTGATATTTTACCTGTTTGGCAGATCTCAGCAGGCGCATTTTCCAAGTATTTGTCCACTCTCTGTGAAACCCATGTTTACTTCTTGTATTCACAATGCTGTTTCACAGGTTTACTGCCCAACTCAAAAACGTCTATCCTCAATTCTACATGTTTTACAGTATATTATCATACAGCTGAAATTGCTGACAGCAATTAAATTTATTACTACTGTTTCATGATTGGTTTGTAAATGCTTCTGTATTTCCCATGCTAGCAATTCAGGCTAAAGTTTTTTTGTTTTTTTTTTTTTTAATTTTATTCAAGAACAAGTCATGCTTGTTTCAACAAGATTTATAAAAGGACAAGTATATGTCTTCACTCAAGTTAAGAACAGACCATCAGCTATTGAAAAAAACAAACCATATAGGAATTCCATCTTTGAAACTTGGCCAAGAAAGATGGCCGGTAGGAATGTGTACACTTTGTGCCAGTCTCACATTTACAGGACATGGGGAAAACATGCTTTCAGACTCAGTGACAGCTCAACATATTTTTAAAAAATTCTTCAGTTTGAAGACAGTCAGTAGAGAGTTTGCAGCTAAGCCATAAGTGCTGAATGAAACTGGGGTCTGAGAGGAAAATAGATGGTATCTGACTGTGTAATTAAGGTACACACATGAGGGATGACCTGGTGGGTTGACCCTGTCTTAATGCCAGGTCTCCACCAATGCCTCTCTATCACTTCTCAACAAAAAAGATAAAGCAACAGGCTAATTCCACGTCCAATAAGGACGTGGAAAGAGCACTCACCGACTGCCACCATGGGACAAACAGACATGACTTGAGGAACTAAATTACCAATTTATTATCAAATTAGAGAAGAGTAACAAGAAGTAAAACCACGCTGTCTGTCTCTGCTGCTGCTTCCTCCTTGTGTGGAAGACTCCTCACACTCCTTCCCCGCTCCAGAGTGGGAGATAGTCCTCTGTGGACTTATCCAATGTGAGTCCTCCCCAGGGGCTACAGTTCTTCATAAACTGTCCCAGCATGGCTTTCCTGCAGGGCAGCAAACCTGCTCCAGCATGGGCTCCTATCTCCATGGGTCCGCAGGCTTTGCCAGGAAGCCACTACAGCATGGATTTTCCATAGTGTCACAGCCTCCTCCTTCAGGCAGCC
This sequence comes from Molothrus ater, assembly GCF_012460135.2. Lineage (NCBI taxonomy): Eukaryota > Metazoa > Chordata > Aves > Passeriformes > Icteridae > Molothrus > Molothrus ater. The sequence goes on from NC_050511.2 coordinate 62,321,621, forward strand.
AGCTGCTCTGGTGTGCACTCCTCCAGGGGTTGCAAGTGGATCTCTGCTCCCCGCTGGGCTTTCGTGGGCTGCAGGGATGCAGACTACCACACTCTGGTCTTCACCAAGGGTTGCTGGGGAATATCTGCCCTGGCAGCTGCTGCACCTCCTGTCTGTCCTGCTCTGCTGACCTTAGTATATGCAAGGCTGTTTCTCACTCTCCTCTGCTCTGATTTTTTCCCCATAAATACCTTATCCCAGAGTGACTGCTTCTGGTGACGATGGGCACAACCAGTCCAGCAGTGGTGTGCCTTGGAGCTGTCTGATGCTGTCTCTACAGGATATGGGGGAAACTTCTGGCAGCTATTCCAAGAAGCCACCTTTTTAGCCCCCCAGAACCAAAACCATGCCATGCAAACTGAATATGAATGAATTAATAATGCATGTCACTTTTCTCTGGCACTTTTCCTTGCTCTACTTTACTTAATTGTCCTATAATGCAGTTGTGTTGTAATTAATAAATAAATAGTTTAAAAATTATTGTTGTAATTCATAAGTTAAATATCTGTATGAGTCCAAGGCTTGCATCCTTCCCTCAGTGGTTGTGAGAAGACAGCTTTGCCTGATTTTCTATTTGCCACCTGCCATTATTATTTATACAAAGAAATTATGGAACCTCAGTGGTAAAACTTGTCTTTATGGACCTAGAGATTGCTTTTACTTGTGATGTCTCCAGCAGAAAATACTTATCTCCACAGAAAATACTGTGCATTTTCTATGGAAGTGCGGGAGAACTATAGCAGAACATAAAATTCTTGAAGGTTGCACACAGTTTGTCTCAAAGAAACACTGCAAAACACATCTGAAAGTGGAGGGAATAAGAGTATTTTATTAATTTTGGGGCTTGCACACTTCTATGCTATCCAACGTGAAAGAGCCACAGAGCCCAATGAAGTTCAACATCTTCATTAAAATCAGAACAAATTTCTAGTTAAGCTGCTTCAACATGGGAAAGATTTTTTGCTGGTGCTGTATTCACCACTTTATTTAAGTATCTCAAGCATATTCAGAATTATTTCTGTGATATTTCATTTTAATTTGAGGCTCTTTCTCATTCATACTATTCCTTGGTCAATACCAAGACATAGCACAACGTCCATAAATTTAAGAACTACCTATATAGACCCAGTATGCAAAGTAGTGTTGCAATCAAATTTGTACAATGTCACCCTTCAGATGATTTATAATTCAGTGGAATTATTACAACATTTATGAAGTTTCTGGTCCAGTTAATTTTCTTTTCTCAGAAAGAAAGTCTGTTTCTCATTATCAGTGTGAAACTGCATGATTTTGGAGAAGAAATACTGTCCACTACTGAAGATAAAGCAAGTAACTGACAACACTTATTCCAGGTATAGTATAGCAGTCTCACTGTTATTATTATAAGTAATCCATTAAAAAAATATTTATATGTAGAGAGAATCTTGGAATGTATGGAAATGAGAAAATTTGTATCAAATAGTAGACAATGCCATTAGGAGATTCTTTCCCCTGTACGACACAGAAACTAATATCAAAGGAATGAGGTGACAATTTGATTTGCTTTCAGTGTGATGCATTGGCAAGTAATTTGATAACATACTGTAAGGTTTTTTTTTAAACATCTCAGCTTTCTTCCTGGGAATGCAATATTGAAACTGTGGTGTTCACAAAAGCACTGACACTCAGCTCTATAGTATTGTTAAAAATATGAATCTAGTTAGTAGCAGATTTTTTTTCATCACATCTCCTTGATCCTTAGCTGTGTGGTGGTGAATGCACTCAATATATCAGCCAGGGATGAAACTAGCTCTCTTTTTGTGCTACTTAGTCACTTGTGTATTCCATCTCCTACATTACCAATGTTTATATACTCTCAAACCACATTCAAGCAGTCCTTAAAATGATCCCTAAAGAAAAACCAGTGAAAATAACTAATAAATGGTATGAAATGATCATTAGTACAGAAAAGTGAAACTCCTAGAGCTGAACCCATAAATATCAACCCATAAAAAACTTGTATGTTTAATATACAAGTACGTATGTATCTACACACAATTTGGAGAGAGAAAAATATGCATCTCATTTCTTCCTCATTTCAGTGTTTTCGTTTGTAGCATTCAATAGGTAGATTCTTCTGTCATAGGCAACTAAAAGAAGAATTAGTCTCACTATTTCTTTCCCTAACAACCATAGCATAAGGCAGCCAGAAGTTTGTTGGTGGTACAGAGGATGGTTAAATTATTTGATTTTTCTGGGTAAAAACTACCCAAGGAACACCATAAGTCTTTGAATACTTACTGTGTGGAATTCCTTTTTTCTTCATTAGAAGGAGTTAAAGGCATTGGTATCACATCTATAACAGCTCAAACAAATACTTTGGCTTCACTAATTAACATTTTTCTACTCTTTTCATCCAACCGGAAAAGCCAGAAATCTGCTTTTGCAGGACTGAGTCTGATCGTATCTCTTTCATTTGGAAATCCCTGTCACTATTAGCATGCAAATCTGAAATTTCAAGAGTCAAAAAGGAACTCAGAGGAAATTATTAAAAGTGAATTCATTAATTAATTTAAAAGGGAGATATAAATTTCTATAAGAAGATTAATACTTTCCTCATTAGTTATCAGGTTTTGATTTCAGATGCTGTGATCTCTGCCTCTGTCAGGATACAAAAAGCCAACTTCAAGAAAAGAGAAATATCTCCATATCCTCTGTGCAGCTTTTTCAGTTTCCTGAACACAGCCCATATTTATTACAAGACTGGACTGAAGCCATATAGGACCATCAATTCTATGTAAAACTGTCCAGCTTTTAATGAGGACTTCTGTAAAAAGCAGACTCTCCCCCACTGCCCTAACTTAAACCAACACATGGAATGCATGGTGTTTAATAAAATACATTACTATATTTTGTGCTAGGTTGCAGGAATCATGTGAAACTGGTAAAAGATTAATTCCATAGTAGAGATAACTGGTTCTGAAATTTAGGTCTCAATTAATTTGCACTGTGTGTTGTTGAAGTTTGTGAATACAGATGATGAGAACTTTTGCCTAGTTGCAGTAGTGCATTTTGTTAATTATGAAATTCAAAATAGAAATGTCCTTAGAACTTGGTTTTATTTTCAGGGTATGTTCTCTCTTTGACCTTTTGATTCCTAATGTTATCACATTTTGGCAACTTCTAGTGAAAGATCCATGTGACCAGAAAACTAATTAATAATACAAGAGCTCACATTTAAAAAAGCCATTTTAAAATGGGAAATATTTATCTAAAATTTGTTTAGATGCAAGCACTTTCAGATGATGGAGTTGTCTCTAGCAGCGTTTGCTACCATTTACTGAGCTACTCATGTACTGTATGGGAAGCTGTGGGTTTAGGGATGTGAACATTGTTAATTGTAATATCCTCTGTCTAGCAAGGGCCAGTACTTGCAACCTGACAGTGGAATCAAAGAGGTACAACACTCTCCTAAACACTACTTATTTCCTGAGCTGATTGAATATCCTGATAATGCACAGAGAATCCATGATCTGATACAGATAAGTTACCAATGATTCTTATGCTCCTATGTTTGAAAGAAGTTTTAAGAGTGCACTACAGAATTATGTAACCAGTGACATCACACAAAGAGAACAACTGCAGAAACCTTTAACACAAAGAGTATGGAATACAAGCAAAATGACAAAAAATTCTTTTTGGCTGATATTTGATAGCTTAACCAAACAGTGTTAAATACCTTTACACAAGTATTTAATTTTAGATATATGCACAAGGTATGTCTTATCTAGCTTTTTATGAACTCTGGTAATCACTGAGTCCAAGTTACTTACCACGACGGTTATTAACCATCAAACACTTCCCATTCTCTAGCAATTTCCCATTCCCTACTTTTCTATTAAAGGAGTCTGTTGCAAGAACCTACACTGCTCCATCCCAGATAAGAGTATCTTCACTCTGGCACCCAAGGGCAAGTTTACTTGGCTGCATGCATACCATTGCTGCCCTGTTCCCCTTTCCTTTGAGTCACCTTAGAGATAACTTCACACTGGGAACTCTTTGGGGACACTGAGATAAGAAGAGAGCAGAATGTGACTGTGTGTTACTACATTCAAATTATTTACTCCGTAGAAGACCTGTAGTGAGCTGGGGATAAGCAACTAATTCTTTTTTGAGAGATGAAAAATAGATACAGGGAAACATTTCTGAAGTATGGTCACATATTCCTACTGAATTCAGTGTAAGGTTTTTGTATAAATAGGCTGTTTTCTCCCAAGTTGATTTGAATGTTTGGAACATTGGACCAAGCAGTCTGCATGTTATCCTAGTTTTACAAAATCAAATGGATAACTCTAAAAGGGATTAATCTGAAATCTGTAGAGTTCCACAACCAAGAAGTTACAGAGGAACTGTAGGATTTTAAGGAGTCTCACCTTTTTTTTTCTGTTTACTTATGAAGCAATAAACCAATGGACTACTGAAACTGATATACCTGGAATCCACTAGATTACTAATACCAGGTATATCAGGCTGCTAGCTTAAAAGAATGATAAATGTTAATGAGAAAACAAATGAGAAAAACTAAAACATACCAACAAATTATAGTCTGCAATATTGGACTTGATGATCTTGGAGGTCTTTTCCAACCTTAACGGTTCCATGAATATTTTTTCTTAGGTTAAATTTAACACCAAATAATAATTAAAACAGCAGATTTAGTATCAAGTTAACCTTTGTGTCCGTGTTGCAAACATTGCTAAAAATCAGATCACATAAAATGTGAGGTGTAAATTATTTTAAGTAAGTGGCACTTGTAATGATACCATACAGATGGTATTTATGGCAATTAATGGAGATTATTTTAAATGGGAAGAAATGGTGACAACCTGCTTGTGCTAAAAATGTCAGGCAATTCACCTGCAAGCTGCATAACACGGGTAGAGAACAACATTTTCCAGTGTGCCATTGAAGTGGGGTAGAGGACACTGACTGTCACAGAGGGCAGGACCATGATGGGAATAAGCTTAGTATCAGTCTGAATAAATATATTTGTTGCCAGGCCATGGATGTGCTTGTACAGAGCTTGTGGTATCTGGCATTAGAATAAATGATGAGAGAGAAAGCACATGGTCTGTGCAAGTCAGACTGTGGCTGCATGGTAAAAATACTAGCATTCATTAGTTTCTTTTTATTCGCTCATCCCATGCAAAAGAGGAGAAAAAGACACCAGATTTTTCTGCACTCTATTAATTTGTTGGGGAAGTACATATTTTGTCACATTTGTCACAAAGTCTTGGCATTTATATCTTCCACTCTACCTGGAAGCAAGGAGATCATTTTCTATGGTGTCTGGTCTGTTTTTGGATTGAAATACTTACCTATCTCTTCCATGTAATGCCTTAATAAGTTCATATCACAATCTTTTTCATTTAGTAGAATGCATTTTATCTCCAAGAAATTTATTCCTTAGCACCCCTGATGAAAAAAGTAAAATGTAGATGCCTTTTGAAAGATTGTTCTGCTTTGCTGAAAAGTAAATGAATTTTTTGAAAACTAGGGCTCTAACAGCTTCTTGCTAAAAATATATTCATCTGTACCCCTGTGTGTGTTTGTGTGTGTGTAGGAGGAATAGACTTTTATTATTGTTATACTGGGAGATTCTCTTAGTTTAAGAATGGTTCTCCTCATTTTTTCCCTCCAAACAGCAAAGACTATATGTTAAGATAAGAACAATTTACTGGAAACAGCAATGAGATAAGAAAACAAGCAGTGACAACATCATTATTAACAACAAAAGAGTACAATAAAGAGAGTGATTCCCACAGAAATGCTCACTGACCTCAACCCAACCACAGCCACGCCAGCCCAGTATTCCCTCTGGCTTGGGACTGGTGCCCTGCTACCCTGCCCGCTCTGCTTCCTCCATTCTTGCTTGACTGGAAGAAGCAGGAGTGAAGCCAGCCAGTGGATGGTAAACACCCTGGCTAGCTGGCCAGCCCACCTTCAGCCAGAGGGGGCACTCTCCCAACTCCGTGGCTGGGCGCAGCGCCTAAGGCTGGCGTCTCGCCCAGAGACGATAGCCTGCCTTGAGGGACATTGCCGTACAGGACTTCAACCCCGCAGGAAGAAGAGGCGACTCTCCAGTTAGTGGCAGGTTCAGATTTGTTGAGCCCCAAGGGAACCAATCACTCCCAAAGAGGCCAAGAACAGAAGAGCCCAGAGGGTCGGAAACACTGGGTTTTAAAGGGAGTGGGTGGTAGGGGTGGTAACAACTCAGGAACAAATCAGAGTCTGGGGAAGGGTGATACATAGATGATTGACATAAAGGGAAAACCAATAATGGTGAACTTAGGGAGGGGCCTCGGCCCCTGAACCAATCACCCGACACCCTGGCTGGAAGCTTCTAGAGAAAGAGGCAGGAGTGCCGAGTGACTGGTAGACAGCCGGGGGCAGGGAATTAAAAAGATACATAGGTTGCTGGGGTAACTGGGGAGGAGTTGGGAGATTGACAGATAACTGTGGAAGGGAGGGGCCCAAAGGCAGAACCATTAACAGAATAACATGGGGGGAACAGAACATACCAAAAACAAACTACAACACAGGAGAATCCCTTCCCCTGCCTCTGGCAATGCTGTGAGGTGGAGCAGAATAACCTCCTAGCCATGCCCCTTTCTGCCTTTGGCTACTGCAGAAATTAACCCTGTTCTGACCAGGAAAACAAAGGTCTCACTGTTTAGTTACCAAGAAATAGATTGACAAGACCTATTGTTTAATGGATTTAATATTGTTTATAGTTTAATTTTTCCTACATTGCTTCCTATGTATTAAAATAATTTTGTAGAATAAAACAGACAAATTCTAGCCAGTAATGTTCCTGATTACCATACGAGTTCAGAACACTAGTTACCTCTATTAATTTTTTAATCCAGAGGGATATGAAAGGTGAAAAAGGTAGAGAGAGATAGAAAGAAATAGGAAGACAGGTGCAGGGGGCTGGGAAAGAGAGAGTGAGAGAGATTAGAGCGAAAGATAGTCACCACCACATGAATCCCATGGTGTCCAGCTGATCCTTCCTCACCCAGATCTTCTTGGTGATGGGGTTTCCAGAGCTGTTCTTTGGAAGGCACCACATTTATACAGTAAAAGCCCCAGATATCCATGGGGCATGGATGCTGTTCCCACAGCTTGGGCTGGCATGTGTATGAGTGGCTTCCTTCCCCACAGTTTGCCACTGTGCAAATTTTTGTCAGGATAGTTTACCCAGATCTGTCTCACCAGGCCAGAAAATAGCATCTTCCTATTTTTGCCATCTATACTTGCCTCAAGCTCTCACAAAGGGAATTCTTTGTCTGGCAGTTGATCTTATGGGAAGTCCCATTTGTGGCTTTGACAGTGTTTTGAGACACGTAATTGCATTTCGTTACAGCAAAAAGGCTGTGCTCTGCTAAAGTAAATGTACACAGAACTTATAGGCTGCTTTGGCATTTTCACTGAGGATGAGTACAGGAAATATCACCACTGGAATATTACACAGTAAAAAAACAACAGTGAGTATAATTGTACTATTTTTCTGTTCTAGGGAATGACTCCTTCTGTGTGTCCTGTTTTGCATCTCACAAGTTTGGAAGAGACAAAAGTTATGAAAAAAGAAGTAGAAGTACAGTTGGACCTGTATAACACCTAGCTTTTCATTTGGGGACTGCCAAGTTTATGAAAACTATGACAGAATCTGCCATGGAGAATCACTCATCAAATTTTATCCCATCTAGTCCAGGAAAATGCAAACTCTGAAAGAGGATGTCTTTGTAAGGGGAGATGATTTATTTATTTGTGGTCATGTTTTGACTTTGAAACTTCACCATTGGTAATGACAGGAAGACACAAATTTAGCCACATAGTCCTGTAGTTCTATTAGGGCTTTGTGCTTAGTTGTGACCTTTTTTAGAAGTTGTGGAGAAATTGATTTGCATGTGAATAAATGATACAACTCAGTCTAGGAACTATAAAGTTTATTAATTAATATTGTGAATGAGAGACTGTTTTTCAGAAAAATAAAAACTTTTTGTTGGATATAGTTTGTTTACTTTTGTCCTCCCAGCCTTAGAGACTTTTGCTTTGCACTATTTTGTGTACAAGTACTTTTAGCCTTTAGGTATCTAATCTATATTTTTATAATCTGTGAGTTTGATGCAGTCAAATCCATGGCCAGCTCCTGCAGAAGTCAATGAGAAAATTGGCTCCAGAGGCCCTCTAAGAGGGTACAGAGGCATTTAGGAAGAAGATAATAAGTTGTTGTTCTCTTTCACCACATCATATGTCAAATGACTGTTGGAAATTTTCTGATTCCATTTAAATAATTGTGAAAACTCACTAGGACCAAGATTTGACTCCATGCAAATCGGAAATGATGTAAAGAAAGAACAGTGAATAGAAAGAGCAGCAACACACAGCTTTGTGTATAGGACTAGTAACCATTTCAAAGCAGTAGGCAAGCAGTTCTCCCACTTCTCTACCAGAAGAAAAGAAGCATTAAGAATTGTGTCAGTGTTTAAAAGGACTACAAACTTTGTTTCTGCCCTTGCGAGAAATAACTTGTACTCCTAAAATCTTCAAAACTTTCCAATGAGATTCTTAAGAGGAAAAAAAAGTAAAAGAAAAGTCTTGTAAAGTATTTGCTGACTCTCCGTTCTTTTTCAGTTGTATGTACACCCTAGACGTGTGTTAGTGAGGCTGTTAAGTTGGAATGTGAAGTCTAGTCTTGAAGAATATGAAGAGCAGTAAGTCTGCATGATTGTGGTGTAGTGAAATTCAATCCTGTTTGAGGAGAAAGGAGAAAAGAGTGCACAAATAATTTCATTAATGAACTCTAATTATTTGCAACAAAAGCTGGACTTTAAAATAAAAGAGAATGCTTCAGAGAAAGAGACAGATTTAACTCCTAAATGCATTTAAATTTGGAGCTCTTTCAAGGTCTCTGAAGATCTAATATCAACACTGTTCAAAACTCATTTATTTTCCTTCTCATTTATTCTCAAAACTTCAAAACTCATTTCTTCTGCATAGTGTTTTAAAACTGCACTTCTACATTCAAAACAGGGAGAAGTAACCTTCCATTTGTAGCTTCTCTTTTTTGAGAACTTTTATTGAACTAAAGGCCTAAGTGGCACAAGGGCAGCAATTATGCCATCCAAATGCATCATAACAGAACTCTAGGGGTAGCGGTGAAGCAGGCTGGAAAAAGGAAAGAGATATCAAAAGTAGCATAAACTTTATTTAATTTATTTCTTTATTCTTCCATGGCGTTTTGGGGGATCTTGGGATTTAGAAAACTGTCTTGCTATTATTTTTCCCTTTGTTATTGCAATTATACTTAATTAAGGCAGGAAAAGCATTTCGGGACAGTAGCTGTACAGTAATAGTCACTAATAGGTATGCCACTTATTCATAGTCATATTTTTGGTGCAGGTCTTGAAAAAACTAGAATTTTGTTTTGAAGTTGATTTTATTATAACTTGCTTTTTCTAGGTGACCTTTTTTTTAGTCAGGACAAGTTACTTATAAATATTTTGAAGCACATTTCACAGAACGAACAATATTATCTACCATACTAATTTTAGAGGAAACTTATTTCAATGCTTATGGCAAATTAAAAAAGTGCTAATGTTTTTGCAGGGATGACACAAAAATTAGCTTTTTTCAGGTGATTAATCTTATTAGTTTTGATAATTTCTGCCCAAAAAAGCATGGTCTGGAAAAATTGGAGCCTAGAAGCAGTCAGTGGGCCTTGGATACTGGAGAGCTGTAGGGTACAAACAAAACATCCTCACAATATATAATATTAAACAAAACTTATCCTACTTCCACTCATTGTGAGAAGGAAAAATAATAATGATCATTATGAGAAAAAACCAATAATTAATTAATTAGATGGAACTAATACTATGTATATGTTAATTGGCTAAAGAAGAACGAGAAATGTGTGTGATGGACCTTCAAGAATACTGGAATTATGTGTGTCACTTACTCCATGATTTCAGCATCACCAGAAGATAATCTTATTTAAATGACTTGCTGTATGGGATCTTTAATGACATCAATGGAAAATAACTCCATCAAACTAACATTTTTGAGGCAGTAAGATTTTCACAATATTGAAGTGTGAAAGAATTCCTCTAGACTTACCTGAACTGAAACAACAGACTACAGAACTCGACAGTATCTCAATGTATTGTCTTGCCTGCTGCTGCCCTTCAAGTCAGGCTGTGTTTGAAAAAGTCCATTGCCAAAACACAGGGCCACTTCAGTGATGTGTTTTCATTGTGTTCTGAATCTCTCACCCAGCCTTCCCAGCTGAGCACAGACAGAAGGTTTATAGGATTGTTGAGGTTTGAAGGGATCTCTTTAAGTCACCTGGTCCAGCCCCTCTGTTCAAGAGTGCTAAGTGAGAGCTGGCCATCCAGGTCCATGTGCAGGTGATTTTTTTTTTCTCCAGGGATACTATCTCTGCAACAACTCTGGGCAACTTCAACCAAAGTCTGGTTGCCCTCACAGGCACATTGTAGAGAAATGTGCAAAGCAGCAAGCGCTCATCTGCATCACTGAAGTCCACACCCCCAAAAACACCTTCTGGATTTCAGGAAATTGGACTGGGAGTTAAATCATGTGAGAATTTCAGATGTGATAAAGGTGGCACTATTGTCCAATTATCTCATATCTAAGGTGATGTAACTCCCTGGGGAAGAAGTATTCACAAGGAAAGCCAAACACTGCAGCTGTGTTGAAAATCAGCTCTGTCTGGATCTGGGTAGGGGAGGCCATAGCCCACAGACTCATCTGCAGGGGCCAGGCTTCCACACACACTCCCCCACATCTGAGCTGGGGGAGGAAGTTTTTGGGTGTGTGAGGATGAAGCCTCCGGTCCGCCTAAGAGAGAAGGGATGAACACCAACTCCTGGAGGCTATAAGCAGACACTGTGGAGATAGAATGGTGCTTTTTAAGATGCCAGATATCCTCCCTTACAAAAATCTGGCTCAGTTGTAAAACTCGCAAGCACCCTGGGAAGGTCACCTTCACACAGAACATCCTCATGGGAGGCAGCTGGCATATCTTAGGTGGTGTCATACTCACCTTGGGAGAAGCCCAAGGTGCCCCCCCCAGACTCATTCCTGAGGCCTTCCACCAGAGGGCTGTGCCTCTGTGACCCAAGTGTTGCAACAGATCCACAGTCTGTGTCAAAAGACAGTGCAAAACTTGCCTCCACCCTGAGGAGGTGCTTGGGTGTTCCCATTGTACCTGAACATATATTAACCCACAGAACTCTGTTTTGTAGGACCCCCACCACCAGAAGACCAGAAGAAGAGGAGTAATGGGACACCACTGGATCCATAGGGGTAGTGATACCTTTCTATTTAATCAGTCTCAGTCACTCTCTTTCTCTCCCTGCATCTCTATTTTTCCTGTTTCTTGCTATCTCCCTATCTCAGATTTACTTTATTGACTTCAACATGTGGTCTCAATTGTATCTTGATTTGTACAGAAGCATCTCTCTAATAATGGTAATAACTTCATCATAAAAACTTTTTGGAAACAGGAGAGATACTTAACACACTTGGTCTCTCTACTCCTAAGAGAAATGTCTGTGAACACAGTTTGGCTTTAAAACACTTGAGAGTTTGGTGGCTCCAAATAACATTTTCTCTGCATTTTAATTCTAATTCAGAAAAACCTCTGCAGTTTATATGACTTAAATCTCAAGTCAAAGTATCTGAAACACTAAATATTCAAAACAAACCAATACACTGCATCCCTTGTCCTCCTGGACTGGAATCTTCCACTTAAAAATGTTGCAATTTTGGAGTCCAGTAGTTAACCTCAGCTAAGAAAACTTTTTACATTATTGATATTTACCTAATTTGGTACTTTGAAATTACCAACACATGCCCCATTCTGGGACACCACTACAGTAAAATAAATTACCATAATCTCTACAGTAGTCAAAGCTTAGTGAACCATTAAAGGCAAACCAGCTCAATGAACCAGGCAGCAACAACAAAATAAATGTACAGTGAAAGCATGCCTAAGGCAACAACATTTTTTTTTCTCACTCCCATCTCTGCTACTGACTTTAACAAAGGACAAAAATGTCCAATAATTTATTTGTTGGCCTTCCTGTCTGGACTTCCAAGACTTCCAGCCAAATTTTCAGCATAGCCTCTTGGTTTGACAGTCTCTATTGTAAGTTTGGTCTTATGTGAAGGTACTGCTTACTTTCCATTCCATTTCACCAGATGATGCATCCAGGATGAATTTCTACCTCTGACAATGCTATTTGTGTGTGTGGGCCTAAGTGTGAGCATGTATATGAGGTATTTGCCTACTTACCACAAAAAAGTGAGTTCCATTTAAGACATTATAATTGCAGTTCTACTGCACTGACCAGAGTGGAAGACCTTCTTGGGTAACTTCAGAAAGCTGCAGCCTATAGTTTACTGAGCTTGCAACCTTCAAACCTAGGTCTTCTTTAGTCTGTTCAGTCCAAGCCTATCCCGTGTGGAAATGTGCCATGCAGGCCTGGTATATTTGTGACTATGATGGAAATTCCCTTTTTCAATAAGTTGCAGCTGTCATTAAGATTATCTAGAACTGACTGAACACAAAGTCATTGGTCAGCATGAGAATTTGTATCATATTTTTTGTAAACTTGCTGCCATTTCCATTAGGGAAAAAAATGTGCCTTTTGTCTGTGGGCATCCTATTTGAAGAACAAAAAAAATCCCATTACCTTATCTCCCAAAGTCATCAGCAGGGATGTACTGAGTTCTTTGGTTGTGAGTCCTTTACCATCCTTGAGAAAAATGGAATTGGATTCTACTGAGATGTACAAGAAAATGGACTTAACATATGAAATATGGGTGGGGTTTTATCAAAGCCTCTGAAATGGTGTTGAGATTTATCTCCATCTCTCTCACATGTAGTTTGCTAGTCACAGCCAGTTCCAAGGCTAGTCACAGCCAGTACCAAGGCTAGCCATCAGTGACAGTAGCTGCAGGAATGCTGAACAGTAGCTGGTGGTGCAGAGAAATTAAACTGCCCCAAAGAAGTTTTGCTCCTCTCTGAATTTCATTTCCCAAAGTAGTCAAAAAAGAAATTAATCACATTATTTCATAATGTAACAGATGAGCTCAGGTGAACAATAAGTTCTTCCTCTCTCCTGGGATGTCTGCAAGGTAGACTGGTATACCTATTTCCAATGTCTTTCCCATTCAGGCAGTGAACACCGGAGTTGTACCACTTCATAAAGACAGAAAAGACAATTTTAGCTGGTGAAGTTTCAGAGCTTGAAAATGCAGAGCAGATAGAGTCCAATGGCTCAAAATCAGGTAGCAAATACACTAATGCTGACTTTGCTATGATTTTAAAAGCTTCTTATTTTAAGCTGAAAGCCAAACATGAGAGGGAACATAGGATGCTGCTTTTGTGCTATGCTTTCATCTCTAGGGCTTCACAGATGATGCAATGGCAATTGATATGGAGATACATGACTTTTGGCATTATTGATCACGTCTGCACTATCAGACATGATCAATAGGCTAACTGGCAAATGTCTAATCCCAGCATGCATTAGGTTTTAGCAAGCTGCACGGTCAGAACAATCTGGGGTCACTTTTGGTTTTAGTTTAGGACAATTATGAGGGATTTATTGGGTTCTGTTTGTTAAATTAGTATTACCCAACAGCCTTAAGAAGATAAAAAATAAAATTCACAAACAAGTTACACTACTGTCAAATCTTTGTCTCAGTGTTCCCCATATTTTAAAGATGAATTTTTTTTATCCATGAGTCCCTTCTCTGCATGTTCTCACTTGATTTTTGACTTGAAGGACATCTGAGAACAACGTGGGGGAGTAACACAGAGCCAGCTGCTTGTGGCAAATAACTGAAAATATCAAGAGTTAGAAGTAAAAATAACAATGAGGCTACTGTGTTCCAGCTATTAGCAAAAAAGGCCAAAACTGAACTTTCACTGAAGTCAAAGCATTCCCCAAATAGGCCAGTGTACAATTTTACCTGGTGTGTATTTTTAGTTATTCACAAAATTTTATATAAACACTATCTACATTTATCAGGTACAATTACTTGCAAAAAAACCCCATGAGACCCAGTACATTTCCAGAAGATTACATGGGTATATTAAGTTCATATTCAAAAAATGAGTATTGTGCTTAATAATGTTTTTCAGAATATACAAAAGTGCATGTGAACATTACCCACAGTGTCAGTATTGTTCTGCACACAGCAGCTCTCAGAAAAAGCACAGGTAGCAAAACTTCATTTTCCCAAAATGCACTTCAATATATTTTAAGTATAAAAACCTAATTTAAAATAATGTCAGCATCTTTTGCCTGTAGAATATGAGGCTCAGCATCTTTAAATTATTTAAGAGTTCCTTAGAGAGTCAGTTGTGCTTATAATGTCAGATTTGCTCAAAGAAATGGAAAGAGCAAAGCAAAGTGTTGAATAAGGACTTCCTGTGTGATTTTACCAAGTTATTTTTTACTGCCTGTAATTGAAGCAGCATTCACACCTCACACCATTTTAGCCAAAAATATATGTTGTATAACTGTAACGTGTTTTACTTGGTTTTGTTTCTTTTTTTTTTTTTCCCTGTTTCATAAATAAACTAGCTCTACTGAACTGCTCTTTTCCCCACTGGAAGTCATTCACAAATAAATACAAGATCTATCAAGACTCAATTGAAAGTACACTTGTAAAGGGGCTTACAGATTTTTATGAATGTCTCCTCCTAAAATGAAAAATACAAACCATAAAGGAAAGAGTTTACTATTATAATCTCTGACATATTTTGTTTCCTTTATTGTGATAGAAGGACCAGAGCTAATACTCATAAAGCCACCTTAACAGTTTCTATTCAAGCAAATGAATATATTCAAACAAATAAATGACAGGACTTGTCACAGTTTGTCATTACAAGTGCATTTTCAAGATATAGCCAAAACCTTTATCCTAGTATCAGCCATAATACTACATTAGATGAAAATAAAGATTCTTGTTAGTGTTGTCTTTTTCATTTTTACGGGGTTATCTTTTTTTTTTTTTTTTCTAGGCATTTTGGAGACCTCTAGATGAAACCAAGTTTGTGTAAAGTGTGTTATATTTTCCCATGCTTAAGTCCCAATTTATAGCTTTTTTTAATGTCCTTCCCAGGCACCAGTGTTTTACTAGTAAAATAGATTAAGGATGTGAGAAATAAAAATTAGAAGAGTGCCAGGTACATAATTTTATTTAAATGCTCTATAAACTTGCCACTCTTAGTCTTAACTTAGGTATCTCTTCTAATTTAATGAGATGTCACAATTCCTAAAACCAGATGGAGAACTTAATCCATGTACTGAACTTGTCTTTAAAAGAACCATTCAGTTGTTGCAACTAGAAATCTGGCCTGCGCTTAATTGCATGAATTTACTGAGGAAAATTGGCATAGGGCTGCATTGCTGTTTTCTGCAGCTAGCTACACCATCATGCAGATCAGCAGCACCTCATGTGCTCTCTGCAACTGAGATATTTCTTATGTCTCTGTAATTAAAAACAAACAAACAAACAAAAAACCCGACCAATCCATCTTTGCTTTGAGGCTCTTTCAGTACTAATGAGGAAATTGAAGTACACAGAAAGCATCGATCATAGATAGAACAAGGAGAACAGGTCAGCTCCTACTTTACCTCAAAACACCTTGCACTGGCAGACCATGCACCGTCTGTGCCTGAAACACTTTGTGTTTGAACTAGAGCACAAGCTCCCTAGAGAAGCAGTGCATA
This sequence comes from Molothrus ater, assembly GCF_012460135.2. NCBI lineage: Eukaryota > Metazoa > Chordata > Aves > Passeriformes > Icteridae > Molothrus > Molothrus ater. The sequence goes on from NC_050511.2 coordinate 62,337,475, forward strand.
ACTTCATCTGATTTTGATCTGAGTTCAGTCACTATTGACTGTCTGTACACAACAAAAGGGATTGTACCACTCATAATGTTAATATTCTGCGAAGGATTTCTCATTAACTGTACAAAGAATGCTCCTTTTAAACAAAAACAAAAAACAAAAGAGACACCCTGAGTGTATTCACACAGTTCATATAATGACATTCAGTAATCACACCCTCTAACCCAAGGAGCTTTGGGCAACAGTCTTGGCCTCTGTGCACAGACCTCTCTGCTTTCACCCACAGGTTGCCAGGTGCCTTGCAGGTCAAAACTCAGCCAGGGCCACACTTCACCTCTGCTGAAGTACAGCCATTCCTGCAGACAAGAGCTTATCTCCAGGTCCACTATCCCCCTCAGCACCACTCAGCAGCTTAGCTCTGCATCTGAGGACTGTCCTTTACACAGTAAGCTGCATGCTGAATATTTTTAAAAGGATCTGGATATTGTGAATTACAGAGCAGCAGCAGGAGCAGAATGAAATTAAATGACAGAAATCTGTGTCATTGTTTTAAGTGCTATATACACCATGGATAAATTCTTCTACTATCTCTTCTCTTAACTTTTACTAACATGTTACGTATTCTGTGCCCAGTGAAGTGAAATGCAATCAAATAATTTGTTATGAAGGGTAACATTTTTTGCTGTATAGAGATCAGCCAACCCACAGCTGCCACAGGCTGCTAGATTAAGGAGGTGCTGAAGACCTAGTACATGGACCACTCACTCATGTCTTGCTCTCATTCTCTGATTTTAATACACAATTTGAGATTATGTTGTATGGCACTAAATAGCTCAAGGCAGACACTTAGCTTTAACCTTCCAGTTGTACATTGAAACCTTACAATAGAAACAGCACTTTATTCATGCAGAAGCTGGAAGTTGGGTAGATCTGAAATTATTCATTATTTCTTGGGAACAAAAATGTATCACATATTCCTGAATTCAGTTTGACCACTGTTTCTTGCTTCACACTTCAACTTCCTCCTTTTCCCTCAACAAATGATTTTGTAACACAGGAGAATTGGGAAGAATTAATCAGATGCCAACATTAGCCTTGGGCTATACTATTTTGCCTTTCCTTTTTTTTATCCCTTCCAACTTTAATTATCTCCTCTAAGTGTTGTGCCAGTCTCATCTGGCGCAAAATAGTGAAGCTACACTGAAAGCCATTGTTCATTTAGATAGCTATGGATTCCTTAGCCTTCATTTTCATGTCTGACTTCAGCTTCTGGAAGTTGCCATCTCCTCTACCCTACATCAGTATGCTGGCTGTGACACCACCTCCCTTGGCATTGCAAAAAGGATTCCTACTTGCAGCAGTGCTGGGACAGCAAAGGGGCCTTTGAAGTAAATTCAGGGATTCTTTCAAAACCTGCCTTTTTTTCAGAAAATATATTGATCGTTTTGGTAATAAGTTCAGTGACTAATTTATCTTGAGATTGCAGGGAAAAATCAGAGAGGAAACAAGTTAGAGATGACAGCAGAAGAAACATTTTGATTTACTCTGTTTCTTTGCTAACTTCAACTTGCTATTGCCATTTCTATTATTTTTATCTATCAAAGCAGAAAATTGCCATCTATTATTACACAATACAAAATAGCTTTTTCTTAGCTATTGAATATTAGCTATGTCATATTTTATATGTATTCATTTTAACAATGGTGTCAAAAAACCTTAAACATGTACTTGAAAATTTATTCAAAGTTTGAAGGCAAAGGAACTTTCAGTTTGAAAATGGCACTTGAAAAAGATTGCAAAACGTATGTGGAATTCCCAAAATGTCTTTTCAGAGGTCTCAATCAGCTACACCATGGTTAAGTTGAACTAATTTTGTTTATGTATAGCAAAACATCTTGAGAGATGCCAGAGCAATTTTTTTCTTCCCAATGGGAGAGCTTAAAAGTATTAAATGAATAAGAAAATCCAACATGTAAAAACTGCACATTTTGGAAGCCATCCAATTTTAAACTTGGTTTTAGGCTGGAACAGATATATGAAATCTCCCAGTGGTAGTTTTAAGATTTGAGTTTACAAGATATACTCTAATGACCTCATATCATAGCTCAATGTTTAATGAAAATAATTATTTCCCATATTCAAATTAATCTATTTCTAAACTGTGCACAAAAGTCAGAAGATTCCAGGTAATCTCTCTGAGTTTCACCACAGAGTGAAATAGAAATTTTTTAATGTGCAATACACATTAGGAATCACAATCTTTAGCAAAGAGCACCACATACTGATTTCACAGATTGCAGAGCACATAACACAGAAAAAAAGAGTGGGGAAGGCAATGCCTCTCTGTACACAAACCCTTCCTGTTTAAATGAAACAGTGAGCATAAACATGCATAAGGCCTCTCTGCCTAGGACTTGATTACATCTGCATCTCCAAGCACTAGCATAAGTTTTATTCAGCATGCCTGCAAAAAAGTTGTGATTTTGAAATAGGTGAGGAGAAACACATCAAAATACATAGTTTGATTTTGCTTATGAAAAAGCATTTTAAACAGCTTTTTTTTTTTTGTAAAGGAACTTTTTTCCCAAGAATATACCTGTGAATAAATTCTTCCCCAAAATCCCAAAATGTGTCTTTGGTTTTGTTTTCTAGGAATATTATCTTATCCATAAGATTCTGTGCCTTTCAGATAGCTCTATCTATCTATCTATCTATCTATCTATCTATCTATCTATCTATCTATCTATCTATCTATCATCTAGCTAGCTAGCTAGCTATCCACATATCGTTTTTAATTTTTTTAATTCTGAAACTTGTAATGGAAAACTCTTTCAGAAAACCGGTGGCAGGAGAGGAATCCTACTGATTCCTCACTTCTGTGACCTCAAGAGGAAAAAACCCATTTTTCCTTTTTTTTTAAATGAAATTCATATATATATATTGTCTAAGATATTTGTTTTCCCTTCATGCTATTTGTGCAAGAAATCTATTAATAATATGCCAGTACATTTCATAATTAGTCTACAATTCCTAGCATAACAACATTACCTTATTTTTTAAGTCATCTTTGTGGGACTCTCAATCAACTTTTGGTCTTCGTTGATGTCTGGATCTTTCTTCAGTTGTACAGTAGGTATTCTGGAGATGCCTACCACAATCTCTGCAGCATTAAACAAACTGAATCTTATGGGAAATATACTGAACTATGCATCTTTCCTGAGCACACTCACCTTCCACAGCTTCACTACCTGGGTGAATTACTGTAAAACCTTGTTTGTGCTGGTAATACTTTTCTCTTTCTCTTACTTTGCCAAAATGGTGTGCAAACAATTTGTAATAGTGGTTCTCATGAGTACACACACACACACACACACACACACACACACACACACACACATATGTATATATATAAAGTTCCTCAAGATCATCCAGTTCTTTCTATGTATCCTGATACATCTACCTTTTAATTGTATTTAAAAAACCATCAAGATAATGCCCAAAATTTGTTTTTGATTCACTCTGTTCAGATTTTAAAATCTGAAAAAAATTAAAACATTAAAACTGTTGCTTATTCTGCAGAAAACTCTTACTCCTGGTTCAGATTTTGATCCCTTATGTCTAACCTAGATAATCATTACCCTTTTCATGCTATAATGTTTTTACCAATGCCCAGATTGCAGATTGGACATTATTGCAGTTTCTTCACCTATAATTTTGTGAAAAATCAGTAAGGTAAAATTGGAGTCCTCTGTGACAAAATATCTTTTCTGCAGAGGATAGTTTTTCATTATAAGTATCTGATACCGTAAGTTCTATTTCACATATTACATGTCTGGAAATATTAATACAATTTTTTTTCTCTAAGCCTTCCTACAATCCTGTCATGACAGAAATTAGCTGAAGAGTCTTTATCATAAAGTGCTATTTGTCAGGCTCAGAGAAAAGAATATGGGACAGGTCTCAGTGGTATGAAAGATTGTGAAGAATTAACAACATACTGTACATGTGAATTTTATAGTTTATGTTATGGTGTCCTGTAGAGGCTTTGTGCATGTTATACAAAGACATAAATGATGCTTAAAACAGATGAATAGTATTTTCTAAGTTATGAATGACCTTAGAGGTAACTACTCAGTTTATGTAAAGATTTCCTTTGATGAAGATGTTTCTGTAAAAAGCAAGTAGTGCAAATACCGTGGAATATTAATAGCTGAGAGGTTTTTCTGTATTTTAGTGCAATCATCTGTTTACTGAAATGAGGATAAAACATATTTGCCTTTTTAAAAACACCTAAACACTATAAAACTTGGGAATAACTTATCTGTTCTGAGAGTGAGAGTACAAACAAGCTTCAACTGTTAATAAAACTGTTAATAAAAATTTAACATGAAATACTGAACTATGCCACATAATATTGAGAAGAACGACAAGGTACAGGATGTGGTACTCTCTGTTTATTTACACTTGTCTCATCAAATACACGGCAAGCTCCTTAATATAAGTTACAGTACAGATGACACTAAGATATATTGAATCCATACCTTTTGAGTGAGATACTGTTTTCTGATTTTGAACCTTCTTCTACAGCAACAAGACAATTTAATGACTATAATGCATATAGGAAAAAAATAAAAATAAAAATATTTTTCTGTCTTTGGTACCATAGGATCTTTTTTCCTATTAAATATTTGACAACTGACACTTAATTCAAGCAAGTATAATTCTGTGCTGATAAAGCATGCATTTTTTTCAGGACCGGAATCACATTCTGGAGAAGGACACAGTTTAAGTTTTTTCCTCTTAAATAGTCACTAATGTTGTAATTTTAGAGTTGATTTTGCCCCACTGTATTTTCATTATATTCTCAAGGTATTTTAGCACCTAATAATATCTGCTTGGTAGATTTTCAGCTTCAACCAGAGCACAATGTGCTGAGTCTGAAAGAGAGACATCCTTCTTTCTTCTGGGGAAACCCCTTATTTCTGTTTGTTGGAGAAATTCCTTCCATAAACAACACTAAGGAAGATCCACTGATTTAAAATAGTGCTTTCTATTGGCTAAAGTACAGCTAATTGATGCAAGTTCTTGTTTCTCAAACAAAGGTTTTTAAAACAATTTTGATTCACAGTATGGCAGATTTTCTACAGGGAATGGTTATCTAGTGGTGACTACCATGTTACTAGCTTTTATTTTCTTTGTTATGCACTACTTCTAAACTTTCTATCATTGCAATCAGTAGGTTTCCCACAATCTCAAAATTATTCATCTTCAGTGATCTGTTGGACTGAGGCCAGAATTCCCGTCACTTGCAGCAGAAGGAGAATAAGGACATAAGTTATTATGCTGAGCTCTTGATATTTAGTGAGTATAGTGCCTTGTACAGCTGCAGCTTCTGCTTTCCACAGGTCTGCAGCTTGCATGTTTCTTCCCCCACATCAGGACAATATTATCATCCAGCCTGCTTTAAAGGATTTCTTTTTCATGAAACCAGTATAGGAAACAACTATGGCAGTAAAAGGTACAGTTGTTCAACACCTATTTCTTCTGCAAGCATGAGAGCATCTTGTTATGCATGACACTTCATCAGCCTTCTGATAACATAGAAGACAGAATATTGATGTAGTGCATAATATCCATTAAAATCAAAAAAAACTTGGATACCCCAAGTTTCTTGATAGAAAAAAAGATGAGCATCTGGTACAGTAATAGAATTTTTCATAGGCTTATCAGAATTAACCAACATGGGATAATTTTTAATTCTGTGCTATAAGGCCTTTTATTATTTCTCAGAATTAATTATAAACCAGGATCAGAATATCATGACAATGCACATTTGGCTCCAAGTTTAGACTGCATGACCTGATTTAAATATCCTCAAGAGACCTGTTCGGTGCTGAGCATTTTGAAAATCTGAGCTTCTCATATAGGTATCTACTTTATCTACACCACGATCATCAAATTTATCATTTTCCTGTTCAGTGAATTGTGCCCCAGAATCACATTTCTAAAGTACAACTGAATTTCCTCTGACTTTCAGACAATGGAGATTTTTGCTAGCCGAAGGGATATGCTGTACTTATTAAGATGAAATGTATATTTGGGAATACAAACAACACCATTAATATTTTGAGTAGTTTTGTAATACAGGAATTTCTGCTGACATTAAAAGCCATACTAAATTGCTACTTGGTTTATTTTGAGAATACCTGTCTAATATAACAAAAGATGACTTTGATGACATCATAAATCTGAAACATGAAAGCATTAACAAAAACTGCTTCATAAAGAGTAATCAGCCTTCTGTCAGTGAAGGTGTTCAGACATGGTAATATTTCAAGCTAAACACACTGGACAACTTCACATCTTTCTAACCAGCAGTGCTGCAAAATTGATAGTAATGAATATATAAGCTTAAAGAAGAGAAAGAGAGAAAATTTTATTTTTTGTGTCAATATATTCCATAATAAATATTTTAGGACAGGGAAATATTACACACCTTGTTAAATCCTGCAACGTCTGAGAGTCTGCCTTCCCTAGTTGTTACCAAGGAACTTTTGTTCTGTGTATTGTCCAGTCCTGTAATTTCTTTTTGCAAATGTGATATTTAGTTCCATTTATCCAATGAAATCAGTCACATTAGGATCTTAGTGTTTTTTAAGACACAGAGGAGCTATACTCTGCATTTCTTTTCATAAATTATTTATCTTTCTGCAGGGTAAAGCACTTCACATGTTCCATTCTTTCCCCTCTAAAATGCATAGTGGGCCTTGTAAAATATGAAGCACCTGGAAAAACAGACTTAATTGTAGGTAGGATGGTAGTCATTTTCTTGTGGAGGTGCCTGCAGAAAAGCTTAGAGAAATGTTTTTGAAGATGATATTCCTGTTCAAAGCCAGTAGATTCAAAACTGTCATGTACTTTTGAAGGTCTAGGATCACTTTCATCACAAATTCCTTAAAATATTTTTGGCAGTAAAGATTTTAGGAAAATAAAAAATGAAGAATCTTGTTTTCAGGCAGTTTCTACTTAGATCAGCATAACTCCTATTAATTACACTCCACTCCTAATTACAATCTACAATTACAAAAAAAATGAAGTGGTTTTTTTCCTGGAAAATATTCCAAGATATGTATCTCTTTGGAGGATTGAGACTATCAAAAGTTCTTTGCTTCAGTTAGGGTAATGCTCCCTTATAAATAATGTCTTCATAATACATACAGAAAATAATGTCTTCATAATACATACATAAAAGGTCTTGCAAGAACTTAATGGGACATACAGCAACATAAATTCTGTTTCTGATTACAGAATCAAAGAAGAGGTATACCTAATGTATTAGAATCTAAAACAAAGACTCTGAGGAGACAGAATTTTCTCATTGAAACTACTGGAAGCAAAAATATTTCCTATTATTTGCATGTCATTTTCATATTGTTCCATTCTCCTGTTTCTCTTTGCCACTCTGACCTCCCCCTGCCCTGGCCTCAGTCAGTTTACAGAAGATTTGGTACATTATGAGGGAATTGAGGTAGCCAATGAAGAAATATTTGACTCACAGAGATGAGAGTGTGCAGGTCAAAAATAGAGAAAACACTTGTGCTTGGAAAAGGAATGTAATAATCTAGAACAACATAGCTTTGAGTGTTATTTATATGGAAAATTTGCAGTGTTCTCTGGATTATTTGGATGCAATGGAAGTGATAGGTAGACTGGGGTTTGCAAAGTTGGCCAATAGCTCTCATGGTGAAAACTACTCTGGCAAAACAGTTTTATATTGATCATATCCATGCATCGTGCAAACCTCTGAGATTAAAAGTTATGGGACCAAAGTTGTTGGTCCATATTTACAAGTCTGATAGCAGGCTCTTTGTGGTTTAAAGGTCACCATGAATAGTGCATACACTATAATTGAAAGCAAGCAAAATGAAAAAGGATGAAGGGCACAGAATTACTTCAAGTCTTGGGTGCTATGGCAAATCATCCAGCTCACCTTCATGGTGTACTCTAGACAGCAACCACTAGAGAGCACCTAGTTACAACAGCATGAGTACCTGTGCTGAAAGGAAAATGCACTCTCATTAAGTAAAAAATGAGAAATACTTTTTCTTTATTTCTTAGATCTCAGGATTTTGTGAGCCAAATAGTACTCCAAACACACTCACACACTAAGAAATATCTTTTAAAAAGGGCAAGAAAACAATTTTTTAATCACTTTCAATATTAATCATTTCCCCAGCCAGCTGGAACTTTTTACCAGGTGTAGATTATAGCTCTGGAAGGTCTAGGACTCATGGTTTCTTTCAGGTTGTGATTAAAGCTACTTGTATGAAAACCATGGGAAAAAGTCTTCCTCCATTGATATCAGGGTCCCATGAAAGGTGGAGGTCATGGAATGTATATTCAACCCTATAGTGGTCAACTATAGCCTTTTACCTATTGCAACAGCTCATCAAAATATCTGCGTGGTATGGGATGTATGGCTGACCTCCGCATAAGGCACTTAACAGGCTTGTGGGATTTTCTCTGTTGCTTCCAGTACAGACAGCCAGAGTCTGGACTAGAATTAGTAAAGGTACCAGCTGGACATTCCTGCTAATTGGTTTAGATGCTTCTTAGTGTCTTACTGAGACATCAGGATGTTTAGACTCCAACTTTTCAGTTTGACAGGCAATGGTGTTGGAAGGCACTTGTTGTTTTCCTGCTTTCTTGTGTGATGAAAGGCAGCAGCAGAAAGAAGCCTGACTCATGCCTTTATTGTATAACAATATCTACCTGTATTTAATAACAAACACAAACACTTCCAATCAGTTTGCTGCATGAGTAGAAGACCGTTCAGCCATATGTCTTCATAAAATCCCAGTGGAGCACTTGAATCATTATTACTTCCACACACAAGATCATCATTAACAAATTTATATCAGACAAAAACTTGTCTGGCAACTGAATTTTAACTATAATTTTAATTTTTACAACATCTTTATTTGTGATGCACTGAAATAAATCATTCTGAGAAAAATAAGAAGGATCTGCTTTTTAAGACTTACTAGTTATGCTCATCATAGGATATGACTGAAGTTTAGCTGGTTTATAGAAGATAAAATTCACAAATTACTAGAATTTAATATACTTAATTAAGAAAAGTCCAGCCTAAACAACATCAGTTTTTAAATACTTCTGGCATAATTGCAATTTTGAGATAAACTGAAATGGAAATTAGCTAGAAAGGTGGTATCAGTTGGACCAGTATCCCTAGAATATTTAACCTGTAAGCTAAAAAAAAAAAAAAAAGACAAAATCCCATTCAAAATTTTTGTGACAAAACACATTGATTAAGAATACTGCTAAAAGAACTGACAGAATATATTTCAAAGTTAATTTGTGTAGAGCACTTCAATTATTCTAGCTCTCTTCTCCTTTGTTTTTTAAATTCAGACTTCAAATATTTCAAAATTCCTGATAAATGCTGAGCTGATATCTGTGCTACAGAGATAATCCTGAAAGGATGTGCAAACCCAGTAGCAGACAGACCTGCTATGTGTGCAGAGCAGACCTGACCAGAGTAGCCATTGGGAAAGCTGCTTCCCAAGGTGTGCTTCCTGCAGGGGCAAAATCATCTCTTGCCCATGGTCTTCTTGCAACAGTGGTACAACACTGTACAGCCCAGATGAATGCCATTGCCTTGGAAACATCATTAGACATGGGTGTCACAGGAAGGAAAAACAACTGTTTTTCTCTGCTTCGAGCGTGAATCCATTATTTGGGGGCCCTGTGAAAGCTGCTCTAGATCTCACTCCATGTTTAAAGCTTTAGCCTGGCTGCTGTGACTGAACACTGTGCCCAGTCTTTCTCCTGCTTCTGTTCTCCAGTACAGCATTGCACCTGGAAAAATGCAGACTTTTCCCAGCCTTCTCAATGTACTTTTGGCAGCATTATGCCTTCACAAACATAACAGGTGCAAACCTAAGTTACCCATACCTAGGGGATTTTGATTCATGCACTAGGACACTCTTGTGTGCATTGAGACCTTCATCCCTGGAGAGGCATTACTGTGATGTGTGAACCAAAGAAAAAGCAAAAGGAGGAAAGTGAAAGAGCAGAAAATAATCCCACTGAACAGCTGAGGCTTGTTGAGATGAGCACACCTGTCTGAATTCAAAACAGAAGAAAAGAAGAAAATAAAAAGAAAATCAAAAATATTAGTAAAAATAACAGAGTGTGAATAGATGAGCAATGATAAACAGTAGGAAGCCTAAAGGTCCATAACACTTAATTTTTTTGCCTATATACAGTGAAAACTGTGGAAACCAGCAAAGGAGAGATTTGAAAGGAAACTATGAAGGAAAGTATTCTCCCAGGGTCCGAACCCCATAAGCTGACACTGTACTGCACAAATGCAGACCTGCACTTCCTTACAGCAGCCAGAGAAACATTAAAAATGGTGATTCTGCTATGTAATTTGAACCCTTTTCAGGTATGTAGTTCACTGCTCAGTGGGTGATCCCAGCCTGTTCCCTTTGTTCCCTTTGTGTTTACCAAGTCTGAAGGCTCCCTGAAGATTAGAAGGTAGGTGTTACAAAATGAGAGCCTTCAGTGAAGTTCAACAGGTTTACTATCAACAACCCTTAAACAAATACAATGTTTTGAGATTGTAAAGTGGGGATAATTTCTGTTTCCCATTAACAAAACGATCCACCAAATTAATTTTTCAAATACTAAAATGAAAAACAAATATCTGAACATTAAATTCTGAAAATCTTGGTGTTTGTATTTTTCTGTGTGTCTGGCAGCTAAGTTGAGGACTGTAGTTTCAAATACTTTCAGCTATTAATTACGTTTCTAACAATATTCTGGATCAAACACTCTGCAGTGAATTTGTGGTTCAATTTCTTTTTTAGTATGATTACAAACTGTAAACAGCTTCCCTTTTCCCTAAAGATTATATAACTTTATAAACACAGAGAGGAGGGGTGAAAGATGTGGAAAAAATAAAGAATTTATTGAAGTAGAAATAAAAAAAGGAATGTTTGATATGATTAATAATGACTATATAACGGGTTTCACTGGGATATGGAAATGCATTCCATGAAGACAGCAAAAACCTGTGTGAAGGGGCTCAGAGAAAGGCAACCTCAATCTATTTTTCTTTCCCATATCCTTGGTGGTGTTGTCTTCAAGCCAGGCTGTAAGGGCAACAAATAGTGGACTCAGGTCACCTGGATGTCTCCTTAGGATTTAATGTGGTTAAAGGACCAATTAATGGTCTGATTTGTTTCATAGGGTGATGGAGAGAATAAAAAGTAGTAGGGATTCCATGTATCCAATTCTTGTGAATAGAACACAGGTATAATTGAGAGACATTGTTGAGAGACACTGTTGACATTTAATGAAGGTGCTTCTTCACAATATTTAATTTCATTCATCTTTTGTTGAGCGCTTTCACCTTATTAGTGCTTGTCCAACAGACTCTTGAACATCTGACAGCCTGTTGGGTTAGACAGCCTCTAGAAATTTGCGTTTGCCTGTGACAGCAGTGGGTGGGCCAGCCTCAGGAGGCCAGAATATCTCACTTGTGTCAGGTGCTCCAGTTTTTGTAAGATCCTCTTATGAAAGCTGTTTTAGGACAGAAAATTACATTGTACTAGAAAGCAAATATTTTTGCTAATGGAATAAATTTAGGTGGAAAAATATTTAAATCTTTAGAATTCTGCTTAATGATCACTGTCCTTGTTAGCTGCCCTAACTTGTGATCCTGCCTCATTAAACCTGTCTCAGATCTGTTGAGACTTCTCCAAATCCATATAGAAGTCCCAAAGCCCATTTCCCCCATCTCTATCACTGAAGATTGCTTTTGAGGCAGTTCAAACAGAGGTTTGGGCAATCTGCTTCTTGTGTATTCTGGGATGCATTAGTTTGTTTAGATGGTAGTTTTATTCCAGATTCCTTTTGATTTTGAAAGTAGTCTCCCATAGTAATTCAGAGGACAGTTTTCTCGATTCCCCAATCTAACTTTGCTAAATTTAGTAAACAATTTTATTTCTTAATGAGTATAGATTGGTTGCATATTTGTTTTGACTATTTCAAAGCATTTTATGACATTTTAGTAAACCCAATAAAAGAACCAGCAAATATATATATATATATATATCCCTCAATTAAGTAAAGATTTTAATTTTTTTTTTTTGAGAAATTAGGCCACACTGGATTTTATATAAATTCAACAGAAGAATGCATTCTCTCACTAATACTTCATTAGAATTTGGGTAATACCTTGGGATTACCCAAAATCAAAGATTGCAAACCTGTCATACGACTAAAATCATATTTATTTTCACAAAAATTTTAGCAGTGACATGTCTGTGCTAATATATCTTTTTCCCATAATGGGAGCTATATGCCAAAAATACTCTAAGGACAAAATCAATACTAGCTTAACTATTTTAAGAAGACATAACAATAGATGAACAAGTTGTTTATGACACATTTTTCTTCCATGGTTTAATATGATATATGTATCATAGGTGCTTTTTATCATGCAGAGTTTTATTATTAAGAATTATTTCAAGTAATTTCAAGGGGACTGAGAAGGAAGGCAGTTACTTTCCACCAGGTGCATGTGAAATTTTTATTTATTTCTAAGCTTTTATTTTCTTCCATCTAAAGTTTTCATTATGAAGGCTTTCAGAAGAAAGTAGTCAAATTATTTTCCTATTTTAAGCTCCTTCATCAATCTTTGTATGATAGTGATTAACCCCTAGTGCTTCTGTTTTAGCTTAAAATATTAATGCTTTAATATTTGAAATGAAATGTTCTTGGCCTTTTTGTGCACCATGTCTTATGGTGTTAAAAACCATAAGACAAACTGCAAGTCTATTAGTGATTGTGTCAAGGGCTTTGGCACAAGTGACTGTATGACCACACATGCTACATTTGAAATATTTGTTTAATACCTTTACTGACTAGAGCTTTTTTTAAAATGCAAGATTTTCACTGTTGTGTTCTTGAAGTTGTCATATCATACCTAAAAATCCCTTTCATTCAAAAGCGTTTATACAAAGAAAAGCAAATAAATATTTTGTGATCCTTTAATCTTTCATATATTTATCAATAAGTAGATTGTTCCCCTCTTTCAAGCTAGGCCATTTCATTATCAATTATGCAAATCTTTGCCTTAAGTAATACCATAAAGGAACTTCTAAGGGAATCAGGAGCAGAGCATGGCTCATTAAGATCTCCCATAACTACTAACCTTGTCAGTTTTTAATACAGGCTGGCTCCCTTAGCCTCACCAACTTGAAATGCAAGCAATCCTTATATCATCATTTATCTTGAAAATCTAGCCCACAACTGTACTTTCCAATTCTCTCATCCAGAAATGTGTCAGAATAATTCACACTTGCTTCTATCACTGCCTTTGACAATTTGTTCCATTATTCAGTAATCCTCGGCATAAAGAAATTCTGTCTGAACTGCTTATAGATTAATCCTTTCTTTTAGATCTATCTATTATCTCTGGTTTTGTGTAAATTATTATCTCAAATAGTGCCTTAGTGACAGTCTGGTTCTCTTCCTTCATGATTTTACATGGGCCTAATTAAGACCTCATTCTGCTAAGATCTATGCTCTCTGTGTGTTTGAATTCAGATATTTTTAACTTCTTTCACCAACAAATGAAAGTGCCTTTTCTTTTTCATCTCTTATGGAAAAAAGCTGACAACAAAACCACAATATGAGAATAAGAGGTGGAGTCTTGTTTACATCAGTTCAGCAAAGCAAAGCATATGAAAAAGCCCTCAAGTCTGACAAAACATCTTAGCACACAAGGAGTTTTCTGGCCTGGTTTCTCTTAATAAAGTTATGACAAAAGGAGATTTTCAGGAATATCTGTTCTCCACTACACTGCTTTAGTGAGCTGGCAGAAATGAAGGTACTTGGTTTCATCTCTGTTAGTATCAACAGGACTTATAAAGATTTTATGACAGGTGTTTTGTCTTTCTGCAGTAATGGAAGTAGTAAATTGGTGCTCTACTGTTTTCTGAACAGCCCTCCACTTATTTTTCTATTGCTATATATTTTTGTGCTGTATCCAGATGTCAAAACAATGACCATAGAGGGGGTGGGGGTGAAAGAAGTAAGTTAAGCACTCAACACAAATATGGATTAGTGGGTTAGCTTGATGGGCTGCCTACTTGCATAAATCTCTCTATATATTTGTTTTGCTCCCACTAAGACTTTGTTTACTCAAATAGATTCTGCATTATATTGGTTTTGATTCATCATTACTTCATAAGCTGCTTTGAGATAAATTTACAGACCTGAATGGTCTACATAAAGCCAAAGTTTCTGCAATTCTTTAAAAACATTGGACATCAATGTTATACTTGGTCAGCTCTACTACTGATTTTCCTGGATAAGGAACATTGTCAGGAATCTCTGCTGATGCTGTCTTCTCTTTTATTATAGTACTTAAAGTTTGTATTGCACTTTAAATAAATGAAACACAGACTTTTGATTCTTCTGCCTACAGTTATCCACTCCTTGAGAAATTCTGCTTGGAGAATCTTTATGGAAAGTGTTGCATCATCTTGGGCTTGTTCTGACTTGGTAATTAATTGCACAATGTTGACTGTGATAATGCTGCTATCTATTTATAGATTACCTGAGGTAAGGCTCTCAAAAATACACCTCTTTTTTTTAATCCTGAATGGCAAAGATAATTGACATCGATACTCCACAGACACATTCCTTATTGCAACCATCAATTTTGTGCAATATCTGCTATTCAATATTTAGTTTGTTCTAACTTTAGGTTACAAAAATATTGAATTTTTTTTGTTAAGATGAAAAATTCCTATGTTTTATAAAGAAAGAGACATCATGTTTTAATTTGTCATTAAATGTTCAAAAGGGATTCTTAATGATTTGTCAATTCCACAGCACTATATGCAAACTTTTTACTTTTCTGTAATACTTCACTTCTGCTTGAGAGTTGCATGTTTTGGTGAAGTTTTTGGGGTTGATAAAAAAAAGAAAGAAAGCAAAGGAAAATGCCCTTTCTCCCACCCAGAAAAAGTATCTCATGTCTTGCCCAAAATTTTGATTTTTCAACAAATGCCTTTTCTATTAACTCACAACAAAAAAAATCCCCTTCTTTTCTATAGCAAGATTTTTATTTCTATCCTGTGCCATAGGTGTACATTTTATTATATTTTTATATATAATATTATATATACATTATATTATAATTATATAATTATAGAATACAATATATTATATTATTATATAATTATATAATTATATACTATCTATTATACTATAATAATAAATATATTATATTTTTTCTCCTTCTTGGTTTTCTGGCCAACACTAATAACATTTGGTCTTTTCATTACAGTGAGTGGAGGTTAGTGGTGAGTAAAAGTAATTTTTTTTCTGTGTAGAAGTATGAATCTAAAGAAGTCCAAAAAGTTTTCAGCCTAAAAACTTTCTAACCTAAATTCAGAAGACATGTTGTTATTATTAATGTTTCAGGAAAAAAAGACAACAAACCATGGAAGTTTAGTACATGGAAAGAAAACAATTTTATTGTTTTCCATTTCTTTTCCTTTTTGAACACCCGAGAGGTTTTTTATTTTGATTTTTCCTAGTTTTAGATTGAACATTTGAAATACAGTAGTTTAAGATTAATGCATTTTTAAATTATAAAATCCTCATTTTTCATTTTAGAAAAACTATTTGGAGGAAATGTTACTTAAAATTTCTTCAACTGAAAAATTAGTCTTAGTTGGTTTTTCTCTGCTAAGAAAATCCTAGCTCTATTTAATTGACTAAAACAGTTTTCTACCAAGCCTCCACATTTTGCCAGAAGAAACAAGCATGCTGTGTAAAACTGCTCAGTAATTTCATACTTACAGGAAGTGGAGAAAGAGAAAAAGAAAATTGCCCTGCAGACCTTTCATTCCTTTGTAATATTGTCTGTGAATCTAAGCGTGTTTTCTTTCCTATTTTTTTGACATGAATGTGTTTCCCTGCTGACTCATCTTTTCAGCTGACATATTTGAAAAATGTATTTTAAACATTTTCAAAACTTCCTGCATTTTTAAAATTTATTGTGCCCTGTTCATGTCTAAATAAACAGATAGGTGGATGAGGGGTGGACATACACTTATATAAATACTCATGGGATGTCTGCACTTTCATCATCCTACTTAAATATTTTATATTTGTGCTAGACTGATTGTTTCCTTTAATCCCTTTGTGAAGCAATATATTGCAGATCTTTTTACTTCCTGCTGTGCCTACTATTAAATAACACAATTTTTCTTCTAACTTTCTGTTTTCTGTAAGGACTATCCTACCCAGGTCTTCTTGCTTTCTGATTTCATATTGTCCACAACTTTTTTTGCAGTCATTCTACAGCATTGTCAAAAGATCATAGACTCACGATCTTAAGGAACAAAACAAACTGGAATAAACCACTTAACAAATATTTAACTTTTTGATAATATTTCCACATTACTTTTTTCCACCTTTCATTTTTCCATGTGCCCAGAGATGTGATAAAACCACCTACCTAGGCACAGACACGAGCACACTCACACATCTCATACAGATACACAGTGAACTGAGGGAGATTTCAATCAGAACACAACCATTCTGATACAATAATGAAATTATATTTGAATCAGGATTTTCTGAAGTTTCTGCCTGTGGACAGTGTTTCCAAATTTACTGCAAGGCAGTTTTTTGTGTGTGCACTTTAAACCTAGAATTTAATGGGTTTCTGTCATTGAAGAAATGAAGCATATGCCTGCTCTCTTCTCCATTAGACATTTTCATGTCTATGCTGTTACCTGCTGGCCCAAACACTTTATGCAGCTATGTTATGGATCTTGGGCTACTGCACTCTTATTTGACTAGAGCATTTTAGGGAAGCTAAGAAAATAGAACATTATCCGTTGTCTCAACTATGAACAGCAGAAGAGTTGTGCTGCAATATTTTTTTTTCATCAATGAGATGAGGTCTGAACTTATTGGTAGTAAACATACTCCTGTGATATTTTCCAAATGCAGCTTTAGCATAACTACCCCTCCCCAGTCACAATACAATTTTGCTTCTGTAATCACTTTCCCCAGGCACTCCCTCAGGAGGTAAAACCCTACCCCCTCCTGGGCTGAAGTAGCTGGCATGATAAGAATACCAAGGAGATGCTCTCCCAGATGCTTAACTTGACACAGTTCTGTTGTTGTTTTACTTTTTTCGTTTTCCAGCTCTTTTCTTCTCAGGAGAAGCCTTGGTTTTTGTTGTTTCTGTACACCAGATGGACCAAGGATATGAAAATCAGCATTTTGAAAAATTTATCTCTGCTTAGTTATTTCTGTGGGTACATTAATAGAAGTACAGAATCATAGAATAGTTTGGGTTGGAATAGACCTTTAAATGGCATCCACTTCCAAGCCTGCTGCTACAGGAAGGGACATCCATCCCAGGTGAGAGCATTGGTGTTCCCAATGCCCACAAACTCCCAAAGGCTGGCTCTTGTGTGGTGCAGAGCACCTTCAGCTGTCATCAGTCAGACTTGCAGCAAACTGCACGGCACCCATGAAACTGAAGGTTATGGAGCACAAGTCTTATAAGGAGTGGCTGAGGGAGCCAGGACTGCTTAGCCTGGAAAGGCGCCTCATGTGGAAACCTTACTGCTCTCTACAACTGCCTGAATGGAGGCTGTGGCAGTCAGGAGGTTGGCCTCATCTCCCAGATAACAAGGACAAGAGGAAATGGCCCCAGGTTGAATCAGGTGAAGTTGAGATTGGATAATAAACAAAAGTTTCTTGGTTGAAAGTTTGTCAGGCATTGGAAAAGGCTTCCCAGGCAAGTAGCTGAGGCACCATCCCTGGAGGCATTTGTAAGTTGTGTAGATGTAGCACTTAATGACATGGTTTAGTACTGGAATTGACAGTGCTTGGTTTACATTTGAACTCTGTGATCTTAGAGGTCCTTTCACACCTAAATAAGTCTATGATTCAACTCTAAATGTTCTGTGCTGCCAGGCTGGGGCCCAACAGAGCTATTAGGAAATATTAGTTTTCTTTCCAAAGTCTTTATTTCTTGCTTACAATGTGTTTTTTATCATGAAACAAATTTTGATTGAAGGTAAATAAATGAAAATCTGAAAAATAAAAAAAAATTGAAGGTATAAAATGTTATTCTGTGCACAGCCTTCTAATACATGTAGCAGATATATTAACATTAGTATTCAGATCTGTGGAACAAAACATTATTAAAGCAACTGAAGAGTTTTTAATATTATAAATATGTATGACTTTGTAGCATAGTAAGGAAATATATTCTGGTCAAAGCCCTCCTAATGCTGAACATTCTAATAAAACTTACAGCATTTTAATACAAGTGCTATAAATTATCCACTTTAAAATTAGATAAAAACTATTTGAGAAATAATTATGGGTATATGTTCACTAGACTGGAGTTGGAGGACTGAGAGATAAGGGCATTAGGTCAAGTCTTTCAATCTGCCTCCAGATACTCACTTCCACTATAATACCTATAAGCACATTATGGCAACAGAATCTCAGTGTTTAGAGAATTCTAATTCATTCCCACTCTCTTGCTGCTAGACAGTCATTCTTTGGCAGTGTACAAAAACACAAACACAGAATTTGAGCATACTCACCGCATTCCTCTCTTGCCCCTTACTGCTGCCCATACTTTTGCCTTGTCTTCAGGCTGCCTGCTGAAGGCAATCAGCATGCAAGACTTACCAAGCAGCTAGTAAATGTTGATTCAGACTGCAGTATTTACTTAATAATAGCATTGCTTTATCCTTGCTTTTAAGTTAATCACAAACAAACCTCCTTCAATCCTTGCCAGGAAGCCTCCCATAAGTCCACTGCAAATCATAGACATAATCTGTGTAAATAATTAATCTGCTTGAATCTTATGCTAGCAACACCTGCACCAACACTGATTACCAGATATGTAATTACATTTTGTTTGTGTTTAAATAGATTTGCCTCTGCTTTCTGTAGTGGAAAGTGCTTCACCTCCCCAGTGATCGAGGGCAGAATTTCTTGACCTCCATTTGGTTCCCTGATGTGAGTGGTCACTGAGGTAAACAAAAGTGATGTCAGACCACGAGGTTGTACCTTGTTTACTTCCTTCTGAAGTTAGAGGTCAATGAGCTGATCAACAAGGGACAAAATAAACATCTCACAAGCTCTAGTAATAACAAAAAAAGGGATTGTTCTTTTGTGACTCCACACTGTTTTCCATTGACTCAGAAATTACCACATAACTGAATTCTGTGGTGGATTGACTTTGGTTGGTGCCCACAAGCTGTATTGTTACTCCTTTTCTTAGCAGTATAGAGGGGAGAAACAAAGACAGAAAAAACCTTGTGGGTCAAAATTAAAACAATTTATTAAAGCAAAAGCAAAGGCCACATGCAGAAGCAAAAGAAAACAAAATATTTATTCTCTACTTTCTACTTTCCATCAGCAGGGGCCCACTTCCTGGGAAGCAGATGTTAGAAGACAAACACTGTTAATAACAAATTAGTGTGTCTTCACCCTTCTTTCTCTTAAGTTTTCTGTGGTTTTTTGGTTTTGTTTTTTTGTGGGTTTTTTTTTTTTTTTTTTTTTTTTTTTTTTTCTGAGAAGACATATACATCACATTGTTCAGTTTGGGCCAGCTATACTGGCTGTGTCCCCTCCAATTCACATGGCAGTGTGAGGTTAATGGTTGGACCCAATGGCAGTAGAGGTCTATTCCAACTGAAATGATTCTATGATTCTGTGATCCTATATGAAGTGTTCTGCTTAGTAAATCAGTACCAGTTAATTTTACTCACAAATCTGTACAGCCCACTGCTTTTATTCTGTCCTACTTCAGCTTTTTTCTTTTCTGTTGTTCTTCCAGACCATCTGTTCATGACATCTTTCTTGAGAGGCAGGAGACCAACAAAGCATGTCTGCTTCTATATGGTTACAGATTTTGTCTACAGCACTTCTCTCTGAAATAAAATTTTTCAAATTAACAAAAACTTATACCATGACTTTCACTCTTGCTTCAGACTCATATATAGTGATTTGGGGCCATCTTTTCTCTCGGCATATATTTTACCTTTCTCAAAGCTTTGAAAATCTACTATGTAATAATATTGTATTTTTTCCCATTTCAGGTGATTGCATAAAGCAAAGGGATAAACCAGATAACTATGAGGACTTTATATTTCCACACAGATTTAACAGAAGACCTTAACCTCCTGTGCTCTAGAAAAAGGCAGACCAAAACAAACTAATTTATAGTTATGGGATTAGAAATCTTCTGGAGCAATGACATAAACTAAACCCACAAGAATATAGGCAAACAAGAATATCATTAAACAGTATTTTGGACTGACACTAATGAGAGTCAGAACTTCATATAATTCAGTAATCTTGTTAAGCAAAACAAAAATTTTCCTCTGATGAGAGGAGGACATACATGTCTTCATTACCCTAAGTAATCTGAAGAAAGGTAAGTATTACCTTCTAGAGTAAACCACATATTGAATTCCAGTGTAACAGTGTATCTCTCCTACAGATTTTTTATCACAATGCTGCCAACTAAAGAATGAACATTCACAAGCAACTGTCCTTAGCAAATCCTTAATATCCTCTGACAAAATAATCAAAATACTTGCTGTGAAGGGTGAAAGAGAGCCAGTGGGATTAGACATACATGGTCAAAATGGCTGTGATTAATTCTTCCAGCTGAAGAAAACATGGCAAGGCAGGCCTTACATTAGAGTGTGTAAGAAAAGAAAAACCAAGGCAAACAAAAGTGAAAATGGAAGCCTGTGATTCATGTGAAATTAAAAAAACTTACTAAAAATTAAAAAAAACCCCAAACTATAATTGAAACTACACAGGGAGGAGAAAAAGAGACCAAAAGCATAGAAATGAAACAGCAATATGATGCCTTAAGTTTTAGCTTTCATATTTTCCAGATTCTGTACTGCATTAGTATATAACTATGAACTTCATCTAGAGTTCTCCTCACAGTTTAGTCAGACAAAACAAACTGTTTTTCAGCCTGAGAACCAAGGACACTGTTGAAGCTTCAGTCCCAAAAAGTATAAACAAGAAGGAACTGAGGAGAGCAATCTGGGAGGATGGGACTTCATAACCTGAAGCTGTAATTGGACACTTCATCCCAATGTGTAAATGCACCAAAACTCATAAAAGTGTGAAAACTTGTGACTCACTGTCCATCTTGGTCAGAGCCATGGCCAGGCTCTTGTGTTGCCTGAGGTGTACCCCTATAATAAATACCTACTTTATTCCTTTAACTCTGTATAGCCTCTCAAGGCATCAAATGTGTTCTGTTACTTCGCTTCCAGCATGCACTCACCCATGAATACTGAATACATAACAATCAATAGCTGAAAGAGAGGGAAATTGCAAGCATATTGCTGATGCAAAACAGCATTCAAGCAGTTCTAGATCAGTCTTCCTTAGACACTTTGAGCCATCTCATACCTACCCATGTGGCAAGAATGAGGCCATGCCAGAATCAGTGGCTGCAGGTGCAAACACACTGGCTGCTGACAGTGTGTTAAATAGCCCTAACTCAGGGATAGCTAACACTTTCCAGACAGTATAAAATATTTAAAGCTGGTTATAGCACTTACATTTTGCTTCATTGTTTTCAATAAGTACAGCCTTCCTCTATGTTGAAGACCTGTTGTAGTCCCAATGATCCAGCTGGATTTTTAGGCTTTTGCTTCTAATGAGGACCACATTTTTCATCTACTGCTTTAAGATGTAGCAGAGACATCTCTTTCCTCACTGTTGAATACATTCTAGAACAAGATAGCATACTAATGCAAACTCTCTAAGGACTGTTCTCACACTGGAAAGACATGGATTATATAAAAGAATTAGAATAAAATTTTCCATTTTGTTTTTAAGTGCAACATTAAAATGTCTCTAATTTGTTATAAAACCTATCAAATCTATATGGGATACTGCAGCTTTCTGGGCCACAAGCATTCAATGCTGGCTTACATCTAGTTTTTCCTCTAACAATATCACCAGGCCTTTCCCCACAGGACTCTTCTCAATCCAGTCATCACAGACCCTCCACTGATAGTGGAGAATGACCTCACTTAGGCACAGGACCTTGAAATTGGCTTTGCTGAGCTTTAGGAGGGTCATGTGGGCCCACTTCTCAGACATTTCAAGGTCCCTCTGGAGGGCATCCTTTCTCTCCTGTATCAACTACACCACACAGCTTGATGCCATCCACAAACTTGTTGAACATGCATTCAATATCATTTTCTGTTTCATTGATCAGGTTATATAAAAATATTTATTAGTTCCAGTATGGATCCCTGAGTGACACCAGTCCTTACTGATTCCTATCGTAAGATATGGATATTTAGTTAAGATATAAGATATTTGGATGTGGCCATCCATCAATCACAAATCTCTGCAGTTCAGAGGCAGGGACCATGTCCAAGGCCTAGCAGAAGCCCAGGTAGAAAATATCTGTAGGAGCTCAGTTGTCCTCCAAGATAAAAGGTTACCTGGTTAGTGAGGCACAATTGGCTTGTGGTGAAGCCATGCTGGCTGTCTCCAGTCTTTCAAATGCATTGACATATCTTCCAGCAAGATCTCTTTCATGATTGTAATGGCCACAGAGGGGAGGCTGATTGGTCAGTGTTTCTATCATCCTCCTTTTTATCTCTTTCAAAAAAAAATGTGATGGTTCCCTCGTTCAGATCACTGGGGATTTCACCTAGCTGCCCTAATAGTAACAACATCTTTGTCCATGTCATATTTCCATATTTCAAGTAACAAAAAAGAATAGCTGTTTACTCGGACTGCCTGGAGAATTGAGGGCAAGAAAATAGGTGTTAAGGATTGGCCTGCTTTAAAAAAAAAGAAAACTGAACATGAAAGTAAAAATCTGAATTAAACTAATAAAGAATCAGTAATTCTTTTCCAGTTAGACTTGTGAATGTATAGAGCCTTAAGCAAAGTAGAGAAAATATTATTGTCAATCTAACCAGTGAAAAGAAAAAAGGTATACCTACATTTTATACACATACACATGTAATTTTATGCACATAGAGTTGCATAGAGACACACAGACGCTTACAGAGACCTTGTCCATGCCGATGTGTAAAGAGAAGTGGAAATTATGAGAATCACATGCAATTTCAGCCTGCATGTGTTTGCATGTCTTTGTAGACTGTCCAGACCCGTTTCAGGATAGGTTATAAGAAACAACTCACTCCTCATTACACTCATGAATTACTTAGCTTTTTAGGGGTACATCTTGTATGATTTACTGACAATGTTTGTTTCATAAGTTGTTCTATCCTCAGTCCTAGAAAAGCAAAAAATGAAAATTTGATAGACTCGGCTTACAATAAAGTGGGTTTTCTTTAAGCTGAAGTACCCACATTTGCACCAGCAGGGACATGAGGACTTAAACAATCTTTCCTAGGGACAGCAGATTTCAGACAGGGAAAGAGCAACTGAGAAATTAACAATTAGCAGTAAATATATTAAAATGAGAGTAGTTCTCTGCCCAGGTTTCTGCCACAAAGTTAATTCATTTCAGTATATGTGATAACACTTGACAGCAATAGAAATCCCACTGCAGTTTTGAGTGGAATATAAAGGCACACACACACACACACACACAGTGCTTCATAACAGGTTTATGCATATTGAGATATACTGCCTCACCAAATCATATAGAGCTTTTCCTGATAGAAGTTCTCTTCCTGTCTGTTTAAGAGAAAAAGATAAGAGGTTTTGTCATAAAAGTCTTGTTCTGCTTCATATGCAAGACAACCTTAAATGCTTCTGTTACTAGAAGTCAAGATTTTCTGTTTAAATATCTGATGCATCTCACTCAGCTACAACTGTCAGATTTGATGATGACAATTGAGTCAGTTATAGACAACTATGACACAGAAGCAGTGTCAGTGTGAATTTAACATGATGAGCATCCTCACAGCAAAAAGTCAGATTTATGATATAAAGGAGTCAGTATTTCTGCTATGTAAGATTTTCCTAAAAATCCCTTCCAGTTCAGCTGAAAATTATAAGTGAACATCTGAATATCTGAAATTTTAAGTGAAAAAAATATAAAGAATTTTGTTTGATTTTTAAAAATCTTATTTTTTAAAACTAGTTCACCTTTTTTAAAAATGTAATTAATATCTAGTTCTAATCTAGGAAACTATTTGAACAAACCCTAAAACAATGAAAAGCAAATATTTTAGAAGTTTCAAAGATTTTTCAATACCTTCAGGAAATATTTTTAAAGCAGTGTTTTCCTGTTAAGAGCTTTGAAATTACTTTCATTGTCAAAAAAGTTTTTGCAATAAGAAATCCTTGAGAGATAGAGCACATAAAATGAATTGTGTGTATATTGCACTACTGTTTTCTATTGAGTTTTTCATGCAGAATGCATTCTTTCTTTTTATCTAGTTTTTATTTCTTCTCTTCAATAACTTTTAAAACAATGTTAATAACTTTTCAATTCTGGAGAAGAAAAATCTGTAAAATAAGGGTATTATTGCCAGTATATAGCTCTTCATTTGGTCTTCTAATTTCCAATGCTGGATATCAAACAAAAAAAACCCCCTCAAGAATGTGAAAAACAAAGAACAACTGAAGCTTTGAAGAGGTTAATTTGCAGTAAAATTACATTTTGATTCAAACTTCTCTTTGATATTTTATCTAATAATGTATCCATTACTAGTTTTGAAAACACATTTATATGGAGCATAATCTTTGCTTTACATTTTAACATTATCATATGTAATGTTCTTGTATAATTCTATAGAGCAGTAGATTCATATTCCTATATGAAACTTCTCATTAGCAGAGTTTTTATTTTCAAGAGGTTTATTTTTGGATAACAGCTGGTTACTTACGCCTGCTAAGAAAGTATAAGGAAATAATTTGCACAGAGTTATTTGAATATATGTATAGTCAGCATATAGGTATGCAGTTATGATACTAATTGAAAAACAGAGATAGCAATAAATCTTTTATTGGTACCTAAGAAAGGAACCAAGAAAATGGGAGGTCTTTTCCAGGAGAAAAATCAACCAATCAACTACACAGAGAACAGGGGCATCAACTAAAAAAACAAAAAATTAAAAATATTGGAGCCTGCAAAACCTCTCTGGCAAAGGATCAGGATGCAAATGCAACAAGAAGCAATGCTCAGAAGAAATCAGCATCTTGTGAAATATGTTGAGTGCAACAAAGACAAGAGATGATAGCTTTTCCTGAAAGCAATTTCTTAGTATTAAGGTATAAAAGTAAATTCAACTTTCAAACACCAGCATGAGGAACAGCCCTTGAATTGGGAAACAAATCTTGGTAAGCAAAGATACTGCATTAACCATCACTATTTAAGTCTCTCACCTTGAAAATCAAAACAACATGAACTTCCTCCACAGCTCTCCAGCAAGGTAGCATGCTACCAGAGAAGATTTGTGGCCTGGTATCAGGCTTACATGATTTCTGCTTTGAAAGTGCAAGACTAAGCTGTTCTGCAGAAATTAAATGAAAAGACAAATGTGGGTAGGATGTTCAGCCCTGCAGGTGAAAGGCTACACTTCAATTTGGCAAAATATGTTTAAATTAGGCCTTATAATAGGTTGGTTCCCCATTATTTTGTGCCATTAATTTGGTTTTAGAAAATACTTTAAAACACCTTCACTTGTGAAATCTTTCACAGACAGCTGATTGTCTCCCTAACCGAGAATGGGAGGCAAAATGTCAAGAAGAGCAAGTATTATCTTAACCTTGTATTGCACTGATCAGAACTTGTCTCAAAGTCAATGATTGCAACTTGTTCAGAATAACCTGATGACTCAGTCTCTCAGAATGCTAATCTTCAAATTCAGTGCAGGCGACAAGGGGATTAAAGCCACATTCAGCTGTAATGAGATCAATCATTAAAGGCAAAACAGAGTCCATTGACATGAGATGTCTAGCATGTGTAAATGCTTTTAATTTAAAATTTTCATTAGGGCAAGGATTTAGAATCATTGTTCTGTCATTATATATTGCCTATTATTTCATCTTATTCTTATTAGGTACTTAATAAAGCTCTCCCTTTTCTGCAGATTCTTGCATTGGAGCTTCAATTTATACAGACATCAGGGGTTTTTTTTGTTTGGCTGGTTTTAACGAGAAGAGGAATTTGACTGCACAGCCTCTTCTTATTATTCTTCTGATTTTTTTCCTTTTGAAAAGATTGTCTCATTCTGAAACTTGCTTTTTCCTGCTTTCTGTAAGAAATAGAACTAGAGATCCCTATTCCTCTCAGAATTATTCTCTGTGTCTGGCCAATGCATTTACAAACTGGATTGGGCATAGGCAATCTGCTACTGGATGATGATGCTCTGTTCCTGATCTGCTCCCCCAGCCTCCCAAAATACCAGGAAGTTAAGAGAAGTGTGGAGCTTTGCTCCTTTGAATTTTTTTTGGAGTAAAGTATAAGTAAGCTATCTTCAAATGCTACTTTCTTTCATGTTTCACTTTGCTTTGCACAATTAATTCAGAGAAAGTTATAGCATTTCATTCCAGAAAGTAAATTGTTAATTTATTTGGGGTGGGGAATAGCAAGGATACTCTACATGAGTAATTAGCTGAAAATATGTACTAAAGGCAAACAAATAGAGAAGCAACAGTGTCAAATTGTGCATGATTCCCATTCACGTTGTCTAGGGAGAGCAATATACTTCCTAAATGCACAGCTTTTGACCAAGTCTTTCTATATTCACAAGGAACTACTTCTCATTTAAGCCACATAGCATTTTTTTTTTATTGTTGAAACTGAGAAACAAACTGACAAAAATATACAAAACATGAATAACAATTACAAAAATGCCATTCTATAGCATCTATCCTAAAGAATACTTACTTTCCATTTTCTTGTTATGCTCCCTCTCCCCTTTATTGCTTATGCTGCATATACAAACATATCTTTTGCTTTTGTGGACGTATTTCCTTAAAAACATGTTTTGAAGAGTGTTAAATGAATAACAGAGGCAGGATTCTAAGAAATTCAAGGTAAACTACATGATCTTTAGGAGAGTGTCTTTAGAGAGATACTTGAAATCAAATAGTATTGTAATATTTTCCCTGTTTCAATGCATGTGAGTTGGCTCATTAACAAGGTATGGCTCTGATTTCCAGTATTCTTTAAGACTCATCTGGGCTCCAGTGTTACATTGCAATTTCAGATTTATTACGTCTACAAAACAGTACAAAGTTGCTGTAATTACAATTACCTATGCTTTCTGATTCTCCCTCTCTCACACAGTCATCCTGGGAGGTTTTAAAGAAAAATAGCTAATAAAATAGGTGAGTAAATCCTTAATATAGTTGTCATATGACAGATCTGGAAGTATAAGCAGCAAGTTCACTACTGAAGTACATGGCTCTTCTCGTGTTCAGTGAATGAGACAATTTCTCCTTACTTACCCTTGATGGAGTCTAAGACATCAAAACAGGAATGAAAAGTAAAAATCCAGAAATTACACAATTTTTGGAAGTAAGAAGTGTTTAATGGAAGAGATTTTTAGTTGCAAGTTGTCTTGTTTTCCTATCTTAAGTAAAGATTCCATAAAAAGTTATTGCTTTCTCAGATAGTTTCCTGACTTGTGTCCCTATCTCAGCTGAACATGACAGAGGCAAATTGGGGAAGAGAGAAGAGAAAGGCAGAGGAGTAAAGACAGCAGGAGAAGAAATCACTTCTACAGAGTGATTACTAAGCTATGTGCCAAATATTCATAACACAAAACATAGACTGTTGCCGTAATGTCATAATTTTCAGCTGGAATCTTGCCATGCAATATGTAAAAATAGCCATGTGCTATCTGGTAACCATTTTTTCTCAGGCAAGATGGAAATTAAGGACTATGGCAAAGTTGATCTCTTAGAGTTGGGACAGTATCAGAACAAGCATATACCACTTGTTTGTATATTTCTTTCCTAGGCATGTTCCTTGATATTAACATAATAACTCAAATAAAAAATTCTTATGTTATAGAATAGGTCTTTCCTAAGGATCTAAGGCAGTTCATAAAAAGAACAGGACATCCATATTGACAAATACTAACTATATTTCTTTGGACTCCAGCTTTCACTCTCCTGTTTTGAGTCTACTGTTGCAATGATGCTTTCAGTGTAGCTCTAGGATGCCAGCTCTTAACGTTAAAATCACAACTTTAAAATTTGAGCAAATTTCCTGACTTAATTCACATTTCTGACAGTATTTAATATGTTTTCTACTGCATCTGAACAGTAATATGTTTCTTGATTTTTATAAACTATATAGCCTTTCCAAATACATCAATTTTGTTTGTATTTACACATTTTGTTAGGCATTGTATCCTTTTTACTTTAATTGATTTATATATTACTTTTTCATTTGCATTCCAGTGAACAGAGCAGGAGGACAGTCAAGAATAATAACAAATGATGATGTAATCTTTCAATTACTAGCAACATTCCTTTCTCAGTAGCCAGAAATTACTTGCAGAATATACATGAAGAACTTAATATAGTTGTACTACTCCAGTACATAACTTGACTCATAACTTGACTCATAACTTGACTCATGACAAATTTGCTGTGACTAACTGCTCTAATTGCACATGTAACTAAATCCCTGCATCATAAGTGCATTGGCTTCCTGACAACCCAATTCTGCAAGTGTTGTTTTTGTCATTTCCCAAGAAGCCATTCAGTATTATAATCCTGAAAATTGCCATGTCTTGAAGAAGTTCCATTAGTTTTACTTAGTTTTATGGCTTTTATTATTTGTATACAAGGTTCTATTGTCACAAGCACAGAGGAAAATCACAGGTGAGGCATTTTCATTTTCAGTGGTTTCCAAGCATGACTTTGGTGAAAATGCTGTGGCTTGTCCAGTGCCTGTCTCTTGCTTCCCCTGTCTGCAAACAGAGAATGAGTTTAACCAGTCTTGGGTGATAGCTGAAGCTAAATTCTTTCTCATTGAGTTCAGACTGAAAGAAGTGTTGGGGATGCCTTTGACCTAGTCCACAGTACATCATGGACCATTATTAGCCAGTGTAGTCCCCAAATGCATGGATTTAAATGAAAGCAGCACCTTTGCTGATACTTGTTACAGGAGCCTTAGGGACTGGTTACTGAGTTGTGTTTTTCAGAAAAAGTTTGTCTACACCAGAGTGTTTAATGTAAATAAAGTATCCCCACAATGTTTTTTTTTATACCAATGTTTTTTCAGAAGCAGCAGAAAGATTCTAAGTCATGTGGAAACAAGGAGTACTCACATTGCTATTGCTTTCTGATTCCCTATTATTGCCCTACAGTACTTCAACCATATTTAAAGCAGTATATAGAAATCTCATGGTTTCTTTACTTTTCCTTTAGGAGCCAGGAAGTACAGATTTAATAAATTTTAATAAATTTCCCGAATTAACGGCCCATACTCCATATGAGAAAGATCTTATAATGCCTGCAAGTCTCAGAACTTCTAGGGACTGTCCTGTAGGATTGGTCTTGTTTCCTCTGCCTGGAATTTTTATGACCATACTGTTTTCTGCACTGAATTGAAGGTAAATCTTGCCATTTGAAGGCAAATCAGAATCTCATTGTATTTCAAGGGATAAGGTGTTTTTAACTGTTGGAAAAAACTCAATTTTCCAAGCCAGACCTCTAACTTTTGGCCTTGATTTGAGGACACAGAAAATTAAATTTCTTTTTAAAGTGTGAATGTTATGGACTACCATTAAACTTCCCTTTACCAGGCACAGTATCTTGAAATGTCTGTCTTCTTTTTCAGAGGTAAATTTTTCTTTGTTTTAGGTTACCACAGTCCTAGAAGTTGCCTTAAAAAGAACAAAAGTGCTCCTACTTCCTTTTTCATGGTTATCCCAATATTAGTTAGGCCACAAACATTATTTAATGGCTAGGTACTGAAGGAATAGGAGGGACGTTGAGATGCTTGAGCGTGTCCAAAGGAGAGCAACGAGGCTGGTGAGGGGCTTGGAACACAAGCCATATGAAGAGCGACTGAGGGAGCTGGGGTTGTTCAGCCTGGAGAAAAGGAGACTCAGGGGTGACCTTATCACCCTCTTCAACTTCCTGAAGGGTGACTGTGGTGAGCTGGGGGTCGGTCTCTTTCTCCGGGCAACAACAGACAGAACAAGAGGACACAGTCTCAAGCTGCGCCAAGGGAGATGCAAGCTAGAAATAAGGAGGAAGTATTTTACAGAAAGAGTAGTCAAATACTGGAATCATCTACCCAGGGAGGTCGTGGAGTCACCATCCCTCGAAGAGTTTAAAAAAAGACTGGATGTGGCACTTGGTGCCATGATCTAGTTGAGGTATTAGAACATGGGTTGGACTCAATGATCTTAAAGGTCTCTTCCAACCTAGAATTTCTGTGATTTCTGTGATTTCTGTGAATACCACAATATTAGGTATAAATCTGCTGCTTAAAATAAAGATATATGTTGAAATAACTGTACCTCAGTGAAAGTTTGAGAGGGAAATTATACATTGTCCTTTTTATTCTGGCTGTCAAATACCAAATATTTTGACAGAAATGTATTTCCCTAATAAAGAAATATTGGCCAAAGCAATGAACTCCTGAGATAATTGGACAGAACAATAATTACATTTTAAAGTATCAGTGCCCTAATTTTCAAAACAAGCCCACTTTTTTATTTGCACCTATCACACGTGCCAAGAAATGAAACACCACTATTTCACCTATCACAATCCAAAAAAAGAGGCATGCCAACATTACTCTTTCATGAAACAACACTGTATGACCACCAAAATGAAAATGTCTTTGACATGAAATGACATAAAAATATTTTCCAAAAATATATTAAATATTAAAACATATTTCATATTTCTTCCTATAAGAAACAAGGATCTTTGATATTCTTAAAGGCCAAAAATAAAAGCCTTTCTCATGTAGTCATTGTGAAAATTGAGGCAATAGTAAACTGATGGAAATCTCACTTTTGTCACCCTTGCCATTCAGTTTACCTTACAAGTCACAGTCATTGCTCTCAGGTTGAGCTGTAACTACATTACATGGGATATTCCCAGTTGACTGTGCTACTTACAATTTAAAGGCAAAATTAGATTTTCAAAGGGAATTAAATAAAACCACACAATAGTTTTCCATCACTTTTGACAAGATACCATAGTAAGCAGAAGAAGATGTCAGTCACTGAGCATGGTTTCCAGGAGCTTGTGTATACACATGGATGGAAAGGTGTTGTGCTTGTCCTTGGAGACTTTCCCTCTCACACTACTAAAGATGATTTCTGGCTGGAAAAATGAACCATATGACAAAACTGCCACTTCCAAAGAAAACCAGCAGAAAAAGATGCTGATGACCTTGAAGACGCAACAGAAAATTCATAATCTTTATTTGAATTTGCTTGCAAGAAATCTTTTGAGTATTACTTAGTAGCACATTCATGAGAACCACAGTAGCTTGACATGAAAACCAGATGTATTTTGTAGTTCCTCTGCAAGTTTCAGCTTTTGGTCTACATCTTTAATATTGTAAGCACATTTTTAAAAACAGAATAGAAATTCATTCTTCAGCATATTAAAAGAAAAGGGAACTCAGTAATGAAGGCAATGAGTATGATGTATGTTTTTTTTAAAGTAGGCCTCAGGTACAGGTAAAAAGCATTTATAATCAATTCAAAGCAGTTCATAAATATCTTCTTTTAAATGTTCATTTATGGACAGAAAATTTTTGCTAACAGTTTTCCTTAAAGTAATCTTGGATAATTTTAGGTCCAAAAGAAAAAAAAACACAGACAAGAAGTCATAGATAGGTAGCCATTTAGCTAAGAATCAAGTTGTTTCATTGTTCGGTGGGAGCCAATATCTTTGTCTTATAACATAATATTATATCTAATATAATATTACCAGGAAAAGACATAACTTGAAAATTTTAAGCATGTTCAAAAATCTGTGTTTTGCTGATGCTGCCCAGGAGAGAGTTATGAACTTCCATTTCAAGGTGTACAGGCTTGATTGTGTTTCTGTCTAGAAAACATCCATTTGCGTTACTATGTTAAATATGTCCAGGCTGGCACTTTTCACCTCTCAGCAGGGCTCAGACATTGAGGTCTAGTGCTTCACTGATTAAGTTTATCAGCTATCTCACATCCACCTATTCAGCAGCAAATGCCCACACAAGAACTGCTTGGGTAAACTAAGCTCCTAAGGATGACATCTATTTCACTTATTTTCTTCCCAACATTCCAATATTTAGACCAACATGGATTCCTACAGATATTAGGTTTTTGCATTATAACTTATTTTCTAATTCCCAAAAGTTAAACCTATTTACAGGAAATTGGCAACTACTAGGTTTTTATTCATGTCTCTTTCCAGAAGCCTCTTCAGTCCTCTCAATATTGTAATTCCCACTGGTCTCTGCTGGCTGAAAAGACCTCCGTATATTTGCTTTATTTGCATGGTTTAGGTAATGGGGGAGAGTACAGGGGTATCATCTGTACCAAGATGCCAGAAGCATCCCCTCATGTCAGAAAGGACCAGCGCCAGCTGGGTCCAAGACATTGGCCAAAGCTGTGTCAGTCAGCAACAGAGGTAACACCACTGGGATAAAATACTTAACCAGGAAAAACAGAGCCATACAACTGCAACTCTGAAAAAGGAGGGAGAACATGTGAGAGAAGGAACTCTTCAGACACCAAGGTCAGTGGAGAATGAGTGGCAGGAGGTCCTTCAGGTGCTAAGGCAGAGATTCCACTGCAGTCATGGTGAGGCAGTCCACGGGGGTCCCCGGTGATGCAGAGATCCATCCACAGCCCTTACAGGACCCTAAAGCAGGTGGATGCCTAAAGGAGGATGTGACCCTGCAGGAAGCCCATGCTGGAGCATGCTCCTGTCAGGATCTCTGGTCCTGTGGAGAAAGGACCCCACAGAGGAGCAGGTTTGCTGGCAGGACTTGTTTCATGGGGGAGCCACACTAGATCAGGCTATTGCTGCAGGGCTGATCCCTGAGGAAGTTTGTGAAGAACTGTGGCTTGTGGAAAGGACTTACATTAGGGAGGTTTATGGAAGACTGTGTGCTGTTGGAGGAACCTGACACTTGGTCTGGACAAGAGAATAAGAAGGCAGTGGCAGAGACAATACATGATGAAGAGACTACAGCTCCTGTTCCATGTCCTCCTGTAGAAAAGGTGGGGGAAGAATAGAGAATTGGGGGTGAAGTTGAGTCCAGGAAGAAGGGAGGGATGGGGAAGAGGTGCTATAATATTTATTCATATTTCCTATTTTCCAAATTTGATTTGATTAGTAGTAAATAATATTATTTTCCCCAAGTTGATTTTGATTTGCCCATGACAATAATTGGTGACTGATCTCTCCCTGTCCTTATCTCAACCCCAGAGCCTGTCTTCATATTTTTCTCTCTGTACAGGAAGGGATTGATAAAGTATCTTGGTGGTGCACCTGGAAGACAGCTGAGACCAACATTGCATTTTGGGGAAGATGGAGTTACAATTTTTTTACTGCATGTCAGCTTAGCCACATCTTTTGTTACATCGTTTAAACTCTGGATGCTCAGTTTACATGAATGTTCTTAAGAAAGAAACTGTGTATTTGCCATCCCTTTCATTCTAATTGAAGAATAGAATATTGAAAAACATACGGTAAATTAAAATACTAGTACATAGATTGGGCTATTCAACTGCATAAGATCATAGTGGCAAGTATTTTCAACATCTGAAGCAAAAGCAACATTCATAAGGAGTTGGGTACAACAAAGGCAAAAAATTTACAATTTGCGGCAATCTACCTTCCACTAAGTTAGGATCAAATTTGATATATCAGCATTTCTTCAAGAAAATGTTATCAAATTTGTTGTTCTGCTTGAATATACAAGAGATTGGCAAGTATGGGAGACTGGAATGTTAATGGTTAATGACTCAAAACACTTGGCCACTTGCAAAAGCAGTGGGTGCTTTCCTGCAGATATGCAACACAAGTGCCTTGGTGCAGACGGGCAGCACACCCAGCACCAGAGGTTGCAAGCTGTTATCAAGCCACTCTCCTCCATTATGTAACTGGCTCACGTGTGAAAACTTCCCCTGGAAGTACTGGCACATTAGCAGTTGGCCTGAAGGAGTTCATCCCTTCTAGTGGGCATATTTGGGTCAACTGTGCTGATGTCAGAGGCCTGAAAAGGGACCCTCAAAGTGCCCCACGACCCACAGCATTGAATCATACAGTGTGGAACTGCCCACCCCAGGGGAGGTACTCGGGTGTTCCCACCCAGCCTGATCATACATTAACCCACTAAACTTTGTGTTTCACGGGTTTCTCCCAGCCCCAATGGATCAAGACCACAATCATTGTCTTGACCAACAAACACTGAAACTGCAACAATTGTCTAGTCACTGGATCCATGGGTGGTCACTTTATACCTTTCTACCCTTTCTTTGAAAATTAACTTAGCCAATTTTAACTTATCCACACAACAAAGGAATTTACTAGGGCATTGAATGGAGCTTTTGGCTTTAGTTCTCTAATATATTAACCTGTGCAGGATACCACATCAGTAAATTATGTCTAGGTGTTCAGATTAGTGCAGAAGGATAAATCATATTGCTATGCTGGCTGCCGTGGCTGCTTTTAAGAATTTGTACTGTGTACAGTCTGTTTGCTACTACAGTGGTTCAGCATAAAAAAGAGCCCTTTTTAGTTTCATAACAAAAATGAAAAATTTCTGATAGTGTAAAGTGGTACAGTCCATGTCAGAATACAATCACTGCAATTTTTTATCAATGACTGGGGGAGCTACAGACTACTGGACACACTAGCAATGAAAAGTTGATGAGAACATTTGGAACAACTCAGTTTGGCTCTTTCCTTTAAGCAGAAATAAAGTATTCTGCACACCATAGCTGGAATTGTAATTTTTAAGGAGCTGATCATTTACCATTTTGTACACCTCTTCCCTTGATCACATGTATAGAATAGTGTTTCTTGTGTTGATAGTAAGGTGAAATATTCCCACACTTTCTCTGAATTTTAGTTACCTCACAGCTTTATTGTCTGCTTTTTGCTGCATATCAATTAATAAATCAAATCAATAGAAGTATTTGTAAGCAATATTTCAGCCCAGAAGATGGATATTTTGCTACAGTTTGTGGTTGAAGATGAAAAACATTTATAGTGATTTCTGCTGCATAGTGTGATTTAGGGAAAAATAGCACTTATGATTAGTATGCAAAATTATTTTTCAGCATTATTCTGTCTTCAGAAGTGAAATGTGGAGAAAATAACTTGATTCTATGAAGAGAAACTTTTTCATTAATATAAGCATCTGTAATATATGGATAAGATTCAGATTCAGAAAAGTATTGAAAAATTTCTAATAATTTTTTCTGGTACTTCTCTGTCCAATATCATCATGTTCTAATCAATCTCATGCCAGCTTTAGGATTTACTCCATATAAGAGTTGCAAAAAATATATATTCTTTATATCCTCTCCTTATAAATAATGATGTTCTATATATATATATATATATTTTTGTAGACAACAACATGGTAGAATTTTCAGGGAAAAAACTCAGAATTTGAAACATCCTAGAAGTTGCTGTATGTAATGATATGTGCATCATATGGGTTCTGATGATAATTTTCTGTTGCTGTTGAGAAGATTTTTAATTCTCAAGAAAAGGATTTTGGACACTGTAGGTAAAGCCAGAAGGTCTCCTGTTGCTGAGATTGCTGTCTTTTATAGGCTTATAAAACAGCAGATCCACAACCATCTGTTGGCAAGCTTTGCCTTGGTGAAAAAAACAAAACAAAAAAAGACCCAACCAACCCCCCCAACCGAAAAAGAAAAACAACCTTCCCAAAAAAGTAAAGCACCAACCCCAACTGATATTATTATAGCCTAGACTTACATTCATATTTCATGAGGTATCCAAGCTAAGAAAGTGGTTTATGTCACTTTAAAACAGATTCAAAGGATGAGTTAGACAAATTTCAAATTAAGCCTCAGTGAAGTATTTTGTCATCTCCATGGTGAATTGTTAAATCACAATAGGACTCACAGACTAGAGTCTCATGACTCAATTAGGGCAGAAAGGCATCTTAAAGAAGCTGATCTAATTGAGATTGCTATTTATTGGAAACATTTATTGATTTTCCATTTGTCAACAAGGAACTGCATTAATTTCTGCATGTTAGGACAGAAAAGTTGGTGTGCACTTATATGATAATGGATGTAATGAAAGTGAGGCTGTAAGGCACTGGGAGTGATGTTAAATCTTTCAAGCCTTTAGCATTGACCATTTAGGGTGAAAAAACCTGGTAATCAGGAAGGAGAGACAATTTTCTTTTGCAGACTGAGAAATGCAGACAGAGCTCACCAAAAGTAAAACTGAGAAGTAACAAGCTCAGTTTCTGGTTGGGATGCATGCCCACAAACTTCTCCTGGGCCTTCCACGCCTTTCGCATACACTGAATGGGTAAGACCCCCATCAACAGAGAATCTAGGGACACCATCTAAACAAATGTCAGCACAACTCTTGTACCACTAAAACCTATTATTTACAAGGGTTTTTGTCAGCACTGAGGGACTCCAATCGCTAGGCTTTGCTCTGTCTTTACTGCTTTGTGTGGTATGGATATATTGTAACACATTATTTATACAGCTGTAGAATATGCCCACTACACTAACTAAAATTCAGGCTCTTCTTTTCCTGTTTCCACTAATCGTGTCAATAAATAATTGCATGGGTTGTTTGCCTGGATAAGGATCCTCTCTAGGCCTCAGAGTGCTTACACAGCTGGAAAAAAGCTCAGTAAAAAAATCAGGTCTCTTTATTTTTGCGAAGTAGAAACATTCCTTTCCTCATTTTGAGGATACATGTAGCGAAGAAATGAAAAGTTCACT
This sequence comes from Molothrus ater, assembly GCF_012460135.2. Taxonomy (NCBI): domain Eukaryota; kingdom Metazoa; phylum Chordata; class Aves; order Passeriformes; family Icteridae; genus Molothrus; species Molothrus ater. The sequence continues at coordinate 62,374,467 of NC_050511.2, forward strand.
ACTCATTAAGAAATCATTGGGCTCTGGGGTCTCTTTTGGAAGCTAGACTAAGTAATTTAAAGGAATCTCTACTTTGTGCAGTAAAGATTAAAATAACTGGTGCAGGTGCAGGAGTTTGTAAGATCCTGGGGAGGGATATGAAGGGGAAAGATTTTTTTCAAACTCATTAGTGATTTTAAAGGCCAAATCTAAGCATGGGTCTAAGCTTCTGCAAAATTAGTGAGACACTTGACTTCAAAGTGAGAGGGGCTTTCAATTGCAGGTAATTCTTTTGCCTCTAAACCTGTGAGAATGGGGTGAAAGCAAGTGAAGCTCACAGCAGACCAGGGACTGCATCAGAACCCTTGCAGGGAGCAGAATCTAGGACTGCCCATGCTACCTGAGCAACCAGGTCAAATATGTCCCCAGTAATGAAGATCTATTCATTACTATAACATGCAGCCCAGCACTGTAGATCACTTTCAAGGTCTCCAAAGAAGCTGAGCAGTTATCAGTAACGTTCAAAAATCCACTGGAAAGTCATTCATTTCACTTTATAGTCCTAATTAGCCATTTGTATAGTTCTATAATTAAATATGCTCCTTTCTCATCAAGTTTTTCACTTTAGTAATGATACCACTGTGCCACAAACAGGCCCCATGCTGTTTGGTTTGGGACTTATTCATAGCTTTTAATTGGTCACCCAGTGGTTAGCCAATAACCCCTTCTATGGGAAGCAACACTGAGAATGCTGTTAATGGGCTAGAGGCATAGTGATTGCCTCCTGGTACCCAGCAGTACTGGGAATAAAGCAATTTCCTCCACTGTGTTGTGTGCCCAATAGCTAATCCTCTCCACTCCTGAAATGTACACTATTTGGTTATAAGTATTTGTACTGGCTTACTTACCGCTGGGTTGTTAATAGGCAGTGATTCTTCAATGCTCCTTCAGTGAAGTTACAGTCTGGTTGCTGACTGCTAATTAAAATAAGTTTGTACTCTAACACTGCAACTAAAAGGTAGCAAGGTCATATTATTTAATGCTGCAGTTTTTTATTTAACAGTGTTTATACTGTATTTATTTGTGCATATTTTGCAGACAGGCAAAACTATTATTGATCCTGACAATATAGCCAAAATGATCTACAGACTAATCTTTCCTTCCTTGGAATATGATCACTAGGCTTTCCCTGCCTCTGAATACACAGTTAAAGAACAGTGCATGCATGCAGATTTCTCCCTCAGTCTAGTTCTCAGCTTGGAAAAAATAGTGATAGATAGCTAACAATGTTCAAAAATGACTCAATCTGCCAGGAGTCTTTATAGAAATCAAAACACGTATTCATGAGCACTGGAGTAGTTCTTAACCCAATAAGGTTTAAAGAACAAAGTTATGACATTCAGAAGCAAATTTTATTTATTACTTTTTTGCTACTGTTTTAAAATCCTGTTTGAATAAGAGGCCCTATCATCAAGGTATCTGAATGTAGTATTCATCTGTTGCATGTAACTATTTCTTTAAGCTTGCCTCCAGCAGATGACAAGCTCTCTCCAGCAGAAGTAACTGTGGTCCATTTACTTTTGCTTTCTATTTTACTAACAGGAAGGCTATATTATTCTTAGCCATATTCTTACTGTAATTAATATCAGAGACAGAAATAAAAGGTTCTGCCTTTTTAAAAGTTGCTTCGAATCTTTCACTTCTCCATATTAAGAAAATGGAAGTTTACTTATGTCTCCAACACAATGTAAAGTACTTCAATTTCAACAGGTGCTAGAACATTGTGTATTTTGGTTATAAAGGTTTTCCAGATATCTTTTCTTAAATAAAAGAGACATGCAATTTGGAAATGGGTTCAGTAGTTATGAAAAGCTAATTATCAGGGAACAAATACCATTTTCCCTCCTACCCTTCAACTCAAATATGGATATTCCATCCCAATCTAAGACAGACATGCTTTCTCAAGTTCACATCAATGGAGAACACAGAGTATTACAAATACTCTAGTCACTCCCTGTAAGCTGAAAGAAAACAAAATATAAACAATATTTTTTTCTACTGTGCTGCCATTTCTTAATATCAGGCTTTTTTTAGCAGCAGTGACAGAGCTGCTCAACCTCCAACTGATTTTACAATTGTGAAGAAATTCATGCAACTTTGCTTCATCTTCCTAACCTCTGGAATATAGGTAGTAGATATTAATTAGAAAGAGAAAAAAAATTAAAAAGTCTTAATTACTGGTATGTTTGACATTCACAGAGTTTCTGCATGCAATTTTTGTCAGAAAATTTCACTTCCCTGCGTGATTTTTCTTCAGTCTCTTAATTTGTTTCTATTTTACAGAACAATAAGACTTTATTACTTCAAACTCAAATAGAGCAATTTTTGTTTTTTAAGGCACAAAAGAACATCCTCAGGCTTTTGAGGAAGGCTGATGGTCAGGAACTGTTGAAAATTGATTAGCTATGTTTTGTGCATGAGGCATTATTTTATTTTTCCTTCTCTGATTCAGGAAACAATTGTGCATGAGAGTAATTTCAGCACATTTTATCCTGTTCAGTAGAAATGTTCACATGCAGAGGTGATTGCACAGGTTTCTCTGAGTTTTGATAGACTAGGTATACTGGGGAAAAACACTTGGATAAGCATCCTTAAATGCTACATTGAATGAAAAATACAGGATTACATTCATAATAAACCTTACATAATATTGTAGACAGTGTATTTTATAGGACATTATTTTCATAATTTGGGTAGCATTCAGAAAACCCAGGTAAGTATCAGCTGAGGAACATTTTGTGCATTTTATGCATGTGCAGAAAAGTTTGCATGTTGTTCAAATTGTACTGAACCTGCTGGAGGCAAGGGTGAGAGCAAGGAGAAAGGATGCTTTTGGCCCAAACGTTACCTATCTACCATTCAATACTTTTTAGCAGTCAACATACCCATTATATTTTTCAAATCAGTTTGTTACTCTTTTAATTCATCGTCATATGATTTGGAAAATATCTAATTAAAAAAGATGTTTTTTACAATTAATATCCTAGCTAGCATTTCCTCCTGTTCCTCAACCCCCTCAACCCTTGCAAACCCTGCCCTGCCCCCTCTCAATGGATCTGCACAGCATCTATCACCTCAGGTCATTTGGCAGGAAGCCATTTACTCCCCCTCAGAGAAAAAAAAAAAAACAAAACAAAAACAAAAACCACAACATTAGTTGATGCATAAAAATATGATTCATTTATTGGAAAAGTCAATAGAAATATTTTGATTGATTTTCTTAAGTCTTGAATCAGATTAATACCAAATTCTAATTTAGAGTAGCCATAGGTCCAATCTCTGCAAAAGATGTGATATTCTGTTTGTTTGGTCTCTGGACACTAAAACTCAGAGAGATTAAAGTAATTTGCTGTCATTTTGTTGGAGTCTATTCTGGAGACTGAAACAGAAGCTGTAATTACTGAATCTCCCACCCACCCACCAAGCATAAGGATCAATATTTTTGTTTAACAATACAGTTCTCTATTCAGTCTTATTATGCTAGGCATTAATAGCTGCCATTATTAAGTTTTTGGTCTTGTGAAGAGAAGATGAATATGTCAAAACCCACATGAACACTCTCTGTTCCCTGAAAGTGGAAGGAAGGTAGGTTCCCTTTTAAAATGTAACCAAACCCAGTAAGTTTTGCAAGCAACAGCCCCAGGAGCTGGAGCAGAGATTTCAGATGCCCAGCCAGGGTTTGCTGGTGAATACGACCTGGTTCAGTCACTTAGCACTGCATTATGACAGCTCAGCTTGAGTGCTCCTGCTCGCAGTCTGCTGCTCAGATGTAAGGTTATTTTATTGTCTAAAGTTGCAGGGTGGGCAATAGCTGACAAACTCTGCAGAGACAGTGTTCATCTGAGTGTGTTCAAAGAGACCTGAAAAACAAAAAACAACTCTGTGTGTCTGTGCCAGCAAGTGGGAGGAATGTTTGCATCTTCACTTTGTAAAAAAAAATACCCTAAACATGCCCAAAAGGCAGACTTAGAGATTTGTGTGCAAGAAAACTGCCTTCCATTTTTTATTTCTATTTTTTCAAACCAACGATACTGAGCGTACCCTTTGCAAACAAACTTGAGTACATCAAAGAATACTGTAGGTCCATGGAATCAACTTTCTTTCCTAATGAAAACAGATCCACAATATTGGCTGTTTGGGCTAAAGGGGAAATGATGTTATTATCACCTGGTTGGAAGAGTTTATCTACTCCATCATGCATCATGATTTAATTATTCCTAATTGATCTTAATAGATGGATGTCAAGTCTGGCCTTGCTTGGCTTCAATTATAGCAATTTTGCTGGCTCCCTTTGTAGCGGATCTTGGAAAATATCTGATGATTTCTGCCTGTTTACATTTATGTTGGAGCACTTCTAGATTTAGCTAAATGGTACTTGAAGATTTTATGCATTATGGCACCAAGGAGAAAGATAATGGAGATTTTACAAGAGTTATTCTTTGTATATTCTTTGTATATTTTTTGTATATTCTTTGTATCCATTTCTAGTTTATACAGTATTGGAGCTGTGTTGGTTGCTCCTCTGTTGCTGGCTGTTATGGAAGTTTTAAGGGAGAATGAGTGAAAAACAATCACACTTTTGAGTCAAACCTATTTGGGAGTTATGCTTTTTTTTCCATTGTCATTTGATGGAATGTTCATGTACCACCACCTAACAAGAAAGAAAGTTTTTTTATGAACTAAGAAAACAGTTCTCTGACATGAATTGTTTATGTTGTCTCCTTTTTGGTGTTTTTGTTTACATTCTAAATGAATTTTAAAAAAATTCTCATGCTGGCTATTCTAGTGGTCACTAGACAATTACCAAAACAATATTATAGAACTGTAGAATGGTAGAATATGCTGAGTTGGAAGGAACTCATCAGGATTATTGAGTCCAGCTCCTGGCCCTGTGCAGAGCACTCCCAGAATCACATCATGTGCCTGATAGCATTGTCCAAGCACTTCTGGAACTCAGACAGGCTTGGTGCTGTGACCACTCTCCTGCGAGAATGTCCCAGTGCCCAGCTACCCTTCAGATGAAAAATGTTTCTCTGGTATGTCACCTAAACCTCTCCTGACACAGCTTCAGGCTGTTCCCCTGGATCGGGTCACTGGTCATGAGAGTGAAGTGATTTGCACCTGTCCCTCCACTTCCCCTCCTGAGGATTCTGAAGACCACAATGAGATCCCTCCTCAGTCTCCTCTTCTCCAGGCTGAACAGACAAGTGACCTCAGCTGCTCCTGTGCCGGGTTGTGAGAGACTGAAATGTTATAGTTAATGGTTTAAACATTGTTATGGAGGATTTTTTGCCCTTTATGGCAAAGCTATATAATGAAGCTGCAACCACCAAAGCCCACCCCTCCCACAAAAGGCCTTCTGACTGGAATTTTGGACTGTGAGTTAAGCCAATGGGAACTTGAGATAAGAAAAAGGTGACACTACTGTTCAATTATCTCAGGTTTAGGGAGAAGTAAACAGGGCTCAGAGAGAAGAATGTATCTACAGAAAAGCCAAACCCAGCAGCTGTCCTGAAAATTTGCTCTGGATGGATCTGGGGAGGAGGAAGGCCACAACCCACAGGTTCATCTGCTGAGGCCAGGTTTGCACACACTCCTTTACAACCCATTTGGGAGATAGGTAGAGATTTTGTGGGTGTAGCATAACCTCTGGCCAGAGAGAAATAGCACCCATCCTCCTTTACACAAACTGGGTCAGTTGTGAAAAACCTCCAACGCAGGGATGCCATGTCCACAGGGGACATTCATGGAGAGGCAGCTGAGGAGGTATCAAAAACCATCAAAGAACCCCAAAGTACCCCCAGACTCATTCCTGAGGCCTTGCACCTGACAACTGTGTGTGATGCAAGTGATGCAAAGTGATGCAATAGTCTGTTGGAAGAGACTGACCCAAACTTGCTTCATCCAGAGAAGGTCCCTGGGCATTCTTATCTGGCCTGAATGTATATCAATCGATTGAACCCTATGTTTTGCAGGACTCCCACCACCAAGAAGACTAAAGGAAGAAGATCAAATGGATGCTGCTGCGATGCCCAGTGGGGGGGTTATTTTGTATTTAATCCATCTCTCTGTCACTCTCTCCTTCCCACCCCTTTTCTATTTCTTTCTATTTCTCTCTCTCTCTCTCACACATTTACTTTTAAATAAAACCCATACTATTGACTCTGGCATATGGTCTCATTTGAACCTTAATTCAGGCAGAGCCCTCCTAATAACTTAAAAAACTGGATTTTAACACAGGTCCAGAATCTGGCACTTGTCCTTTAAGAGTTCACATCATTGAAGATTTCACATCTCTCTAATTGGCCCGTCACTTTTTGCCAGGCCTCTCTCTCTTGAGGAAATCAACAGCTCCTCCCAGCTTAATGCTGTTGGTGAATTTAATTAGTACTCCTTCCAGTCCTGTGCCCAAGACATTAATGAAGTGTTGAAGAGAAGTAGGCCAAGGATGGAGTCCTGCAGAACCTTACACGAGAGGAGAGCCCAGCCTGATGTCACCCCACTCAGTACAACCCTTTGTGACCGACCCATGACCAGCCCACTGAATTATTCAGCTGTGTGCAGAATATTTGTCCAGAAGGAATACTGAGAGACTGTATCAAAAGCTATGCTGAAGTTCAAAAAGATTACACCTGCTGGCATTGTAAGATTAACTAGGTAGGTTATCCTACTTTAGAAAGAAATCAGTTCAAGAAGCAGGATGCCCTCTTACATAAACTGAATAAGCAGAAATAGAGATTTTAATCAAAGCATTTTTCTACTATCCCCCCTCATTAATATGCTTTCATAACACTAGATCAACTGTAATGGTTAATTTTTTGTGTGTGTGAGAAAAAACTAAGCATTCTATTTTTATAAGTATTTTTGCTAAGCATTCAACACTATTGAAAACATGCTGAATTAAGGCATGAAAATCCACAATCTCTTCTAAGACCACACTAACTTCTCTGGTGCTATCTGAGAGAAAAGCCAGTGGTCCCATATTATGGGGTATGTCTTCATAGGAAAATGACATAATTTCTTATTATTCATCAGAGGGCTGTAAACAGGCCAGAGCAACATCAATAAAATGTAACTAAAACTATGCTTTTTGTGTGTCCTATGAAAAGGTGAAGGCCCAAGATGAAGAAATATGAAATGCTATAAATGTTATGAATAATCTTTAAAGGATATAAATTAGAACATAACTAGAAAATTAATTTAGAAGAAGCATGTAGAGACTTTGAGTAAATTCAGTTCCTTGCATTCTCTGATTTTTTGTTTCTGGAATGATTTTGATTGTACTTCATAATAAATAACTTTAAAGGGAAAATGTTATAGCAACTGTCATATTCGGCAAATAGGTGATATTAACTATGCAGTAACCCAGAGATCTGATTTATAGAAATTCAGAAATTTCAAGTATATTTTGATGATGTCCCTACAAAATTTCTTATATTTGCCAGCTAGCCAAATAAATGAATCTCTAAAATGCCAACAAATCAGAAAAAATTTGCTCCTATCAGGAGTGTTAATATTGCTCTGATTATTTGTTCTCCATGGCACTTAAAGAACTTGCTGAAATAGCTTCTTTTTCAAAACAAATTTATCTACTGTAAACAGAATGCTGGATGAGTTGGAGATGAAAGAAAAGTTTATTGGCTGGCCTTTCAGACAGTCTTTTCTTATTCCAAGGAAAGTGGTCACCAGAAGATACAAGGAATCCATAAGCATAAAGTCTACAGACATCTTTTTCTATTTACCTTAAAAACTTGGTAAGCATTAAGGACATAAGATAAACATAAAATCTAACATAAAATCTTCGAATCAGCAGCACAGGAGTGTTTATGTCTTTGAAATGAAGATCTGCGTTTGTCACTCAGCAGCTATGATTCTAACATATAAAGCACTCGGCGTTACAGAAATACCAAATGGCTTTGGTGTCTCTGTTCCCTCTGTACACACCCATCACAGCTTCAGCTCTGGGATGGAAAGTTGTGCCACAAGGGCTTAAGGACATCCCTCCTCCACAACTTCAACTGCATCCAATGATAATAAAGCAACTATATTTGTTGATCTATTACTTTGTCCATGGGCATTTCTGCTAGGGCTATGGCTGTCATAGGAAATGTATTTCACTTAGCTATTTGCACATATTGACTCTAACAAGGTTTTGGTACTTCCAAGCAAGTGACCTTCATCTCTCTTGATAGCAGATCAGCTGCTTAAAGAGCTTCTATTGTGCACTGCTGAAAAGAAAATATATTTGAAGAAACAGTGTGTACTTCACTGAAAAGAAAAAGACATTACTCAGCAGTCATGTCACTCAGGCCCACACGGACTATAAAAATATGTTCCAAAGCTAAAATACTACATCTTGTTTGCACTTGAAGGGACCAAAAATGATTTACTGTTGACAGGTTTACCCACAAATATTCAATTTAAATGCTTTTTGAGAACTGTACCAGTGCTATCATGTCTCACTGGGGAGTTATCTAACTGGCAATGCCACATAAAACACTGACTGAAAATCAGCGTAGAGGCAAGATCTCTATTCGCTAAATGTATCCCATATTAATCAGGGTTAGGATTTGCCATTAGTAGAATACGAAGAGGCATGGCAGAGGAGAGAAATTGACAGACGTATTCCTTTCATGCTCTCAAAAATACTCCACACCATATTTTTGCTTTCCTCATTAATGTTGCTACTTTATCAAAAAACTGGGAAAGGAGCAATAGGAGGGGGAAAATTCCGTCCTACATTACACTGAAGATCAAGGAATCTCTGAAGCTTGTGCAAGGCCTTATAAGCACTGCTTGCATGGAAGGATATCAAATCACATCTTATCTATTCTCCAGTGCACCTGACTGTGGTCTCATCCACTTCCCTCCAGTGATGAAGCCTTTTATAATGGTACATGTCAGTTAAATTAGAATTCTGACAGATCCATGCCTACTGGCCAGATCCAAAGTCCTTTAAAATCAATGAAAAGATTCAGGCCACCACTGCTGCCTCCTGCCAGCTTTTCTGTGTTTGGGAAAGACCACAGGCTAAAGAGTTGTGTTGGTAATCATCAGAGTGAGTACCCCACCTGAATAACTTGGAGAGGGCCAACAGAGCAATGCCTAATTAAAAAAAAAAAAAAGAAAGAAAACTAACAACAAAACCCAGAGGGAAACTTCCAGTAGTTTCTATTCAATAGATCCAGACAAATTGATCTTAATAACCAGAGCAAACTATTTTCAGTGTTAGAACCCATTCCAGAGGATTTGCAAAACCACATCAGCTCACCTAATCTAGCATCGTCTTCCTAGTTCTGCTGGATATTTCAGGGAAACTGCACAATTTCACAATTCATCTAATAATATAAATCTACACAACTGGGAATGTCTTTTTTCCCCTTTCTCAGCTGCTAATCAGAATATGCCCTGAAGCATGAGGATTGGTTGGAGAGAAGATAAAAGCATGGAAGATAATAATATAACTTATTGAGGTATTGCTTTAGACTCTAATGGATCCCACTACAAATTAATTCTTCGTAGTACAAATGCCCTGTGGTAATGCCCTGAACTACAGATGGATCAGCTGTGTCATGTACACCTAAATGGCTGTGCAAAGTGTTAGGTTTTAAAGGAAAGATCACTCAGTATTCATATATAAAACACTGTTGGATACTGTAGAACCATGGCTTTGATGCCCTGGAAATAAATGTATTCCTCCTTCTCAGCAGTTTCGCTGTCCACAATACTGGATAGCCCAAGCTTTATGCCCTTATTCTTTATTCAGCCCACCAGTAAATAAATTAATAAGACCAGAAAAAGAGTTAGAGTGCCTGGGGACAGTCAGAATAGTCAATACACTGTATTTCTACCTATGCTGTGTGCTTTAACATTGCCAAGGAAATCAGAGAAAGGAAGCAGTATGGCTTGTCCCAGCATGGGATTGGCATTTGCAGGTCGGTAACCATTATGCTTACCTTTAGGCAGTCATTTTGCAGGATAGTACTTGAGGTTTTGAGCAAGCAATAACCATGACACCAGCACTGACTTGCACATCTCTGTTAGCTGTCCTTACAATTCAAACCTAGCAGAACAGCCTATGGGAAGCGGACTGACAGAAAGGTTTGGCCATTAGGAGATTCTTTTGTGCTGTTATCCCTTTTATTATGTTTCAGAAAGGTTTTTTTTTTTTTTTCTGCAGCACTAAAAGACAGCCTGCAGCAGTAGCCTAGAGAAAGTAGGCATCACCAATATAGGACAGCAAGGATGAGTGATGAATTAATTGCACTGACACGTTTGGGTTTACAGTGTCCTCTCTCTTCTTAGAGAAAGAAGGCCAAGAGGGAGACATTACCTTCATGTTCAGTAGCAAGAGAGAATTTGTGCAAGTTGAATGTCTGTGCTTGAGTCATACGTACTTGAACTGAAGTCAACATGAGGAACACACATAAACTGCTCATTCTGATGTCTGCTTTCTGTGCTGTCTCCCACACTAACATACCTCATGGAAATAGTGATCCAAAACTGACAATAAGAGAACAGCACTGAAAAAGAGAATGAAGGTTACATGAGTTTGTCTGCTTCCTTTTATTGCAATTGAACAAGATCCAGACAGGGAAAAATGAGGGAAGTGAGGTGTACATAACTGTATGTGTGTATGTGTGACAGGGATCTCTGTTACGTTTCACCCTTACCATTAGATATGCTCAACACCTTCTACTCACTAATAACCCTTTTAAGCACAAACCAAATGAGGTTAGATTGCAGCACTCAGCTTCAGTCTCACTGCTGGCCAGGAATATTCTGAGTTACTGTCAGCACACCTCACCTGGCAATAGATGTGACATTCAGTCCTGCACTGTTTGCAGCACAAAGCTACTAAAGAGAAACTCAAAGTAAATACAGGATTGAAGTGACATAATCTTTACTCTCATGCTTCTAGCCAAAGAACTCAGTTGCTAGTTCAGCTGCTAGATTCACAGGAGGTGTGACTGGAGTTTAATTTAAAAGGACCTCTTTTCTTTTGAGCACTACTTTTATAATGAATATTTATTACCATTGTGTACTTCTGATATATGGAAGATCAAGAGAATCTTTTTATCTGAAAGTTCTGGTGGATCCCTTGAAGAAATTGACCACATCCTCTTTCATTTTTTCTGATAGAAACACCAGATCCTGTTGCTATATGAAAGAGTAATCCCTTACAAACACTTTGAGAAAGCACAGATGCCAGTAAGTTTGAAACAAATGTCATATATTCTCAAACTGTTGGTCTTACTGTGCAAGCACAGATCAATGGTTTATCACTTAAAAAATTGAAATTATGTATTTTGAATGCACTGAACTGTGTTTGCACTGTATATTTCTGTTCAGAAATTACTGAGTAAAAATGAGAGGGTTGAACAGGGTAAGTTGAAAGAGATTGGCAAAATGGGTCTTTAAATGATAGCATTCCCTTCTGCAAAGATAGAGATGTTAGTGGAGCTGTGCAGCTAATAATGCCCAGCATGTTTGTTCAAGTTGCTCAGCATCAAAATTATTATTGCTGGACAAAAGCCTAGCTTAACTAGAGAGTAAATTTTCTCAAATAAATTAAGTCTAAAAAAACCAAAAAAACTCCCTGCAGCCAAATAGGTTATATTTCTTTAAGAAGAAATCTATGTATACTTGAAGTGAGAGTTTAAAAAATTCTTTTAACCTTAGCACAATAGTTATGATCCCTATATTTGGGAATAATGCTTAGTTTTGTACCATAGAGGGCTTAGTACAAACACCAGAGGTTAATGTGGCCTTGTGCTAACTCTCTATGTCTGTGACTCAGAGTCTTGTGTCAGCTTATTTACATTTATCAGAGAATAATATGGACTAGTGGATGTCTTGAGAACAGAGGTAGAATGCCAGTGCATCCTTACCTGACAACATATTTGGGAAATTCCCAATGAGACAGGATTCATCAGGAGGTCTGGGACTGTAAAAAGAAATTTTGAGGAATGGGACGTTCCCAAATGACCACCAAAGACCCTCAAAAGACCCTTACTCATATCAAAAAAAGCTCATGGAAATAATCAGCATGTATGTACATATTCGGGAAATGTTAAGACGACATAATAAAAACGTGATGAATATGTATTAGTTTCATGGCTATAACTTGGTCTATTAACTTGCTCCTTATGCATGCTTTAGGATAATTCCCCATGCATCCAGTGCCACTAAAAAAATAATACTGGCTAGAAAGCCAAAACCTTGAAAATTGTTTGGAGAGTTTATTTTCCAGTTTTTAGTGACAGACTCAGCAATATAATGACTGGCTGACTAATTTTTCCACTTCTATATGTATTATTTAGTTTTTATTTGGTTTTTATTCTAGGTGAATAAGCCTTTAATCATTATATTTATACAGACAAAATATTAATTAAATTTCAATAGAGGTCCATATCTGACTTTCATTTTTTGAATACCACTCCGCACATCTTTCCAGTGCTTGAATCACAGGAGGGAGAATAACTGCAATTTTTTAATGTTTATTTTCTCACAGGTGCTAGTTGAAAAGAAAATAAAACATCTGTGGGAAAGAAGCAGAGAGTGAGGCATCTGGGAGAAAGAGCATATGTTACGTTTATACCTCACCTGTTTCCTCTTGGGTACAGCTGAGCTTAAGTTGAAAATTGAAATTAATTTTTCCACTGCTTCTCTCTTGTATTGCCACAAGAGAGAAAGAAGAAGAAAGCCTTTCCAAAATTCATGTCTTCCTTTAGAAATAACTTCAGAAAAAATATCACTGGGGAAAAAAATACAGGTTCTGGTAGTTTGCTGTGCTTTCCTTATTTACCCCCATGAATCTCCTCACAGCCAAACTGTAACAACCCTGCAGCTGACTGCTTCTCTGCATAACTCTTTTCTACCCATCCAAATAATTCACATATTCATCAACATCTTAAATGCTGTGAGATGCTATGCTAGTCTTTGTCTTCAAAGATAAATCTAGTTTAGGGAAACAACCTGCAAATCCTCATGAATATGCTGTGAACCCCTTGTCATCTTCAAGGGCCATACTTCCAAGAGATACCTGTATTTTGTCTCTTTCTAACTCTATATGCATCACAGTTCATTGATATTTCTGTCCACATTTCATTTAACAATATTTGCAAAGACGGTGATTATCACTTTGGATAGTGATTGCTCCTTTTTGCATACATTAATTTTTATTACACCTTGCAATTTTGTTTCATTTCCTATGAGCTCTAAAAGTATACTTGCTATATGTTTACAGTGTCATTTATTAGACTTGATCCTTGAAAGCAAATTTTCTGAATGTTTTTGTGCAAGATAACAATGATGGAGATACTTTTTATCCTCCAAATTAACACTTCAGAAACATGTTTATCAAGCTGACTTAAGAAAAGGTTTGAAACAGACATAGCTGGTAGATGAAATTCTAATTGGAGGCCCTTTCATGATGAACTAGATGATAGAAATGAAGTTACACCCCAGTCTGATATAGCAAGAAAAAGCAAGAGACAAATTTAACTTCTTCGCAAAACTCAGCTTGGAACCTCAGAGAGAAGGGGGCTTTTGTACAGATAACAAAAAAAACCAAAACAAGAAAACAACGAAATATTCATTCATTGTAAATAAGATGTCTATTGTTTCTTAATATTTCCTAAAGCCAAATATTAACTGAAAGAACAGGCATCACTGGAGTCATACTTGCACTCTTCTGTAAGGCCTATGAAGGAAATGGGTTTTGTACTGACTTCATCCAGTTAAATAAAGGAAAACTTGAGGGTTACATTTAATTTACACAGATTTTGGCTGCCACTGTAACTAGAAGCAAAGACATGGTTGTTCAACATCTAGAATACACCCTTGCATTTCAACTCCTAATTCAATTATCAATATTTGCCTGTTTTGTTTTTGTAGTGGAAAAGCCCAGAAAAAGCCCTCTTTCTAATATATCTGGTTTTGCTCTTAACAACTAATAAGAAATGAGGAACATTTTCAAAGTATGATTCAGGATAATGTCAGTAAATTAGAAAGTGTTCCAAGAAGAAAAATAGGTCTGTCCTTGAGACCAAAACACTAGAATGAAGAGCTGTGCTGTTTTTAAAATTATATGTTTAAAGTGTGTAGGTATGATGAAAAGGAAGAGAACTTCCACTATACCTTTGGGTATAGCCACTCTTTTTAACACATTAATCAGACTGGGAAAGTAGCATTATAATAAGAAAAATGTGGCTTTTTGTGGAGTAATAACATTAGAAAGGAAAGCCCAGATACTGTCTTAAAACAGTTTTTGACCTGCTGTTATTAGGACAGCTCCTTTGCCAAAAGATTTGCAAGAAAAAATAATACCCAAAACTCTAGAGAAGGTTGCTTTTAATTAGTCAAGACCTAAACTTGTATACAAGACATGAACAAAAAGATAACCAACTTTTCCTGCATTACTTTGTAAATGAATCATTTAGTATATAACCTAGGTGGTTGTTTGCTTTTCTCCATGATTGGTACTTTATAGTTGTCAGCATTTATTATAATACATTAACAATGCAATGCATTCATGACCTGGAATAATGACCCTCTAATAGGATCGGGGGACATTTAAAGTTCCTCTTTTCATATATTTTCAAGTCTCTTATGAGCAGAACAATCAAAATTCATTGCCTAAAGGATCTTCTGCTGTTGGACATTCAGAATCATTTGCAATCATCGTTGGTTAAGGTGAGACTTAAGTGCTGCAGAAACTATGTAGCTGAAGTTGACACCATGGTCAGTGTGTCACTTGTCCTGTTGAGAAAGGACTATTAGCAACAAAACTCCGCTGCTGAAAGCTGTTTGCACAAAATGGTACCTTGCTGATATGAGACACAACTGTAATTGCTACTTATTCACAACTTAATAACTACTGTAACTGGTCCTACAATAAACTCTCCCAGAAATGGCAAATATTCAGCACACTTATTTTCAGGCTAGCAGAACAATGAAACCATTACTGTTAGCTTTAAGAAAAATAGTTAAATATTTGGGGTAATATGTAGTGAAGCTGAATGCTCTCAGATAAGCAGTGAAATATGCTTTCGTAGTTTCAATCAGCAAATAAATCACTTGTAATGTTATAAAGCAAATTATTCCAATAGTTAGCTATAGCTCTCAAAAATTCAATTCATTTCATTTGCTTTCTGGTATGCTTAGGTATTGAATCATGTAAACCTATCTGTATTGCCTGTTGCTGCCCAGGTGCTAGAGGGGTAGGAGCTGTGCTGCAGAGGTGGCCTCTGTGAGAAGAGGCCAGACTCTTCCCTCTACCTGACACAGGGGGTTTCAGTCAGCTCCACTGGACACACCACAGGACATGCCTGAGCCCCTCAGCCAAGGTGCTGTTATCTCTCTGATATTATATTAAAAAAATAATTAAAAATGCTGCATGGAAGTAATGAGAGAAATAGTGCAAGAAACAGCCCTACAGTCACCAGGACTGAGGAGGAAGAGGGGAGAAAATTATTCCAGAACTGTTCCTGCCAAAGCTGAGATTCCACTGAAGTTTGTGGAGAATCATACAATGGTTATGGTTGGAAGAGACCTCAAAGGTTATCTAGTTCTAACCCCTCTGCTGTGGGCAGGAACCCACACCACACCTTTCTCTACACCAGGTTGCTCAGGGCTTCATCCAGCCTGGCCTTGAAGCAGAGAAGAGGCATCCACAGCTTCTCTGGGCAAGCTGTTCCACTACCTCACTTACCTCACAGCAAAGAATTTCTTCCTAGTAACTATTCTAAACCTACTGTCTTTCACTTCAAAACCATTGCCCCTTATCACTATGTGCCCTTGTAAAAAGTCTTTCTCCAGCCTTTTTTTTTGGCTCCCTTCAGGTACTAAAAAGAGTGCAGTATGGTAGCCTTCTCTTCTCCAGGCTTCACACTCCCAATGCTGTCAGCCTATCCTTTTAGGAGAGGTGCACCAACCCTCTGATCTTCCTGGGGGCCTCCTCTGAACTCTTTCTTTCCTCCAGGTTGATTTCCTTCCTGTGCTGGTGACCCCAGAGCTGGCAGAGTTCACTCCCTGGCCCTGCTGGATGCAGCCCAGGATGCAATTGTTTTTCTGGGTTGCAAACACACGCTGCTGGTTCTTGTCCAGCCTTTCATCCACCAGCACCTCCAACTCCAAAGAGCTGCTCTCAATCTCTTCATCCCCCAGCCTGTGCTCATGGTGGGGTTGCCCTTATCCAGATGTAGCACCTTCCACTGGGTTGAACCACAGGAGGTTCCCTGTGCCCTCTTCTTGAGCTTGTGCAATCCCTCTGGATGGCATCCTAACCTTCAGCTGTTTCAACAGCACCACTCAGCTTGGTGCCAACACCAGACTTGCTGTAGGTGCACTCAATCCCACTGTCAATGGCATTATGAAGTTTTTGAATAGACCAGAACCAGTGTAGATCCCCGAGGGACAGCACTTGTCATCAATGTCTACCATGACACCACTGACCACTGGCCTCTGCATGCACCTCTGCAGCCAACTCCTTATCAACTGAACAGTCCACCTATGAAACCCATATGGAACCAATTTAGAGAAGGATATTTTGGGGAACCATGTCAAAGGAGCCACAGAAGTCCAGATAAATGACATCTGTAGCCCTCCCCTTGTCCAGTGATGTAATCACCATGCCTTAGAAAGCCACTGGGCTGGTCGAACAGGATTTTCTCTTGGTAAAGTTGAGCTGTATTTCCTGAATCACCTTGCTGTCCTCCATTGTGCCTTAGCAGAGTTTCTGGAAGGCTCTTTTCCACAATTTTCCCAGGCAGAGGTGGGGCTAGTAGTTTGTTAGTTCCCAGGGTCCTTTTTTTTATGCTTTAGGAAAAAAAGTAAAATGTAAAATATTTCCCTGACTAAATACTTAAAGTACCTTTGTTAAAGGAAGACCACATCTGGATGGAGCAGGCAGTAGATGGCTGAATGAAAAGTGATTGTTCTATTGTCCTCACATGCATTAAACCGGATTTTATTAGATGTTGTCCAGAGCTCCAGAATCTCCATAAACTTATATGGGAAGATTGGGCTAGACTGATTGACTACATTATGCAATTTTTCTAGCAATATACTTTTCATAGCTGTGAAATAATAAAATATTTCACATCTAATATTTATATTGGAGTAGCTATGACTTAAAGAATTATAAAATTCTAAATACATCACATGTCTCTGTTTTAGTTACTGCCTTTACAAAACAAATATTTGTTTTATAGTGAACATATATAACACTTCCAAGGCAAAAATACTCTTAAAACTAATTGGAATATTATTGTTTTCCATCATTTTTTATTTGTTTAAATGAAATTAAAATCAGTCTAGGTTTACTCTGTACTGTTACTTAACTATGTACCTGAATGTACAGTGGTACATCCTAATTAAGTCAATGTAACCAATTTTCAACTAGGTAAATAAGATACCATTGATTCTCTTTATTATAGATTCATGAACCCTTTGAAAGCTTATTTTAACAGCAAATGAGCTAATGAACTTTCCTTCATTATAAATCTCAAACTGGATATCCTTTATTTTGAATTATTTCAGTATTCATCAATGACAATTTAGTACTAGAGTCTATCATTTTTTCTTTGAGAAACACAGTATGCCTGACAAATAAGTGATTTGGTCTTATTTCTTTACTTATCAACAGTTCAAACAGCCACTAAGGCATCTGGATTTAGCAACAATTTATTGTGGAACAAATTTCAGAGGGGAAAGAAGAAAGAAGACAGGATAAATGACAAGAGCTCAGAGACCATGCACTTTATACAGGTAGCGTAGAAACAAAAGCAATTAGGCTCTGAAATGCACCTTTTTCTCCTCAAGCTCCTGAATTTGTTGTTTCCTGAATGAACTGTACTGCTATAAAGAGATTTACTTAGGTGTTCAGGGGACCCAATGCACAGAGGTATTTACAAAGAACACTGCAAGGTTAGGCTGAAAAAGTTTGGCAACACGTCTGTCTATACAAAGAAATGCCCATTCATGTAGTATTCTGGCTTCAGATGCTGGATAATAGTTGCTCTTTTTCCCCCACTTCTTAAAATTGTGATATTTTTGTAAATGTGGTCATGTGACCACAGTTCTGACTAAAAATCCAAGACCATGTTTGGATAGCTTAATCAACTGATTGTTATAAATCTTACACAAGTGATTAATGATTAATGATAAGTTTAATTTAACTGCTAAATAAGTACTAGAAAACACCATGAGTGTGGTAGCAAGATTTCAGTCCTTTGTAAGTTGACTCTGAGCTTATGTGGTAGCACCAAATAGATTGGTGAACTTTTTTTGGCCATACTGGTGCCCTGATATGACATCATCACAACGTTTTGCTTCTATCTCATTGCTTTGTAGCATTTGACTCTTTCACCTGGACTTGTTTTCTACTTATCAGGAAGCCCAGGCCCCCTGGCTTAGTCTGTTGATTTTTGTGACATGAGCCTGATGCTTCATACCCCAAGTTGAACACTGGAGTAACTTAGGTTGAGAATTGATGGCTGGGTGTCTTCAAGGTGGCTTAAACAACAGCTAAGCATAAATACCATCAGATTTCCAATGCATTAAATGACTATAGATACAACAGATAACCTCAGAAGTCAGAGGGCTCTACATATAAAACAGCTTGCTGTAGGCTGAGTTAGCTCTTTGAAGGAAGAAGTACAACTTCCCAATAAATGTTCCATGAGGATTTGTCTATAAAGTGTGCAGACCTGGGTTTCGACTACCCACAAGTCTTGAAGTAGCCTTTGCTACTTTAACATAGGACTTGTGACTGAATTGAGCACTGTGAACACTGATCCCTGGTTACCTGATGTACATGTATTACTTTATTTTACCTGTCTGTGTCTTTATTGGAAGTCTTTATGTGATTCTTTGGGTCTGTCTTCAACATCCTGTATCCTTTTTAGGTAGTTGCTCTTGGACTCCTAATTCTGAGTAAGTGAAATATTATTATTTTGTACAACTTCTGCTTTGGCAGACTAGCAGAGCTGAGCTGGCATCCCACTTGCTGTTTTCATGACTCATGTTTGCCTAAGTTAGATTCTTTATCTACCTCTTCAAGGTTGTGCTGTTCTGTTCTGCTTGTCCTTTTAAGAGTAAAATGCTGTTCTGTTCTACTGCCCTCCTCCTGCCACTGTGAACCTGAATTTGAGCTCAAAGTCTACATCTGTGCTCAGCTGGTTCAAATATTTCACATGGTCTGTCAGCATGCATGTTTAGACATGACTAACAAAAAATGCCTCTGATGAAAGGAAATGCATTAAAAATACATAAAGAAAATGTTTATGACATGACAGAGAGAAATACAGCTACATAGAAAAGTGGTTGTTCAGTATACTTCAGTGTCCAGTAATGTAGCAAAAATGTAACTTTTTTTTCTGAAGACTCCCCAAAGGTTTGTGAAGAATTTTTTTTTTTAATTTTTATTCAACCTAATATTTTGGGGTTTTTGGAAGATTTTGGACAAAAAACCCTGACAAAACTTATCTTATATCTCATCACTCATTCAGTAGGTGAAGGCTTCCATTGATTATAGTAGACCATAGATGCAACTTTCTGGCAGCTCGAGAAGAATTGCTCTGTTATGCAAACTTAATTGACGCTTAAAAGAATCCCTGTACATAAACACAAATAGCTTCTGCGAACAGGAAGAATATGTTATGAAACTCTTGGGGTGCAAGGTATCTCCCAGAATATTTGGCACCATGTTTATGCCCAAATGGTAACCATTAACCTATTCAGGACAGGAAGCACTCAGTTTACAAGTCTGGTATGTGGTGGCTTTAAATTTATCTGTGTTTTATGCCTGTTTTGAGGTGGCTTTAAATCTGTTTTAAACAAAATTTATTTAAACTCTTTTCTGAACATTTTATTTTGCCTTAAGAATATCTCAATTTGATAAAATTTAAACCTCTACCTAATGAAGAAAAACTCCTAAGCATTTTAAATTTGAAAAAGCATTCTTAAAAGTACACCTAAGCTATTTTCATGGGGACTAATTAGTGTAAAATCAGTTACATGAAGAAAAGGCCCAATAGCAAAATAATTTTTACCCCAATATAATACAAAGTAGGTATTTGTTCTAAAACCCTGTTTTTATTTTCAATTTCAATTAGGTTATCTGTTTTCTCACCCTGTGAGACAACTTTGAAATTTGTGGTACCAACAAAAGTTTTCCTTTAACAGAAAGCAACTTCTCTAAGATTCAGAAAGATGAGTTTTTTAAAGAATGAAGTTAAACTGAATTCAACACTTGATGAGTGTTCTTGTGTGCTCTACATTTATCATCATTGAAGTATCCTTAAAAATCACTAAAATAAATAAATTCTTTAGAGATTTAAACATCACCGTACAAATCAAACCTTTTTTATTCATAAAAAGATATACGTATAAGAGTAAAGGAAAACATCAGTCCAAAGTAATTACACAGATATTTGATTTTCTGTTTTGAACCAGAAATGTCAGAAAAAAAGTAATATGCCAACTGAAATTTATTCCCTCTACTTGCTCATCTCAGGAAACACACATGTGAAACCATAACATTGGGATGTAGAAAAGCTTTTGTGTAACTTTTTCGTGGTTTTAGACTTAAAGTCAAGCTGAATTTCCAAGTGAAAAAAGGGTACATTTAGAATGCCAAATACCTTAAATATTTTTTCTTTTTTCTCCATTGTGATGTGAGATCTAATAGCAGCACTGATTTGAATTTGCAAACAATCTAGAAAACATGGCATTTAAAAACTAGCTAACCTACTTAACCATTTTGATTGTCTGCATCTAAAAGGCAGTTTCTATGCATTGATCTCATATGTAATGTAGTTTGACATCTAATTCATGATTGCTCAAAAGTGTCTGACCAGACCAAGATTAGTGATTAACTGAAAACAGAATCTACAGCCAAAATTGTGTCCGACTTGCCATCAAATACCAGGGGTTTTTATGCTTTCAGTTGTCAAGGGCATTTTGAGTTTCTGTTCCAAATCACGTTAAGATGTGACATTTCATACTGTGTGTATTGTTAAATTGTATATTTTAATTCCAGTGTATTATCAATAGCATGTTTGGCATACTAAAAAAGGTTTGATTTAGGTATTACCTAGAATGGTATTCAGCAAAGGCTCTTGCTTCAAGAAATAATTAGTACATGAACTGCCAGATATTTACATTAAAAAGGTGCCATCAGCTATGTCCTCTTGAATTAAACAGATATATTACTACAGATTTAATGATTGTTCTGCATTTGATTCTTTCAAACTGAAAATTAGCTATTCATATAACATATGTCTCTAATGTGTGATCTGCCAGAAAGATCAAAGCCAGCTTCAAGCAGGCATATTTGAGTTCCCAGACCAGCCAAACATGGTGGCAAACAGGTTCATGGACCAAATTCATGCATTTCCATGGTGGGATGAGCTGGCTGAGGACCATGTGGAGGACCATGCAGTGCTACTTGCCTTGTTTGAATTGACCCTTACTTCCTTACACACTGCTTCATGGATGCTCAGGGCAAATGACATATTGTTGATAGGAAAATTGACAAGGTCTCAATTAAAAACCAAAATTTTACAGACAAAAATTTCCACTTGTTTTCAATGTAAAAACTTCTTTTGGTTTAGTTTGAAATATTTTGGGGGCTATTAAAAAGTAATTATTACAATGAGAAGAGCTATGGAGTAACCATCTCCACTACTGATTGTCCATGAAGAAAACTCCAGAAGTTAATTCCTTCTAACTATCATAGAAGTGGCTGGAAGTGAAATGCAAGTCCAGAATAACTCAGTAGAAATCCTGAGTTTTACTAAGGAGCCAAAATACTAGCTGTAGGCAGGTCAGAATTTGGTGATTATATGTGGCGTGCTTTTGAAAATTCTCTGAATATTTAAGATGGAAATACACACGTAAGGTTGTCAATGACAATGAGCCATCCTAAAGTTACATTTCTTTTATTTGTTATTATTCTAGGTTTACTGTTTATTTATTGTTCAGTCAAAAATGAGACATTTGTGAAGATTTTACAACACACTAAAACCAAGAAGCAGTATCAATAAATACACGGAAAACATAGTCAACACATCACAAATTCAGGATTTATTGATGTCTTGACTAAAAATATGAGTTTAAATCATCTGTTAGACCTACTCAAAGTAGCAAAAAAAGCATACATAATTCACCTTTAACCCTAGTTTATATGGATATAATTTAATTGAGTAAAAACTCAGCCCAAGACATATTTTTACACATCTAAGTGAACAGGCTTACTTGCACTACAAAAGGGACAGACAAATCATATTTATACACCACTTGTTAGTTCTCACAGCATCAAGAGGATCTCCATTCTCTCAGTAGTTACACTCAGTAATATCCAATTTTTGGCATAGTGGGCAGCTTAAATGAGGCTCTGACCAAAATCTTCTGTCTTCTTGCCATGCCTTCTACCTGTAGATAATTTTCCCTGTTCCAGCCAGGACAGGGCTAATTTTGCAGTGCAAAACAACTGCCCAAGATGGGCAGCTGTTCTGCACCACCTCACATCAATGCTGGGTGTGGGGGGCAGTGCATCTATTCTGGCTGGGGAGCCCTGGCAGCAGTTCACACAATACCAGGCTCCATTGCGTGCCAATCCTTCACCTCTTTCTTGCATCATCCATCATTAGTATTGCTGCTGAAAATGTCTGTTATCTTATCAAATGTTTCCAGTAAATTTTTCTTATCTTGACATGTGATCTTTAACTTCTATCCCTCCCATTCTCCTTTCCAGCATGCTGCATGGGGGAGGGGGTGGAAGTGTGATGGAGCAGCACATGGTTTGGAGTGTTTCACTGGGAACATTTAAACTGGGGAATATCAATCCTGAACCATGACCACAGTGTTTTAGCGGACAAGTGAAATCCAGTTTTCGTGTAAACTTGTGGAGATCTTCTGTTGGACACTTCTGTGAAGATTAGAAAAATAATTAACATCCCCCAAGGTCGATTTGCTGTTATAGATAAAAATGAAGCTAAACTTGGTGCGCATGTACATGCACACTCTGTAAGCTGTCAATTTGATTATGGTCTTCTTGCACAGACAAACTACCCTCCTGCCCTCCTTCACCAAAATTTTGGTGCTTACTGTATTTCAAGTGTTTATATTGTTCTAAGTACATGCCTATTAACTGAATATCATTACACTCACTTTACAGTCAGATATTATTACAATATGCCTGTAAAAAGTAATTGTACCATATAATTTCTTAACAGACTAACTATATGGAGTGGGGAAAATGTTAATACATATCTGCTGGTGTAGAATGCACAAGAGCACTTTTTCTATGTGTGTGAAATTCTTTCTGGGTAAAGATTCTTACTGACATGCACGCATAATTGTCTATATAAACATACTTTCCATATGTTGTGCATAATGTGTATTTTTATGTAGTCACATATTTTTGTAGGTAGAAGTGCATATGTTCACAGATATGGGTTGGCCTTGGTCAGATACATAAGGGATAATTGGCCAAAAGGAATTTTGATCCATACTCTGCTGCTAGGTGGACTTATAGATAAAGGCGCTAATTTCAGCATATTTTTAAATACAATGTTTAGTAATGTATGCCTACTGTCTCATGGGTTATTCTGTATAGACTTTCAAATGAAGTTCAGTGCTGCTGATTGGAGGGATGGGTTTTGCCTTGTGGGTGGAGAAGAATAATTGGTTTTACAGAAAGTTCTCACGGAGTTTAACTAAAGCATGCCCTGGATTGACTTAGTGTTGAATGTATTATAGGAACTATTGACAGCGTAGAAAGGTTAATTACTATTTACCTACTTGTTTGGCAAATACAATTACGTTAAAAAAATCTTACATTTTACATTTAAGTTGTATATTCAAAAAAACCCCATGGTTTTATGCAATTCTTCATCATTGATAATATACTGCATTTGTTCAAACACGGTTAAGAAATTTTAAGGTCATTATTTGATGCAGGTACAGTGATTAAAAAACCCCAACAAAAGTTCAGGAAAAAGTCTCTAATTAAAATTAGGTTTTCTTCATAGATGTTCTTCCCAGAGAAATTGTTCTCTCTAACTTTAAACAAACAAACAAACAAAGACAAAAAACCCACATGAAGAAAGAGAATATAAATAGAGTGGAAGGTTGTATTTAATTTTAGGTTATATTTGAAGAACATTTTTGGATATATTCAGCTCTATAGGAAAATTTTGGATTCTAAAAACAGCTGCAGGTATGTTCAGATTCTTACTTTATCTGCATTACCCCTCCTATCACAGATGAAATATCTGGGCAGTGATACCTATATTATCAGAGGTCAGGTGATAAAAAGAGAAAAAAAAAGGAAGATCAGGTAGGAGAAAGATATTTAAACTGTTGCCAAGACTAGATAAAGGAACCATGCTCAATGCCTCGGAGCAGGGTCCCTTTTGCAGCTGCCAAAGCCATAATAAACAATTTGGAGGGCTTTTCTAGGACTGGTTATCTCTGGCACCAGCCACTTAATTCCTTTAAAAACTAGAAACTGGCTTCCACTTCTCAGTTTGAGAAGAGGGAGAATTTGATGAACTATCTGTTGCCTTCTCTGCTGATCAAGAAGTGTATCTAAGTTTTATAAGGGATGGTACCAGCTTTGTCTCATTTTAGCACCTACACTTTGTGAATCTAAAGGCAAGGCATGACAGCCATAAGTACAGTTCATGCTTTACATAATATTTTTTGTGGAATTTAACTATTCTGCCCATTACAACACAAACCAGGTGTCCTCTGTCTTTTCCTGTGTGTGTCCATCCACCTGTATCTGGCTTAGGTTTGAAGTTACCAAAGGGTAAATTACAATCCAGCTGAGCTGTAGCTGTTTATGTTCTTTGGTTATTGCAAATATAAAGTGAGATAAATTTTTCTCTGAGAAAAAATGTTTGCCTGTCTGGCACTTGATCCACAGAGAAGTGGGAGATAGACCATATAGATCCACATACCCATTTGGTTTTTTACGTTATTTATAGGTGTATTTACATAAATGTGTACACATACCTGAAGCAAACACATCAAAAACATTGTTAAAAATTTTCTTTCACTCCTTGCTCTTGATAAGATTATTCCATCTTTTATTAGTTATGTCTACTTTAATTAGTATTACTTATTAGTTATGCAAGTGTTGAAAACTGACTGAAAACATTATTCTCTTTTAACACACATAGATTCTGATCTTGATTACACTAGGGAGGGCTAGTGAGTTAACTCTGCATGAGCTTCAGTTCTACTGGAATCAAAATTATACTCAGAGTGCCATAATCAATTTGCATTTTACCAATGCATGCAAATGAATTTAAGAAATGTTGAAAAATTGGCAGTATGACTTTGGGGTTTAGGCAAAAAATCCTATAGGTTCTTTAAAATACTAATTCAGTCTACAGAAAGAAACTTCTTTCCAGGGAATTTCATAAGATGTTCTATTATCTCTTGGTTACAAATTTACAGTTCTGCCAAGTTCTCAGCCACAGCGGTTTAGAAAGGGGCTGGTGTGTGTGAAAAGATTCAAGATCTGTATTACCACACAGTGCAGCTAGACCTTACTGATGATATAAATGTGCATAATAACTAAGCTGAAAGTGAAACTTCCTTACTTTCAACCTTTTGGGTTTCAAAAGACAGCTGTTTTCCTGCATGTCTTTACCAGCAAATGGTTGGCTACCATACAGGTAGTATTAGTCCAAACAACTGTATCATTTGAAAATAAATCTAAAGAAACCAAGTCAAATGCCTGTAGGACTGAAAGTATGGTTTTTAGCAGCTGAAATAACAGAGAAAGCAAGAAAATATTGTAGCAAATAAAAGTGTATTAATATCATCAAACTGTCTTAAAGAAAGGCTATTCAGCCCAGCCCTTTGGGGTGTAAGGAGATGGAACCAGATTCATGTAGAAGAGGATGGGAGGATGGGAATGGATGCATTTTTTGGTATAGTCTGTTTTTTGGTATAGTCTGTTTGCTTAACAGTGTCTAAGGGATTTTATTTTCTAGAATTTAGTGTGAGGAGATTTCATCAAGGCTGATTTGAGCTCTAGTTGTGTTCAGGATCACTCTCCTTTGCTTTTTTTGAAGCAGCATTGCATAACCTTCAAGCTTAGCTTTTTGCTTGTTTTCTGTAGGCTTCTGTAGAATATTTAATGCAGTATTTTTAATTTTTTTTCTGTTTTAGTTTGTTTCTTGCTTTGTTTTGGGGTTTTTTTGCTTGTTTTTAATTGTGTATAGAGACAATTATTCTTTCAAATCTCCCCTTGTTAATTGGGAAACATTTTAGTCAATACAATTTAGCTGTGCTCAGGCTCAGCTTCTCATTTAGCATTTTTCCTTCATCACTAAACAAGCACATCTACACATATAGTCTGCATTAATTTAGCTGTCATTCCTAGAAAATTTCTTGAAGGAGTAGGACTCATCAGTCCTCTTTATTAGCTGAGACTTTTCCAAAAACTTGTAACATGGAGAAAATTCTATTACTTTTAAGGGGAAAAAAAAATCATCATGAGGATTTTCTAACACTGGAAGAGGCTTCCAGAGAGGTTATGAAGTCCTTTGGGATATTAAGATGCTGATTTGACAAGACCCTGAAAAATCCACTCTTCCCCTTTCCTGCTCTGAGGAGACTAGGCTAAAAACTTCCAATTCTTCCCCTACATAATGCCATTATTCTGAGGTTAAAAATGACAGCTGGGCACACCAGAAAAAAACACCTCAAACCACATCAGCAGCACGAATACACTGTGGGGTAAAAATGAGAGTGACAGAAGTTATTTTTATGGGAGCTCAGACTCTTCCCACCTAAGGACGATCCTCTGTAACTGAGGCAAATAATCCTGAGAGACCTTGCCCTACAGTGAGGGAGTTACTGTACTGGCAATCTGCATGTCTCTCCACTCTCCAAACCCTATGTGGGGAACACCTATCAGTGGATTTTGCAACTGGTTGGTGATTCTTGCTTTTGTTATGGCCTCACAATGCCACTCACAGTCAAAACAGTTTAGGAGAATCTTCATGACACATTCAATTCAATCAGGGGGCAGGACACTACATATGTGGTTTAGGATCTCGTAATCTTTCAGTTCCCACTCCTTGTATCTGCCAGTCTTCTGTGTGTGCTGATGGGTGATAGCCAAGATTTAGGCAATTTGGCACTAAAGAACTTGTTCTCTCATGTTAATGGTAATACCTGTCATGGAGAAGACCAGTGCTGTGTCAGCACAATTTAAATACTCCATCTCAGCTCATAAGTGTCCCTCAAGTAGATCACCAAAATATTCAGTAGTCATCCAGTGATACATCCACTGTGTTTTTCTGGTAGTGGGCTAGGAATATGTTAGCACAAGTTTTTTTCAAGTTTTGTTGAGTATAGGGAAGCAAAGGCATACCTCCCAAGCCTGTTTGTGCTGGTTTTAGCTGGGGTACCGTTAACTTTCTACACAGTAGCTAGTATGGGCTGCATTTTGGATTTGTGCTGAACATAGGGTTGATAATACAGAGATTGTTGTTATTTCTGAGTAGTGCTTACACAGAGTCAAGGCCTCTTCTGCTGTTTGTGATGGAACACCAGTGAGGTAGGGGTGCATGGGAGCCTGAGATGAGACACAGCCACAACAGGTGACCCCCACTGACCAGAGGGATATTCCATACTATATGACATCATTCTTAGTATACAAAGTGGGGAGAAAAGGGAGGAAAGTGGGGAAACATTTGTACTGATGGTGTTTTTCTTCCCAAGTCACTGTTATGTTCACCTGGAGATGGCTGAATGCCTGCCTGCCTGCCTGTGGAGAGCAGTGAATTAATTCCTTATTTTGGTTTGCTTGCGTATGTGACTTTTGCTTTCCCTATTCAATTGTCTTTATCTCAGCCTGTTACTTGTCTGGATTTTACTGGCTTTTACTATTCTGCTTCTCTCCCCAGCCCTGTTGGGTGGGACAGTGAGGGAGTGAGTGGCTGTGTGGGGCTTGGTTGATGGCTGGGATTAAACCACAGCACTGTTGCTGTGTCTGTCTGAAATGAAAGCCCTACCAAATGTAAATCAGAGCTGAGATTTATACAGTATGTGTGTTCGAAGGTATTAATTTTCTATATGCTAAATAAAATGGTTATTTTTCAAGTTTTACATCCTATGGCTGGATGAGAATACTTTTTACCAAAGCACAGAAGAGCTTTTTCATCTGATTCTTATAAATATTTGCAGTTAACCAGTGAAGAATGAATATTGTGAGTCAAGAATTGGAAATCTGAATAATAAAATTAAAAGAAATGATCACATAAATCTAAATTGTGATTAGTTAGAATTTGGAGCATTACTCAAGCAGAGAAAAAGGCAAAATTCATTGAATGTATTTTTTGCTTTACATTTTTTTACTCTGCTGTGTCATTTGACATCTGTTTCGGAATTGGCTTATGTAAAATTTTTAAAGAGGAAAACACAAATACATCATTACTTTGACATGATATAGCTGTATCCTATTCACCATATGCATTTTACTTATTAGCTACAAAAGAAGAGTTCATTCCACATGGTTATGTCAGTAATTGTCATTGAAAAACTCTGTTTCTCTATGTAATATATGTGGTTGTTATAGCAGGTATATGAAATTTAGATTTTTTTTTTAATAATTACTGTGGTACATTAAACATTTTTAACTAATTGACTACAATATCTATGGCTTAATAAACCCATGTTAATCATTTAAGTACTTTGTAATTTCCTATTTTTTAGTTTCTACTTTTTTTTCCCTTTTGTTATTCATTTATTTTTAAATTCCATAAGCTTCTCCTGTTTGGGGTAAATCCTTTTCCACTGGGATCTAGTACTATACGCCTGCTTAACTAACACATGTGTCCTTTCACATTATATGTCTACATTTTTAAATGAAATTAATATTCCTGTGAAACTTAGGAGTTCTTTAATGCTGTTCTTTATTAAAAAAACCTTCTGTGTGCAAGACATATAGAGGAGAGATGGACCAGTAAAACGCTTTTTGGCATTTTGCACATCAGTGGTTAACCAGCGTCAATTTGATTCTTTCCTCCACATGTTGAAACACAGCTCAGAGCATTAAAGTCATTCTCCAGTGATTGGGACAAAAGTAGGTTAGTAGAGTGGGTTGCTAGGAAACCAGTGTCAGTGTCATCTATGACCTTGCAGAGCATAAAGAGACCATATAGATTTATTGAGCTCTGTGGCACATTGTCCAAGTCCTCTCTTGGCTGTCTTACTCTATTTCCATCTGCCATCATGCTGCTGTGCTCCCTCACACATGGACACATGCCCTGCTCTCCAAAAGCAGCCATGTAAAAGGAGAAGTACCTCTGCTTTTTGAGACTTCCTAAAGCATCACTGTAATTATTCTGTGGCATTAAGCTACACCATAGTCTCTTAGCTAACTAGACAGAGAAAACAACACAAGCAAAACTGCATCCCTTTAACAGCTGGTTTCATTATTCTGTGGCTGCGAGAAATACCAGTTCTTCTGGAAGGAGAATTATTAAAAATGTATAAATGTTGCAAAATAATTGTGCTGCCACATTCAAAACATTTTTTCAAATTGCATCCACAGTTTTCACAGCTGAGGTGACTTAAGGTTAAACAATCACATATTGCAGCGAGCTGTGACACTTCCCTTTTTAGAAACAGCTAAATGCTGCAGGTAGGAAGGAAAACAAATGAAAATTTCATACTCACATAAAGAAAATTTTTAAAAAATTGCTTTGAATATGCAAAATCCTCCTGTTATAAGAATTTCTCTTCCTCTTAGGTAGTTTTAGGTGTTTATTATTTAATGTTGATGTTTGTATTATAGAGCTAAAAACAACATGCTGTGGGAGCCAGATAATGAAATCCTAGTCAGTTATGTTAATATTTTACTTTAGAGAAAAGAATCAGGTTTAAAAATCTCAACTGAAAAGTATTATGTTGGGTGTCTGGACTATTGTATGGTCTTTTCCATAACTCATAGTGGATATATGTTATTTTGTCATTCAGAAATATTTGTGATAGCAAATGTTATTTGTAGAAAGGGAAGGATCACTTTTCCTATGCAACAAAATTATCTGTATTGCTCTCCTTTACTCTGTTAGGTCCCAAAACACTAGAGTGTAAGCAGGTTACTCTGAATACCACTGAACTCTGTATCACAGCAGCTGAAAAGTGCATTCCATCTTGAAGGGCCTTCTTGGAGGCAATTCCTTGCTTCTTGCATTTAAAAAATGCAAGAAACCAGGGACTGCTTAGTAGAGCATTTTAACTGACTGTATCTGTCCTAGAGGTTCTCAGGCAGCATGGTGAGTATTGGGACATTGAAATTCCAGGTCACATGTGACTCAGTGCTGCCAGGAGATAAGGCTTCTTAATCAGTCCCAGTAAAAAATAAGAAATTCAGTAGTTTGTTCATTTGTTATTGCTCCCTCTCATGGTATGAAACACCAAAATAGGAGAAATGTTAATATATTAGGCAGCTCTATTTCTTCCACACGAGTTATTGTATCTTTATGTGTGATAGAGCATAGAAGTGAGATAAACAAACTGCTTTGTTTTCCAACATAGCCTACAAGCAGAATTCAGGATCTACCGTGCAATCCAGGCCCTAGCCCACCCCAATGACTCCCCTGGCTCCTTAGTTAGCAAGAAGAGCACCTGTGACCATTTTAGACTCAAAGTTCCATGGAATGTTCACACTTTTGCAGTTGGACATATTTGCAGGACCCCCTACCATACCAAGAGCCAGAGGATGCTTCACCCCACATTTGATTCAGACACCATGCCTCTTGCAGTGGCCAACCCTCCCTGATGCAGGCCATTGGTCTGAAACAGTGCTCAGCTTGGCACATAACCTAAGTATCATGGACATAGTCAGGATATCTGCTTCTTCCATGTTTTTGAGTTTGTCAGGTAATTAAACAAAAGCTGCCCTAAGTTCTTCAATTTACACTATTTGGATCATATGACTAATATGGATTCTCAGGTGTACAATGACACAGAATTTAATTTTTTCCTGTTATTTTTTTATAATCCATATTGAACTATGTCCACAGGTGGCAGAATAACTGTATAGTTCCCTCTGTTTATAAGTGGATAAACAGACAGAGCTATTCAAAGCCTCTCAGCAGGATAAAAAAAATGCTTTGAAAGTTTCAGGCTTTATTTAGGAGAAAAAAAGAGATACAAAAGGGAGATGTATAGCCTTAAGACAGAGACCTGAGTGAAGAGAAACCTCTTCTATCTCAATCTACAACCAGGGGCTCACTAGGGCTCTGACACAGGCCAAAGTGAGTGGCTACTCTTGTAGCTTTGTGTCTTACACAGCTAGCAGCTAACTCTGTGCCTTAAGTGATGGATTAGCAGTGTAACCACTCTAAACTGACTTGAAAATAAGATAGTATTTTTTGTCAACTAATGGACAGAGAGGACTATGCCTCTCAAATCTCATTAAACAGAGAAGAAAAAGTTTACATACACAAAAAATCTAAGAAAAATTATTGAAGTATAAATCTACACTGCTGCCAAACTTTTACTTTCCCACAGCTTTGACTTCCCTCCTTACCTTAAAAGAAACACTGATCTTTAAAATGAATGCTATCTCAGGAAAATAATTTCCTCATCACAATATTGTTGCCTTTATGCAAAGCAAGGGATTGTACTGTCCTCAGGGTTAGACAGCACATAGTCTGAGGTTGTGTATAATTAGTGTCTGAGATGCAAAGTCGTATTACTGTTGGTCTTCTTCAGAGCAGTAAGAACAGTTATGCTCTTGATTGTCTTTTAAAGCAACAATTAAAATAATAATCAGGAATTTCCCTTTTGCCTCATTTGGATTAAAGTTAATCTGAGGCTATGTCTATATTAATAAGTTAAGAGAGTACCCAGAAATAGCATTATCTATACTAAACTCCCAGATTAGTCAGTACTGTGCTTCGCCTCCCACCCACAAGTACTACTCGCTGCTGCTGGATGTTGGTCTCAATTTAAAGTGCTGCAAGGATCATTACCATTAAGGAGTATGCCTACATTTGGTGTTGTAGAGGCTACAGGGACAGAGGAATCGGTGTCACATTGGGTATCAATGGTGCCATGGAAAACACATAGGAAGCTTCAGAAATCTCTGGGCTGTTGAGAGCTTTACTGAGCTTTTTTACTGGGACTGTGTAGGACTTGTGGATAGTTCACAGGGTACTTCAGTGCAGGGACACAAGATTTTTAGGAAGGACCAGGTAGGAAGTTATGGATGTAGAGTCACCCTTTATGCGAAAGAACGGCTTTCTGGAGCTCTATCTAGGCACTGATGATAAGCCAACTGAAACCTTATAGGTACAGATTAAAAGCAGACCAGCATGGGTAACATATATGGTGGTGAGGATTTGTTGTAGGTCAATTGACCAGGAAGAAATGGTGGGTAAGACCTTGTAAAATTACCTCCAAGTAATCTCATATTCACAGGACCTGATCTTCAAGGGGGACTTAACATTTGAATGCAGAGGGAACACAGAGGATGAAGCCAGGCTCTTTCTAGCAGTGTCCAGTGACAGCATCGGGGTAAATGGGCACAAACTGAAACATAAGTAGTTCCCTCTTAACCTCAGCACACTTTTCCGCAGTGAATGTGAGCAAGTGCTGGAACTTATTGCTCAGGGTTGTTGTGAAACCTCCATCTTTGGAAATGTTCAAAAGCTGCCTGGACTTATTAGTTTCATCCACAGTTTTCACAGCTGAGGTGTCTTGATGTTAAGCAATCACATATTGCAGGGAGTTGTGACACTCTAACCACTTGTAATTGGTTCCAGATGACTTTGTTTGGACATGTGATTTGGAAAAATGACCTCTAGAGAGCCCGTTCAATCTTGACCATCTTGTGATGCTGTTCCCAGACCTATTTCTTTTATTACAAATATGTATGGTTAATGTAACAGAAACTCAGACAGGAGACTCCTAAGCCTTACCAGCTGATTGAATTTTGCCATCTTTGCCATGGAATCTCAATCTGGTGTAGTGACTTCAAGATGCTTTTTCAAGGTACTCAGTTTTAGTATGCATTGGTGCAAGCAGCAAGATCAGATGTTATAGATGAGTGGTGAGGTAATTGGCTCCCACAAATGATTTTGTGTCTTAAAAAGGTTTATTAAGCTTTAAAGTTCTTTTGATATCTGACTCTGTTGCTGTAGCTTGGTTTTGGACCCCTTCAATCTCCCTTCAATCCCCTCTTCTCCCCTCCCTGTTGTTGCCACCAGACAGCTCTGTCCCTCCGTATGTGTACATGCGCCCCTTGCATGGGACAGCTGGGAATGGGGGAGGCTTGTCCCTGGGGGAACGGTAACACCTCACCAACAATCAAACTGTGAGAAAGACTCCACCAATGGACTACAAAGGAGAGTCAACTGGTAGACTTTGGGAGGGGCCAAACATATATATAAGGAAAATATTAAAATATGCTCATCATGTGGCTGATGCAATTTCCCAGGTGTATAAAAGGCAGAGACACCAATTTGTGGCATCAAGTCATGCTCCTGGCATTGCCCCTTGTGCTTTGTGCATTTTTATTTAGTTCTCAATAAAATTTTTATTACTCATTCCCACTTGGGGTCTGAGTTGTTTGTAACAGGATATGTATGGAAACCTTGCTAGCTGCTGTTTCAGTACAGAAAGAGTCATAATGATACCCCTAGATCAACATCTGATATGAACACAGGCTAGGGTATGACTGGATCATAGCAGTTCTGGTGAGAAGGAGTTGGGGGTGCTGGTGGGTGAGAGGCTGCACCAGAGCCATCAGTGGGCTACTGCAGCCCCAAAAGTCAGCCCTGTCCTGGCCTGCATCAAAGGCAGTGTGGCCAGAAGATCAAGGGACGTGATTCTGCCCCTCCACTCTCATGAGACCCCACCTGGAGAGCTGCATCCAGCTCTTGGGTCCCTAGCACAGGAAGGATGTGGAGCTGTTGTAGTAAGCCAGAGAAGGGCCACCAAGATGGTTAGAGGGATGGACCACCCTTCCTCTGGAGAAAGGCTGAGAGAGCTGGGGTTGTTCAGGCCTTTTGTACCTAAATAGGGCCTACAAGAGAGCTGTAGAGGGACTTTTTACAAGGACAAAAGGTGAGAGAACAAAGTCTTTAGACTGGAAGAAGGTGGGTTTAGACTAGGTTGAAGTTCTTTCCTGTGAGGCACCAGCAGAGGTTGCCCAGAGAAGTTGGGGGTGCCCCATCCCTGAGAATGTTACAGGTTAGGTGGGGCTCTGAGTATTCTTGCCTAGTGAAGATGTTCCTGCCAAGAGAGTGGGTTGATGTGAATGATCCTTGAGGTCTCTTCCAACACAAACCATTCTATGGTTCTAGGCAGCTGGGTAACATATTAGCATGTTGATCTAATACTTACTGGACACTTACTGGTTCTAATTGCTTGGGGTATATACTGGCTTGAAAATTCTGATCCTCATTCAGGCAATAGATACATTTTGAGAAAAAAAAAATCACAGGAAGAAAAAATATTGAATTTTCATTGGTAGAGACAGTCTCATCTGAATGGTAGAGTTAGGCTGGATGTACAGGAGATTCTCAGGCTAACGCAGCAATGTCAGGCTCTCAAGCCCCTGTCCTCTCCAAGAGGAGAGGGGTTCAACCATCACAGTGACACATCAGAGATGTCACCAGGCACATCAAAGAGCAGCTGCCCAGCAACCTTTCTTGAACCATTCATCAGCTACATATAACTCAAAATTTCCACACTGGCCACCCCTGCAGCATATGGACAGAGTTTAGCAAAAGTATAGCCAGAAATTGTCTGAGCAGTTTTATGTCAAAGGGAACTGGAGGATATGTTAGTTTTCACTTAGAAAGTGTTTCCTTTGGCTGTTTATTGTGGCAGAACCTACTTGGAGTGACCAAAGGAGCATAAAAATTAACAGTGCCACTTTTTTACACTGTATAAGTTAAAAATTATTCTTTGGAATCATTGGATCAAAAGATTTCAACCAAAGTATGTGTCTTGTCCTCCATTCTTTTTGTCTGAATGCAATCTTAATTTCAACAAGGAAATAAATTTAAAATAGAATTGAAAGGTATACCATAAAAATGTTCTTAAGTAGAACATAAAGAGAAAAAGGATAATTTTCAATGTCTGAGTGACTGGGAATGTTACTACAAGAAGTACAGTAGACAGCACAGTAGACAATGTGAAGCTGAGCCCCCTCCTTTGTCAGGCATCAAAAGAGTGAGCCTGCCCAGCACAGGACAGGTCTGTGAATGTCTCTGCTGCTGCCTTCCCATGGTGCAATCCATAAGCACAGTCCCACAACAAAGAACAGTCAGCTCCAGCTTTTTAGCCCTCAGGCTTCATAAATGCATGTATACAGCATCCTTGCAAATGTCAGTCACTCAAATGTTGCTGAAAGTATTACTTTCTGTCACTTGCCATAGAAGACTTTATTTCGGGGAAAAATTCAGCCTGCAATGGAGAAATATGTGACTGTAAATAGGAGTTGTGAGAAATGTACTCAGATCTTTAGGCTAGGCTTGGAGCTATGTGGATAGACAACCATGTAAGGATCTAACTTTTTAAAAAATAAATCTTTTTTCAGCAGAACCTTGAAGTGTGCCATTGCAGTGTAGCTTAGATATTAAATGACAGTGCTACCTTGGCACCTAGTTGAATATTTACAATTACACATCCTTCTCCTAAATGTGGTTTGGATCAGAATTAGATGTAAGGAAGAGATCTAGAAAGTTATTTTTATAGTTGGCTGTCCAACACTACATACTTACAAAATGTTGTTAGGCAATTTTTCCAGACTTTTCTTTTAGAACACTGATGTTCAAATGGATGTAGATATCTTAATTTCAGCTTTCATCAGATTATTTCCTTGAATTTACAAAAGTGATGCTTACAAATAGAGATTAATATTCACAACAGAAATTTGATTTTTAACTCAAAATTCAAAGAATTAAATGTCCCATAGATGGATTGTTAGTAATTACCTTGTGAATATTTTGCAGACTGCATGTTTTTACTGACTCATCACCTCACTCTCGGATTTTTTTTCATTTTTTCCCTTACCTTTTTTCCTCTTTTCCAACATATTTTTTAATATTTTAATATTCCAACATATTTTTCAGACCCATGCATGACTGGATGATCAGAACAGAGATGATACACTGAATGATCAGAAAACTATTATTCCTATTCTAGTGGCTTATTTTTCTGCTAGTTTGATGAAATGAATCTGTTCATAGTGTGGTCTAAAGGTTATCATAAACATTGAGTATCCTGAGAAAGGGGAACAGAGCTTCATCTTTCTTTTGGTGATAAAGACTTATCAGGTCAACTTAACAGATCTATGGTGCTCACCATACCAAATTAATATTTTGGTCCCTAAAAGTTTATAGATACATGTATATTATATGGTATTTACATGTGAATCAAGTGTAACTGAGATTGACCAAATCATTCCTGTATATGTGGCCCTGGCTCCATAAAAGTGTGTGCTCTGGGGAAAGCAGCAGCAGATCTACTTGTACTTTGCATAGTCCCAGTGTTCTCTATCAGTGTGCTATTGATCAATAAGGCCAAAACATGTATCCCCAGTTTTCACTCTCAGGATGGTTCTGGGACTCGCCATCCCCTTGTTCCTGGAGGTGCCCTGGGAAGCAATGGGCAGGGAAGCACACAGCAGTGCACCTGGCTCACAGCTGACACAGTGCAGGGGTGGGAGCAGTGCAAGGGTGCTGAGGGTCACCCTGCGGTGTTTCCTGCACCTCTGCTGTTAAAATGCACGTTCAACGCCCTGCTAAACCTTTTGCGTTAGCTTCTGAACATATTTGTGTACCCCCAGCCCTTGCCAGGAAGGAGGTCAGCCTTGGGTCTTTGAGAGTGTCTTCTTAACTGCAGATATTGCAGTGATCAGACAAGAGCAAATAGCAACTTTCTGCATGCCACCTGTAGAGGCTTCATCTTGGATGTATTTTCTCTGGCAGGCATACCCAAGTCATGGCAAGGTCGCTCTAATAGAACTGGATCAGAATGATTCAGCCTAGTATTTGCATCTGTGCTATTGTGTTTAATGTGAATACATTTAAATTTCTTCAAAATTTCTTCAAAATTTCTTCTTGATAGTATATTAAAGCACCCATGATGTAACATATTCCATCTTGGTTGCTCTGCCTTTGTTAAGTAAGCAAATAATCTGTTACCTGTAAGCAAAAGAAAAGCATCATGTATGTGTCACGCATTACCACTTTCTTTAAAAATAAGTATCTCTTTCTGCCTAGGACCATTTTATATTAGACCTTTAGATATACTGAATAAATGCAACATATAGTTTTTATTAATATATGTTATGTTCGCACATATGAATTACTTCAGCTTTGTTTTAAAACAGCTCACAGGAATTCTATCTTATTTTAGGAAGAATAAAGATGATGAAACATGATCGCACCCTGCACCCTGCACCCTGCAGTCTATGGAACATAAATATGTATTGCAATGCACAGATAAATGGAGTCTGGGCACAGAACACCTTGTAAATGTCTAATTTGAAGATTACAATGAGGGGAACTGTTGAAGTGGAGAAAAAAATGCAAGAGTTCTGAAACAAATTTCTGTCATTTTAATACAGAGTCACTGAGGCAAGCAGCTTCAATGTAGTAGAGCTAAACCACACAGAATGACTTAATTCTTGGACTGAGGGCTGCTTCACCTGCTTCACCTCTTACAGCTCTATTAAATGAAAAGTATCACAGTAGAGGTTTATCCAGGTGACATTGCTAAAATTATGCAGGAACAGATCACATCCTCAGGAATGCAGAAAACTAGCTATTGGCAAAACAAACTTTTTAGAAGATTTGCCCTTTCAGCAAGAAAGCCAGTGCCAAAAAACTTACAACAGACTTCACAGGTTCTCTGGCCTCTGTGTTGGGAGAGGTGACTAACTCATACTTGCAAGACTTTTATATGCTTTGATTAGGGGTGCAAAACAAATGACCTTACTGAGTCAGCGGAATTGGAAGACAACTGTCACATGCAATAAATGAAACAAATGCAAGTTTTCTTTCCTTGTCTCTGCCCTTTTTTCTTCCATTTCAAGGTTGATGGGTAAAAGCACCTAGGCAATAGCAAAGTATTCCTTTTGGTCTTGCTTCAAACCATGCAGTTTAACATACAGAACTTATTGTTGAGGGTTGTCAATGAGGTTAGGTGTCATGGCAGGGCTGGCAGCATTCAAAGCTGCAATAGCTAAAGAAGATGAAAGTCAGCAGATACTGTGGCTGGAATTTTGTTCTGCAGAGAGATTAGTGAGTAGCCTGTTCTTCTGCTTAATGTATCATGAGCCCTTTTTACAAAATTCTTATTTCTTACCCCTTTTGGAAATAAACAGATCTAAAAAAAATGACATCATCTTTCAATAAAACAAGGACACAAAACCCAACAAACAAATCAAATAGTGCTTATTATAGGGTCCTGCATTTCATTATCTCCTAACTTTCTTCAAGCTGCCAAACAGGGCCCAAATTCAGCAATGGCTAATATTGCACATTGTTAAACATTGATTAATTAATATGTTTTAACTTTACTGCTGTGAAGTTCTTCTGGTTATAACAATACCATTCTTAGCAATAAAAATCAACAGGTCAGACAAAAATTGATATTACAACATGCTTGTGATTTTGAAATCAACAGGTCAGACAAAATTGATATCACAACATGCTTGTGATTCTACAAACTTTATTTCATTTTTTTCACTACAGTTATTTTGTGAGAAGAAATCAAGGTATTTCTCTCTGAGTTTTCTTCTGTCATAAACACTTTTTTAGGGAAGTAGGCAGTGAATAGGTAAGGTGCTTTCTACCTGGACAGCCTTTCATAAAGCATGTTCATATACTGAAGTGTCAAAGTCAAGCTAAATATCATATCAGTCTAATGTAGGCAACAATAATCAGGTGTGTGCTTATGAATACAGAATACACAATGTAGTGACTAAAGAATGTCACAGAGTTGAAGTTACTAACAAACTGTAGCTATGAGCACTTCACGGTACTTTAACATTTGAAGGACCTACAGCACAGGTAGCTCATGCAAATTCACAGAGAAATGTCATAAATAGGAGTAAATCAGTGAGCACTCATTTGACAAAAATTTAGTTGAAATCTGTTAGAATCTTCTCTTTAATTCTGCTTGAAATTTACTATCCATGGATTGCTTGATTGGCCTGAAGGGTGGGGCATTTTTGTCCACTATCCATATGCAGCAGTAGAGCATATATATCAGCCTGGGATATTTACTGAAAGGGATGCCACTACTTTGGTTCCTGGACTCCCGAATTTTTAAATGCATATGCATATGTAAAGATATGTTCTGCCTTTCTAACCTTCATCCCTCACACAACATACAATGAAGCAGAGTGGAACGGTCAGAGCCATTGTGGGTACAGTCTAAACAAAGGCGTGTTTAAATGACATATGCAATACTAAGCTGGCAGAATTTTTTGTTTTCAAACTATTTAGTGACATGCAACTGAAAACAGATTTAGGCTTATAAAGAGATGACAAAGAGATCTAGAGATGAGGGCACATTTCCCCAGCAGCTGTGATGCACTCATTTGTCACTCTGCAGCACTGCTGCTGCCTGCACAGCACATGGCTCCCTTGACCTTACACCCTCCCTCTGATCAAATGTGGGAACTGTTGCCACATGAACTGTGATTCAGGTGGGATTTTGTTTTGCATTCCCTGACAGACCACTTTTTCTTTTCTTTGTAAGATTCTCTATCATTGTCTCTTTCCTTCCCTTCACTGCCCTTTACTTTGTTCTCTTTCTTGCTGTGATAGTTCCCACAGTGGCCAGGGTGGGAGCTTGACAAACAGGCAATCCTCGTGCCTATTTGGTTTGTTCTGCTGCAGCAGAGACATCTGCAGCAACACCTGACCTTTCCTAGCTGCACAGCACAAAAAGCTGTTCCTATTTATAATAACCATATTTAAAAAAAAAATGAATTCCAAGTTAAGAATCTATGCCTCACCATATCCTATACTGCCTGAGACCAAACTACTCCTGTACCATGAAGTACACTTTCAGTGGTGTCACTTTCAAAATATACCACCTCAAGAAGCAAGTTTGCTGCATGCTATCATGTTATAGTGTATTTTAAATCTGAAGTGTCTGATGCGCAGAGTAATGTTTCATTGTTTCTTTATCTTCTAAAAGTAGCGTAGTGTGAACTGCAGCCTCCTTTTAGGCAACTATAGAGAACCTAAATTGACAAGCCTCCTTTTCTCCAGCTCCCTTAGCTGTTTCTCATCAGTCTTATGCTCCAGACCTTTCACCACCTCTGTAGCCCTTTCCTGGACATGTTCCAGCACCTCAATGTCTTCCTTTGCAATGAGGGGCCCAAAACTGAACATGTACAGAACCCATCTACCTTTGTTCACTGACTTCAGTTCCCATCTCTTCAGCTGAGATCTTTTGCACACTTTTAACCGAAATAAAAAAGATGGAAGAGAAAGGGAGTAGGAAAAAAGTCAGTAGAAGATCCAAAATTCCTACTGTGGTTCAGACTGGGAAGGTTTGCTCTGTTTAGTCTTTTTTTTGACTCAGGGTTTGACCTCGACTTGTTCGGCTATTGCATACAGGAAATGTTTTGCAATTCCACAATCATGACAGCAGCAAAATGATGCAAAGCTCCAGTGAACTTATTATCTTGCCCAGATGCTTTTATTTTGCTTTCATTTTTTTTCCCCTCTCCTTGATACTTTCAAAAGAGACTTTCAAAACAAGTCTGTTGGAGTGGAAACCCAAAAGTCAGCCTTTTTGGTTTTTTTACACAGATTTCACATTTCTACTGTGATTTCTTCCATAGATAATTCTCTATTACCATATAGAAAATCTTCCAAACTTTAATAGCAATTATGACTCTATAAACATCTGAATTCCCTTACAGGAGATGAGACTGCCTCCCTCATTGTTCCACCTCCACAAACAAAATACTGGAGCTACACCACCTGTAAAAGACACTGCAGTAACTTTCTTTCCTGTGCAATGGGAATATTAGAACACACCCAAGCTTGAAGTTTAGATAAAGTCAGAATATCTTTTTTTCTTTTTAGTTAAAAACCAAAACCATTAACACCCTTTGCCCCTCAAATGACGTATTAGCAGAAAATCTACAATTTCCTTGGACCAATACACTCAACTCTTTTTGGAGGTAGATCAGATGAGAAATGTTCTTACTAATTAACTAATACCTGCTATTTCCTGGGCTCTACTCATTGCAAACAGTTTTGTTATTCGCCTTCTTAAAGAGAGGCTCTGAAAGGTAAACCGAAATTGTGTATTCTATGCCAAACTTTTTTCCAGTTGAAGAAAGAAAAGAAGACAGTACCTTACCTTTTTCTTGCTTGAATCCACCTTCCCACAGCAGTGAAATGAGCGGAGATAATTAAGTAGGCCAGCTTGCAGCAGATTTCTGTTTCTTTCTCTTCCAAAGGAATACGTGCTTCCACTTATATGCTAGGAGCCTTTAATTTGGAATCAGTAATGCAGCTGACAACCCTAAGCATGTGGAAGAAGATTATCAGTATTTGACATGAATTCACCAAAGGGAAACCAGGCTCAGTGAATCTCATGGTGTCCTGTCATGACATTACTGCCTGGTTGAGGGGAGAGCAGTGGGTGTTGTCTCCCTTGACTTCAGCAGGGTGTTTCTCACTGTCTCTTATATGTCAGAAAGTATGGACAGGATGAGTGGGCACTGAGGTGGATCGAGAGCAGGCTGAATGGCAGGGCTCAGAGAGCTGTGGTCAGCAGCACAGGGTCCCTAACAAATGGTGTTTCCGGGGGATTAGTATTGGGCCAAGTCTTATTCAGCATATTCATCAGGGAGCTGGATGAAGGGACAGAGTGTACCCCCACAAGTTCTCTGAGGATACAGAGCAGGCAGGATGCACCAGAGTGCTGTGCTGCCAGTCTGTACAGACTAGAGAGCTGGGCTCAGAGGAACCTGATGAAGCTCAGAAGGGGCAAATGCAATGTCCTGTACTTTACAAGGAGTGACTCCATGCACCAGTACAGGATAGAGACTCACCTGCTAGAAAGTAGCTCTGCAGAGATGGACCTGGGTGGGGGTCAGCAAACTGTCCACAAACCAGCAGTGT
Organism: Molothrus ater; assembly: GCF_012460135.2. Classification (NCBI taxonomy): domain Eukaryota; kingdom Metazoa; phylum Chordata; class Aves; order Passeriformes; family Icteridae; genus Molothrus; species Molothrus ater. The sequence continues at coordinate 62,416,664 of NC_050511.2, forward strand.
GTCCTTCTTACCATGGAGGACAATGGTATCTTGGGGTGTGTTAGGAAGAAAGGGGTCAGTGGGTTGAGGGAGGTGATCCTTCCCCTCTACTCTGCCCTGGTGAGGCCACATCTGGAGTGCTGTGTCCATCTCTGGGCTTCCCTGTTCATGAAAGACAAGAACTATTGGAGAGGGTTCACTGGAGGGTTACAAAGATGATTTAGTGACTGGAACATCTCACTTACAAGGAAAAGGATCTGTTTGGCCTTGAGAAGGAAGACAGAATGGGAATCTTACCAATGCAGACAAATATCTTACAGGTGAATATGAAGAGAATAGGGCCAGTTCTCTCCAGTTCTGCCCAGTAGCAGGACAAGGGGCAATAGGCACAAACGAAATTTTAAAATATAAAATAAAATATAAAAAAAAAAACAAACCTATTCCATCCAAATCTGCAGAAAAACTTCTTTACTTTCAGGGTGGCAAAGCACTTGAATAGCCTGCCCAAAGAGACTGTGGAGTCTCATTATCTGAAGATATTCAGATGGATGTGATTCTGTACAACTTTCTCTAGTAATCTTGTTTGAGGAAGGGGGATGGACTAGATGATCTTCATTGGTCCCTTCCAAACCCACCCATACTGTTGATTCTGTACCATAATGTACGGCAAAAAATAAATTTATTGCAAAACCTTTCAGTTACAAATTACATGAATGACAATATTTATAATAATAAACAAAAAAAGATTTTATTTTATGATGTTGTTTGACCTTTAGAAATGACAGAGAGTTGATTTATTATTTAGCATTCTCACACTGATTACTTAGAAATATATGTTTCTAACTGTGATGTGTCTTTAATACAAAAATATTATCAAATATTAAAGGAAGAATGCTTTAGCAGGACAGATACATTTTAAAAAATCCATTTATCAGTCTAAAGGCCGCAATTATTTCTTAGATCTAAGACATGACCAGGAGGAAAGACTTCACAAAGGTTCTCTTTACTAACTGCTAGAAAAGAAGATGTTGAGTAGTCCTTGAATGTCCCCTTATTTAATCAGAGCTACAATAAAAGACACAGGTACAGTCATATTTTTTTGAGTATTCCAGGACATGCATTTGATGCTAATGGCTAGTTTGTGGTTTTGGGTATCTCAGCAGGCCAAGGACAGACACAGGTCTTAAGGGAGGCATTAGAAGTTGTTTTGTTTAATTCTGTTGTAATGAATTAAAAGTCTTGCTCTGACAGGATGCATTTTTATTCTCAAGCCACCTACAATCATAAACTGTTCAAGGTTTTCCCAGAATACTGAACTATATTTGAAACTTACAGTAGTTTACTTCAATGGAATTTCTTTAGTCATATGGTCTAAACTTAATCAAGATGAAAACAGACGCAGATTTGTAGGATTTTTAGTTCTTCTGCATATTAAAAAAAAAGGAAAAGGAAGTGAACAAGCCAGCATTCAAGAACTACTTTCTTTGCAATGATGATTCAGGTAAAATAATATAATGAATAGCTTTCTAACCTAGGTACATCTTTCATAACTGATTGCTTCAGCAATCAATACTAACTGCTGTTTCTACCGCATGTTGCTTGGCCAAATACTACTGAAATGGAGTTTGGACAGAAAGAACAGTGGAAGGTTAAGAACTGAATTTTATAATACAGGTTAGGCGATTTTTGAACTCTTTTCTCAGTAGAGCTTTCCTGATGAATATAATGCTTGTAATTGCTCATTAAAGACATTAAGACAATATTCATTCCAAGATAAACTATAAAAACATACCACTGTACATTGACTTTCCTTCAGTGAACCATAAGGAGCCAGCCTAATTTTAATCTAGAAATTTACCTCAGCCTGTAGTAAAGGCGTATATCTTAAATACAGCAGGTAAGAACTCAAACTTCAAGGGTTGCAAAGTATGCAGTAGGAAGAGCAGAATAAGTCAACTGGTAGGGAGATGAAGGCAAGCCAAGAGTAATGCTCTCTCATTTGAAGTACTGCTGACTATTGGGGGATTTGAAGCAATGATGCTTCAAATCGCCCAATGACTTCTGTTGGTCTTCTAAGACAGTAAAAGGTCTTCAAGACTTGCAGCAGGTGCCCAGCTGTACAGTTGCCAGGTGTACAGTGACAGAAACTGCAGGAATTCTTCATGAAGATATTCTTCATGAACTCCTCACATTGACAAATTGAAGAAATACAATTGGTGTTTTCAATTGTACTCTAAATTTCATAAATCATGGTGTTTCTACACACTTGGTACAGAAAAGCATATCCTGTATGATGTACCTGCATACCCAGAAACACAGATGAACAAAAAAATCTAAATGATCTGCAGAAAGAACTCCTGCAGTAATTACACATATACCCTAAAATCTTATTATCTGAAAAGTCAAAATTAAATTATGGAAGAGATCAAATTAAGACAAATGAAATAAATGAGAATTAGGCAAAAATTGCACAGTGAGGGAAGTATTGTAGTTATATTGTCTATATTCCTTCTCAATAATTTCAGCTACTTAGTTTTCAAGTTATTTTGACATATTTCAGTTTTAGAAGTGATTTGTGAAAAATTGTCCTGTGACTGCTACTTTTGCTTCTCCAGGAGATTGAGAAAGCCAGATCAGGTACTCTCCAAGTACTGTTGGAGAAGAGAAAAATAATCTTGACTTTTCTGTGTAATATTTAAAGCTGAAGCCATGCCAAGACATGACAGATGGCCGTGTAAAACAGATAGAGTGAAAAGCCGTGGTAAAACACAGAGAACCAGGGGAAAGCATTCCAAATAATATCCAAAGCTGTCTGCTGGACTGTGGCTTCTGTTCCAGGGAGACTGCTTCTAAATTCTCTCAGAGACAGGAGATCATAACACTTGCATTGGTTACACATCTTCTAGTCTCAGAAGCCCTCCGTATAAAAAGCAAGAACACATTTGTAGTGTAAATTTACAAATAATGTAGATTTTCACAGATGAAAAGCATCTGAGAGCAATCAAACTAGCAATGATGTTTGTAACTCAAGATTTTATAATTACCATAAATATTATCACTTCTAAATTCCTATGTTATTCCTGTAAGAATTGCTGTGCTAGGCAGTAGTTTTTAAAATCTGCTTTAATTTTGCCATCAGAAAACCATACTTTCTTTGGCTGGTTGGAATCAAAGTTAACTCTTCATTTTTTTTTTGAACAAAGTCAGTATTGAATTATCCACAAATAAGCACAGCACAAACCTACAAAAATTTGATATTAAGATATTTTTTATCTAATTCTCTAAATGCACAAGAATTTCCTAAGACAGATGGATTTATGTTGCATTCTTTCAGCTACATTTTCTAGTATGCAGAAATGTATGTATTCTAGGTTTCCCTCTGAGTTTTGATGCATGTTAGAGCTTCATTAGAGTGTATATATATCATCTTACATGGTAGGATTATTAATATAATTAACATTAATGGTATGCTCCTTTTGGTATCACTAAGCAATGGTATCTGAACAGAAGTCTGAAAATTTGTTTCCCATTGTCATGTGTGCTGAAAACAGATGAATTTACACAAAATTCTTAATCTTCAGTGTAGGGGAAATTTCCCAATGCATCCTTTTGATAATTACTTAATATTGCTGGAAGCTTTTCTGCTCCTAACCAGTTGAAGAAGAAGACAGTAGGATCGGATTGTAACAGGTGCAAACAGAATAATTCCCACAGAGTGCCCCTCGTTTCTTTAAACTGACACTGAAGTTAATTTAGTTACACTTTCTCAACTGAGGACTTCTGCAGGCAGGATTGCAAGACACAGTATTGGCCTTGATTGTTTTTCTGGGAAACAAAATCACATTAATAAGTAGTTTCAATAAGGAATAAAAGTATGTCTAGACACTGATTGCTTTGTCATATGTTTCAAAATAAAAATGTGCATTAAAGAAATAATTTTGCAGTGCCAAAAATTAAAGATTACTCTTCATCCATGAAAATATCTCAGTAACTGAAACAGTATTTGATTTTTCCTTATCTACTTCTCTGGACCACAGATATATTTTATTAATATTTCCCTTCATTTGTGCAAGTATGTACATAAGAACTACCTGGTTTTTATTTTAATGATTGCAAAAAATAAATTTTTGTAATACTTTTATATCTATTCATTCTCTTAAAAATCTGAGAAGTATGGTGAGTAATTTGAAAATATTCCACACAAAGTATTCCCCTATGTAAATAATGTATTTCTAAAACGTGAAATTCATTATTTCAGTTTAACCAAAAAAATAGCACAAAAAAAACCCCCAAAAAACCAAAAAGCCCTAAACCAAAATGGTGTAATGTGAACAAGCCATGGATGGTTAAGTGGCATAAGCATAAGAATAAGCAACCTAGAATCATAGAATAGCTTAGTTTCAGAAGTTCTAAAGGTTGTCACTTCTTCCTGTGCTTTGCTCAAAGCAGGAGTAACTTAGATCAGGGCCTTGTCCAGTTGTATTTTGAATATCTGCAAGAATGGATACATAGTTATTTGATTTTATGAGGACAGCAATACAATTCTTTCTATTTAGGTAGGAGAGTTTGTGAAAAAACCTTCATAATCAAGCCATTTGCATTTGTGAAAAAAAAGTAATTTCTGTGAGTTTCATGAAATTTTAATGAAACAAGCACTGTTTTATAGATTTTTATTTTCTTTTGAAATTTGCAATAAATGCATAAGGTTTTCAGTCTCAGTTTAGATGCACATGTCAAATGAATTTAAGATTCTTTTATTATGAAATAAAAAAAAAAAAAAACAGTTGCTGTGAACATGAATATTTGCCTGGCGATTAATATTGTTTTTTCTTTACAAAGTTGCAAAAGTATTTTCTAATATAAGTACATATTTTAGTGATGCAGTCAGATTAATCAAACACACATGACTATATTTAATACTTGACTATTTTGCCTACATTGCAAATACCTGGAGGAAGTCATAATGAATGTATCATGAGAAGGATGACAGGGTTTAATACAAGTCTATAACTGAGGAAAATTGAGAGCAGCCTGTCTTCCCCATCTCCACAAAGTTCTTCCAGACTACATGAGGTGCCTCATTTTATCTTTTAAATCACCTTTTGCAAACTTTGTGCTATAATGAACTTAGGCCTAATATTTTCAACGTTAATATGGTGTTGGTTCTGTGGATTGCACAGCTGAAGTTTCTAAACCACAAGTTTCTAAACCTCAAGCTGAAGTTTCTAAACCACAAACATTAATTATTCTTAATTTATTATTCAGGTACAGTACACCACCAGTGTCTTTGTAAAACTATCTCTGTCTTTCAGAAGTTCTTTAAAAATGCAAATATATATAAACAGTTTTTAAGAAAACCGTATTCTTGCAACATGACAAACAGAAGCACAGGACTGCTGTCTTCCCACACGTGGCCTTGCTTGGCAGAAACTTTCACAGTAAACCAATCCATGCTAGTCCTAAACCATGTACAGAAGAGATATTATTGAAAAGATGAGTTTAGAGGTTTTTTTCATTTTTTTACTCCTCTTAGCTAGCTGACCTTTTGCCTAGGAGTTATAAAACCAAAGGAGATTTCATATCTGGAGAGAGATATATATGGGTTATTTTATTAATAGGATGCTCTTTCCAATAATGATTCCAAAACTCTTCAAACACAGCAGTCCAGAAGGAATTCCTCCTAAACTGACAGAACTAATGCTTTTAATCTCTTCTTCATGGTTCTCCTATTATAAATGTGCTATGAAAATTCTAATACATCATTGCAATCCTCAAGCATTTTTGTATATCTATCAGAACTGTTCTCCTCAGGGAAGGCTTGTAGCTATGAGATAAAGTTTAATAAAACATTAAATTAAGTATATTTATTTTTTCACTTCTTTCTCTCAAAACAGAGTAAACACCTGTATTCATTTACCTGTAAACTTCTTGAGGTTTTTTGATATTTTTAAGTTCCTTTCCATTTGTATCCTTTACAATGAACTTCAGCTCTTTGGAGAGGTAACACATAACATTTACTAGTTTCAGTTAGAATTTTTATACCATTACCATGAAATTAAATTTTATCTAACACATTTATTTTGACTAAAAAGAATAAACTTACAGAAGAGCTAATCTTTACCAAAGTCATTGGTAATTTTCAACACAAAATACCAAGGTGTAATAATTTCAGTAGGACTCAGCCATGATAATTTTTATGACCACACCTTGATTATTTCAATTAGATAACTGAGTAGTTAATTATGAAAGAGTTTGAATTTTATTACTTTTCTTGCAAGGTCATTTCCTATAATAAAATTTTCATTTTATTTTTAGTGAAAAAATGGCTTGATACTTCATTTTGCATCAAAGAATAATGTATGAACTCTTGTTATGCTTTTACTCCTAGCTTTGGAGGCAGGATACAAAATGTGTGCGTTAAAAATAGATGCACCATGCTATCCTTTAATCAGTATGTACTAGAGTCACTTTCTTATTAGTTCCACTGGCAATAAAATAAAAGGCTGATGATTAAAACATTAATCTACATTTTCTCTTCATGAGCTAGTTGTGTTTAAAATGACTAAAAGTTATTTACTAATCTCAATTATTTTATTTGTTGCATTTTCACTGCTAGTAAGAAATAAATAAAAGAATTTCAAATGTCTTGTAAAGCTAAGTCCTTTTTCCTTGTTTGTATTATTTCCTCATAAATTCTACCAAACAGGTGTATATGTTTGTTGTCAGCTGTATTTGTCACTGTACAAGCTGTCTCTTGCCAGTTTTCAGCATGTTGCTAGACATGATTTATTGTGTGCTGTCATTCTATAGTTTCTTTAAAAAGAAGCCAATCTGACTAGATTTTCTGAATTAAGAAGTCATCCAAATTGCAGTCAAAAGAGCATAGAATTTATCTGATAATCTGCAACTTGACATTTACTAAATCTCATAGTACTCCATTATCGGGCATCTTGGATGCAAACAAAACTGAAAGAGAATGTATTTCATTCTCATGGAAACAATAAACACAAATTTATACAAACACCATCAATATTCAAAATACTTTTAAATTAAAGAATGCAAGTTTTTTGCTGTGGTTTTTAGTGTTCCATTGAAAATTAGTCTCCGTGGGCCAATTATCTCACCATAAAACTGTCCAAAGAAGAGAAAACATAGATTAAACTCACCATCATTTCATAAATCTGGATCAGGTAGAATTAAGGATAATCTAGTTGCCCATTAACACATCTGCAATGGTTTGTTCCTTTCATGGATGCATATTTATACATCTCTGATAAATTGGTATATCTCAATCATATACACAGGGATATAGGACAAATTACTTAGAATAAGATGGGAAATGGTGACATACAAGCTAAAAATCCATTCACTGAAAAATCTCCGGTCCCCACTTCCAGAATTTACCACCAGTGTCTGAAGATATGTGATGCTATACCAACTCCATTTTCTTTCCAATGTTTTTCATTATTCAGTATTCAGCAGAGACAATCCACTTCATATAGTTCCAAATAAAGCTTATAACTTTGTGGTGTAAGATAGCTATCTTCTATAGTGCACATTACCTTAGGAAAGAGAATCAATTGCATTAACATTTGTAGGTTGTTAACACTGTCTTTTCACTGTGCCCATTGAAACTTTCTTTCCATTTGACAGATTCTACTGCTATTGCCAGGAACATGTGGGTCTCAAGGTGAAAGCCATAATAGGCAATACAAATGTCACTTTTATGCTTCCAAGTGCTTGTTATTATTTTGCAGGGAAGTTTCTGGCCTTATTAAGTCTAGTAATGTTGTTTTATCAAATTAATTCAACACTGATGGGTACTACTTTCTCCCTTTCATTTTCTAGTATGCCCACAAGGAGTTTTCAAATCTGAACACTCTAATTTCCATCTGAATGTGGCTAGGTACATGTCCCTTGCCTTGACTTCTGATATCAGGAAAGAAACCATATGCAATGGATATGACACATCACTTGCTCTTCCTAGCTTACTACATTTGTTGATGTCATAGAGCCTTCTTAACCAACACTGGTCTCCTCAAATCTGAGTGGTGTTGTTACCAAAAAATCAGTAAAAGGTAAAAAACTCCTCAACACCAGTGTGGCATTAAGAAGCAGCCATTCTTTATTTAGCCAGCTGCATGACGGCATATTTGCTCTGAAATATTGTGCATGCTGTATACATGAAGAATTCTATTTATATACTGTAGTTTACATACACATTCATTGATTATCCCAGAATAAACATACATATGATAATAATTTTCCTGAAATCATTAACAGATTTTTCTTCTCCTTTATACATATGCTCTTCTGTCTGGGAGCCCCTTCTAGGGCTCCCACAACTAGGTGGTCCCTAGTTGTCAGGGTCCCAAAAAGATCTGACTGACTGACTGGTGAACTGCAGAAACTGGGCTGGGTACCTCCCAGTCCTCCTTCTTACACAATGGGCATTTTGCAGTTCCATGAGCAAGAAGAATTGTGAGCATTGTGTTATCTCACCAGGTGTAGACAATTTTTCATCTGGCAACACTAATATATTCACAGAAAATAAAACAAACACTTGAGATGAAGATTCATCTAAGCATTGTCATTTTTCTAGTACAGCTGCTGTTGCTTTCTACAGAGGAACTATTTTGACATTTTCCACAGAAAAAACCTGACTTTTTCTGTTTATAGCCCTAATCATCATAAATCACTCAGAGTAAAACATCTCTGCATGCACACTGAGACTGGAATAACTAATTTGGGTAGCCTATGATAAAAATGATAATGGCAATAAAATGACTGAAAAAAACTTTGAAAGTTCTGGATTTGAGATTCTGATGAAAGACTCTAGATCCACCGCTGAAACATTAACAGATTGAGCACAGCAAAATGTATATTTCCACACAGCATATTTTTGCTATATACAGTCTCCAAGTAGAATTATTGGCAAAAGCAGGATTCACATGAAACAAATAACTCAATAAACCCAAGCTGAAGTGGCATATGCCTAAACTAGCCATTAAAAATAGATTAAGAGATGTTTACATTAAAATGAGCTGATCTCTTGGATTTCAGTATCAATCTTGTGATATTCCTACTCCAAGCTGGTAGGAACTATCTGATCTTCTTGCTTTGAGTTGTGAATCACAGCTAGCCCTTCCTCATAAAATAAATGCAGTGGTTGTATTTCCTTTTACTTCATATACCGAGGTCCAATGAAAAGAGTATTTATTCTGTTTCTTCAAAGTCTGTGTAATTCTGTCGAAAGGTACTGAGCACACAGCTGTAATACTGTATAAGGAAGGCTCTTAAGTTCTTCATGTGAAAACAGCTTCAGTATTAAAAAAATAAGAGGCTTTTGGGGCAGTGGAGGAAAAGGAATCCATTTTAAAAATTATTCACTATTATTCATGAGATTATATTGACCTAACCAGCTGAATATCTGACTTATGGTGCATGTCTCCACAAGTGGTCTTGGTTTAGATGCAGACCTGGTGTCTGGTGTTTCCAATCTCTGCTTTTTGCTCCCTGCTTTTTTTTCCTACATGTCCACTCTTGTTTTCTGTCAGCACACTTCAATACTGAGTCAATAGTACTGCTGAACTGGCAATCTTCAATTTAAAGCAGAATGTTTCTGTTGTTCATTCATATAAAAATATGAGTTCTATTCTGTTGCAAAACTATAGTTCCATTGGTAAGACAGATTTGCATGGGGAGAGAAGGATAGTGCTGCAGGATATTTCCCCTCCTATCTTTGCAAATTCAATAAATGTAGTCATGAAAAATAATTATTTTCCAATGAGACTCTGCAGAAAATGGGAATAATTTCTGAGAGCTGTCCCAGGGTTTTCAGACATATTCATGGATAATATTCCACTGTAAAATAGATAATATACAACCACGAATTAAGGCAGACCATGAAACTTTCTTTGTTGTGAGTTCCAAAGATTGTGGTATAAAGAACAAGGAACAAAATGAGATTTTATGCAAAACCAGATTTACTTTCTCCTAGGAAAGATTTTTGCAGAATAAAAAAAAAAATAAGGCAAACATTGTTTTGTTTACAGTATAAAAAAGCAAAAAAGGATCGACAGAGTCATACCATTGTGAATCTAAAGACTGACATTAAAAATCTCTTAAGCTTTCTGCCAAGGTCGAGGAAAGATTTTTTTCCTCCTTTTTTGTTAACAAAGGAACATCAAAGACTTGAAACAAAGGATAAATGTTTGCAAAGACTGGGAAAAAAGTAATAAATATTTCTGTTCTTAAGAAGCCCTAAATTTTAATAAGAAAGTGTGAACCAATAGGTATGCACATTTGCCTGCTACCAGATACCTCCCACAGTAACAATCTGACATCTGGCCTCAAAGGAATGTAATTTTGTAATATAGCATTGTTTTAGGCCAGGTACTTGATACTGTCAGTCCAATGACCCATTCATAAATATATGGAAGCAGACTGTGATCTATGGCCTGCACAGTATACTTTCTGAATGGCACCAGTGAAAACAGGGATGTTAGCTGCTGGACTTCTGTTTAAAGAAAAAGAGAAATTAGGATTGATGGATGGCAAGGTTACTGGGCACTTTATATATACAGGAGAAAAAAAAAGATTCAGAGGCACCTCTGAATTACAGGAAGCTGGGTCTACCATTTGTGAGACTGCAAGAGATTCCTGGCTCGTAACATTTTGTGTGTGTGTGGGGAAAGGAGCAGGCTGGGCCTTGCACTGCTGAGGCAATGTCCTGCTCTACATATCCCACCCCCAGAGCCTGTATCCCAGCCCCACAGTGGCCGCCAATCCCTGGCATTGCAGGCAATGCTCCACACTCTGCCTCTGGAGCCCCAGTTCAGCCCCAGAGTGGCCAGATGACTGGAACTCCCACCTGGGGAAGGGCCCAGGAAAGCCAAAGGGTATTTAACCTGACACAAGGTCAGCATGTCTTGACCCTACCTCCTCTTTGAATCTCTATGAGCTGAACACCTCTGGAACCAGGAGTGGTAGTTATGTTTGTTCTTTTCTGTATCTTTTCTATCTTCCCTTTTTCTCTTTCTCCATCTAATTCCCTTGTCTCAGAGTTTTGATTAACTTAAAATCGGATGGGCTTGGAGTTTGCTCAGTGGAATGGGCTAAGCTAATGCTTTGTGGATGGTTTTATGTTGATTGAATGCTGCTCTAAACTTTTGTCAAAATCGTCTGATTTTCTGAAGATGCCAGTAAAATTTTTTGTTGTCTTGACCTCTTGAGGATATCTTAGTAATTCTCCTATGTGTTTACTTAGAGCACATAAAAACTGTAAGCCCTTTTAAGAAGCTCATTGAGCCTTAGTTTTTTGTGCCTTACACCATTTCACAAACTTATTTCTGTATGTGTATTTGACAGATTAACCTTTGATTAATCTTCCATGAAGACTAATTGAGCATCCTCTGAGTACACTGCCACACCCTGAAAAGGAGTGGGTGATGCTTCCAAAAAATGTTAGCTCAAGCTCAACTTTATTTTTTTTTCTTTTTAGGAAATATTTTTCAATTCCATTTAAATCTCCTGCTGTGATTAATATATAGTTATCTGTCTCAAAGCTAGACATGCTAAAGCTTTCTTGTATAAGTGAATATTACACTGCAGTCACAATAGTATGAAATTTGTAAGTAAGTTAATTACAAAATTTCTTTTGCCCACCTCCAGCCTACAGTCTGGAAGAAACAGAATAAAAACCATACAGTGTCTTGGTATTGTGCAAGCAGGGTTCAACAATAGCTAATGCATTCTTGAATTATCAACACTGGTTTGGTCACAAATCTAAAGCAGAGCACAGCTTGGAATATTATAAGGAAAATTAACTTAATCCCTGCTAAAGCCAGTAAAATGGAAAAAAAAAAAGAAGAAAATAAATAAAAAATAATTAGCCATGTAGGAAAATAATCCTTCAAGTAAGACAGATGAAAAACAATAATAAAAGAAAAATCCAAAAACATTCCAGGAAAATCAGTCTGTATAGATTGAAACAAAGTTGTATATTCTGTCTCTTCCTTCCTCTTGTCCTCTTTGGAGGCTAGATGTCTTTCATCTTTTGATTTAATTGTTCAGAACATAACAGCATGATAAAAGTTTTTTATGGAAATTTCTCACAGCAAGACAATCAATCATATTTCCAACACATTCACTGTCTTGAGCCTCTGAGCCTCAAAGACTTTTTTCTTCTAGGAGCTTACTTGCTAATTTAACACTGATCAAAGGCTAAAACATTTATCATGCTTATTAGTGAATAAACCTAGCAGCAGGTATCCCAAGTGAGGAAGCAAATCCTCATTTCCTGCAAGAATGAACTGGAAATTATCCAAAACATTTTTCAGGAGTGATGAGTTGTCAAAAGGAGGCAACTGGCAGATGTGGCAGCTCTAGGGTTAGGAGGGATGAAAAAGAAAAAAAAAAGAAAAAAAAAGGAAAAAAAAAGTGTCTTGTAAAGGCATCTATAGACTATTTCATGGGGAATATTACAGTTTCATTTAATTTAGTTCTGAACTCCTGCAGCAACTGACCTTAGAAAGAAGTTGCACTATAAATTATAGTGGAAATTGATCACATTTGCTTCTCTAGAGCCCTAATCTTTCTTAGATCCTAAAAGTGAATGTTGACAGGATGGGGAGGATTCTTGAAAACATCTTCTGTACAAATAACTCCAGTGTGACCTCAGGAGAAGTAGTAAACCTACATTTACCAGTCTGTAGCAGAAGGAAACAAGGACTACATTCTGCACTGGTTCACCACCAAAGTTTTGGACCCATTTACAACCAGGTAATTTATCCACAAAAGTTTCTTGGGAAAACAGGATCTTCATAAACCTACTGAGCTAATACTCAAAATAAATAGTAGCTATCATCAGATAACTTGCTTTATTTGATGAAGGTAATTCCACCAACAGTTTTTGATTTGTGCTGCTTGCCTTTTACCTGAAGATGCTACTGCTTGTCTTTTAGAATTTCTCTTGTATGCTTGTTATCACTTCACTTGGACACAGTCTGATCTTCATCTTCCTCCCAAACACCACTCTATCTTGCTATACCTAGACCATCTTTGATTCTATCTCACTGAAAGCTGTGAATTTCTAAATTCTTTGGTATCCTCTCTGTCTCCATTTATCTTTCAGGCTTCAATGTTTTCACTTGATATGCTACCCAGGAGCACAAATAGTGTGGAATTTGCAGTATTTACCCACAGTGTTTAGCAGTACACTGCTGCTCTATAGTTAGAATATATTAACACAGGCATATTTTTCAGCTCCAGGAACTGCAACACTTATGGATTCTGCAGCAGAAGGGGAGATTACATCACAATCTATACAGGGCAAGACATATATATGGCATGAAAAAGGAAAATTAACCTACAGCAGAGACAGTAGGTGTCCTGGTTTCATATAGCTGTTATTGGTGAAGTGTATTTTTTATGGATTGAATTTGCGTATTTGATAATAAAGATGTTATAAATGGTGAAATTAGGTAAGAAATTCAGCACACTGGCTGGCAGAGCCAAGATTATGGCTTCAAACCATTCTGACTGCTGGATTACTTTTTGAGATTTTTAAGAATTTTCTTTTCGCCTGGATTACTTCTTTTTAATAGGAGCCCATCAGTGTTCTGTGCATCAACTCACTCATTTGCTTTGGAGAAATTTCCAGCTTAGAACTGAATGATATGAAAGGTCCTTGCCACTATCCGTCTTGGCCACTATTCCCAAGAGCAGAAGAAGACTGTTTGAACATACTTTCTTGTGTTAAACAAAGTTTATTGGTGAGAATATAGTTACTATTTTCCATGAAAAAATTAGAAACCCATAGAAATTAGATGTGGATGACTACCTCAGAAGAGAGAACACCATAAATAGGCAAGGTTTCCCATATTTGTTTTTTTTACAAATTTTATTTTCTTTATACGTACAAATTTAGTTATTTTATTTTTCTCTTAATAATCAGCGGCCATTTTTATGCCAAAGTAGGAAAGAGACAAAGAAAACACAAGAGTTTCAGTGTTTGCACTGAATGTTCTTTGTAGTTCTGAGCAGCAAGTAAGTTCAGGATGTAAGTGAATGCAGAAGTCATGACATACTTTAAGACTAAGATTTGAATGGCAAATTCCTCAAATGTCTCACAAATTGTCAGAAGTTCATAGGCTTATCTGTGGTCTTTCAGATGTTACAAGAAGAGCCTCATTTTACAGACAAACATGACAGCAGAAAAAAGACCTGCAAAAACTAATTTAAAATGCATGGAAATTATTTTTATTTTGCAATGGATTTTACCAATTTTATGTTCTCCTGCTGAGGAGAACTGTGGTTATAATTTGAAGATGTTGTGCTTTGGTATATATTTTATATTCTCTCAAAGGGAAAATGAGAGGTCTTGTGGAATAAAATAAAGTCACCTACTTCTTCTGCTGTGACCCTTTCTAAGGATCCTATTAAAAATACAGATTTTCTGGTTGAAAATATGAGTGGTAACAGCTTTTTACTCAAAAAAAGTGAGAAATCAGGTTTAATACTCCCTCCTTACCTGCTATTTTTTTGTCACCAACATCAGTAATAACCACAATATTAGACATTTGAAACTAACAATAAAAATAATATCTGAAAAAAAAGACTAGGAATGTTAATTAAATATTTTTCAATTAATGAAACTGATATAACATTTATTTCTTAAAAATCAGATAGGGTTACCACAAGCTAAGTCAAAAATTCTGGAACAACTTAAATAATTTAAAACAAGCATGAAATTTTGAACTTGATAAAGACAGAACAACTTCAAAATCTTGTTTCCTTTTCCTTGCTTTTATTTAGTATTTTTGCATATAAACAGAAGCAGAGTGAAGATTCTTCAGGTCAGTAAGTGGAGTAAGTCTCATGCTGTTTTTAAGTGTAGAGAAGAGATTATATTTCTGATTTTTTTCCTTAAAAATGCATATTGAAATGCTACTATTGCTATGTTCTGCTAAATAAATCAATAAAGATGTGCAAATATGTGTTTTGAAAATTGAACCGAATTAAAAAATCAAACTAGACATTAAGTACTATTTGGTTATTAAACAATCTCCCCTGAGAAATTGTGGAAAAAAGCTCCATCTCTAAGAATGCTAACAGTTTTATTACACAAAGTATTGGAATATATTATTTAAGGAATAATTTTGTTCTGACAACAGTCTGGACTAATGTCTGGACCATTCCCTTTTGTTCTGACAGCAGTCTGAACCCTTCCCTTTCTGTAGTTTCTATAATATCTCCCAATAATGCGTTTAGTTACTTGATCTTAAACTCTCCTTTGAATCAGCTGGAGACTTTGATTAGAGCACATATTTTAATAATTAAGTATGGACTCTGAATATCAGGAGTTGTATGGAAACCTGAATAATAAATAATGTTTAAAATGTACTAAGTTTCTTTCATGCCTATGGTTACAATGCATATTTGAACATATTGTGAGATATCCATGTAGCATTCCCTTCCTTTCAGGAAGTGTCTTGGGCTAACAATTAAAAACAATATGACATTATACAATCTATTCCTGACTTTTGAATACTGTAGCAAATATAACAAAGGAAGCAGGAAAATGCCTTGAAAAATGACCATCCATTTGGCCCAACACAATCCCTACAAAGAAATAAATGTTATTGTTCCATGGACATCAAACAGGCACATATTAAAATACATTTTACTGAGAAAAGTTCTCAAGGTTTTTTCTCCACATTTTTTGCAGTTAGTACTACTTTCACCAAAATCAGGGGCTTTTACCTTGTCTCAAAATGTCAATACTTTGTACTTTTGCTTCATTGTGGTGTGTGATTAAAAGGGCAGGGTACAGAAGAGATTCCAAACGAGCCACCAGCAGGCACCCAAGCAAGTTAGAGCATGGTGTTAGTAACACCTAGGTAGTGGGTTTGATCCCTGCACAGGCCTTTCACTTAAGACCTGGACTCAACAATCCTTGTGGGTCCGTCCCTTCCAACTCAGAATATTCTTGAGGAAGCAATTAAAATTGTCATTCTGCATTCCAAAAACTTTTATGTTTCTCTGTTAAGGCATCCCTTATTTCCTTGATGGACTAAGAGAATAAATTCTGACATTATTTTCATCACCGGTCTCTTTCTCCTTTTTACTTTGCCCCCACATTTTTGAATATTTCCAAGTAATCATTTTATTTTCAGCTA
The DNA here is from genome assembly GCF_012460135.2 of Molothrus ater. NCBI lineage: Eukaryota > Metazoa > Chordata > Aves > Passeriformes > Icteridae > Molothrus > Molothrus ater. Next base: position 62,432,824 of record NC_050511.2, read on the forward strand.
CTACAGTCGATTACCACTGGAGAATCAAGATCTGGGTTCTCTCAGAGCCAGGCCCAGCTTCCTTAAAAGCCTGTGGCTCCTTCCACTCACATCAGCTATGTCTCTATTCAGGCTTTGAGGAGTAATCAACTTTTACAGTTACCTAGTTGTTCATCTATTATTAGGGAAATTATTTTATGATGAATAGTTGCATTACAAGAAGAGTAATTTTGGTACTAGTGACACTGTTTTTTGAAAGACACCCCTTGTTATTCAGTTTGGATGACTGCCTGCCAGACACAGATATGGAAATGGCTTTTCCACCTTACTCATTTTAGCTGTTGATTATAATTAATTGGAGCTTCTTAAGGACAAGCATATGTTGTGCAGTAGCAGATGTTCAGTATAAAAATTTGTCTTGGGAAAACACACCCAATCAGTGCTTATTTGTGAAAGAGGACTGATGACAAAGAAATAATTAGTGTTCTGTAGACAAATGCTTTAGGACCCTGAGTCCCTAAACTGTGAGGCCACAGTGTATTGATCTCAAGATGTGCCTTTACATATTGCTCATCTGCTAATGACAGGGTAAAACAGAAGAACATGAACTTAAATTCCACTGAACTCGGACACTGAATGACCTAAGAGCTAGAGAATTTTGTGGACATATTTGGAAGAGTCAACATGCAGAGAACCACAGAATCATAGACGAGTCTGGGTTAGAAGGGATTTTACAGATCATCTGGTTCCAAATCCCTTGCCATCTGTGGAAGGGACACCTTCCCAGATTACTTATAGTTCCACCCAACCTGTTATAGTGCCATCCTTAAATGTTTCCAGAGTGGGGTATCCACAACTTCTTTGAGTCACCTGCTCCAGTGCCTCACTTCTCTTACAATAAAGAATTTCTTTTTAATGGCTCATCTAGACCCACTCTCAGTTTAAAACCATTTTCCCTTGTCCTATCACTACGTGCCCATGTAAATAGTCTCTCGCCATCTTTCTTGTAAGCTCCCTTAAAGTACTGGAGGGCTGCAATCCAGTCACCCTGAAGCTTTCTCTTTTCCAGGCTTCAGAGTCTCAATTCTCTTGGCTTTTCCTCAGAGGAGATGTGCTCCATTCCCCTAATCATCTTGGTGGCCTCACTCTGGACTTGCTCCAAAAAGTTCTTTGTCTGCTGGGGACCTAATGCTAGACATAGCATTCAGGTGGGGCCTCAGAGTGGAGCAGAGGGGCAGAACCTCTTCCCTCATTTCTCTGGCCATGCTGCTTTGGATGCAGGACATGATTGTTTTTCTGGGCTGCAAGGGCAGCCAACTCTTGTCCAGCTTCTCACCAACCAGCACTCCCAAGTCCTTCTCCAGTGGGCTGCTCTCAATCTGTTCATCCCCAGGCTTATACTGATAATGGGGCTTGCCCCCATTTGGTCTTTTTAAATCTCATAAGATTTCATGGGCCCAGTTTTTGGGCTTGTCTGGGTGCCTCTTGGCGGCATCTCAACCTTCAGGCTTGTCAGCTGCACCACTCAGCTTGGAATCATCTGCAAACTTGCTGAGGTGCACTTGAGATCTTTTTCTGTGTCGTTAATGAAAACATTGAATAACAAAGAGGAAACCCTAGCATTTTGTTAACTAGTTTATATCAACACATGACAATAACATATGAGCTGTTGCTAGCCACAGTCAAGCAGTGGGGTAGATGATAGGACTGAGTAACATTGGGAAAATGTAAAATTTTACAGGGTAAATGTCATTTCCTTAAACACTGATATAGTGTCTCCTACAGTCACTATGTTGCTACTGGTCATTTCACTATAATTTGCTTGTCCCAAAGGCTCAGGTACAACTATCATTCTTGTCTGAAAGAATATGTCACACTAATAATTGAATAAACTCTGCTGAATGTTCTTCCAGGTTATTTAGAACTCAATGATAGTCTGGGGAGGGGCAATTTGTTGGGTTTTTTTTCTCTGCTTGATAGCTGTAGTTAATATCAGAAAAAAAAGCTTGTGCAAACAGCTCATGAAAAGTAGATGTTCCTCAAATGAAATGATAATTCAAAATTTTAGCATCATTACAGATTATTTTGTTGTAAAGATAAGTAAATAAGCTCATCAAAAGAATGATAACATATTATGGAGGTAAGATAAATGTAAACACATATAAAAATGGCATGCATCTGAACATCAACCACTCTCTATTTACATGGAATAACCAACAGTTGGGAGAACTGATTAATTTGATTCATGGCTTTGGTTTTAACTTAACTGTATAAGCAGGGAAGAAGAACAAAACAACACAGTAATGTGAAATTTAGCTGGAAGTCCTCGTAGGAGATCATGCAGCAATATTTCAGCTGTGTAGATAAAAATAATCTAGACAGAAGGATATGAATGTTCTTACAGCTGATTCATTTCAAGGAGAATCAATAATGAAGTGGTTTGGCTTAATGTTTTAAAAAGATGAGCTTAACATTGCTAGTTAATCACTGCATTTGTAAAAAATGGGAGAAAACCTCCCTCTGCTCTTACAGGAGACATCTCAAGTCAAATTCTGATTATATTCATAAAAGGCCAAATTTGTATTGAAAATCTATGGAGAGTTGACCAACAAGATTGTTTTTTTTTTCCAAGGGTGCTGCTCCAAGTGTTTTTAAATTTTTACTGAGAGGGTAGTTTCACTGCCCTGTACAGACTCTGTGCAAGTGGTGGGAGTGCCTGTCTGCAGCCACAGCATCCCCCCGAGAGGAGCAGAGTGGCCCTGCTCCAGCCCAAGGTGCCCCAGCCCATTGGCAGTGCCTGGCTGAGGCAAGAAGGCACCAAGTACAAGTTGTCCCAGCTGCCTGCATTGCCATCTCCTGCTAAAAGGAAGGTGAAGGCCCTCCACAAATTGTATCCCCTGGCCGAGTACCAGCTGCCAAAGTGTGCAGCTGCCTTTGCTGACGGAGCAGCTGCCACTGCTGGAGAGACTGGGGGTTGGAAAGGGGCAGGGGGAAGAAGTCATTTTTACCTTTGTCTCCCTACAGCAATTGACAATGGGAGCCAGCATCCAGGGAAGATGCTACTCTGCCATTTTAATTTTCTCCTTTTTCCCAAGGATTGGTGAGATTTCAGCAACTTGGTAGCTAGTGGCTATTACTGTTATTTTTTGCCTGTTGCTATTTTGATTTTAATTTTAAACTTATTTTCTCACTTATATCTACTTGTATTTGTTTATCCTTATTGGTAGATAGGGGTGGGTTAAATTGTAGAGGAGGTAACCCATTTTAGGATGTCCCCCTTAAGCTGTCTTAAACCAAGACACTTGGGGTTCACATTAGTGTAGTACCTCAAAAACTACCTCAGGAGTCTCTATTACAGGCACTATGGTAAATGTATTTTTAATATTCTGGTGTCTTTTTCCTCAGATTCCCTGAGATAGTAATTCTCACATATAGAATACCTTGATATAGAAATTGGGCAGATAGAAACTTTCTAACTCAGTTTTGAGTATTAGAAATTTGTTATTCTTTATTGCTCCATGCTGATCACTTGGAGCATCCTCCCTCTAATTGAGTGCCCTCAGCATCAGGTAAAGAGAGTTTTTGCAATACGCACTGATTATATATTCATCAGCTATTCCTCATTACCTGGTGTATATGTATCACTTTATTTTACCTGGTTGTTCCCCTGTCAAAGGTCCTTACATGGCTCTTTGGGGTCTTTTTCAGTGGGCTTTAATGTCTGGTGTCTTTTTTAGGTGGCTGTTCCTTGACCCCCACTTTTGAGTAAGTGCAATATCATTGTTTTGCATAACTTCTACTTTGTCAGCCTTGCAGAGCTGAGCTGGTATCCTGCTTGAGTTTTGCACAACTTCTGCATGCCTAAATTACATCTTTTACTGATTTTTCCAAGGCTGTGTTGTTCTGTTCCAGTTTTACTGTCCTTTTCAATGTGAGAAAGGAAAATATTCTTCAAATAAAAGAAAATAGGTTTACTTTCTTGTTCTGGAGTTTCACCTGCTACAATAGACTTATTCTTATCTGCATCCTACCCATTAAATTGTTGTTGTTGTTGTTTTTGCTTGGGTTTTTTTTTGTTGTTTTTATATAGAAGAGTGAATTATCCATGATGAAGGGTAAATAGGTGAAGAATCAGAGTTAGTGAATTTTAGACACCAAAAGATAAACAATTAGACATAGAAAAAAGCATAATCAACATTAAAAAGTAATCTGTACTTGAAATACATGAGACCCAAATTGTGCAAATTCCATGCAATGCTGAGGTACTCTTTTAAACACCATAAAGTAAAACAGAATTATAGATGAAGAAAGGCTTAAGGCAAAGAAATAATGAAAAAAATGCTCTGTTGTGAAACTCAGCGGATTAGCAGCTATAAAATGGGTATTATATTTAGAAGTGTTAAAGCTGGTTTGAGTTTTTAAATTTCAGGACGGGAAGTAAGATGAACTCAATAGTGTACATCAGTTAGCAGTTAACTAAAAATAGTCAACACATTGCTGACCTTGAAAATATCCAAGGAAAAAAAAAGAAATTAATATACTGGAAAGGTAAGTGAAAGTTCTGACCTCAGAACAATTAAACAGAAGTTATTCTATTGGTTGATATGGTTTTTAGTGTAGTAGAGCCTCTTGATCCCTAAATGGTTTCAGAAAAGGTAAAGTTGAGAGTCCTCAGAAAGAACCCACAATCTAATGAAAGCTACTGTTAAACAAGCACTTTTAGATACACTTGAAACTGACAATACTTAATGCTTGAGTTACATTCTTATTTACTTACTCATTTAAGTATCATTGCCTATAAATTTAGCACTTCAATAAAAAAAAAGTTGCCCCCTTCACTTTACTTCCTTCAGGCAGAAGAATGGAAGAGACACCTGGCCCAGTTCCTGGGATTTAGTGCTCAGGTAGAGCAGGATCAGTGAGAGGTTGGTGGTGTGCAACACTCAGCAAAAAACGTCTGAAGCAATTAGAGGGAGAGGGCAAAGACACACTGGAGGAAGGAGGGGCAATTGATTGTACACATAAGCAGCCATCAGCTCCAGAGGAAAACATGCACACCTTCATTTAATTACAAACCGGAGAAGAAACTTCAATGCAAGACTGCTGTCCTTATGAATGTAAGCAAAAGTTTGAATAAGGGAAAAAAACACCAGACCCTAACATTCCTCTCAGCAATATCCATCTGCCTTGGATATAATAAATAAAAGATATATTTAAAATTTTATGCAAAGAAGGGAAGGGTGAAAAATGTGTAGTCCAACAAGCAGCAAGCCTTGTATGCATACAGTGCAGATGAGCCCTGATAAATGGTTATGAATAGTTCCATACTTCCATGTAAATCAATGGGATTAGCAGGGAAGTCATTTGCTATTATCAGAGAGAGTCTGTCCTGCAATATATGTACAGCAAGATATATAGTAAACCATGTTATGCATGCCTGAATTAATAGGGTTAAATGTGCCTGCATGGATGAGGCATGTATCTAGAGGGAAGAGACATAAAAATTCATTATAATCACAAGTGCTTTTGCAAAAAATGAAAGCAGAAAACCCCACATTAAAATATAGTAAAATACATCAATTGCATTTATATTGCCTACCTTGAACGCTTTAAGAGTTACTATGTTCAAGTCAAAAAAAGCTAGACTGAAAAAGTTTTATCTTAAGTTCTTGGAAGGCAATTAGGCCAGAGTAAACTGTTCACTTTTTATGCAGTTTAGTCTGAAGTGAGACTCTAGTATGTGCTATAACATTAAAGAGTCTTTGACAGGTTTATATCCTATTTGAAAAAAATGCTGACAGCTAGATATCATAGGGGTTTTGCTTTCATATGCAAATCCAAGCTTTTGCGCCTGGTTCCATCAACAATTCATAAAATTGCAGACATCTTTTAATTAAAATGTTTTAACAATAAAACCTGAGAAAAACTATCCTGAAGTCTCTTTGATGTAACAGAAGATAAATTCTAGTGACAATTTTGCTAATGTATTTGAAAGATGCAACTTTTTTTCCTTTTCCAATAATTGAGTTTAATGTCAAATCACAGATCAGTTCATTATCAGTCAGGGCTAGAGGCAGCATGGCCCAGTTGAGTGTGTTTTGAACTGAGGTGTAAATCTGAGATTGGATTGAATGGTCATGTTTTTCAGATAGTCTCAGGCAGTAAATCAGACACTTCACTTAGAAACAGAGTTATTTGAATGGTGTTACAGGCAGACATCAATAAATAAAGTTTTCTTTGTCAGAAGGAATAATTGCTGGCAACCTGAGTTTTAACACGATGTAGGAGCTGGATCACTAAACTAATTTATTTAATCAAGAAAACATCCTGAGACAGAACAACTGAATTTTGAACATTGGAGGGAAAGGTTACGGAGGGATACAAAAAACGTACCTGAAGTTAAATAGGCAGCAGCCCTAATATCTTGTCATAGGATACTGGCATACAGACTTCATGTGTTTGTTGTATCTTAAGTTTTATTAGGTTCTGATCCACAATTGCTATCTTTCATGATGCAAAGGGTTCATAAGCTAGTTAACTGGAAGAAGTCCCACTAGAAATGTTTGTCTTTCAGCCTTGTACAAAAGAGTAAGTATGAGCAGGGCCAGTGTTGTGTTTTGTTACAGCTCCTTGCAGCAAAATGTAAAAATCAAAGATAGCTCCAGAGATTTTACTGCCTGTAGTGAATTGAGACTATACAACCTTCTCAGTCTTCAGTTATTCAAGCATTTTGATATCTTTACTATTTTCAAATACTTCCTAGGTTATGTAAGGATTCACAATAAAGCTGCATGCTTTTACCACAGTAACCAAAAATATCTTCCCCTGCTCTGTGGGAATTTATAAACACAAATTTGTTACACAAAGGAGCACATGGAAAGAATGGGTCTAAGTGAGGTGTCATTGATTCCAATGTTATCATCTTGTCTTAGTTCAAGACAATTATATTGGGCAGAGACTCCCAAATGAGCTACCTCCCCTTTACTTTTAACCACTCCCCTTTCACCAAAAAAGACAGATGAATGCAAGAAGATTTTAAGTGAAAAACAAAAGTTAACTAAAAAACAAGTCAGCAACAACCAAGATAACATCAATAACCATTAGACACAAAGGTGCTGAATCCCGGGGGCACCCTGGGAGGAAGGAAAACAAGATGGCAGAGAAGGCCCTCCTCCCAAGAGGGCAGCTGCCACAACAGACAGCGTGGGCTGGAAAACAAAGAGTATGGAAGATAAGCTGCTTGGCTGATCCTCCCCCCAGAACAAAAGACTGGGAAGGTAGGAGCTTTCCAAGCAGTTCCAGTGGCAGATGCGAGATGCTGGTGTTGTGTGGGGCAACTCTGATGCGTTTGTCAGTTTCCCCATTTTTCCTGCTTCCTGGCTGGACCAGTGCTGCAATTCCAAGTCACTGCTGTGTTGCAGGGGGGAGAAACAGTCCCACTGCACACTGAGAGGATGCAGCACCAGGTTGGGTGTTCCTATGTGTGGGGTCAGTGTTGACTCTGCCTCCTCCTGCTGCTCTCAGCTGGTGTTGTTGTTGCTGCCCTGGGTCACTGCCCCAGTGTGGGGGAAAACAACCTAAAAAATTTTAAAAAAAAGAGCTCTGCTGAGCACTGAATAGTGGTGGCCCTGGCCCTCCCAGTCTCAGCTTGGCACTGTGGCTTGTGGAAAGCTGTTGCAAAATTACCTCTGAAACAGTAATGGATTTTGAAGTGCAGCTTCTTGGGTTGCTACTGTGAGACTTGGACCAGGCAACCTCCTCCAAGGCTGGAGAGAAATAAAAGAGGGCTCGAGCATGTGTGTTCCCTATTTTTAGAGAGACACAGTGCACCATTCATCCATGAGCTTGGGGCAAAACACACAAGTTAGGTGTCAGGTTTTAAAGAGAAAGGATGGTTATAACCTTGAGCAAACTTGGCATAGAGAAGATATGGACTACTCAATGATTTTTTGGTTCATCCAAAACAGTTCTGTTTACATATCTTTTGAGATAATCAGTCAAGCCCTAAATGGAAATAGTTGAAGTGAAGAGAGGAGCAGATACATAGGATGTACCAAAACCAGACTCAAAGGTGGGCAGGCAGGCAAGGAGGGAGGAAGGCAGGAGGGACAAAAGGAGGGCAGGAGGGAGGGCAGGAGGGAGGGAGGGAGGGCGTTGCCTTCACTCATTTTTACTGCTTTTCCCAGAGCTGGTGGTGACAGCTGCTATTTACAGCAAATGCAACCAAGGTGTGTGGTAGTGTCATCCACTCCACCATATATGCTGTATTGATATGGCAGCAAAGATAAGCTGGAAGTCACTGGAGGTTACGTGCATATCCTTTAGCACATGAGTTAAACTTCTCTACTCCCCCTTATGCCTAGATGAAGACACTGAGAGAGTCATTAGCCTTCTAAACTTCTTTTCTTTTAATGTCTGTTGAGTTGCTTATAGTTTTCACAAAGTGCTTTTGAAGTAGAAATTCAAAAATACTAGTATTGAGAATTCTTGGTGGCATTCTTGGTCTGGTGATTTCCAGTCCCATGATGAAAAATTGATTGAAATTTTGGCAGGATGGGAGGGTAGGGTGAGATGGTCAAACCTGTTGCTTGTGATATCATGGCTCAATGCATTGGTAGGATTACACCAAATACCTATTCAAAATAAAAAGTGCAGGCAGAAGCTTGTCACACAATCACCTATAGGGACAGACATTGGAGAAATAAAAGTTAAGCAATTATAAACATGTTTGTATCTTAGTCATGTTTCAGTTCATCAGCTCCATTTCTCTGTCTTTTCCACTTAGGGATTGGTTGAATTTCAGATCAAAAAGAAAGTAACAAATATGCTGTGCAAAAGAGAAAATTGTTCCATTTTCTCAGGGCATACTCTCTCTAGGTCAGAGACTCTAAGGTGACAGCTACAAATGTACAAATGTATTTAGTATACAGAGACATGTAGCTTCAGGGAAATCTTTTATATCTGGTATTCCAGTTGCAGTTTCTTTAAAATACGGCTCTGAAAATCTCAGAGGAGAGTACAGCAGTTCTTATTAGCAGGTAAAGTTTAGGTCTGGTGATTTTCCCAGAGAGGTTTTAGCAGTTATACTCTTTATTCTTAGTAACATGCCTTCATGAATTTTACTTCTGTCCACTTTTTACAGAAAAGCAATTCTATGGAATGAGGTGACAAATTACTCTGGCACAGTATCCTGGCTCTAATAATGACCAGTAGTAAACACTTTGGAAAGACATTAGCTTATGCTTTTGCCCCACCTTAATATATCAGTGATTTGACAATGGGCCTGTGGATCATTCAGCTTAGATGACCTTAATGGAGTTAATCTCATAAAGTTGGTCAGCCTCATTTCTCTTTCATGTGTTTTGCTTTCAATATTTCCAAGAGTCTGAGTAAAAGAAGAAATGAGTTTACACTCTAATTGTAAAGGTTATGTGGTTTTTCATATTTTAACTTAATAGTCACCAGTCAGAAGTGTATCACCAAATTAAATTGAAAATGAGACTGAAATTTTAAGTTTTAAATTTTTAAAATTTTCCAATCTTCAAGAAAATTCACTTATGAACTTTTGGTCAGAAATGTGTACTCCATCTCTGTCTCTGACCTTCTTATTGGTCCTATGGGGGTCAACACACTATCTGAAGCCCAAATCCATTCTCATGGTACATGAGTTTGTAGATCAAAGATCAAAACCTAAAATTTCAGCATGTTTCCAAAAGAATCAAACAGAACTTTATTTTTCCTTTTCATTACTGTGCTTTACTGCTCTTTCCCTCTGCCACATGAATGCTACTGCATTTAGTTCTGTGGTACTTTCCAAGGCACTGCTCTCCAAGCTCTTGTTGCGCAGAGTTGTCCCATCCCAGGTGCAGAATCTGGCACTTTCCCTTCTTGAGCTCCATGTGGTTGGTGATTGCCCAGTTCTCCAGTTTGCAAAGGTCTCTCTGCAGGGTCACCCTGTCTTTGAGGGAGTTAACAGCTTCTCCTTCCACTCCTGAGTTTAAGTCATTGATGGAGATGTTGAAGAGCACAGGGCCAAGAATGGAGCCCTGTGGAACCCCACAGGTGACAGGTCACCAGTCTGACGTCACCCCATTCACTATCACCCTTTGTGCCTCACCTGTGAGCCAGCTGCTCACCCATGCCATGATGTGTTTATCCAGCTCTGTGCTGCACATTTTCTCCAAAAGGATACTGGGAGAGACACTATTGAAAGCTTTTCTGAAATCCAAAAAGAGTGCATCCACTGGCTTCCCTTGATCAAGGGAACCCATAAGGGCAGTTATTTTGTCATAAGAGGAAGGCAGGAGTTTCTTCTCATGAAGCTGTGCTGGCTGTGACCAATGATTGTGTTGTCTTCCAGGCATTTTTCAATACTCTGAGATTAATCTTCTGTATAACCTTACCAGGCACTGAAGTGAGACTGACAGGCCTTCTTGTGCTTCTTGGAAATCAGGACAATGTTCACCAGCTTCCATCAGCAGGGACCTTTCTGGGTTCCCAAGACTGCTCTAAAATAATTGGGAAAGATTTTGTGATGACATCAGCAAACTCTTGGAGGATTTTTGGATGAGTCCCATGAGACCCCATAGATTGGTAGGCATACAGGTGGAGCAGCAGATCCCACATTATATCAGTGCCTGCTGGGAGTCGATCATTCTTGCAGCCACAGTCCTCCAGCTCAGGGTACTGACACCTCCTTGGTTCATCATCTCTGTTGAAGACAGAAGCAAAGAATGCATTATATACCCCGCCTTGTCCATATCCCTGTCTTCTGTTCTCAAACTACAGCTTAATGAAAAGGAAAAGACGTGCCATGACTGAAAAGACATACATGATTTGGTTTGGTAAAATTAATTTAAATATAAAATATTTTAAGTACAGCTACAGATCTTCATGCCAGCATACAAAAGAAAAGAAATTAGGGAGACATCCAAAAGGTGTTCAAATAAGATTTCAAATGAGTTTGGCAGAGTTTGACAGTGTAAGGTGTACTCTGCATGAATATATTTTAGAAGTACTTTTTTTACAGCTGCATCTTTACTCTACATTGCACTTTCCTAGACAGTGAATTGTTCTTGTGTACTGTGGGAAATCTTCAAGGCTTTTATATTATTGATATTTGCTTATTGATTCAAATTCTTCACTACTGAGAGTGGAAACTGTTCATGTAACACAGGTACTGATTATACTGCTTAGTGGCTAAGATAATGGTTAAATAATGTAGATTTTTCATGCATATTCAAGTATACCCTTTCCATAAAATTATTTACTATTCCAGATAACCAATTCATCACCCCAAGACAACCAGGTATTTGAAGTTCTTACCAAAATTAGGCTGGTGATTTTGTAAATTGTCTGCCTTTGTGGCAAATTCATTATTATTTTCAATGTTTACTATAGTTCTATATGGAATGATAGCTCAGAATTTTTCTGGTCTCTCCACAGGCATTTCCTTACCAACTGAAAGAGAGTGATACCTATACTTATCTTTATACCTTTTTCAGTAGCCCTAGCAGAAGGGCTACTCAGGCAGCCAGCAGAGAAACCAATTCTCTCTGACCTCCTCTCAGGTTAAATGGCCTCAGGAAAATGACTTATAATAGCTTGTGAGGCCTCTGCCATCATCTCCTAGGGCTGTCCAGTCACTGGTTTTCTTTCACAAGTTTGATTTTATTATAATTGTCTTTGTTATTATTATCATTATCATTATTTAGTGGAATAACAAGCTTGGGGAGGGAGGAATGAATTTTGGTTTAGTCATTCTGAGCCATGTTTTCCAGATTATTTCTAGCATTTTAGGTGCTTGAATTCTGTTTGCTTCTTGTATCATTTCACATCCTCCCACTTCCCAGACACATGCATGCTTTATGCATTTTAATTGTGGGGTAAACTGACATCTCGCAAGAAAATAGTGGGATAGGGAATTCTTTGAAGATAAAGCATTCAGAGATTCCCTTTAGAAAGTCACTCGTAAACCTCACTGCTGTGTAATCTCTTCTGCTTAGACCATCTCTGATGAACAGTGTTATCATGAGAAGGCAGCAAATCAAATTAATGCTTGTCCTTCAATTTTTATTCTATCTGAGCTGCTGTCAACATTCATCAGAACTACAGCATGTGGACACTTTCCAACCCCATCTATAACCACTTTACATTCTCTAGTACAGTTGTCATTTATTCTGAACATTGTTATCTCATTCCAGCTGGCAGCTCCCCAAAACTGGCTGGCATCTTTATTGTCATATAGATGGTTTAGAACCATGAGCACCTCAAAACCCTAAGTAGAACATACTGGGATCTGACATTGCATTTTTTTTTTTTTTTTTTTTTTAGTTTGGGAACTAAAAATAGTTTATTTAATCAGAAAATTACTTGTGACTAATTCTGTGCATATGACTTTTCTCTTTCAAAACAACAGCATTATTTGCAGGAAGGGAGGAACCTAGAGAAACCTAAGAATTTAGATTACAGTGGTTTACATTGTTTTTGAAACCAGACAGGTAACAGAGAAACTGTCTCAAGTCTTTAGGAGGTAAAAGTTCCTGAGGAGGGATTGAGTGATTTAAGGCTTGCTAGGATCAAAGCTGAAGTCCCAGGAACTGAAATCTCAAAGCTGCAAGGTGTCTTTTCAGTTTTTTATCTGTAACTGTGGTTTCTGATGGAGAGATCTGCAGAAAGATTTTAATATAATTGGCATTCTGTTTCAGTAAAGCAGTTTCCTGTGATTCACCAGAGATTTTTGAATACAGCTGGGACTCGTCCATATTAAGAAAATCTCATCAGAAAATCCACAAACTGGTTGCAATTATTGTAACCCGAAATAACAGGATAGTAATTTAAAAAAATGTATAGTCTGCAGTAAAGTTAAACAGTCTTAAGTCTTTCATTTTCGGAGAGCAACAATATTTGAATTAAAAGGGTTTTTCTTGTTAGAGTTGGTGGGTTTTCTCCCCTGCCAGCCCTTGCTTTTTCCATAGAGAAGTGTGTCAAAAAGATGGAGCAGCTTTCACATCCCATGAGTTTTTCTTGATAGTTTTAATGGGAATGCATTAGACCAAGAAGCAATCATTCAAAGCGACATAGAGGGACCGTGCTATGCAACGCCCGTTAAAATCACTGGGAACCTGCTGGAGGCTAAACCTTTTCCTGGCTTTGAAAATATACCCTAAACTACCGTAATTGCCATTTATCTCTGCTTGGATTAACAGGATGATTAATCATAGTTCATTTCCAAAGTGTTATGATTCCAATTCTGGGTACCAATACAGTTGTGTTTCAATGGTATAACTTCATAGTGAAATCCCAAAGCAAGCTCTTTTTCATTCGTCGTTGTAAGCTCACATATACACAAATGTACAGTTTTCATTAATTTTGTCAACAAATTACCTTATTAAAAAATAAATAGAAGAGAAATTTTTGTGATAGAAGGGAATATTGTTCATTTATTATGCATGTTAACTTTCAAATAAAATAGTCATAATGAGCTAATGTGAATCTTTGACAAATTAATCAAACTAATAGACATTGGTTGTAATGAAATGTAATGATATTATTAGTAATTCTGAAAGGTTAGTGCATATATATGTGCAAAAATCTCTCTACAATTAATTAAAAGAAGTATTGCAAGCAATATTAAAATTGAAAGATTAAGGTGATGATCTCAAAATGTTAAACTGTAGCGCTGGGCAACTTGATAGGCTGCAATATACCCCTTAAATGTATTAAGAGTATGTCAGCCAAAGTAGATACTAGTGGTCTTGGTATGAAGCTATTAACACTCTGTTTTCTCACTTACAGATGTTTGACTTTTGATACCAGTGTGTGACTCCCAGTGATGGATTATTTGAGTACAGTGTGAGAAACAGCCTTTTCATATGTTTCTGCATTCTGTAAAAATACTTCCATAAATACAGGCCTTTGTAAAAGCCTTTCATGTCTCTGCAATGTAAAGTGAAAACATACAATATATGAGAAGGATTAGATTATTTGAATTTCATTATATGTATCCTCTGCTGCCTTGCATGAAGGTTTCCTAAATAAGTATTAAAATAAGATTTTGTTTAGCCTTACACTACATTCAAAAGGAAGACAGATGTCAAAAAGTTCAGTGAAACTGAATTGTAACTTCTGATACAAGCAGAATTTAAAACGAAAGCCAGAGTTTTGACAGCCTTATAGTAACAGAAGTCTTGAATTCTAATTTGGGTACAAATTTTGTGACCTGTGATTTTGTTTGTTTTTTGTTTGTTTGATATATTTTCCAAATACAAGTCTTTTATGGTATAATGATTAAAATCCACTATCTACTTTCCAACAAACATACTTGTTCAAAACAAAAATATTTTTATCAATGCAAATTCAAAGTAATAGATTATAAATAAGTAGAGCAATTTCTTATTAAGTCAAGGGATTGGTTCTGATTATAACAATCCTTGAAAAATCTAAAATCTAAAATCCACCAATATGCTAAAATCCTTCTCAGAATCAAAGGGAATGGAAGCCAGCTGTAAACCAGAAGCAGCATTTCAGTTTGCCACAGCTAGAGGCAAACATGAAACTGACAAAAAAACCAAAAACCTGGCACAGCCAAATGCCAGAAAGGATAATTTTCAGATTGAATTTCCTGACTTTTTGTAATTAACAACAAAAATAAAGGGGCTAAAGATAGCTGGTACCAAAATTCACAGCAAATTCTGTAGTGCAGTCATATTTTAAAAGGCCACAGAAACTAGGGGAACAAATCTGTGTCACATATCTAGAGTAAACATACTCTTAACTTAGACTGTAACACAAAGATTCAGCTTCAAATTATCACCCAGTTCACAGAGATTATCTGAACATGAAACTCGTAGTGTCATGTAGTCCAACAGTAGTCCTATTTGTATTCCCTCTCTTCCAATTTCCTTCTCTCTGACCTTGTCCCACTGTAGTCCATGCTCAGTATCGTCAATAAAAGGAGAACATAGCCACGGCTCCATTCTCATTTTGACACCTGATAACATCATTAAATCTACATTCCCTCCAACAACAGGGTAGTTTGCAGAGAAGATCACCTTTAGAGTATGTTAAGAACTGATTTAAGCAGAATCTGGGTACCTGACTAACTAAAAAAATCTATTCTTTCCTTCCTCATCTTCATGAGACTGGAGAGTCATGAGCAGTGCAGTGCAGTGCCTGCTCCAGCACAGGTGTCCAGATTTGAAGTTGCTGTTATCACAATGGGTCTCTCAGCAGCCTTGGTAGACTCCATAGCACAGCCACTGTACAAAGTTAAGGACTGTTCTTTGTGTATAAAGTGGAGACATCTGCTTACACAGATGACTACCAGAATCTGTCAGACCTTTTATTTCATTACCCTTGTGCCTGCTATTTAGCTATTGGTCCCACATGGATATTTGTTAAGTGAAAGTCCTTTACTCAAATGATATAATTCTACTCTAGGTATTAACTGCACTGCTGATGCAAGTTTGTTTTGCTCAGGTACGGTAAATTTAATTTAAATTATTCACCTCAGTTTTCTACTTGGAAGCCACTAAAAAACCAGAAGAACGTTGATATAAACTTGGTTCAACATTCTTCTCCAGGATACATTTTCTTTCTGCAAGTTTGTCTGTTTCTTTTCCCAGGTTTTATTTACCTAATGATGAATGGATTAAAAACACATGTTGGCTGGTACCAGGTAGCTTGATGTTATCTGAAAGTACTGTGTTCATACTATGAACTTAAAAAATGCAACAGAGTTACATCTACAGCTTCTTTCCTTCACTCTGAAGACAAAATGAATAAAAATCACTACTTTTTAACTTTTCTTAATCTGCCTTCTAATATATTTCATTTTTTCTCCTCTGATTACCATATGTCATGCTCCCTATTCTGGTTCCTTAGCCCATTTGTCCTTCAGTGTGTAACCAGTCCTAGATTGTGTTTTCAAAATCCTCCTCTCTTTTCCATTATGATTTTTTTATTTCTAATTCTTCTGACCTGTCTCCTCTGTAGAACGAGTGTCTGCTCATTCTAAAATCATTGCTTCTATCTTAATTTCCTCCTACATTCTCAACATTTTTTCCATGCCAGCTTCTTCCCTTCCGTTGCCACTTCTTACCAGTCTAAACAAACCCCTGGTTGATGATATCATAAGTTCTTCCTCTTGTAATTTCCCTTTGAAAATCTATTCCATAAAATAGTGATGGTTTTCATAAAACAGAATATATTAGTTATCACAGTATGGCAAGTACTGGTTTTGTTCAACAGTTCACAAGACTCAACTCAACAATCCAGTGGACTCAATGCATGCTTGAATCTTGACCATTTATAACTGCCTGTGTTCTCCCAAAAGAAAATTTATTTCCCCATCAGAAACTCATGTCGCTGCTGAGGAATGGATGGGATGCTGCATAGTTAAAATTATGTGAACAAATGTTTTTCTGACAAAAAAAAAAACAAATCTAAAAATGTCAAAAAACGCCACCACCACTCCACCACAAACAAAACCAAATCAACCAACGCTCCACCTGGCTCAAGTCCAAATGATTTCACTTTATGGCCAGAGGTTTCATGATAACCAGTTTCAGTAATGACATTGAAATTAGAAAAATCTGTCTGTATAACACCAGAATAACACAAGGCTGGCTTTGGCAGATTCAAAGAGTTCTAAGTCAAAGTGTTTGATACACAAAATCCTTGTCTGTAAACTGGAGAAACATTGATTTGACAGGTGGACCACTCAGTAGATAAGGAATGGGCTCTATGATCACACTCAAAGGGAGTGTGGTCAATGGCTGGAGGTCTGGGTGGAGACCAGTGAAAAAAGAGGGTCAGTACCTGCTTTTTACTGACCCCTCAGGGGTCAGTATTGGGTCTGATGCTGTTTAACTTCTTTTTCAGAAATATGAACTGTGGGACTGAATGTATTCTCAAC
Source organism: Molothrus ater (assembly GCF_012460135.2). NCBI lineage: Eukaryota > Metazoa > Chordata > Aves > Passeriformes > Icteridae > Molothrus > Molothrus ater. The sequence continues at coordinate 62,449,721 of NC_050511.2, forward strand.
AGGTTTGATGGTGACACCAAGCAATGTGGTGAGGTTGACATGTTGGAGGGAAGGGATGCCATCCAGAGGGACTTTGACAGTCTTGGGATGTGGGCCAGGGCAAGTCTTGTGGAGTTAAGTAAGTTCATGTGCAAAGTTCTGCACATGGGTCAGGGGAATCTCCCAAAAATATTTGGTGAGCAGAGAATAGATTTGATTTCTGGGGAGAAAGACGGGGGATGCTGATAGACAAGAAGAGTCCACCATCTCCTGGAAATGGGCACTTGCAGCACAGAAAACCTCAAAAGAAATGTGGGCAGCAAGTTGAGGGAGCTGATTCTCCACCGCTACTCAGGTCTCCTGAGATCCCACTTGGAGTGCTGCATCCAGCTCTGGGGGGTCTCAGTATGAGAAGACATATTGGAGAGAGTCCAGAGGAGGCCATGGAATAACCAGAGAACTAGAGCATCTCATGCAAAGACAGGATGAGTGAGTTCAGACTTCTCAACCTGGAGATGAGAAGGCTCTGGGGAGTCCTTACAGCAGTTTTCTAGTACCTGAAAAAGGTTGGCTGTGAGAGATTTAGAGAAGGGTATATTACAAGGACATGTAGTGATGGACAAGATGTAATGGCTTCAAATTGAGAAAGAATAGGTTTAGATTAGATATTAGGCAAAAATTATTTACTGTGAGGTTGGAGAGACACTGGCACAGGTTGTTCAGAGATATTATCAATGCCCCATCCCTGTAAGTGTTCAATGCCATGTTGGATGAGGCTTTAAGCAGACAGCTCTAGTGAAAAGTTCCCCAGCCTATGGCAGGGGGTTGGAACTAGATAATCTCTAAGGTTGCTTCCACCCCAAATCATTCTGTGATTCCATAATTTCCAGATTTTGGCTAATTTTTGTGTCTCAGATTGCTTTTTTACACAAAAATAATGGCTGAAAAGGTCAGAAATTAAATTTCTAAAAGATGTGATGGCTATTGATTATGAAGTTCTTCTTAATGTATGTCTTCCTCCACAGAATCATAAGATATGCAATGGAAAACAGCTCTTTTAACAATAGCACATACCTGATTTACCAAAACGGTATGATACTGTGGCCTTAGTAAGATGGAAACTTTTATCTTCCTTGGAGACTTGCTTATTGTAGTCATTTCAATGTAGAGAAATGCCAAGTTCTTGGGAGTATCAGTTTTGACATATAGACGAGTAATTGCTGTAGGAAGCTTCAAGTAGTGAGTCAATACAGGAGACTGCAGAGCTGAGTAATGAAGATGCTTATTCATGGGAAAAGAGAGAACACAGTCATAGCAGTTTCTATGATAAATAAAGTAAAACTGTAGCTATTAAAAAGCTAAAATCCCTTCACATTTAATCTGAGAGCTCCTTTACACTCTTGAGATTGGTCCCACCTGTAAATGTCTTACCAGTAGGTATGGATGTGCCAGTCCTCATTCTTGCATAGTTCTTCAACTAAGAGAACACAGTTGTGTTGCATATTACATGGATCAGCCTATTACACTTTCATAAAATGTGGTAAAAATAACATGAATTTAAAATTAAAATTACACTAAAATATTACATGAAAATAGTTTTGCTGAAATCAGATTTTTAACATGAATATTTAAAATGCAGAAGCTTAGCTGCAAGACATAAATATATCAAAAAAATTTTCCATACAGTGTGAAATAAGCTAAATCTTTATGTTAAAATTTGGACCCATGCACTGCAAAACTATCCTGTGTGTCCTTAGATTGCTTTAATTTCTCCAATTTGGAGGTCTCATGCTAGACAACATGGTAGAAATTGATACAGTTTTTTGTAAACTGCCCAGTTGATTAACTTTTGTTGACCCTGGACTGAAACATCTGGCTTGGTTTTTCCCTTATTCCTTTATAATGAATAGTCATTAATAAACGAGCATAACAAATGCCCAGATGCAAGTACAAAAGATCATTTGTTTAGAGTCTCAGATCAGAAGAGCAATGAAGTGGCCTAAACGCCATGAAAAAAGGTTAATGACCTTGTTGTAACCTCTGACATGGTGGTGAAAAAATAAAGTAAAAACAAAGCATATGGGGTTTTTTTGCATTCTAATTACATAGGAATTTTAACTGTGAGCATTAGACAGTGTTTCATCCTTCTGTTAGTATTTTGTTTGGAGTTGACTTCTCACTAAGAAACCTATGTAGATAAAATATAACTGATAGACTGATAAACCTGTGAAATTAAGGGCTTCATATTATAAAAGCTCCATATTCATATTTAATTTTATAATTTATTTTATGTAGAACTTTTTAGCTCTTGCAAACCAGTTATAGACATGATCACAGTTAAGTTAAAATAATTTTCTTACATTGTTCAGCTTACTGCAATTACAGCTGAATTGAAAATCAGGTGTGAGTACATTCTGAATATTATTCCACATAATCAATACAAGTTTATTATTAAAAGGAATTGAAACAAACACATGTCTACAGGGATTTTTTGAAAATTAATCCTTTTCAAATGTTCAGAAGATTTGACACCTGAAAAATGTGACTTTATTAAATCTAATTATTTAATTCTGCAACAACTATTAGAGCAAAATCACACTATGTCCCAATATGCTTGCAGGTGCTGTGGAGGGAGGAGCCTAGAGCTGTGTGGGGGTGGCTAGGTTGCTATTGCTATTCTATACCAAGAATTTCATTGGGAGAGCATGGCTTCAAGGGGAGTTAAAAAGTGAACACACCCTAGAAACAGTGCCATTTTGTTCCATTTCTCTCTCAGGAAAGTTAGCAGGACCAACACCATAGATTTTGTTGCTCTCCCACCGCTGCCCATCCCTTCCTGTCCCCTTGGAAAGAACACAACTCCAAGTGCCAAACTCAGCTGAGCTCGGGGGAGTCCACGTGTGCCACAGCGCTGGTGCAGTGGGCAGCTGTGGGCACTGAGGGGTGCAGAGAGACTGGGCCCAGCTGAGCCCAAGCCAAGCTGAGCAGAGAGGAGCTGTGCTGAGCTGAGTTCTGCTGACCACAGGTGAGCCCAGTGGTCTGAAAAGCAGGTGACACAATGTGGATAATTCTGTCTTGTTTCTGTTGGCTCAGGCTCCAGGACAGGAAACACCAGCAGGGGAGAGCATCCACCACCTTGTTCTTCTCTTGGTGGGCCATGTGGAACTGAGCTGAGGTGTGAACACCTTTTGTGTGTAAAGCACATTGTCTTTTGTATGTTTTTGTTACTAATATCACTGCTGTTACAGTGGATTTCTCTTTCCACTGCTGTTTATTTTCAGTAGATTGTTATCTCCGCCCATAGTCTCTGGTTCTGTCCCTCTCTCACTGGAGCAGGGCAGAGGAAAGCAGAGATGTTTATTTGGAGTTTAATTCTCAGCTGTTTTTTTAAACCACCACACACTAACATGACCATCTTTTTCCATCAAGATTAACTTCCCATTCAGATTTTGAAGAATTTTTGAGAACAGGAGACATGAAACTTCATGCACTTTTATTAACTATAAACTGCAACTGTTTAACTATACTGAATCTGAGTCCCATTCATAGACAGCCTGGTAATGTCCGTAGAGTAAACCAAGATTTAGAAATATTTCAAAAAATATTCTAAATTCAACTGCTGCAAATCGAATCAACCAGATCAACTGAATCAATAATCAACTTATCTCTCCTGCATAGTATTGCTAAAGTAATTGCCAACCAATCACAGTAAGGTTGTCATACGTATGCTTCAAGCTGCAGTCATGAACTGAAGCTTCCTGAGGAAGATTATATGGCAAAAATTTTCCTAAATTACTACTTGAGGGAAAAACCTGTTACTCAAACATGCTTATTTAGTACCCAAATTATGTAACTGCATGGGGTTAAGTGAGTTTACTGGGATTTTATTATATTAAGAGTAGGTCTTCCATACCATCTTCATGTTGGCAACATCATTATTCTTCCATTAGTTCAGAGCTAAAAGTGGCCCAATTCACAAAGACCTACTTCAAAATATTTATGGAATGAGTCGTGCCTCAGAAGTTTCCGCTCAAAGTGTTTTCCATCAGTTTATGCACATCTTGCTGTCCAACATTGTAAACCAATAAATCAAAATATCAAAAAGCTGCATTGTGCATATTATGAGAAGTGAAGTCCAAATAGCTTTTTCTGTAAAAATTTTTTACAATTTCCTTCTCTGAAACTTGTAAGTGGTACTCAGAGTCCAAGTATTTTAGCTCAATTGCCAATGTCTAATGACATTCAGCAATACCTTCAGAGTAAACATTTACGTAATTCTTTACCTCATGATTGCTAGTGTAGTCTCAACTAAAGATCAGAAGTTACAGAAAATGTTTTGTAAGGTTTTATTTGCATGAGAATCACTCTATTATTTGTCTGGGAGATAGTCCTGATCTTTTAAGAAGTCACTGCATTAGATGGTCAAATGATTCACACAGTGGGATATCTTTTCTTTAATTCTGATGACAGTATTACACAACAGAATGGGAGAATCATTCCATTGCATGACAAAACCCTGGTCATGAATTATCTGCAAAGTAAAATAGCCTGCTTTGAGAAAATAGGCTGCCCCAGCTCTCCCCAGACCAATCACAGGACATGTCAGCTTCTGGAGATCATAGTGAGCATCCAAAACAGCTCTTTAGGTCACCTTTGGGACTGAGGAGAGCGGGGCACATGTTGTTGGATGCAGGGGAAGTCCCTCTTGGGACTACACAGCACTTCCTAGAGGTTCCCTGGAGGATACTGGGAGCTGTTGACTGCCATTGGATGCATCCAAGTGTTTAAACCTCACTGCTGAAGGGCTCTGCACTGCACATGTGTGCATGCCCTTTTTTGTGAGTGCACCAGTATCCCTTCACCCCAGAGAGAGGAGCAGGATGATGCTGTTGCTGTTTGTGCTTGTGTGAGTGCCCTGCTGTCTGTGATATATGTGTCTGGCCATGTAGACACACGTTCCTGTGGTGTTTTAGTCACCCTGTTGGTTGCATGATGTGTCCTGGAGCTGTAGCATCCTTGTCCCTGTTGGGCTGCAATGCTTGGGAGTCTTTAAAAAACACCAGCTTTTGTTAAAATTTGGTTTAAATTTAAATTTTAAAACTAGATTATGTTGAAATTTATCAGAAAGATATGACACCTCTTTACAATAGATTTATTTCAATCAAAGAAATTAAGAGGGAAAAAAAGCAGGAATCAAGCATAACTTTCATGTTATATATAACTTTCATATATATTATTATATAAAATTTGTTTTAGCATCCTCACATGTTCTAACTCCTGGAATAGAACTCTATTCTATCTTTCTTCCTTACATTTTCTGTAAACTTTCTTTCCTTCCCACCTAAAAGAATAAAATACCATTCATGAACCTTTTTCAGTCATTAATTCTAGGGCAAAATTCAAGACTTTGATAAGAAATTTTAACATATATTAATACATATACAGCTTCAGTATGACTGAAGTCACCTTCCAAAGGGCCCAATAGCTCTTGGGAAGTACAAGGAGTATAACACCAATTCCCAGTACCTCTGCCCTTCCTAGAAGTGAATCTTTGTGGATGATTTTTTCATCTAAGTGTAAGTCTTTTAAAAATAAAACATCATGCAACTTCTTCTTCTCTGTTTTATGATGTCTCTTTACTAAAACTTTGCTGTCATAATACTGCAGCTTAGCAGAACTTGACCACTAATCTTTCGGGGATAGTTTGTGCTGCCACATACAAGTATCCTGCCAGTGCCTTACAGGCTTCAGAGGGTTTGTGACTACCTTTCAAACATTTAGTTCAATGAGATGCAAACTCACTTTTCTTAAGAAGCAGCTCATTTTTCTAATTTCAAAAATATCTTCAAGAGGGTTATCTTAAGTGTTTTTTGTTGGTGAATATGTCTCATCTGCTTCAAATTATAAAATAATAATAAAAACAATTTGATAAATAGAATTAAAACAAGCCCATAGATAGAAATAGAGCAGTTTAGTCTCAATGGGGGTAACACAGATGGAAAATCCCAAATAAAAAAAAATTTGCATAAACATTTATTGTGTTTGGATGCCTTAGATGTAAGGACCTTGGCTGACAACCTGCAGTTAACTTCCAAAATGTAGTTTTGGAGGAAGCTAAAATCTTTCCAATATCATGCTTCAGAGGAAGAGGGAGGGTATAAAGAGTCAAAGTTAATGGATTTTGTTGGCATTTCAGATTAAATTTCATCCACATTTCTACTGATAAAGTAAAAACTAAGAATATAATCTCCAATCAAATATGATACACTATATTACAGATCCATAATATAAAAAAAGAGACATTTTATGATTTAAACAAAACCATCTTGACATTACCTAGGTAAAACCACATTCAAAATGCAATTTCTGCTGAGTAAAATGGGCACTTTATTCAAGAAAATAAAGACAAATCAAATAAATCCTATTGCTTTGAGTAGACTTGTCAGTGAATATAATAAAAAAGGATAATAATAATAATAATAATAATAATAATAATAATAATAATATTTATTATTAATTAATATATTATTATTATTATTATTATTATTATTATTATTATTATTATTATTATTATTATTATTATTATTACTAATATTATTATTATTTTTGTTGCTGTTGTTGTTTAATATGCCATGATTTTATTGTAACATTTTCTCTGTCAATAATTTCCTTGGTACCTTGGAAAAGGAAGAGGAATATACATCATATCAGGATGTATATTCCAATCTAATTATTCTATTATAAACAGGAAAATGTTGTAGGTAAGTGCAGGGAGAGGCTTGTTCTCTGGGGAAAGGATATCACCTTAACCTGAAAAAGTATAATTGTTTGCTCAGCACTGTCAAGTCAGCACCTAAAAAATTCCAGCCTTTTTTAAAATTTTTATCTTCCTGAAGACCCCCTTTATATATATATATATATATATATATATATATATATATATATATATATATATATATATATATTAACGAGAGGACTGGATGCCTTATCTTCCACAGTTTGCAGAGTGGAAAGGTTTTGAAACATTTGGTGCCCTGAAATGTTTATGAAAGTGAGGAGAGGAAATATTCCTATCTCCAGATATTTGTGCCTCCTTTTGCCTTTAATGAGAAATAAATGTCATTACTATCTTGGTGAAATTTCTGATGATAGTTCCATGTATAAATTATCCAGAAATATGTCAAAAGCCTCCCACTACTTTTAAATGAGTGGGTTCTGTCTATGTCCTAGAAGGACTGTAAGGTTTCACTTAGTGTTTAGACTCTATTCTAACACAATATGGATTAATAGTTAGGGCAAATGCCATTTTTGAGGATGAAACCCTACACAACACTGCTGACTTTTATCTTGAATTCACAGAATTAAAGATGAAAGTGAGAGAGGAAGACAAAATCTCCATTAGCTTAAACAAGTCACTTACTGTCCATGAATTGTGCTTCTTACAAACACATTTCCTGGTGCAGCCTGGTTTAAAATGTGACAGTGGGCTGGGATACCTCAGTGCTGCTAACTGGCTTACAAGAACCATCACTGTGGAGCTAAAAAGATTAAGGGCAAAGTTTGATTTCTGACCTTTAATTAGATTTTTGCAATAAGACTTGGTGATATTTTTCAGCTTTCGATTCAATCTCTTCTGATTCTTGTCAGCTTATACTTATGTGTGATGCAGAAGAGGTCTGCAAGCCTGCAAATATAAAATTCTATTTATTAAAAGCTGTTACATATAGTTTAAAAAAATATTAATGACAAATGTGATGTCAAAAATATAGAATGTTCTAAAACTAAAAAAACAGTCAAAGGAAGAGGAATAGGAACATGTGAAGAAACTCCTTTTCAAGTCTCCAAAATTCATCTCGTTTGCTTTCATTTACCAGTATTACATTTACACAAAATGCATTATTTTGAACAAGCACTCACTGTCACTGAAGAATTGTTTTGAGCTTTCAGCAATAAAGTTTATCTTTATGCTGAAATCTTTATCTATGAAGTTAGAATTCTGTTTGCAATGTAACTTCATCAGAAAAGCGCTAGCATCATAATTTGTAGTGATGTATTTGTAATACTAAGATTATTAAGTAAGCAGTAGAAATTCTAATCAAACACAGCAGCCACCTCTTGTCCATAGAATAGTTCCAGGGTTTCTTTGGAAACTGTGGGTACATCAGGTCAGTTATCTATTCCACCCAATTAGAGTAAGACTCTCTTCCGCACCATGCCCAAATCATCTTCTGTTAGGAGATTATTCCTCTTCTATGCAACAGCATACATTAGAGATGAAGTTGAGTATGTCTAGATGGAGCAGTGGAGTTCCATGAAAGCATACCAGTTTGAAGTAAGAAACTCCCTGAGCATTAGTATGCAATGCTAGTAAACCCTAAATATTCTGTATGGCTATATCTTTTTCTCTATCAAAGAACCCAGGCAAACTAGCAAAAAAAACCAACAACTCAATCCCAAACCAAAACACATAACATTGAGAAGTTGTTATTATAGTGTTTTCTAACCTTTAGGGTTAAATGCAAGCGTCTATTTGTTAGTCTGTCTTTGTGTTTCTCTCCAAAGCCTGCTTATTTTATAGAATGAGAGACCCATTTCTTGCTCTATCTATGGTTTGAAACTTTCTTATCAGCCTGCTGCACTTATTTTTGCTTTGTTTCTTGGATCTCTGTCTGAGGAAATGAATTGCACCTTGAGTCTGTGCACAAAAAAATACAGCTTTCTTCTGAAGGCAGAAATCCTATTTTTTACCTTTTACCAGAAATCCTACACCCATTTTTTACCTTGTTTCTTAGGCACAATCAGTACCAGTATTGCTGTCTTTGAACCATAAGATTATTCTGTGGTGTACTTCCAAACACCTCAGGCAGTTATTTGAAATGTAGGAACAGATGGACTTTTTGGACCCATCACATCTAAGAAGTGCCCTTTGTGTAAATGTCTGACAGTCTTGTTTTATTCCTGCCTCTGGAGCAGACCATATCATACAGTCCTCCACTGATATCACTGATATAAGGAATTTCACTTGCGAATGATGGTTTGGAAATATTCTCTCCTAAACAAAACCTTTGCATATTCCTCAGACTCAATTCATCAGCCATTCTGAAGGCAATCATCTGAGTTTGGCATACACTCACAGCTTTGGCTTCTCTCTCCTCACCACCTCGCTCCAGGTAAATGTTGTCTCAATCCAGCCAAAGAAGACACAGATTGTGGGTTTTGGGTGTAAAACAAACCTGCTGCACAAAGCTGTACATGCACATATCTCATGGGAAAATCTTCCTATTCCCATGGGCCAGTGTGTCTAGCACAGCAAGAGATCTAGAACCTTTTATCTGTTTCAAAACATGGAGTCTGACAGTTACAGATTGCACACATACATACATGCCAAAAGGAATTTGCCTTCTATACATTAACAGAGTTGAACCCTTGTTAACACACTCTTTAAAGATATTCCTAGAAGAAGATAGCATGCAGCTTTAAAAGAAAATTGTAAAGTGCTCACTGATGCTAGAGAAGGTCTGGGTTTGCCAATACAATCCCTATTTTGGGGGACAAAAGCCTCTGAATGAATAATTACTTTGGGAAAAGTTGTGCATAGTCAGCTCTGGATTTTAGAATGAAAGCAAAAGGGATTTTTTATGGTTTTTGCACAAACCATTTCCCTATTTTGAAGTAATAGATTTTTGTAAACCCTTATTAAAATTTATTACTGAGTAGTAAAGAACCTTTGCTGGAAAAACACTTGGTATTAACTAGATAAAAGTTAATTAACATAAATATTGTGATTTTTTTAACAAGGAAAGTAGACATAAATATTTTAATTAGTCATATGCTAGAGGAAAAGCAGATTGGTCTTTCAGAGATCCCACATGAATTAGTGGGGGAATAGTTACCTATGGCACAAGAAAAGGCGAAAAACTAGAAATTCAAAAGGAACATAAACTGGGAACATGTTTTTAAATAATTATTATGGTAATCATTTTTGTTTGTGTAGTAATGAGCCAATTAGCATAAGATGGCATGGTCAGGGACCGTATGCCTTTCTCTCTGTTGTCTCACCCACCAAAAAGAGCATTTCCCATTGCATATGCATATGTGTTTGCACAGGCACATATCTTCATCTGTTTGACCAGCCCTGCAGTGATTTAAAATATCAGGGCTGCAGTAGAATGCTAACATTGCAGCTAATCCCTCAGCTACTCACTTCAGACTGTAAATACATGTCAAAAGCACGAGACAAAACATGTTAGGATATAAGTCCAGAGAAGATGGGGAAAAAATATTATATTCTGCATACTCTTAGTCCTAGTCAGTGTTAAAAATTGCTAGTTTAAATAAGAGATTATATATATATGCCCTCCATTCCTGCACCAAGTTCAGCATTTATAGAGGTATGCATGCCCTCACAAGGTGTGTGGAACTACAAAAAAAAAGGATTTTCTGTCTGTCTGATATTGTCTACAACTTAGGAAGCACTAGAAGCACAGACTTTTTGTATTGTAGCTTAGTTTGCTCCTAGATCTATTCCCAGAACAGACTGGAGTGTGAGTGCTCCTGCAGTACATGTGGATCCAACCATGATACCAAAACTGAAGGAAACAAAATCTGGTTCTGATTCATCATTGAACATATGATGCTGATATTTATTACCTCAACCACTTTCTGGCACGTTGGGGCCACAGAGACAAGTCATTTTCAGAGAAAAAATTGCTTCAAAGGACCTAATATGCCAAAGCTGTTCTTAACCTTAGTTGCACACTATTTTTGACATTCACCTACAACATCAATATTACTGGTGCAGCTTTTAGTGTCTTTGAAAAACAGAAGTGTAAAAACCATGTGTCTCTAATTTATGGGTGCACAATTAATTTCTTAGTGACTTCCTTCCCTTTGAGAATGCTGGGAACAAGCTGTTCCTTCTTACTTGAACCTTGACCTTGTAGCAGCTTTAGGTTCTTGCCTTTCCTGTTCTGTAATGGTCCACTAAGTTACAAGGTTAGAAAGACAGGTGAAGAAGCATATAGATTTCTATTATAGACAGATAGTAACAGGTGATGGATTTGACCAGCAATTACAGGGAATTCCAGCAAATTAGTACTAAGTGAAGGTAGTATCCCAATCCCACAAAGTTAATTTCATTATTATGGAAGCATTTGTACTTCCAGCACTCAAACAGTACATCCTGTTGGATGTCTGCAGAAAGAACTCTTCATCTCTAGATGATTGATCAGGCTCCAAACCCTTAAGCGGTATTTCGCTAAAGCAAAGTATTTGCACTGACCTGAGGATTAAAACAAAAAGCCCAAATAACCCAACAAACCAACAAAAAAAATCAACAAAAGATATTTCTGATAATGATACAGCCACACAAGCTAGAAACAGAGCAAATGAGTGCCTGATCATGTCCTTAGAGTAGAAAATCTTCAACTGATATGTGGCTCTTGCTTAGACCACATTGTTGTGCATATATGATAATAATTATTAAAATCATTGAACTCCAGCATCAGTAATGTCAGACATTGGTCATATGCACCAATATTTCTTATGAAATGCACAAACTACTGATTTTTATTAATATATGGTCTGATAGCCAAGCATCACATTAGCTCTGGAGGCTAGCATGTTTTGACCACACTGATAAATTACCATTGCCATTCTTTCAGAGGGTGTTTCATACATGGTGTGGACAGGAGGTAGTGCTGTGAATGTTTGTATTTACACATGCAGCTTTTTTGTATACAATACCCAGTGGGTTCTCCAGGAAGAGTGAGGAAGGTGAAGTGTAACTTCAACATACAGCTTCTGTAGTAAATCTCAGAGGATAAATATGCACATTGCCATTCAGAAAGATGAGAGCTAAAAATTATTGTATTTTAAATGATATGCAAATTTAAATTTACTCTCCTTATGCAGACTGAAGTGCCAACTTTGTTTTCAATATTTAACAATAACCAGTCTCAATTAGATTCTTAGTTTCTTCCTACTGGGTAATTATAGATTAAGCATCAATTACTTTAGGACTTTAATTAAGAAATAACTAAACACCTTAGTTCTTACTTTTTCTTTTTTGCCTATGTGCTCACCTCTCTTTAAGTAAGGATATCTGGAAGAGTGCAAAAAAAAATTTAGGAAGTGAAGAACAATCCAGGACATCAACTGCAGGACTTCCATGAAGCCTTGCTGCATGTAAATTCATCGTATTACAGAGAAAAAGGGAATAACTTACTGATTGCAAGTAACAGAGTGGTTGTGCTTGTGCCAGAATGGAGTCATATATAGCTGCAGTTGTTCTTGGAGTCATAACAGGGAGAAATAATGACCAGAGTTAATGAAATGTGACTTTTTTCTCTAGTAGGCCTTGTGGTGACACTATGGTCAACCAGTAGTTATTGCTAATGTGGATTACTTAAGCTTCAAGACAACTAAGGAATCCTTTTGTGTAGATGCCACTGTTTGATTTTAGTGTTCTGTTTATGTTGTAGCTTAGGAATGGTACAGTTAGTGCTCCCACCAAGAAAACAACCACATGTTGTTTGCTTGTTTCCCCCTCTCCCCCTGTAGTGGGATGGAGAGGACAACTGGAGGCACAAAAGGTAAAGATTGTGGGTTGAGGTAAGAACACACCTGAACCACAAGCCCATCTGTAATGTTGCATCACCTCCCTGACGACCTGAGGTGTCACAGGCTGGCCAAGACAGAAATAATTCACCCTTATTTTGCCAGTCCAGATCCACCTTTGCCAGTCCAGATCCACCAGAAACACTTTAATCCTGGCAGCCCAGTCCAAATGCCTGTTGCTACGATGTTCTTCTGTAGCCCATTTTTCTTCCGTGCCACTTGATGGAGAGGTTTTCAATCTGACTGCAATCTGGACTGTGCACCCTCCAAAAAGGTACAGCACCTGGGAAAGCAACACTGGGAAGGAATGTCCTTCTTGCTAGTTGGTGGGGACAGCTGTTTTGTTGGTGGGGACAGCTGTTTTTGCTGTTTTGTTCCTAAAAATCGAATTACCTTCACAAGTCCTTTGGCCTTTGTTTTGTGGCAATGCTGGCTCCCATTAAAACTTTCCAAACCATGCTGACTCTTGCCTGCAGTGGCATGGAGAGAATCAGAGGCACAAAAGATAAAGGTCATGGCTTGAGATAAGAACCATTTGCTGGGAACAGCAGTGGGATAAGAAAATGAACAGTAACAATAATAATATTAATAGCAGAAGACTACAAAAGAGATAGAGTGATTCACATGCAAAATGCTCACTGCAGAGCCCTACCCCAACATGACTACTGCTATGCTACCCTGACTGTAAGAGATTCCTTTCTTTCCACCTCTGACAATGATGTGAGGTGGTATAGAATAACCTCCATGTCCTATCCATGGCCTCTCCTGGCTACTGCAACCAAGACATTATCCTAATGAAGTACGGTAAGGATGGCAGCAGGGTGAGTAGAACAAATGAATCTGTATAATTAAGATGATCTGGCTGAAATATTAGGGATGACAAAACATCACAGATAGTAATTCAGATCTTAGTTCAGCCTCAGACTTCCTACAATCTTCAAATCAGACTTGACATTCTCTTTCTGTCCTCAGTGCTAAGAGGCAGTGCGATACTCCCTTAGGACTCTATTTCTTCCTCTCCTCTTATTCAAAGAAATTATGTTTGTGGGATTTCTAAGCTCAGGGGAGCTCTGCCTCTGAGGAGAGAAAAATGATTCCATAGGGAATTTTTTCTCTCCCACAAGTACTGTTTTAAGCAATATTCACCAGTATACAGGAAGCAAAATTGCCACAGCTTGCTTCTCATAGAGTTCATTAGGCAGCTTCTCATTCTACAATTAATTTTCATCTATTACTCCTGATTTTTTACCCAAGTCACTAATTTGATATTGTCAATTTCAGATCTGTGCAAAAAACATCATGCAGAGAAGATCTCTCTTCTAAATTTACATGATATGTGAGATGATATTGCATTCTGTTTTCCAGGTGCCAGAAAACAGCAGACCTCAGTAAACAAATATGGTATCTCTGCATCAGACTTACTTTTTAAGAACCTTCAGGTTTAACAACAATAGATAATTTCAGGCAAACTATCACTCAAAATGTATGGGTTTGGACCAGGCAAATTAAATTTTAAAAAAGATGGAATTAAAAGAACTCTGAGGAAAACTAATTTAAAGCCTTTGCATTTAAAATATTGTTGCACCTAGCTGGTATATTGAAGCAATGCTGAGCTCCATGTCTCTCTTGGACCAAGGAACCCAGAACTGCACACAACACTCCAGAAGTACCTCACCAGGGACAGGATTCCTTGACCTGCTGTTAATGCTCTTGCCAATGCATCCCAGGATACCATTGGTCTTCCTGACCACTGGGCCACGTCGCTGGATTGTGGACATCTTGTTGTCCACCCAGAGCCTCAGGTCCTTCATTGCAGAGCTGATCTCCAGCAGGTCAGCCCCCAGCCCCTGCTGGTGCATGGGCTAAATCTGTGTGAAGGGAGGGAGGGAAGAAGGTGATCTTAACAACAAAGACAAACATCCTGTGTTTTAATAATTTGTCAGAAAAGGCCCTTCTCTGAGTGCTTGTCAGCATTATTTGTTATCTTTGAATTTGTGCTATTATTTTTTTTCAAGTACAATATTAATCTATAAAAGCATTAGTGTGACACTCATATTTTTGCACATGTTTTATAGTTCAAAAATATCACTGCTTTGTTTTAGGACAGCTGCAGTAGAGAAATGCACTTAATGAAATGCACTCATGATAGCTTCATGTGTTCATGAAGCTCATTCTGGATATTTTATTCTCAATTCGGTAAGTTCCTGAAAAACTAGATCTCAGCTGGCCTTGATCCAAGTGGGATTTTATACAAATTGATCTTCTGATGTCCCTTTCTACCTAACTTTCTTATCTGCTTTTGGGGAACAGGCTAATCATTAGGAGGATACAAATTTAAAAAAAAAATTAAAACCATTATCTGGTATTCAGTTTCACTCAAAAGTGTCCAAGATCACCCTCATTTTGAGAAAGAGGTACCCGAACTTTAATAGCTGTTTAATAACTGAAGTGCCTTAGAAGACTGAACACTCAGGTAGAAGTCAAAATTTAGTACTAAGGACACTCCCTTCATAGATTGACAGCTTTTTTAGAAAGAATATGAAGTTTCTAAAGATTAAGACTGATATACGATAAATAGATTTAAATTAATGATGGTAGTCATCATTCAGTACTGTTATTAATGACGCAGCTTTATTCATTTGAACATGGACATAAGAGCATAACTTGTGGCATTTCCTTTTGGGAGAAAAAAGAAAAGACAGGCAGAAGGTTTATTCAGGAAACCATGGGGAAAAACCAAAGATCTAGTGAGACACTGGAGATTCACTAAGGAATTTCCTTTTTCCTACTAATTCAGCAGTGTCTAACTAGATTTGAAAGTGTATTTTAATTATACCTTGCAATCCAAGAATGACTTCTGCAGGACACACAAGAAATTGCAAAATTCTTCTTCCCTGCAGGCAAGATACATTTCCTATATGCTACCGTTTTCTTTTATCTGTAGTGGTGGAGGAAAGGAAATGCTACTATGTCCAACTAAAAACACCTGTTACAATAATATGTATTTGATAATAGATATAGTATTGCCTTAAGAAACAGAAAATGTAGTCTGAACTTGTGTTCAGTGAAGCCACATGACACTGAAAAAAAGAGGTAATTGAAAGATTAAGGAAAATATTGTAGTTTTACAAAGCCATTCCCTTTTGACTTAAGCATTTGCTTCCTGAGATTTGTGTTTCGGTTTGTATCATTGACAGTCATGTTACAGTTTTATTTTTAAGAAGTTAAAATATGAGAATGAAAGTGAATTTATCTTTTACATGCTGAAGCATTTATAGCCCAGAGAAGTTTAATCATGTTCAATGCTCAATCTACCTCAATGACGACTATCTTGGTCCAGCTACTTTTAGAGCAAGGAAGCAAGATTACATGAAACTCATTAGGGACACATAATCCTTAAGCATTTTAGAAGTACAGAAAAGGCTTCCACACTCCCAGGTAACTTTGCTGAACATAAGAGGGTGAAAATACTGAGTCTAATCAATTCTTTTTCATCCTTACCCAGGAAATATCAGAAGCAAATAATAATTTCAGTCTTCTTTCTCAAACAGTAATCAACAAGAAAAGAAGGGCAACATTTTTTCATCTGTCTAGCCTGGGAAATTTAACATCAGCAGTGGCAAGGCAGTACAAGCAGGAGTATGAACCATTCTGACTGAGAAATCAATGTTTCTGATAGATTAACCTGTGGTTGATAATCAGACTCTGCTTGTTCTTCCTTAGACCTGTATAAACTCAGGAGAGAGGCAGGCAGGAAGGTATGTGTAGGTACTGAAGTTCACTTCATGCCAGTCAGAAGTCCTTTAACTTGTGTAGTTTGAGACAGATTAAGAAAAAATATACCAGATTTTTGCTGAGTCAAAAGCAAATTTAAGGTTCCAAATCCTGATTCTGTTTGGGTTTTTGCTTAATCCAAAATCCTCTTCTTCTAACATATCTTACCTATGTAACATATGATTAATTGAGCATTTTCTATGTCTGTCTCAAAGTTATAAATTCTTTCACACCTCCATTATTTAAATAGAAATGGAAAATTATTATTCTTCTCCTTTTTATTTTTCTTTTAATTTTTTGTTTGTTTTTAAATAGTACAACCATCCATTTGTTCAACACTGAAAAATTCATTATATTGCTAATTCAGATGTTACAGAAGAACTGCCCTTCTGTTGCCAGGTAGGCAGGGAGGGACTCTGTCACTGCAAATGCATTTTGCATCAGCATGTCATCAGAGAATTCAGCAGAGGCAAGAAGCAATCTATTTTAAGTGTCCATGAATACCTATGGCAAAACATATGGCACTTCTGAATACCAAATGAAATCCTTATGATCAGTGATACTCTAATGAATGCCAAACAAATGTGCAATGAGAGGACCCTAAGCATTGTTTTGATCAATTATGTCACAATGCTGTGGGTGTATAACTACAGAATCCGTAGGCTAGAAAGTCTCCCTGACTTTTAACTATATAATTAACATGCACATAATTTTTTTGCAATGTAAAACTGTTGCAGGAAGTACTATGTGTTTGACAGCTATTCATACCAGAGTGCAATTCCTAAAATCTTATCACTTGCTTGGGAAATGTAATCCTTTAAAATAAAGGAAGAAATGGCATGAATATATTAATAGTGTATGTTTTTTCCATGAGAAGGTGCAAAATTTTCCATGGGATATTAGATACTAGGAATGAAGGAAGAGATCTGGGGAGACATAGTGATTTATATGAATGAAATAATAAATGCTGTGTTAGTTCATATCTGTACCACCTCCCAGGTTCAAGAGCAATTGCTGATCCTTCTTTAAGTCATTAATGCTCTTCCTTTTTTGTTCTTCAGCACAATATCCATTAACATTCTTTTTTCTCATTCTAGCCTATGCTTGTGCCAGATCAAAATCATAACTTTTCTAAAATATCTTTTCATATTAACTCATATTAAATAAGTTTTCCATCATACCACTAGAAGAGCAAGATGCAATTCAGGAAACCAAATGCATAAATGAATTAAATAATGCACATAAAAGTGAATATCTCATGTCCAAATTGTCTGATCTAACTTTTCACCTTGCCTTAAACTTCCCTTATTTTTATAAACTGGTTCTCTAAACACGTACACAGGGAAGTAGTGTACAAAGATCCCTAAACTAATTCTGCAATTTATCAAAATCAGTCAGTCAAAGTGTTACAGCCCCCAATTATACATTGCTTCAGTAACTAACTCTGTTCTTCACAAATTAGACACGTATTTCAACCACTGTCTTTTAATTAAGCTTTTAAAGGAATGTCTTTGTTTTGATTCACTATTTCCTTGGCAATGTTGATCTTCAGCCCTTCCTTCTGTGTACAAAAGCTTGCAAGTTTGAGGAGGTAAATTAATAGCCCATTGCACTGAGGAATTTACTTCCCTCCATTTCTTACTGTTATTTGTAAATTTGAAAATCTACAATGGAAATCCAAAAATTCTTCTTTCATGCTCACTACAACTAAGTATCTAAAAAAAGCCAAAATGAAACAAAAAACCCAACCCAAACACATCAAAACTTACTTTCTGAAAAATGGTGTTCTGAATCATGTGAGTTTTGTAATTTTCTTCTTGCTTTTGAAAATCATAAAATAGAGGTTTTCCTGAAGTTACACACCAGATGGAATTTTTTAGTTCTTACCTGTATTAAGGACAAAAAATTGTAATGAAATAGCCTTTCAATATAGTCTCTTCAGGAGCTTTCAGTACTGCTCACTTGCATGCACCTTTGCTAAGACATTGGTATTTAAAATTAAAATCCTTGGCTTTTCATACACAATGCCACCTGAAGTTCTTTAGACAGGTTGCTTTTAAAATGAAAGAAGATGAAAGAAAGAAGGAGAAGAGAAAGGCTGAACTGACAGATTTCCTCATGCCCAGGAGCAATAAAACTTGCTTCCACAGAAAGGAACTGATCATCTACTGTTTTCCACCAGCTTTGCCATCAGGCAGCCACTCCACTTTTGCAGTCATTGCAATCCCATCTATGAGCTCTGCAGGACATGGGTCAGGCCATAAGCACTCAAATTGCATTCCTATATTTTCCCTGAGTTGTAGGCAGCTATGATGGGTTGAAAGCACCTGCTTGCTGCTCACAAAGGCTGTAATGTAGCTGCATTAGCAATTACCTCCTTTAGTTTACTCAATCCCTCTATTCACCAGGTGCATCAAAGAATCACTCCCTCACTGGGTCAGTGCAAAAAATATAGATTAATTATGCTAATCATGCACTCGAGGCAACAAATGCAGAAAACATCTGCCTCTTCCATTTCTCTGGTCAATTCCATTCCATCTACGCTTCTTACCTCTGTGTCTTCCCAGTGAGCCTGATTTAACACAGAGCCAGCATTTGGAGACCAATTCCAATATTTTCTCTGGTTGTTCAGTGCTGTCAAACCATGTTAAGAAGCATCACTTCTTTTAACTACTGAGTCTGTATTTAACTTGTTAATTTTTCAACTTCATCTCCAGATACTTCTTTTCGAAGCATTTCCTCACCCTGTTACTTTTCTATGTCATCTATTGTATGAGAGCTCAAAAATCAGAAATTTTCTACAGTCTTCTTTTTCTTTCTCAGGTAGCTTGTATTTCCCTCTTAGTAACCTACAAAACTTATGAGGTTTTTTTTTCTGCAAGGTTCACATATAACAATCTCTGTGTGACTACATTTTCCTTTTTTTTTCTGAAGATAGGTTGCATATGCAACTCACTTCACAAAATACAGCATTTCTTCAAAATTTAAGGCATAGAAAAAGGTATTATGTGTATAGGAATTTGTTCTGATGAGGTTTTTTTCTTGTATGGTTCTTAATTTGTTTAGCATTTTCAACAGAGTTCCACAGCAGAAGATTCTTTCCAGAATTTCCTTTTGTTGCAAACTTTTGTGACCAAATAACAACGTCTGTTAAAAACTATAAGGTTTTTTCCTTTCAGTGTTAGAAGGAAACATATAGTATATTCAACAAATATAAGATTTGCTGTGCACTGAAATGTGGACAGATTTTCTAATTGCCACAGTTTGAAGGTCAATATTGCAGACTCTGCTCTATTGTGGCTGTACTAGCAAAAGCATTCAACTTCTCTTTTTTGGCTGGATTTCCCAGTGTTGTGAAGTCTCACTAAAAACCTATACAATGAACAGTGTGTTTCTACCTGTTTCAGTATTTGCATGTTGTAAATGTTCTCTGCGTATTAAAGTCTGGGAAACATAGAATAACTTGAATTCAATCACAGCAAAAATAAAACCAGGTCTATGCTACAGATGCTCTCTTTCATTTCCACGTTTTACTCAAAACCCACTCCTTTTTTAGATATAAATAACACTGACAGAGAAATGCCAGTCTGTCACACCACAGCAACACAAAAACTAGGCATCTTGCCATTACTACTATGTCTTTTTTTGCCAGAGCATTGTCCAGAATAGATATTTGAAAATATATAATATTACATTAGCTTAAAAAAAATGCCAAAAATATTTTAAAAAAGAAGACCTAATTCTTTTATCATTGGACTGTGTATTCTCTCAATTAATTAACTAGTAAAAAATATAACAATTAAAGTATTGCACTCATTTTATTGGTGTTTGTTAGGATAAAATATTCGCAGATTTTGAATCAACTGACCTTCTTTAACCCTGCTACCCTGCTAAGCCAGGAACAAAGTGAGAATCAAGGTCGTTTTTCAGCCTATGTTAACTAGAATGTCAATTACTCTTTCGCTCTGCCACAAAGCAGTCACAGAGAGTTAGTGCACAGGCTCAGATGTGGGTGTATAAAGAGGGACAGCCTCAAGATATATTCATTCTGCTGCCTTTCTAACCTGCTTACTAGTCAATATGCTATTCATGTTTTTATTCACTTTTCAGGTTTTCAATAGTTAATTCAAACACACTCCTTTGTATTTCCTTTTTAATTGGATAATTTCCTAAACATCATTTGAGGAATTTTGTGTAGTCAAAATACAGTTCTTTGCTTTTTTCAGAATCGCAGAACCACAGAATGGTTGAGGCTGTAAGGGTCCCTCTGAAATCATCTTGTCCTACTATCTGCTGCTTAAAGAGGATCACCTGAAGTAAATAGAAGGACCATGTCCAGACAGCTTTTGAATACACCCAGGGACAGAGATTCCACAACTTCTGTGAGTAACTTGTGCCAGTGTTGTCATCGCACTGAAAAAGTGAAAAAGTGTTTCCTTCAGTTTTTCCTCACGTGGGAAATATTCCCACCCCTTTAACACCATAGCGGTCCTTCACTGGGCTTTCTCTGGTAGCTGCATATCCTCCTTGTGCTGAGAAATCCAGAATTGAATGCAGTATGCCAAGTGGGCTCTCACTTCTCCCTCCATTCAATCATTATCATTAACTGTTTTAATTACACAAAAGTTAATTACACAGGACCCTCCGCCTTCAAGTTCTGTATTCTACTCATTGTGTAACTATGGCTAAATCAAAACGGTCAATATTTCTATTGCAAAATGGTTGGGACTTTAGTATATGATATTCTGAAAGTATGTCACCAGGTTAATGTGCACAATGCAAAATAGACAGAATACCAGAAAGAGAATGATTACAGGGATCTAGGCCACAGGGGCAAGGTGTGAACAAGTGGCAACAGGCAGCAACACTCTAGCACGTAGCTGCAGAGAGAAAATCGGTGGGAATAATCTGGAAGTATACCATGCACAAGAGCCATAGAGCTTTTTGTTCTGTAGACTAATTGTACATGAGATATAAAATGCACTGTGGCAATGATGAATAGGCAAAATATCCTCTTCTGAGCATCTTTTTAGAGTAAGGTTGAGAAATGGTGTCATTGACTTCAGTGACAGTGATGTTACTTTGACATTTTCCACACCTCAAGCAAGGGGCAGGATCAGTAGCATTGTGAGGTTAGTGGCAAGACAAAAAAACAAGTTGTCATGGTTGAGGAATGGTATTCTCTCATTTAGTGTTCCCACTGAAAACACTCCAGACTTCATGCCACTCACCCACTCTCCACCCAACCACTCCTATGCCACGATAGAGAGCAGAATTGGGTGCACAAAAGGTAAAGACCATGAATGAAGAACACTTTACTTGAAGCAGTAGTGAAATAACGAAAGAGCAGCAGCAATATTAATAATGAGTGTCCAAGATATACAGTTGATTCACATGTGAGTGCTCTCCATGCAGAACCCAGCCCTATCTGCCCACACACTGGAACTAACCAGGAAAAGAAGCAACCCCCATGTGTGGGGTGTGGTGGTACAGAAAAACTCCTGGATCCTGGACATGCTTCTCCTGCCTGCTGCAGAAGTGAGTCCTGTCCTTGTTGGAACAAGGACAAGTGCATGTTAGAGCTCATGACTGACTCCTCTAATCAATTCCAATCATTTAAACTCTCTGTTTGGTTCACAGTAAAGAGATTTTTTTTTTCCAGAAATACCCTTCTAGAACATTCTAAATAGCTTGCAGCATCAAATATGAAATTAATTCCCTCTTATTTTATTTAAAGTTGTAATCACATAAATATAGCCCCAGGTATTGCCCCAGGCTAGAAAATTTTGAATTCTGAGCTCAAGTTGCCCTGTGAATGTCAAGAAAATGACCTAAAAACTGACCTATTGACAAACAATTTTTTTCTAGATCAATTCAATCTTTAAACATTACCAGGAGTTGATGAAGGATTTATTGTAGAGGAGCTGAGATGTTACAATTTAGTTCTCAAAGTGTCCTTTAAGGATCTGATTTTTTACCTCCAATCCCAAACAGCTAATGACTTGCTAGACAACCACACCTACATCTATAATATTTATTGGAAACTGAGAGAGTCAGAAAAATTATTTGTGCATGTTACCACCTTGCTCCAAAACATACCACGCTGCATTAAAACCTGCTGTCTAGGTATAAAGTTCTTTACAGAGAACTGGAGACTTTTTCTATTACTTTGTAAGCTTTCTGTTCTAAGCTGGGCTAGTGGAAACACACTCCTTTAGTCATGGTGGTGAGAGGTAAAGACATGCACTTGTTGAGGCAACTGACATTTCTGACCAGGAACCCCTGGCTTAGTACTGGAGTTATATAAAATGTGTGACTTGAGGCATAGCACAGAAAGACATAAAAAGTCTGTTGTGGGTCACTTCCACCCACATCTAGTCACCAAGAATGTATTATTACAGCTAGTTTTATATCTGTATGTATTAAGGTAATCAGTTAATAGCTTTCATGGGTCTATTTTCTCTGTCTAAGTACCCACTTCATTCTGAGGGAGCAGGTAGCTGCTAAATTAGAATATGTGAAGTGTCTCCCAGGAAATTTAAATTGTTTTTGCTACCCAGACACAATCACCCCATTTTAGCCCTCCCTTCAGTGTTCACTGACCTCAATAAAGAGTACACAGCCATTTATGGACCCCTGCAGGCCCTGTTTAAACTTTACAGTGCTACTCAGATACTTGGTCCAAGTTTATGCTCCAGGTCAATCTCATCACTATGTCTGGATAAAATCTAGGTTTTGTACAGCCTAGCTCTCTTGAGAGGCTTGATTTTCTTTAAGGGGAAAAAAATCCCAAAAACTTGACGGAGATGAGCTAGTAGAATGATATTTTGAATTATGGGCTAGTCCCCACTTTGGACTATTAGGAATACAGACAGCTGAGAACGACCTCAGAATGTGACCATGAAGTATGGGCTATATTGGGAAGACTATGGGTGAAGTCCAGTTTAATCAAAACCAAAATTTTTGAAGAAGAACAGAATATGGCTAAAGAAAGAATTTGAATTTGTCTGATACATTTGCAAAAGTAACTTCAAAATTTTAATATTACAGTGCATTTTGAAATACCTGAAATAAGAAGCAGATAATAAGGTCATTGGTTGGCACTTGTGACATCTTCAGGGAATACTCACTAGGTTTTTTTAGAAATGTTATTTTCACTTGATGTTTCTTCTGCATGTTTTAAAATGATACTTTTGTTTCAGACACATAATTTCTCATTACATTCTCTAACTGTAACATGTACAAGTGTATCAGCAGTAAAATTCTGTGAAATGGCATTGAAATAATGTATATGCTCTATAAATATAAGATAAAAATAATATTTAATCAGAGGTTTATTAGATTTTTCAGCAATGTGAATAAGAATTAGCTTTTATTAAATTACTTGATAGTAATAACACACTATCTATATAAAATTCAGCTGAAATGACCAAGGACTGTCTGTGGAAGTGCTAAATAAAGCAAACAGTAGATAAAAACCCATGACAAACTAACCTTTGAATTAGTTTTTATTGCGCTATACTCTCTGGATGACATATTTTCATCACTAGTATCTTTTCATTTGCATTCTTTGTGCAGAAACACATACATTTTAAGAGAAGGTAGAAGGACACATATGTACCATCTCTTTTTCCCTTATAATTGCAAATGTATTCCAGATGTAATTTTTCAATACGATAATTTTAAACTATTTGTAATGTTTTTAACTGAAGAAAAAATATCAGTATCCCACATTCTATGTAGACTGCCTAAGATTTTGAAGGAAAAGGAGACCTCTAGATAGTGATACTGCAAAAGAAAATAAGAAGTTTCTCACTTTTTTCGGGAGAAAGAGACTTGAATCTGTCCTGTCCAGGAGACAAGCCCAGGCATTCACTGTCCACATCCCCTGCTCTGTGGACAGTGAATACCTGGGCTTGTCTCCTGGAGTCAGGAGTCAGGAGCCTGATGTTCATGGCAAGGTGTATGACAGCCACATTCTTAGCACATTCTTTGTGCCCCTCAAGAGGTGGCCTTCTCTGGCAGGGCTGAATTTCTCTGGGTCACTGGTTTTTATGCTGGTTTGGAGCTGACTTCAAGACACCTAGCTTTCCCCAGCCAAAAAAAGGTTTGCAGGGATTTTTAGACTGCAATCTAGGAAGTCCAGTGCCCCAGATTAATGCATTTCAACACTTATCATCCTTACTGCTGTTCTGGATTTTGCCATGAAGTCTTTTCTTCTCTCGAAATCTGTGAGCTGACTTCTGATTTAATGTGTTTTCAAATATTTCATGAGTACAAATCATTTTCCTAGTCAATAGCAGAAGTTCCTTGAAGTACACAGGATGGCTGCTGGGAATGAATTCTGCATATATGACTTTGGTCTCACCGAGACCTGGAGTAAACTTTAAAGACTGAAGTGTCTCACTGGACATCTTGAAAATTTCCATCATATATTTACCCCACCAATGATCATAGGTTGTATCTCAAATAAACATCAATCAAATAAACAGTAGCATTCTTATTCCTTACACAGTAATTATTAATTATAGTTTTGTCAGAATATTGCAGCTCCCTTAAATCTTAGAGGAAATTGGTTATAGGAAACTGTTTCAAAATCAATGCACTTCAGTTGTGATGATTGTATGATTTTTTTTTCTTTTTTCGTCTTTATAATTTTTTACTATATCCCATAAGGTAACAATTAAAACTTGAAAGCTTTAAAAGAGAAAATTACTTCCTTAAAAGACACAGATCAGTTTAGCCAAGCGCTTTGGGCTCTGGCTGCCTCATTCTTCTCCACCCTGTTTTTGCCTCAAGCCTTCCATCTGAAAGCCTGTTCTTCCTCAAGACCAGCTATTCTTATCAGGCAGTCTTAAAAGAAAATTCTCATCTGAAATGGGGAAGGGAGGAGTCTAATTCAGTAGGGCAAGTAAAATTTGCATTTACATTGCCAGAATTTTTACTCTGCATTAGATGGACTCTTCTATTTTTAATTTATTATCACAACAACATTGTAATAAATTGTTATGACATTGGTCAAACTATTAGAATACAATTTTCTTTGGTTTCTACTGGTGTAGATCTTTAGTCAATGATTCCAGTATTCAAACTCTCTGATACCTGAATAGTTCCACTGAGTTTAGTTATGCTGTGTACATGTGAGAAACCATTCTCATACATAAATGTCTACAAGATGGGGGGCCTGAATTTTAAATGCAGAAGATCAAAGAGAATATAATTAACAAAGAAGACATTCCCATGAGCTGCCTAACAATTCCTATGAAGTACTGAGTATCCTCTACAATCATTAGCTTCATTAAAATCTGAAGATAAGTGACATGAAGCAAGATTAATGCTCAAAATTCCAGCTAACCTACGTTTCTTTTTGACAGCAACAACAAGGAGGTCTGGTGAGGCTGGATCTAGAATACTGTGTCCAGTTTTGGGCTCCCAAGACAGAAACATGGAGTTCCTGGAGTGGGTCCAGTGAAGGGCAACCAAGATGATGAGGGGACTGGAGCATCTCTCTTAGGAGGAAAGGCAGAGGGAGTTCAGTCCTCAAGGGAGGGCATTGAGAGGATGGGGCAGGCTCTGCTCAGTGGCGCCAAGCAAGTAGACAAGAGGCAACAGGCAGAAACTGATGCACAAGGAAGAGCTTCTGTACTGTGTGTGTAACTGTGAACTGGAACAGGTCACCCAGAGAGGCTGTGGAAACTCCTTCAGTGGAGATATTCAAGGACCATCTGGATGCCATCATGAGCAGTGTGCACTAGGAAGATCCTTCTTGAGCAAGGATGCAATTAGCCCACCAGAAATCCCTTCCAACATTAACAATTCAGTGATTCTGTGACACAGTCTGTTCAGTTCAAAATTTGTGTGAAGCCCAAATCTGATTTTATTGCTTTACAATTAGTCGTATGATTGATTCCAAAGGTCAGTCAAATATAATTATTTAATAATTGTGTGTAGTGTATCATTCTAAAGTTAATTTTCATTTAGAGATATTCCAAAGGCAGTTTTGGAAGACTAATAATTTTTAAAACTTAAAGAAACGTGCTTGCATATATATTTTAGGGAAGGAAATATTATAAAAGTCTGGATATACATGCATATATGTTCATGTATATTTTTCTATGTGTGTGCAATTAGTTAAATAGAGACATACTATTTTCTTTCACCTCTCTTCGTATATAACTAAATATAGTAGTGCACTTATATAGTAGTGATAGTTTCATGAATCTAATATGTGTCCATGTCTTTGTTCTCTTCAAAATGAAAGGGCTACTACCTAGGCTAAAATCAGATTCCTAAAGTCTATCTTCTTCCATTTCTAGTCACCCACAACATAACAATGGGTCTATTTACTACACCTGTTTTGCATGCAAACAAAATCCTGTGGGAACAGGCTAACTCAGAAAATATTACCTCCAAATTACAGAGATTATCCTTATTTTCTGTTATTGCTATTACTTACACAGATGTCAATGTTTTTTAAATGACTTTAAATGGTTGAAGATGAGAGATTCTGACATTTAATAGCTGACATAATTGAATACTTAACATTAGAATCCCCACACACCTACCCCCTGCTCTACCCCCATACTCACACAGATTATGAAAGCAGGAAAATGAAAAAGAGAATATTAATAATAATATTACATTTTAAAAACTGTGGCTAGTGAAAATCTAGGAACAAGAGATGTACATGGTGCTGCTGGCTTAAAAAATTACCAATCTCTATCTTCTATAGATATCAGGTACAAGGTAATATCAAAGTTGAAATGTGCATATAAAGAGAAAGAAAATCAACTCTCCTCATAAATTAAGAAATACAATTTAAACTAAGCATGGACTTAAACTCTTCAACTCAACTTCTATGAATCTGTGCTTCATAGATTGTAGCAGGAATTATGAATTATGCAAGAACAAATAGTACAGTGCTGTCACATATTCGCCTCAGCAGCAATATTTTGATTGCTTGACTAATCAGAAGCTCTTTAAGTCTTGCTCTATAAGAATATAAACATTTGGAGAAGTACCACAGGGATATAATCCAGTTAAGGTAATGCCCTTTCTATTTCTCAGGAAAATGTGGGTGATTTTTGACCACCACATATCTTAATAGTAAGATATATCACACAGTAAGATATATTACTCAATCTAAATATCTAGGGTCTAATATGAGTTCAAATAAGTTCAAATTTCCTGCTATGTTTGCTGTTACTCAGCCTCATATATATTACATTAATTATTTACAGATATCTGGAGGAACTTGCTTTTTTATCTAGAGAAATAAATTTTCTGAGTTTATAGTGAGCTCAAAGACAACATATGAGACATGACAAAGTAGACAGGTGGTGTATGGCACTATGCCAGTAGTGAGGAGTTCCATCTCATTAGTTTGCAGGTAGCTTTAATCAAATCATATACACAGTGCAGAATAGTCTGGAACACTCTCAAAGAGGGACTGCTCTGAAAAATACATGAGATAGAGTACAGGTCTCTTGAGGGGTGCTTTTTTTCTTTGATCAAATGTTCTTATATATTTCTCAAAATACTGTAATTTTATCCACTTTGAAACATACTCTGTTCTGAACAACAACATTTTTACTTTTAGGAAAACAAATAATGAAGATAATTGTGCAAACACAATGCAGGAAAAGACATCAGGTGGTAAGCCTAAGGTTGTGGAAGAGATCTTCCCCTTAGCTCAGTATTCTCCTGCACAAAAATTCTATTTCAGAGCCTTCTCACTCAGAGTCATGAGCCAGGAGTCTTGTGGGTAGGTGGCTTATCTCATCCTGTGAGTGGCCTGACATTTAATGTACTCTGCACAATGAAAAGCCCTTGCATATTTGGTAGGCTTATGTAGGTAGAAGAAGTGATAACTCTAGTTGAAAGGTCGTTGTACAACATTTAGAGACCTTTATCTTGGGGATTCAGGAACCTTCATTGCCCTTGCTAACAGCCTAAAGGCATGTTTTCATCCTGGATGTTGAGAAACAGCCTGGCAGAGAGACCATGAGTTTATTCATACACATTTGCTGATCTGACTTTGACATCTAAGACAAATTCCCACTCTTGATTATTTAAACTGTGCTATAAATACATGCAAGGAAACTATTCACTCTATCTCTGCATTGTGTTTCTGCTTTTAAAGTCAAAATGTCACAATCCCTAAATGTAGTCATAGAATGGCACACTTTGGCTTTATTTGCAGGAAATGTTACGTTTTATTTTAATTAATGGTTAAGATTTATTAAACCAACAGTTTAAATAGAGCAGCCTGGAGCTTGGTTTTGGATCTTGAGATTTGAAAGCTGAATCATACTGAAAAACTCCCACTGTGATTTACATGTTTTGTAGAGTGAATTTTCTAACAAAGCGGAAAATCATTTATTTTTGGCATAGTTCTAGTAAAGTGGAGTTATTGTAACAAAATTCCCTAGCTGTCATGTATTCCCCATTCATGACTGATGATGGCTAAGTTGATTGCTTATGAATTTCTCTTTTTTTGGCCCAGAGGGATTTGAGTCAGAAGGGAGCCCCTGAAAAAAAAAGCCACATTTCCCCTTTCACTTGCAGCAGCACCCCTGGAGATCTTCTGTGTTACAGTAACTTGATCTAGAAGGGAAAGAGTTGGAGCAATGTTCCTTCAGCTTTGCAGACAGAGACCCCATGGATATAATTTGATTTACAATTAGCATCTGCAATGTTCAGGCACCCAGTGCAATTCCATCCTACTTACAGTCTGCTCTGACTTTTAGATTCACTTCAAGTCAACCATCTTCTTTCTTCCACGCATTCTGTTTTAATGAAAATGCTTTAATTTTTGTGCACAATACACAAATGCCACTAAGGAACAGTCTTGGATTAAATGATAAATTCAATCCACTTGAAAAAAAATAATGAAAACAGTGCCACTATCACACTAATTTCAGATCTGACACAGTGTTAAATGAGAGCTTTAGAGATAATGTTGACATTCAGGGGCAAATTCAGACCTTATTAAATGGGAGCAATTGAGGTCATAGTTTTGTCCTTAGGACTATACTGTATCCAAAGCTCACAGGGATTTTAATAAAGTTACAGATATAAATTGAGCAAATTTGTACAAACCAAATACATCTTAAATGAAAACCGTGTGGTTTAAGTTCTGTTCTTTCTGTAAAATAAAGATCTAAAAGTTTTGTCTCTGTTTATTTAGTCCTACTTGTTAAATTTTTTTTCTTATTCTTCTTTCTTTTTTTTCTAATGCTATGTGTATTGGAGTAAAATATTCATCTTTATACATTAATCAGGGAGAAAAGTTGGCAAGGAAAAGAAAATATTCCTGAGATGCAGCTCTGTATCATTAAACAGAGTTAAAGTGAGAAACACATTCTTTTCTTTAAATTAGGTCAGTATTAAAAATCACCTTCCAAGCTCTTTGAGAACATTCTACTTGAAGAATTTTTTTTTATTTTATGAGAAGAATTTTATGCTGCCATTAAAATGTTTTTTGCTTTTTTGTGAAATTATATTTAATCTCTGTGGCACTGTGCTGACCTGACATCTTACAGAATATTTTTACTAGCCAAAACAGGAAAGAAGAAAGGACATTCCTTCAGTCAATTCCTCACCATAGAAATTCTGAGTCATGTTGGTGTCCTCACTAGTGGAAAAAAGAACTTAAAGAGGAAAACAAATGCAAAATACCATTTTGCTTTCCAAAGGGATTTTCAGCTGATATTGTTGCTGAAGTTTTCCCATAAATAATAGCCCTCTGCATCGAATACAGTCTTATGAATATTTTCAGTGAAGTTAATGTTGAAATAATTTCAGGAAGCTCAGAATTGTAAAGGCTATCTAATAATCTCTCTTTGAGAAACTTCGGCCTAATTCATTTATATTGAAAAAAGTGGCCACTCTGAAATTATTTTTCATGACTCAGCACAGGAAAAATCCTTCTGGGTCACTCATTCATGTCTCCTACTATTGCAAACAGAGTATTCTGAAACTTATTCTGACATTTTGCAGCACAATGTTTCTTCTACAGTTCACAGGCAACCACCTTGTCTTCATTCCTGTCACCAAATTTTCAGTGATGCTATTGTTTGATGGTAAAACAATGTGTCCACCATTATTATTATTTCTTTCTTTCTTTCTTTCTTTCTTTCTTTCTTTCTTTCTTTCTTTCTTTCTTTCTTTCTTTCTTTCTTTCTTTCTTTCTTTCTTTCTTTCTTTCTTTCTTTCTTTCTTTCTTTCTTTCTTTCTTTCTTTCTTTCTTTCTTTCTTTCTTTCTTTCTTTCTTTCTTTCTTTCTTTCTTTCTTTCTTTCTTTCTTTCTTTCTTTCTTTCTTTCTTTCTTTCTTTCTTTCTTTCTTTCTTTCTTTCTTCCATTATATTTCATATAGGGCTCTCCAATTCCTTGTGCTGTGATGTTAATAGTTTTCATAATTTCACAGAGAGTATGTCACCCAGATCATTCTAAGATCACATCTACTCTCTTCACATCAGCGTACTGATGGTTCACACTAATTCCACAATTGGTTACAGGTTGTCTTTTTTTTAAATCTGGTGCATTAAAATTTATTGCATAAATACTGATAGCTAGAAACGGTGTTTTGCACTTTCTTTTATAGATTTTAATTCTGTTTATCCTTTTGGCTCCAGTCTTTGAGGTAATACAAGCTTTCTTTTATTTTAGTAAAAGGGGTGTGTCCAGATTTAACCTTCAGAACTATCACTAAGAAACTTTGAGCAAATATCTGCTGTTTCAGCATCATGGCTAAGGTAAGTTCTTTCCAGGTCATCTGCTAAGGCCTATTTTTCAAATTTCAGTGACAATTTTGCTTGTCCTGCTATTTCAAATGCTGAACCAAACTTAAGTAGCTTACATTCAGTGAAATCCTATTGTCCACAAGACATCAAAGCCAAATATCAAGTTATTGTAACACAATTCTGCTACAGAGTTCATGTAACAGGTTCATTCACTCCCTAAAGGTCTTTAATCAAAATTCCTTCAAGATTTATATAAAAATTCTGAATATTTTCAAGATCAAGCTAGTGAGCTTGTATCTTTCTGTATCTTGCCTTTCTCTTGAATAAACTATGGGCATAACATGGCCTTTTCCATGTACATTATTCTGACTGCTTAACTTAGTCAAAAGAATTTGCTATTTTACAGTCATATGTTACTTATTTACAATCCAGGGTTGTAACTTCAAACTTGCTCACACCTGAATGCATTCAATCCATTGAGACTTCTAATTCAGTCATAATATCGCCCATTTTTAGAACATCCGTTTCATTTGCCATGCTGTCATGCTTACTAAAAGCTAAAAGAATTTTTAATATAATTTATATAAATATTTTTAAATGAAAAAAATTATTTATATTTAACTGCAGAATTTTAAATAAATTTCCTAGATTGTTGAGAATATATTTTTAAAATCCACCACATCTGTCTCACATAACACACCCATTTGAAGGATGCGTTACTTTTGCATGAATGTAACTTTCAAAACATTTATCAGTTACACTTTTGCAATTCTTCCCCATAATACTTCAATTTTGAGACATGACTTCTCTTTTGCTCTGTAGGTATGAAGTGGTTGTATATGGATGAGATGAGGAAGATCAAGGCAAAGCTAGACCTGAACTTGGCAAGAGATACAAAAAATAATGAGAAGGGCTTTTTATAGGTGTGTTTACCTGGAAAGAAAGAAAAGGAAGGTCAAAGGAGGTGAACACCCCATTAAACAATGCTGGAAAACTGGTAACAATGGACAAGGGGAAGGCTGAGGTACTCAGCTCCTTTTGTTTGTCTCAGTCTTCAAAGGCACCCTTTCTTCTCTCATCTCATGTGTAGATGGACAGCAGGATGGGAGCTGAGGGAGCAAAGTGTTTGCCAGTGTATGGGAAGATCAAGTCCATGACCATCTGAAGAACCTGAATGTGCAGATGTCTATGGGATCCAATAGGATGCATCCCAGAGTCCTGAGGGAATTGACTGATGTAGTTGTCAAACACTCTCCATGATTGTTAAAAAGTCATGGTGCTCCAGGTGAAATCCCAGGGGACTGAAAAAAAGGAAAACATTGTACCCATCCCTAAAAAGGGTAGAAAGGAGGACCCTGGGAATCACCAACCTGTTAGCATTACCTCTCTGCCCGGGAAGATCATGAAACAAATCCTCCTAGAAGCTCTGCTAAGGCACATGGAGGACAGGGACGTGATTTGGGATAGCCAGCACAACCTCACCAAGGACAAGTCCTGCCTGACCACCTTGGTGGGCTTCTGTGAGGGAGTGATGTGTCAGCAGACAAGGGAAGGGCTACAGATGTCATTTATCTGGAATTCTGTAAAGCCTTTGACAACTCCCCACAACATCCTTCTCTCTAAATTGGAGAGAGATGGATTAGATGGGTGGGCTGTTAGGTGGATAAGAAATTGGCTGGACAGCTACATCCAACCAGTCAGCAGCTCTGTGTCCCAGAGACATCAGTGATGCACCTCAGGGGTCCATATGGGAGCCAGAGCTAGTTAATGTCTTCATTAACATCAGAGACAGAGGCATCAAGTGCACCCTCAGCAAGTTTGCTGATGATACCAAGCTGGGTGGTGAGGTTGGCACTTCTGAAGAATGGGATGTCATCCAGAGGGACCTGGATAAGCTCAAGAAGTAGGAAATCTCAAGAAGTTTAACAAGAGCAAGTACAAAGTGCTGATATGGGGTTGGGGCAATCCCCAGTTAAAAAACAGGATGAGGGGTGAACCTGACGAGGGGAAATAGTTTCAAATTGAAAGGCAGTAGGTTTAGACCAGGAAGGAATTATTATTAGGAAGGAATTATTTACAAGGAGTGCAGAGGCATTGGCACATATTGCCCAGACAAGTTGTGTCTGGAACACTTCCATCTCTGGATGTGTTCAAGGCCAGGTTGGATGGAGCTCTGGGCAGTTAGTCCTGGCAGAAAGTGTCTCTGTCTGTGTCAGGGGGATTGGAACTAGAGGATTGTTTAAGATCCATTCCGACCCAGACCATTCTGAGGTTCTATGATTCTATGATTCTATGAACTTAAAGTAGTATTGAATTAATAATAATTTATCTGGTTCCCATCAACTCATAACACTGTAATTAAAAATACTGATGAACTTGTGTTATCCTTGCTTATCAAAAAACCTTACTTGAGGTAGGGATTTCTGGAAATCAGCAGTGAACAGACTAAAAGACAAAGTGAAAAGATCAAAAGGCAAAGCATTCAGATTTCAGTGATAGTGTAGAGCCAAAGAGCAGATCGTAAGTGAGACGGATGTTGGTCTCCAGCAGTCAGGAATCTTTGAAATCAATATATTGTCCCTTGAACAATCAGTTTAAAAGGAAATATTATTTTAACTAACTTATGACACCAACTCATAAGCACAAAAGGCTGAAAATATAACTTACAATGTGGAGTCTGACTGGTCAGATTTTTTTGACAAAAACAAAACTTAGCAACACTCTAAACACATTCTTGAGATAGTGAGAGCACTATAGCATCCTGTAATTTTAAAATAGTGATTTGATTCTAACCAACCTCAAGGAGATATAAAGCACAAATGGAGAAAAGTACATGACTGCAGAGCCCATGGCTACTATATGAGGTGGCACAGTAAAATATGGATAAAGTAGGCACCAGTTTTGAAAACATAAAAAAGTAGGAACCAGAAAAAATAAAGGACACAAAAACTAATTATCCATTAAATTTTCACCCAAAATCTGTGTAAATAAAAAGGTTTTAAAATTTGTAAGGGGAATATGATAATCTGAATTTCAAAAGGTGTAACTTCAAAACTTTTGAGTATTTGGGGAACAGATTTTAATAGGGGAGAGGAGTCTAAAATTACTGGTTTGTGATCTACAGTTTTAACATGATTCTTTGGCTCTTCAAGAGCACAAGGTGGACAAAACAGAAATTTTGAATTTACTTCCGATAAAGCAGGATGAGCTGCATCAGGAATCACAATATCCATTATGAACCCACATAATAATCCATTATGAACCCACATAATGAGAGATAAACTTAACAGCATATTATATGTTTGTATTTAAATAAATGTATGCGTTCTGCAAAAGTGATTTATAAAAGAAAAATAACTGAACTATGCATGTGTTTTCATGGCAGTGCTATCCCTGTACCAACCTACAGCTGCAGGCAGATGAACCACATAAATTATTAGGGTTTTTAAATACTAATTTCATGGTCACAGTAAGTCCTGGTGTGAAGAGTAGAAGTCATTCATTAAACATAAAGCAATTGTGGTAAACAGTAAGGGAAAATATAGTCCTTACAAGTTTATATTCTTTTTGCATTTAGTGGATACAACAAGCACATCACAAAGTAACGTGAAACAAGGGAAGGAGATGACCTGGTAGACAGGAAATTGATTAACACAATCAGAAAATAAGCACTCTGTCTCTATGGGTTGAGCTTATTCTCAAATAGCTCATAGATTTTAGGTTGTCTGCCATATTGAAAAAATTCTAAGAAAATTTGATAGGTGAATGGACACAAAGCCAAATGTGGGGTTTTTTTCCAAATATTAATTCAAGTCTTATTTTGGTTTTCCATGGCCACTGAGCACAGAGCTGGTGTATTATTAACTGAATTATTTATATGATAAGCACCCAACAGAGAAAATGGGTGAATTTGGTTAGTTGTATTTTACAATCTTGCTATTTTCCACTGCCCATTATGACCTTCATAGGTTCCCAGAATTCCCACTCCTATTTTCCTGTTCAAAGGAAACACAGTCTGATAGGTATCCAGAAAACATGTGGATATTTCTCTTCATAGACATGCAGGGGTTAAAATGGACAGATTTTTAAACCTTTTAGAGTAAGTTTAATTGCTCATACTTTTGCTAGCACAAAGCATTCAAAGCCTACAGTATCTGTACAATATCAAATGTATAACAGATGAAATTGACACCTTACAAACTGAAAAAAGCAGTAAATGTGCCACTGAAAGAAAACAGCCAATCTGTAGGAGAAAGAACTGACCATTTTTTAAAGTTGAACGAAAATTCTATCTCACATTGGTTTGTTTTTGTGGGTTTTTTTCTTTTTGAATTAAGAATTTAATTTTTCTGTTCTGTTTTTCTTAAACTGGTTCTTGTTTTCCTTGAAAAAAATGGAAAAAAAATCTGTAATATATATTAGAGCTACTGGCACCCAGGTACCAAAAATATTTAGCAACTCCTCCCACCAAAACCTCAAACCTTCTAGGAGAAGATTCAATGAAAATTGAAAGGGAAACTATTTCCATTAAACATTTGTATTAAGAAAGTAGTATTTCCTTGCCATTTTTTGCAACACATGTAAATGTATTTCACAGCAGTTTTTATAATGCATCCAAATGAGACTACTGTCTTGGTCCCCATTACCATGCTTGATGGCAATTCTTTATGTCCCACAGATTAAACCCTAAAAATGCAGGAGAACTTTAATTACCAGGAAAGGAGATTTTTTTCAAGCCCCAATCACCTTAATTTTTAAAATTTTCTCAGATATGATTAATGGCACATTCATATTGTTGGAACCTGGAGATAACCTGTGCATCAGAATGTCTTGGGAAAATCAATATGTGAGCCATTGCAATTTTTATGAGGACATCCAGTACATATTCCTGCTAGCCCACATTCAAAAAAATCTAACCACTATCTATCTGTAGGGGAAAAAAGGAAGGATAAATGCATGGAATCTGCATATAAAATCTAAGTGAAAATGCCTGATTTATTCAGCTTGAATATTGAAAAAATTTCTTACAATTGAAAAATAGAAAAATATTGGGCACTTTGGTGAACCAGTTTACCTAGTTCATATTTAAGCACACAAGTTTAACTAACAGAAAGACATTGGGACATCTTAGGTATCAACAACAGCCCCAAAGAAGAAAGTGGTTGGTAATAGCCATGACCCTTTCCCATAATTTTTTATTTAATACTAAGAGATGTCTTAAGTACATCTCTATAGGAAATCAGCAAATGAATTGACTTAGCTCAGAACCACTTATGTCAATACCCATAAATATGAATTCCACAGAGTACTAGCAGCATAATATCCAAAATATACAGAACCCTGAAATTTTCTTAACATATTTTTAGCACTATGTATCTGCCCATCCTTCACTATCCAAACCGTAGAATGATTCTGTAAATGTAAGTTTGTGCATGTCTTCAGAGGTACAGGTATTCCCATTAACTGACACATAAACATTTCAGACCTAAGGTTTAATATGTCAGTTCCCAGAGAGGCTTCTGTCAGCATATTCCAGGTGAATATCCATTCACAGGAGGGGAATAAATGAAGGACAACAAAGAAGTAAATGAAAAGTCCACTCATTTATGTCAGCCTATCTCTGCAGTCATTGACCTTAATGGAGCATCATGCCTCTAACTATTTTGATAAATCTACTTTTACAATATCATAGCTACATTATAATTATAGCTACATTATCTCTCTATGACAGCTAAAAACTTCCATTTCCATGCCTATAAAAGAAAGTGACAGCACAGTGAAAAGGGTTTGTTTTGGCCAGCTTTGATATTGCACAGTCTAGGAAACATATGGGGATGTAAATAGTGATGCATTATCATCAGAGCTATGTTCAGAATTAAAATCACTGATGATTTTGACTGTGGACTATACTCGGGATAATTACAGTAACAATTGGACTGCACAATAAAGTAAATAGGAATGGTAGGGGTTTTGCTGGCCCTTTATTATTGGGATGCTTGTTTGTTTTTTTCCTAATATTACTAATGCCAGAACTTTTTGAAGAACTGAGTCTGTTCTCCTTTTCAAGCAGCATTCATTCAATGAAAAACAACAAACTCCAATATCACTGAAGCCAATTACATTGGTTGCTAACTTCAGTGTAATTTAAATATCATCCAGTATCACTAATGGACTTACATCAGATTTTTCTATTCTGAAAAATTCTGCATTGGTATGGATGGCATCTATTTTTTGCTATTACTAAGAGTGAATTATCTTCTACAAAGGAACATTGATTCCCACCAACATTCCCAGGAACAACAAGGAAGGAAAGGAAACAATTACTTCAATATCATGGGGTTAGTACTGGAGGTCCAAGCACAGCCTAGTGACTGCCATGTGCTATTCTATTTCAGAAGTAGGTTTAAAGTGATCATATATTTCACATCTGGTAGACAGATCTGCAAGGGACATCCTATGTATTTCACAAAATTCAACATGGATGGCATTATTTAGAAAGAAAGCTAACCTTATCAAAGAAGATAACAAACTAATCTGCCACATTCTATTTCTGGAATATTATCGTACATTTTATTATATTGTCCCTATTTTGTATGCACAAAACCACAGATAGAAAAATATTTCTAAAAAGAGCTGTAGGCAAGACCCTATTCTATCCATTAGACAGGTGGGATTTCTTGATGAGAAAAGAAATATTAATCAGATTCAGGAATGTGAATCATGAGGCCAGCCACAGCTACATAGTAAGGAAAAACAGGTAAACAATGCTATATCTATATCTTTAGCTATATCTATCCATATATATATATATATATCTTTAAAAGAATTTCCATTATTCCATCATGCACTGAAAACAGCAATTGACATATTGCTATTACAGGCCTTGTGAAAAATAAGTGTTCATTCCATAAAATATTTATTCTAAATTATTATCTCAAATTCTAGCTTATGTCTCTTCCTATTTATGTTTACCCAAGCCAGGAAATTTTTACCTTCTGGGTAGACCAGAATCAATTTTTAAATGAATATGCTGTGTTACATTTCCCTTACAGATGTTTAGCAGGTTTCTTTATCTTGTGCTGTTATATTATTGCATTAAGGGTATTTGGTCAAAGACAGTTCCACAGTTTTAGTCTAGTGGTGACAAAGGACAGCATAGAGCTATGAGAAACAGTCAAGAAAAAAGGGTAAATGAAAAAGTAAGGAGTGGTGTGTGGGTTCAAAGCAGCCATCTAGGCATACCAACACATTTCCCATGAAACTGTTATCAGCTTAGAACCACAAGCACAGCTACACAGTGTGCTAAGACAAAATGCCTGCATACTTTCGATTTTTACAGGTGGCAAACTCATCTCCTTGCATTTAAGCACTATTTGATTATGTACTTTGTAAGACTATATATTTCTATATAGACAGAAAAATTTTAGGTA
This sequence comes from Molothrus ater, assembly GCF_012460135.2. Classification (NCBI taxonomy): domain Eukaryota; kingdom Metazoa; phylum Chordata; class Aves; order Passeriformes; family Icteridae; genus Molothrus; species Molothrus ater. The sequence goes on from NC_050511.2 coordinate 62,488,266, forward strand.
TAAAAGGATCTTTAAGGTTTGCAATGAAATGTTCTTCCAGGTACTTATTTCTACAGTATCCAGCTTCAGAACTTTAAATCAGAAATGTCTTGGAGGTCTCAAAATCAGTTTATATTTTCTAATGTAATAAAAATAAGGCTTGGGGGGGAATGATTAAAATCAGTATCAAATAGAACAACACAGTGATTAAAATCTCTTATTTGCAGAGTCTTGTCTTTCCTTGTCTTTAGATAAATAGTTGCTCTTAACAAAATGTAATAACCATTTCAGTCCTGGAATTCCCAACAGCAGGAGCTTTGCCTCAGCAAATGAATGTGACCAGAGCACAACTTTATTCAAATCTTAAAAAGAACATTGTAGGATAGTGAGAACATGACTACCAGGCTTGTTGGGATTTTGGTGGTTTTTGTTTGTTGGTTCTGGATTTGTTTTCTTGTTCATTTGGGGACTTTTGGGTTTTTTTTTTTTTGTTTGTTTTGTCTTTGGTTTTCAGGGCTTTTCCCCTATTTTTACTATTTTTTCCCTGTGCTATTCTCCCCCTTCCAGCTTCCCATTTCCCCCCAAATCTGAAGGCGATTTAGGATGCAGCCCCAGGCCATTGAGCAGACGGAGTCAGAGCATCCAAAAGTGGTGAGTCAAATGCGTTGTTCTTGCACTTCGTGTCTTTGACCTCCTTACTTCTTCCACCAGTGTCTTTCTACCAATAGTTGCTGTTTCTTGAAGAACCAAGGCAGTACCAGTAACAACAGAGATAATCAGCCTGATCCTTTTAGAAAGATGGCCTTTACTCTGGGGGGATGAGGTGTGAAGTTTTACATCAACAGTAGAGTTGATCCACTGGTGGATTGTACTACTTGTGGGTTGTACATTTGAGTTTACATTTCTAATATGCATAGTTTTAATACATTATTAAGACAAACTGTGAACCTAATGCAGGTTTCTACCAAAAAGCAACTAGGCATGAAAAGCATGCTTGTATCCTGGAGTCAAACTGGAGTGGGCTGATGCACTGTCCCCTCTTAGACTCTTTTGGGTAACAGCAACAAAGGTAAGGATGGGAACTGAGTATCACACACATTACTGCAGTGCTTTTCATATCTTACAGCTCAAATGTACACTCAATTACCATCTCCTGACCATTTCACTCTCATTTCTTTCTTTCATGTCCTTTCAATCCCATCTTACCCATCCCTGTCATGGTCATGGTAACACACTATATTTTTGTATGTATATGAACAAAACAGGTATATCGCATAAGACATCAAGTCGTGCAACATTTCTAGTGAAATCATGGTGAAAATTACGTTTTTGGTCACTATTTTATTTCAGCTCATTTAGTCAGCTCTGTCAACATGCTTTTTGTGAGATACCAAATGCTTTTTGTGAGATACCAAAGAGTAATGCAAATGCACCCTTGATATCCTGGCATTCAAGTAACTGTTTGATGATGAGACTAGTCACTCTTCTTTTTCAATAATAGTTATTGCTTTTGGCTTTTATGAATAAGTTTTATTTGTATGAATTTTGGTGCAGAAATAGAGCCATATTTTATATTAGAAAAAACTATTATTACATTAGAAGAAAGGCATGAGTCCTTTGGATAGAATTCTTCTGTTCTGAATAAAAGAAAACTTTGTCAGAGTGAATGGATCAAAAACATCAGTCATATGAGGAGACAAAGATGTCTGAAATGCCACCTTCGGCATCAGTTCAACAAGCAACTTACTCCACATGGCAAGGTATTAATCAATACTTGGTTACCAAATACTGATCTGTTAGTCATGCAGCCCTCCATGGAAAGTAATTGCAGTCCTTAGTGTAATAAACAGGCTGCAAGATTAAGAAGCTAAATCCTGAAGGCAGTTCATGAAAAATTAATTTCATTCATCTTTAATTTTTATGTTCTAGGAAATCCGCTGACATGAGAACTTTTTCTATTTCTCCTTTTCCTCTCCCTTTTCTCCCTTTTCCTCCCCATCTCACCCTTTATTTTTTACCTGTTAATTTTCAGGGATTTTTTGTTGGTTTTGTGAGGGTACCTTTTTAATGTGTGTTTTTTGTATTGGGTTTTTTTGCGTCTTTTTTTTTTTTTTTGTGAGGAATTTAGTCAGAGCTGCTAGGTCTCAGAGAAAGAAAACAAACCAGAGAACCAACCTTTTCCTGTCTTATCTCATAGTCACAATGTAAGAACTGACTGATAGGAGAGCAACCACAATGACTTCAGGTGTGAGAATAGACATAATTGAGGGATTCTTTTCTGCCAGTTGTAGGGTCAGACAGGATAATTACATCCTAAAAGAAAGACATAAAAACCAATTAGATGCTCAGTCCATTTTAAGGCAGGGAAAGTTGGTTGCCTATTGGACCAGCATTCCTTTGAAAATTCCCCTAAAGCTCTCCAGGAGAAGGATATTGTCTTTGATTTGTGCTTGTAAAATGAGTCATAATACAGCAGAACAATAAGTGGCCAAGCCAATTGATCAGATGTGGAAGCCAGAAATATCTGCTGCTTGCTAGGAAAAAAAAAAAACCATAATGTTTCTGTCAAAATGACACAAGTTTTCAAAAACAGTGATAAATGAGTTATTTCAAAGGAGTGCAAAAACCCAATGAAACAAAATACCAGCTCTAACATTTCTGTTGGAGGGTATCAATAATGTTTAATCAATATTATTAATACTATGCATGAGTATGATAATAATCAAAACATAATTTTTTTTGTTATGATAATAACCAAAACATAATTCTTTTTCACATAATTCTGTGTGTTTCATACACAGCACACAGTTGCAACTGCACTCATGAAGGCTGACAGGATATAGACCGGATTCTGGCTCTGTTGCCACTGTGTAAGGATGAGGAAATACTTGTAACACTGTTTTGCAAACAATTAAATATAACTAAAATTTTAAGCTGGGTAGGAAAGGGGAGAAAAGGAGAGCAAGGAAGGGGGAAAAAGAAGTTAGCATGTAATTAAGGATTACAACATGATGCTTACTTGTTTTACAGAAATTATTGTTGCTTACTAGCCACAGAAAGAAATGTACATATGAAATAGAACCAGACAGATTAAAACACTACATAAGTCCTTTACTGCGAAGTGGCCACTGAAATAATTTTCTTACACCTAGGAGGATGATTGTGATGGAAATCAGCCAACCAAGGAAAGCCTGTTTGGTGAGAAATTAGTCCTATTTTTGTTCCACAAAAAGGAGCAGTTTTGTTTTTCACACTTACCAAAAACAACTCTTGTGGTGGTACAGCCTCCATAAACTGCATGTTCTCCACCAGTTTTCCTCAGTTTTACTCAAGGGGTTTGTATTCTAGTATTCAGGTCTGAAATCTGTTCTAGAAAGTGCAGAAAACAATTAAGAAATTTTCTTCATTCTTGTATAAGGTTTGCAGGAATACATTTTCTAGGAATATGAGATGGAACTTCCTACAACACTAAGGTCCAGGTTTGCTAGATTGCACACGAAAGTAGCAGTCAGAAGCTTAAGATCCAGTCACAGCAGAGGGAAGATTTCTTCATCAATGGAAAATTTCAACTATTCTGTTTCAATTGAAAATTTAAGCACTGTATGTTTCTTGCTGAGGAAACTGGGAAAAGAGCTGAAGTCCGGAATTTTTAATGAAGCACTCTATAGTTACATATAAACTGAAGATTTCTAGCTTTACCTTAAAATGGTTTATTCCCTCAGTTCTAAAAAAACATGTTTATTAGTATTCTAGGAGAGATTCTCATAGCTGTTGCACAGAAATGTAGGATTTTGTGCTATGATATACGTGTTAAATAACAACTCCTTTATGAAAATAAAATTATTTTGTTTGGACATTCCCCCATTTTCCTGGAAAACAAACAAAAAAGCAGCAGCAAAACCAACAATATAATTATGCCCAAAGCTACATAATGTCACTCTATTTTCCTTTCTTTTATTGACTCTTCAAGCATTTTTTGCCTTGCCTTCATAATAAATCTGTTAATATTTTGAATATAATGATTGAGACGGAGGCTAAAACTATAAAGGAGTGTCATATATTACTGCTAAGAAGCAGTTAAAGAAAATACAGTAAACACCATCAAAAGTAGGAACACAAACCTCACAATGAAAAGTTAAAGGCATTTATGAAATAGCATCCATGAGGGATGCACTGTTTTTGTGGAAAAAGGCAGAATTTCCTGGACAAACTTGAACATCTCTCTGTTTATGGTTTACCATAACCAAGCCATAATAATATTCATTTCTGAAGAGTGTTTTATTCCATAGACTAACTTTTATATTTATTTTCTCAATTGGTAATGCCTTCTCAGTGAAGAAAACTATTTATCTATAAATAAATATAGATACTTGTTGTTTCTTGGCTAAAAGAGAATAACAAGTATATATTCTATTGAAAGAAGAGGTTCACATTGAGGCTTTACAAGTGCTCATGAAAAAATTTCTGAATTAGGCACAAAGATAGGCTTTGGGTTTCACATGTGCAAGTGGCTTGCTTCAAACAACATGCACAAATCCTTTTGTCTCTTAAATACAGTAATGTAACTGAGGTTTTTTTAGTCATTTAGGAATGTTTGATGGCAGTCCTATCCAAACATATTCCATCTGCCCCTTTTTCCCTCAGTTTGTGTTTAACTACAGTCCACTTCCAAAAAGCCATGAAAATATAGGTGCACAGTGTTCTTCACTGAGACAGTGTTACCTATTGAGACAAATTATATCTTGGAAATTCCCTGTTTCCTGTGGTCCTCTGACTACTCTCACATCTTGAAATTGGATTTTTCATTGTCATCCTCAAGATTATCTTGCTCAGAAATCACACTGTTTAAGCCCCCCTACAGTTCCATTAACTACTCTGTTGTCCTAAATGACCATTTCTCATGGCCATTATGGATGAAAAAGGCAGTGGTTTTGATACAGTCTTAATTTAATGAAAATGCCAGTCAAGGCCCATGCCAATACATCTGGAATAGTGGGAGATTAAGCATCAGGTAGGGACACATCCTTACAATTGCTGCAGAAGTGACTATAATGAATTCAGATATTACTTAAACCAGATGAATTGTTAATGTTGGTTTGTGTCTTTCCTGTAGTTTCTATTTCTTCCTTCAAAATAAGTCTGAACGATCAGGGATTTAATTTTCAATGGTGTTCAGTAGCTTAGGCTACACAGTCTGTTTTCACTGTTATGTAAATGACATGTAAATGAAGAGCTCTCATCAGTTTGACCTCCAGAAGTAAGAGCACTGGAAACAATATCCTATGATGCAGGCAGAAGTGGCGGGACCTCAATTCATTTTTCCTGTAACAATTGTGCATTGTATACTCACAAGAGCTCATGCTTCTTTCATCCACACTTCAGCCCACATATATTGAAATCATGGATTTCCACCTCACTGGAAAAATGTCACTGCTGTTGTTTTCAGCATATTTCTTCAACTTTCATTAAAGTTTGCTGTCCTTAGTCAGATGTCAAATGTGGTAGTCTAATAGCAGGCCTACATTCATGTGGTGTTTGTATACTTGAAGGCCTGCAGATTTTCCTCTGCACACACTACCCCATGAACAATCTATTTAAGTGTCTTAAAATTTATTCAGCTGTCTTGCTTGCATCTGAATTAAAAAGACATGGAAACCTTTCTGATAATAATATTATTACTCAGTTTATGCTTGAATCTGAAAATGTTGTCAGTAGTGAATAACATACATTTACTGATAAATCACCACGGTAATGGAGTCTATAATGTAGCTGGGGCTATAAGTCACACTGTTTTATTATATATTTACAGTGGGACAAAATCATATTTATTGTTTGTGACTTCGGCTGAAGCACTTAGTTTCTCTGCTTATTGATGTACTGAACTGCTAACCTGAATTATTCTCAAGGTACTCCATAAAACAAACATATCCCTCAGGCACCTTTGCATTTATAGGGAAAAGTTTACTTTGTAGTTGATGGTGAATTGTGTAACTCCTGAATAAATAGGGTGACAGGTGTTTTTATTTATTCATCTATTTATTTATTTATTTTTATGGGTGTTTTGCTCTTGGACTACAAGGAGACCTTTCTAACTTTACTTCTGGATAGGAACATTTACCAAGATTTTTTTCATCTAGTGTGTAATTTTTTCCATCTAGACACAGACTCATGTCTACTACACTGACTCCCATGAAAGACTTGACAGGAAGTACTGACACAAACTTTTTGTTCTCAATCCATGTAGAGGTATCTAAAATTATTTAGTATTTTTAAAGATTTGATTTTAGAAGCAGATAATTCCCATATTCATCACTGGGCTGCTGGGGTGCTGGGAATGTGTGCTAAAGTTAATTTACTTTTTGGTGCATTTCAAAGATGAATCTTTGAATAAGTAAAAAGAGGAAAGGCTTACTTGAAGTTGTTTTTCAAGTCTCCAATTAAACGCTGTTGGAGATTGTCATCTCTGGGTGTACACATGTGAGAAATAAAAGACTTAACATCATTCTTCCATAAAACTTCACCTCTATGAATCCAAAGAGCAGCCTTGCAAACTTCTCTTAACATAGCGATGTAAATGACATTTGTTAGACTAGCAAAAATCACATATTCAAGTCCAAAAGTATTTGGCTGTACTATAACTTTTTTGTTCTTGACTCCTAACAAGAATATATCTCTCCTGTTACAGTGTACTATAAGAATTGCATAAGATGAGATCTAGAAGTAGAGTAGGTATTTCCTGCTGTATAAAACCAAGCAGTACAGCCCTCTGCTGTTCATCTGTTTGGAGAGCCATGATGGTGGCTCTCCAAAGGCAAACTGAGAGATGGGATTTGGTGTCTCAAGAGATGTTGCATGGCACAAAGAGATGCTCTAACAGGCACACTGTGAGACTAATGAAGTTAGATGCATTAATCCTTCAATGTCTTAAGAAAAACAAGAGACTATATGAAAAGTGAAAAAGGCATGAAAAATACCCATTTTATTCTTTAGCATGTATTAACACATAAAAGACACGGTTAACATTTATTGTTACAAGAGCTTGGAAGTGGAAAAGTCAAACATGGCACAAGGTTTCACCCTTATTGGTAGCCTCTATATTTTATAGAATAGAACAATTCACGTGGAAAACTTCACATCTAACCATTATTTCAGGAAAAGTGGAAGTAGATTTGTGTGTGCTTATGCACATTTATAAAAATACTTTCTCTGGAAAAGAATCCTATGTTAGAGTGTTTCAAAGACAAAAAAATCAGTTTCCAAACAATATTACTTGTTATCTTAGAATCACAGAATATTCTGAGCTGTCAAGAATCATTGAGTCCAACTTTTAAGTTAATGGCCCATACTGTTATGTCACATAATTTTAGCTTGTGGCTTAAAATAAATTAAGCATTTTAAAGCAAACTACTGATTTGAAAATAAAAATAAAACTTAAAAATATGATTTTAGAATTTTCTCACTTTGACTGGTTCTATCTCATTGAAAGTCTTCATAAGTAAATAAAAATTTAAACAAAGAATAAAAGCTACTTTATTTTTACAATTGACTGTGAAAAATAGTACTCCTGCAGAGCACTCACAGGGGCAGGGGTCATTTGTGTAAACAATAATGTAGTACAATGTAAACCAAAAATAAATACAAAGGAGTCAATGTCAGACTCCAATTAACATTACATTGGAGATTATTAATACTGGAAAGACTAAAAAATTAAATCTGAATTTTGCAAATCCCTGTTTTGACCCTGGAAATCTGAGAGATTGCAGTGAGAAGATATACATTCAGGAGACAAACCCGGTAACTTGGCTAAAGTAAAATGAACATTTTCACAAAGTTTCACAGATTTAGATTTAATGTAAGCATTATCCTGCTTAATATTCCTTTGGAGTTTTCATAATTAGACTCTTTAAAACTTAGAATGTGCTTATTTGAAAGCAGTTGCAAGAATTTCTAATTTTGCTTCATGTTTCTTGTAGCTAGCTTGCAATATCATTTTAAATGAAAGATGTTTTATCTCTGCCTCATATAAATGCATGATAAAACCCATCAATTTTTATTTATAAAGACAGAGAATTGTCTTCTCTTAGGTTTTAGCTATCAAATGCAGTTTTCTCTTGTGTCTCATTTGCAGTACCTTCAGAATCTAACACAAACCTTCAGACCTTTCAAAATGTCTTCATTTTCCCAAAAAAGATACTTTCCCACAGTGTCTTAACTGATTTCATCAAAGTGTGTCTGATGAGTTACTGCTCCTGAATGAATGTCATGGTGGAGAGGACCTCAATGGACAGCTCAGTCGCTTCATTGAATCCATTTTGATTACCATATGAAATGTCAACTAATTTCAAGACTTTGGTTTGCAATCACTGATCATCCATGTCAGAAAGCCTTAATTTAGCTTTTATTTCAGCTATTTTACTTAAAACTAGACCAGCCAGATTCCTCTCATTACCAGGATGAGACATCTGCACAAGTCTTCAACTTTAGTTGTTTTCCTTCAAGAGTTCCAGAATTGAGGAACGGAGATCCAATTAAACCCTGTCACCACTGTAGCACAAGAGTAACCAGAGCTTGCAGTTCAGGCTACATGTTTCTGAATTCAGGGAACTTTGCTGATGTATCTGAAAGACATTATGCATCTCAAAAACAGTCGACATAGCACTGAAGTCTTCAGGAAATGTTGCACTTAAAAGGTCCACCTCTTTGATCCATATATGAAAGGTAGAGAAAAGTGTCCTTTCCACTCTGAGGAGAGTACTGCTTGATCATTACCACCTGAATGGTGGTAGTCCTGGAATTGAGGCACTAAACATGCAGTATGAGGCAGTATGTTCCCATTGTACTTGAGAGCCAACATGGTGTACTGAGGATCAAGAACACTGTAAGTGACACTAATGCCTCACCTTTAAATAAGCAGAAAACCTCTATTCACAAATGCTCTGTTGTTTTGTATGTCTCAGAGGCACTTAGTGCACTAGTTCATTTACTCATTCCTGTTTTTTTATTCTGATGTAAAACATATTTTCTAGAACACAGTTTAAAACCCTTCTGAACTGTTGTATTTTAAAATTAAACTAGTGGGGGAGGAACACATGATTCCATACATTATATTGGAAAGTATGTGCTGCAAAATCAGAGAATCATAAAATCATAGAATGGATTGGGTTGGAAGGGATCTTGAAGATCATAAATTTCCAACAACCTTGCCATGAGCACTTGACCATGATTGCTCAAAGCCCCATCCAGCCTGGCCTTGAACTTTTCCAGGAATGAGGCATCTACCATATCTTTGTTCCAGTGCCTCACCACTCTCACAGCAAAGAAATTCCTATTCCTCCTAATATCTAACCTAAATCTATTGTCTTTCAGTTTAAATCAATTCTCCCTTTTCCTCTCACTACATTTTCTCGCAGTATTTCACTCCGATGTAAGTATCCTGAATGATAAAAACAAGTTTAAACTTTAAAGATTGCTGAATATTATGGATATTTCCCCTAAATTCATCTTTCAATCTTTTATTCACAGAAAGAAAAAAGATTGAATATGTTTCTGAAGATCATACTCTCACCTAGAATAAATCATAACAGTTCTATTGCTTCAAATTTAGCGATACAGTTTATACTACATGAAGAGCTGTGGACACATTAAAAAAGCTCCAAAGAAAACAGCTCCAGAGCAATACTAAAAACACTTAAGAAAATCCAGAAGGAGAAAGAGATATTAATCTGTCAATAAACAGTTGTGTTTTAGGAGAAAAGCTATTGTTTGTTCTATTTAATTGAAAATACCCCTGTTCCAAATTTATCTGATATTCAGCATCACAGCAAAAACAAAGTTGTTTTCTTCTTGGTTGTTTTGGCAGGCTTTTTTTTTTTTTGGTTTTGGTTTTGGTTTTATTTTTTGTTTTTGGTTTTGTTTTCGTTTTTGTTCTTGTTTTATTTTTGTTTTTTAATGTACAGATTCTACCTTTCTCTAAATAAAAAAATGGATTGGAGAAAAGCTTTTGGGCATAATTCTATTTAAAGGAAGGATGGATGAGAAGAGAGTAAATAGAAAAAAAAATCTCTTCCTTTTACTAGAACTGATTTAATTTGCAAGAAACAGAACTCAGATTCAGTTAATTGTCTGTATAACAACCATCAACACTTTCATTTCAGACAAATATTAGGACCTTAGCTATGATGAAATCTGCTGTTGGACCACCTGCCTATTATTCCATATCAGAAACTGGACCAAACTTTTTCTCTGACCTCAGACATAAGGCCTAAATAATGAAACTCCAAGAGCTAAAAGAAATTCTGGTTTGAGGGCTGATTTTCTTCTTGTTTGTGGTCCCAATTACCATAAGTCAACTGAGGGGTAGAAACTGAATCCTACAAAGAAGAATTACTGCTGTGAGGGTGGACAGCTGTTGTTCTTTGCTAAAGTGAGAGTGATCCATGACTACAAAATACATTTGATGCCAGTTGATACACTTAATGATCAAACAACCCTGAATAATAGCCTCTTAAAAAAACCGAGGACGCCACAATACTTGTGGTTGTGACATGAGAAAATCAAAGATGCATTTAGGTAACCTGGGCCCAAATGACTAATTGTTGAGCTGTGTGGAGACCATCAACTGTGATGACGTAATCAGAAAGTGGCTTTTTTACTTTGGTGTTATGAAATTCTGTATTCATTGTGTTGTTCTGATTTCAATATGAAATACAATTAATTTAACTAAAAGTAATTACCTTCCCCCTTATCCCTGGTTTATAACATTTCTAGCTTCTAACAATTAGTATCTTGCTTGCCACAGGTAACAATAGAGACTTTGCAAGACAATTTTGGGATCCAGCTATACCTTTAAAGCCAAATGTATTTAATTATGATAACTCTGGACTTAAGCAACTTTAAATAGAATTTCTGATGGTCCACTTTGGCCACCAAATTCTTTTCATCTTACAATAATATAGATTTTGGGGTCCACAGTGGCTAGAGTAACTAGCATTGAAACCAAAATTAAAAGTGCATTTAGATTTAAAAATTGTTAAAGTGATGTGTAAAGCAACAAGTCTTAGGTACTTCAAATTTAAACTGTTCTTTTTCCCAGTAAAATAACATATTAAGTCTTTCCTTATTTGCTAGGCTCTAAAACTCTTTGTCTTTGCAGTTGTGAATTATTGCATTCTCAAAAGGTATCCTGAAAATAAGTTAATGGCTGTTTAGTTTCCTGTTCCATCTTTAGTTCTTTTTCTACCATTCTTTCAATTTTTGTCTATACACCATTTGAGAATTAAGGTGTTGTGTAACTTAGTTCTCCAAGGCACTTATTCTATTACATACAGAAATGGATTTAAAAAAAATGTTTCATAGATATCTGGGAAATTTTTATTATTTCCCTCTAGTAGCAGGCATTTTCCATTCCATTAAATCACAGGTGTAAACTTAATTAATAGCTATTTTACACTGAATTTTAGCAGTCATTTCTCCTGTTCTTGAAAACATGACACAAATATAAAATAAGAAATCATACAGACAGATACATTTTTTAGTGTTAAGATCACTAGTGGTAAAGATTGTGCATTCACTATAACTCCAAATACTTAAGTGTTATAGAAAGGATATTTTGTCTGTGAAACCATAGGTGTGGGGAAAAATATGGCTCTCATTTACTAGACAGTTGTCTTGCTGTCTTTGGGGATTGGACTAGGTCATCTCCAGAGGAACCTTCCAACCCCAAGTATTCTGTGATTCTGCTGCTTGTGTGGGTTAACTCATTGTTAAAAGAGAGCAATTCAAAGCATTTAAACAAGTCAGTATGAAGCCACACACCTTCTAAGAACACAACATTCATAGGCCCACTACTGTGTAATGGTTCCATAAGTGACTCACTGACTGAAAACATCAGGAATCACACTCTGAAGTTGGCATATTTTTCATTCCATATGTATATGTATACACATAGAATAACTGTCCAATTATTTAGTTCCGTTTAGGAAGTTAGACTTGTTTTACAAAATTAATTGAAAAGTTTTAAATCATCCAGTAACTTACCAACTCAATGGGCTCTATGTAAGTAGTGGGGTAGTATCTAAATACTTTGAGAATGAAAAAATGGCAAGTGATTTTACTTAATTGTTCTTTACTATAACTTTTACCCTATGACATTAAACATAAGCTCTTTTTTGAAAATAGTCATTAACCTTTTGCATGATGTATAACTAGCTTTATCACTCCGGAAAAAAATTCCACTTTGAGTTCTGAAAAGAAGATCCACTGGGAGACACACAAATGGTAAACCACACCGAAGGACACAAAAAGGCCTATAAAACATCAGTAGGGTTATAAAGGTCTATGGATTTTAATTGCTGTGTGCCATTGGGCCTTTACAAAGCAATCAAGCAGGCAATCTCCGAAGACAACCCTGCCATAATACATTTAACAATAGAGTTCTCGCCCCATCAGCAGACTAGGGTTTATGAAGGTCCCAATTGCAATTAATGACCTTGTATATTGAGAGAAAAAGACAAAATTACTTAAATTAACTACCATTTTTGGATACATATCTCAAGTATCAGAAAGTGTAATTTCAAGACAAGAAGTAACAAAGTTTTGATTGATGATAGACAAATTCTTATAAGGCTGATATTCTTGTCTATGTGGATTTTTAAAGGTACAGAAATCTGTCTTTCTGCTGCTACTTAAGAATATTCTGAAAAACAGAGTGTAATGCTAGCACATGGCAGATTTTGCTTTGGGTGGCATGTTACAGAATTCTAACTATTCTAACAATTTCATTCCTTTCAAGAAGTTCAGAAAATATATATTTCTTATATTGAGGTTGAATTCAAATTGTAAATATACAATAGTATAAATAAACAGGGTGAATTTTCCAAAGCTTCTAATAATGTGGCCAGCTGCAGTCCTAATGACTATAATTTGGTTTTATTATTTATCTAGGACATCCAATTTTTTCCTAGGTTTTAGCAGAATGATACCTTTTGTAGCAACTTCTTTAGCTGTTTTATCAGCTAAGTGATTCCCTGTATTAACTGAGGAATTTCCAAACTGAGAGGTTTTACAGTGCATCACAGCCACTTCTTTCAGTTTTTACACACTCTAATCAGTGACTAATTTCTTTTTTTACTTAATAGGAGACACCTATGCCTATAACAATCTCCTTCCCTTCCATATGGCTCCATGGGCATGTAATATTCCAAAAGCATATTTTGAATCACTACATATATTTACTCTTTTTCCTTTAGCAATTTCTAGGAGTCAGTGAAGAGTTATTAATTCTGTTTTTTGTGCTGATGGGTTAAAAAGTTAAAGCCTGGGCTTGAGATTTCAGCTGACAATCTTCCATTTGGTACCGACTGCTTTTATCAGTGTATACCTCCAGTTCTGGGTTCTGTATGGGATTGCTCTTGAGATCTGATCTGCCAGAACACACTCGTTTAATGTTACCAGGTGGTCATGGTACAAAGGTCTCTGGCCTTATTCTGAAGCCTACAGAAACATGGCGGGGTTCATAGAAGTAGTTACCTCAAATTTTACATTGTCCAACAGGACAACTTGGTATTTCAGCATTCTCCTTCTTGATTCCAAAACAGCTATTACCTTTTGGGGTATGTATACTATAATCTTATGTCAGCTTTTGTGTTTCCTGGATTAAAGCACTGCAGGTGCCACTACTTTCAAGCATCAGAGCCATGCTTTACTCATGTTGCCCAATTGTTTGGAAGAGCAGCCCATTGGCTGCTTCCATGACCCGCAAATACTGAGTCAATACCCCAAGTGCCAGGTGCATCCTTTCACTAAAAATAGCTCAATGGTTTGCTTAAGTCTGGGAAAGCAGAGGCTGTCATTAAGGCTCTTTTTAGGGCTCTAAAGTTCCTCTGACTCTCAGGAGTCCCTACCACATATTTTTTGGTGGAGGATCGTACAAGGGTTTTTCAAGTACCCCATAATTGACAATCTGTAATCCACACCACTCAGCCATACCAAAGAAGGCTCATGCATCTTTTAAAGTCCTGGGCTCCAGAGTCTGGCAAATGTCTTAAGTTCTTCCCAAGCCTCTTTATCCCTTAGGCTCTCAAAATCAAAATATGTTACTGCTTCTATGGCTAGTTGTGCCTTTTTCTTTGACATCCTGTATCCAGCTTGTCCCAAAAAAATTAATAGACTTTTACTGTAGCATCAAGACACTCCCTTTCAGTTTTGGTTGCTAGCAGAATACAATCTATATTTTAGTAAGTTTCTATCCAGAATTTCTTTTTTCCAGCTTTCCAATTCTCTTGCCAACTGATTGCCAAATAAAATGGGGGTATTTTTGAAGCCCTAGGGTAACAGTGTTCATGTTAGCTGCACCTTCTACCCAGTGTTTGAATTCCCCCACTATAAAGCAAACAATTTCTATCTCTGTGGGAGAAGAAGTATGCAGGAAAAGGCATCTTTCAGATGCATCCTTAAGAAGCACTGTTAGTCATTTGCCCTCCTCTATAAAGGAAGTTAAAAGAGTGTTTTACTGCTCTCAAATCTTGCACTAACCTAATTCTCCAGTATTTAGTTTGTTTCCTGGTAAAATTGGAGTATTATAATGTCACATTCTACCAATAAACCACATTACAGGAATTTATTAATTAACTTAGTCAGTCCTTGTGTCATGCCTAGTTTTATTGGATATTTTTTTGACTCACCAAAAAAAAATCCAATAAAATAGAGCTGAGCTTCAATGGCATTTTTACCAGCATAGTCACTTTGGATTTTCCTGGTGTATTAATTAGCCACACCAAAGGAGTTACTGAATTCTCCATCTCCTCAGGTATTTCTTCTTATTCTACCTGCTCCTGCAATATAAAAGTACTTACACAATTTTATGTTTTTGAATTTTTAATTTTATTTCTCCATTTTCAAAGTTAGATTTTGCATCCAAGTTACTCAACAAATTTCTTTCCGTAAGGGACCCTGGGCATTCCAGGATACACAAAAATTGATGTGTCCCCACCATCTTCCTAGTTTAAATGGTAATTCTTGTAAAAAAGGCCTACTACCTTTTCTCCTGGTCACATCCACAGTGCTTGCAGGTTCTGATAATACTGAGTAAGTTGCTCTTGGATCAATTTCAAAAAAATCTATCTTTTCCTTCCCTAGCTGTAATGTAACCAGGGACTCAGATGAGGATGATTCCCCTGGTCTCCCTCAGGGGGATTCTTCATCTTCATTTTAAGGTCATGAGCTTGATGGTTTAAAGATCCAGGTTTAGGTTTCCTGTCTGATTTCACCCAGACTGGGTGAATATTCTTTTTACCAATGCCCTCTTTCTTTAGAGGTTGCGTACTAATCTTATAATTTAGAGTGCCAGATTTGGGCCAGTTTCTGTGATTGTTCAAAGTGTATTTCAGACACCAATTCCTACAGTATGTGACCAAATTTTTCCAAGTGATTCCTCAGATCCATTGAAATTCTGGAGTGGTGTACTATGTGTGTTGCCAGAAACTGCTGCCAAAATATGGTCAAAAACTCCTTAACACCAATACAGCATTAAGTAGCAGGCGTGTTTGTTACAGCTCTGAATGTGTGGGGGATATCTCCACCTGTTGTGCATCTCAAGTATAGAGAAAAAGTTCCCCTACGTATACTATGTTTTACATACATATTCATTGATTTTCCCAGAATAAACATACATATGATAAGCATTTCCCCAAAATCATTAACATAAACTCCCATCCCATTGTGTAGGCTTTTGTCTGTCCCAGGAGTCCCTCTGATGGTCTCTAGTGGTCACAGAACCCAGGGTCACAGCTGACTGCTTGGTAATGGTGTTACTTTCCAAATATGGAGCTGAGCTGGCGTACCAGGGCTGGGTCACCATTTTATGCCTTTTCTTGGTTAATGTTTAATGCCTTTTTGATTGTGCAGTTCCATAGACTAATGGTTTTGCAAAATAAGCACTGTATTAAAATCAGCTGAGCAAAAAGTTTGTCTGGCAACACTACAGTCTCAGATGTTTTTGTTTTTTAATTTCGTTATTTTTTATTTATACAACAACTCTTAGAAATATTTACATGTATTTTATGTTATTAAAGATCCTTTAACTATTCCCAGTGGATATATGACTGATAATCTGCTAATTACTGAGTTCATGCAGACCTTCAATCACTGCATATGTTTCAAATCACAGGGTTCTTTTTGACAGAGCTATTGTTTTTTGAGAAGAACAGGCATTAATTGTTTGTAATATATATAATAATATATGTATTGCTCCATTGCCACAGATAAATTAAAACATTATCAACCTCCTATGTAAAATGGATCTTTTTGGAACCCTTTTTGCAGA
Source organism: Molothrus ater (assembly GCF_012460135.2). Classification (NCBI taxonomy): domain Eukaryota; kingdom Metazoa; phylum Chordata; class Aves; order Passeriformes; family Icteridae; genus Molothrus; species Molothrus ater. The sequence continues at coordinate 62,504,566 of NC_050511.2, forward strand.
GGAAAAAAAGTGAAAGGTATAATTTATTTCCCTGCTGAGGAAACTCTTTATATCCTACATATGTGCTTTAGAAAGGTAAAGCTGTAATACTCACCGGTCTCCTATGCCTAAGGAACAAAATTATTGACTGTCCTTTTTAGAATGGAGCTTCAAATGCTCTTTCTGGTCTGGAGACATCAAGCATTTTGAAATTACAGACTGGCATCTCTAACTTTCACAATATTCTACAGATTACTGATGAAGCGAGTAGAGAAGACAATAAGATGAGCACCGTAAGATGAACACAAGTAATTTTTTCAGAGTTACATTTTGATGAAAAAGGGATTGTACAAGTTTCTTAGCTATTTCAGGGAAGAGTACATAATATTTCTGTGTCCACACAGGCATATGATAAGGCTATTGTTGATAATTATTAACCAATGTTACAAGACACATCTCACAGGTTTTGTAATCAAGAAGCAATTGTTAAGCTCTGAAAAGCTGTTTAGTTCCAACCTTCCATGCTTCTGGTTTAAGTAGATTGTAGTCTGAACACTTTCTTATTCATGACACTGTGTTGCAGTACTACACGGCTGGAGTGTACATTTTAGTCATGCTGCTTTTATTTTCTCTTTTCTTCTCTTTTTCAGTTCTGTAAGAATTCACTAATAGTTACTTATTAAATTAGGTACATGCTTTTCCATCTTGCTGAAACAGACACTAAGACTGAAATTTCTTTCAAGACAGGAACAGTACTTAAATTACCTCTCTGGTTAAACTAAAACCAGCACAATAACTAAATTTAGAATAGAAATAAATAAGGCATGAACTAAAACACTCCTGCTAATGCTTCTGTTACTGCAGCACCAAAGCGTGTGGCCATACCTAAAAATGAGAATACTCTAAGAGAGCCAAAGCACCACGACTACTGACAATGAAGAGAGAACTGAACCATTGACCTGTTATTGTTTTGGTTGTTGTATAGGAGACATGCAGTGTATTTGATGATTAGAGCTTCATAGAAAAACAGAAGAGTTATAGAGTTAGACAGATGAAGAGGGATCATGCAAGTCAGCACAACATAGACATTGTTTTAATAAATAGCTTATGGACGAAAGAAACTTTGCAGGGAGAAGCTGAGTAAGAAATAGGTTAAATAATTGACACAATAAATATTTACCAAAATTCAAAGGGTTTTTTTCTTTTCTTGTCCCCAATGGTCAATATAGTTTAGAAAATTCCAGACTTTAAAGAAATGTCTGTGAACATACCTTTTTTTCATCTATCAGAACAAGTTAATAGCAACAGCAGACAGTTTCTATAGAATAGATTTAGGAATTTTTCCCCTCTGTTACTTTGATTTGGTGTTTTGTATTACAGAAGAGTATTGCTATAATATGATCATTATTTTTGTGACTTGTTCAAGCCATTTTTATCTTTCAACTGAGCTTCAGAATCCAAAGTGCTAATGTTTAGCTGGTCCTCTAATTTGTAAATAAAAAAAAAAAATTACTAACCTGTTTCTAACTCTCTGTTTTCTCAAATACATTAGTCTACTTCTCCTCATGGCAGAGTGGTAGAGTCCAGCAAGGACTGATGTGCTATGGCTTGTAAACTTTTAGTTTTCTTCCTGGTTAATCTTTATTGACTGAGATTTTAGGTTCTGCATTGTAATTATATATCTGTTCTATAATTTCTGTTAAAGTCACAAATATTTTTCCTTTGGAAAATGTAGCTTACAGAGTATACACTAAGTTATAAACTCTTTTGATTACAAAACTATAATGTTCTAATTATAATGATCAATATAGACAGAAAAACTCTTACCATTCCCCACCATGGCCTGCCAAAATATAATAATGTTATATTTGGCAGAGTCCTCTAAGCCACAAGTGCAACTCTTGACTTTTTTACATGGTGTAAAAATTGACTTTGATATTGTCAATATTCTTGGCATTTAAGGAAGAAAACTGCTCTTTTAGGGAAAGAAATTGCTTGTAAATAACCTAAATATTGCTTGTAATAGAAAGTAATAAAATACTGTATTTTAAAATGTAGAAAGACACTAAAGATTCAAATTCCTTTTTGTTGACTTGGTGAGAGAAAATGGAGGTCTCAACATATCCAGCTAGGTTAGCCTCAAATATCTTGTTCCCATGAGTTAGCCACCTTTTAGAATTGCCCTTTTCAATTTTCCTCTGTACTTGCTGCTGTTTCCTAATTGCCTTTTAAATATCTTTGTATGTTCCTTCTCCTTCCCCTCTTCCCACATTTATTGCTGTATATAGAAAATTCATCTAGAGCAGCTCTTTACCCTCCCAGACTTTGATAAAAGGTATTTTGACACACATTTATCTTTGTTTTTCTAAAAAATTGCTTTTAGAAAAAATTGCAATATTTACACTTTTGTGGTGGTTAGGAAACCCCATGAGTTTACATCATTTTGGGGACCAGCATATTCCTTTTTTGATGCTGTTGATCCACTGACTGTAGACATTAAACATAATCCTTCCTACTGCCTAGCATTTCTTTTTAAGCATCTTCTTTCATTCACATCCTTAACTCCATAGGCTCTTGTCTGAGTATTTTTGCTCTAATATCTTCCTGTAGCATTTTTTTTTTAGTTCCACAGGTTCTTTGTTCTATAAGCAAGGATGCTCTGCCTCAGAATCCGTGAAATGTACTGATCTGAAACCTCAGTTTCCAATCAAAGAAATATTGATGCATTTACTGAATTTTAAAATGGCAATAGCAAAGTTTTAACAAAGGTGTAATTAGATAAGCTCTATTAAAAATATTTCAAGCAATGTTGTGACTCTGTGAAATATCTCCCTAGTACAATCTTGTGAATTGCATTAATTTAGCAATACAGAATCTATTAGAGTGCTTTGGTCATAGCAAAGACAAACTGTATTTCCTTGATGAAATGAGTGATATCAATTTTTTACTGATTTAAAATAATTTTTTTTTTCCTTGTTAGGAATTTCCAAGAGGAAATAAAGAGAAAGTAGTCTGGACAGAAGATCTGGGCAGGTATTAAGAATATATGATGAAGATTGTTCACAAGCAAAAGGGGTGCTGATATTTCATTAAATATGTGTTTTGTATCCTTCTATTTTGTGCCTACATACTCAAATTTAACTTCAATATTAAATATGTTTATATGTTTAATTATACATTCAAAGGCAAGGTAATGTGCCATGGCATTTTTCTGGTGAAAAAACTAATAATTTCACTAGAGGCCATACATAGCATTTGAATGCTTTTAAAGTAGTTCTTGATATGCTATTGATCTGTATCAAGGTTTTCAGTCAGTGAAAACATTTAAGTTACTACATACGTATCAATGTGCATGCTTCATATACAATATCAGAATTAAAGAACCCTGAAATATTAATAGACAAATTATGACTCCATTTATCTGCAAACTTCCATAAGTAAACCAAATGAAGCAACCAGCAATCAGCTTCTCATTTTGTACTGAGTTCTAAAGTCAGCTCCCTGTGCAAGTCTCTCACAACTTCTCCCAAACACCTTTAACTGTGCAAAGGGAAGAATACCGGCTAGGGAAAATTAACGAGACATGTGCACTTGATAAAAACCTGAGAGAAATTAATAAGCAGCTATTTGTTCAAGTCTTTAGCAAGGTTGCAGTGGCAGAGGAGGGAACCAGGTTCTTCACTGAATAAACAGTGAGACACAGTAAAAGACTTCAGAGATGGGTGCAGATAAAAACTGAAATAGATATTCAGTGGGAAGATCAACAGGGGAAGCTATTCTGTTAGGAGCTTAAGCCTGGAAACCACTGCCTTCTAATTTATCCAAGCCATCTTTTAATGTCATAATACAAAACAACCTTATTCCTTTTTTTTGTAACTGAAGGGAACATTTTACATAGCTGTTTAGAGTTTTTTAGTAATTTTTTTCTTTTTAATTTCTATGAAAGCTGTCTGGAAAAACAGTCTGGAAAACCTGGTGTCTATCCATTTCCTCTACATGGGAAATTGACAAAACACTATGGTTTTTAAAGTTGGAGTCTTCTATGTACTTTTTTAATCAGAGGAGATGGTATGACTTGTGACCAAAATGGCTTGTGATGAAGATTAGTGAGATTGGAAACACCCAAATCTATTATGATACTTGCAATTATGTTGTTCCTTTATCATAAAATATCATGCTATTATTAAACCTTTGGGACAAAGATAAATGATGTTTCTAGACATGACATGTAGAAACTAGATTCTCCTTCTCTTTATTCACTCCTCTTGACATTTAGTTTTTCTGATGTCCCAAGTGTAGGACTTCATGCTGAAATTGCTAGTAAAAATATGATAATCTGGGAATTTTCTATTTATTTTTTTTTACATCCTGGATTGAGTTCCTTGGTATAACCTAATCTCAGGACACACAAAGCTTCAAGAGATACTTGGCAAATAGAGAAAAGGAAAGAGAGGCAAAGAATATTTCCCTCCATTCACCTTCTTAGTTGTAGGAAACAGCAGTAAGTAGGGCTGACCAGAGCTGGCGTGGAGGATTGACAGCCAAGGTAAAGGTACAGTGGGGCCAGAAATCCCAGAGTACAGTTGGGATAGGGGACCCAAGGAAATACTACAAAGCTGAGAGACAAGGAACAAACTCTGAATTTCTCAGGACAGTCAACCTGCAGGATTATTAAAATGTCAAATGGAAATCCTTCATCTCTTTTATGTAATCAGGCTCTCATGCCTTTGGGTTTGGGTTTCTGTAGAAGATGTAATTGATCAAGCCAAATATCTTTGAATAGGAAAGAGCATATTTATGTTCACTTTCCTGTAACTCCACTCCAGATTTGAAACTGTTTCTTTTCTTGACTTCCAATGAAATCAATCCTTTTACCAGGAAAGATCCTTCATTTGCAAAACAGAATAATTCAAATAAGAAATGAATGGAAACCATAAGAAGTGAATGGAAACTTTTTAAAGGTCATATATAAACAAGCTAAAGAACATTAAAATAATAAAGAATATTAATATTATTTATAAATATCTTGAAAAATGTGTCCTTGTAATAAATCTTGAGATATATATCTGTACACATTAAGATTATGGTGATACATTTGAGGAAATCTGTAAAAAATTATTGCTATTGTGACAGCTATATCTGATCCTCCAAAATGATCTTTTTTTTTTCCTTTTTTATAAGGAGCATGTAGGGTAGGAAGGATAATTTAAAAGAAGGAATGAAAGGAAGTCATTATTCTAATGAGACTACATGAGATAAAACATTTTTTTCTTTTGTAGGAGACATTGACCACATGCAAAAGGCCACTGTGACCTTTCATTGATTCACTTCTGAATACTCACTTCACTTGGAGAGATCTCTCATAGGGCTACAGACCACATAAAACCTGTCTTGCACAGCCGGTCTACGGCTCCTTTCCATGTGTAATCAACACATCAACCCTTTTGAGGGCAGGTTTTACAGCCACCAAATAAGGACTAAGCCTCACAAAGGAGATGAAAAAGATTCCTTAATGCTGAGTGCACAGTTGTCAGAAAAGCTCCTCCTTATAAACCCTAAAAACTTGCAACATTAAATGTCTGAAAATATAGCAAAACACTGAGTACCAAGAAGTAAATATGAAGCTTCCAACCATTTAATAATATTGCACTGTGAAATGGTTTTTTGTTTATTTTCTGCTTCATGAAGCCTCAGTCTTCTTCATCTGTTATTTTGGCAGTTGCTGAAAGATTTCTTTTGCTTCCCAGGATTAAGTGAAAAACATGAAATGTTTGTCCACACATTTTATTCATTATAATTTTTAAATAAGTCTTCTATGAAGGAGTCTCTGTAGACATTATATGGTAATTACAGTTTTTTTCCTTCATATGTTCTTATTTTCATGATTTCTGCATGAAGAAAAACTTTCCAAGGAAGGGCTTTACAAGATAGGTTTTGGTTTTTTTTCGCTCCAGAATAAAACATAATTTTTTTTACTGAATTCAAAATTATTTTAGTATTTGTTTTACCACCACAAGTATAGCAATATAGATACAAAGAAGAAACATTTCCCTCCCGTGTTGGAAAGAATTGTTGATAGGCAAAGAGTTCCTAATAATTTATTAAAGAATTATTTCAAGAAGAAAACTGAAGAAGAATATATGTGTAATGCTATGGAAGTTTTGAGTATTTTCTTCAAAAATGTAACTGAAGGAATCTTCATCCATCACAGGTCCCCAGTTCCCAGATCAACTCTTAGAATGTAGAAAATTCAATTTTATAAGCACTTTTTATTAGGAATAAAACAAACCTTTAAACTAAACATGATGCATCATGTTGACATAACAAATGTGGACACTAATTAAAGAGCAGCAGAATCCAACAGAGAAGTTTGCCCTCCATCTGCTTGACCTGAGGTAATAACAATGTTCATTTAACTAGAGCTGACAGATTTTCTTGTGTTGGTCTTGAATCACTGAAGTTGCCACCCTCAGTATGAATAACAATAACCATATGTGTGACATCATACAAAACAGGCAAGCCACGGTTAACTACCCCTTGAGTTTGCTGTCTTCTCCTTACTTGTTTTTCTTCCCTGTTACTAAGGTTCATGCACGCAGATCAGGTGCAGGCTTGCACTCTGAATCTTTCATACATACACAAGACTTTAAAATACTCTTATGCCTTCAGATTTGGAGTGGTGTTGTATTGCAACCCAGATACTTTTACACTGTCAAAAAAAAGCAAGATGCTCAAACCATGTTTCAAATTCTTCAGCCAATGAATAGATAACATTTCTGTCCTCATCATCCTTTTAGTCCTAGAAGCAGATAAAAAACAACTCACTGATAAAAACAGATCAACTGGGTGAAAAAGTTTGGTAGACTTCAGCTTTAGTAAATCAGACACCTCAGAAACTTTTAGTATAAAAGACTTTCATCAGAGTTTTCCATGGCAATACATGTCTCTTTTTTCTCTTAGCATGTTAGGTTCTTCATATTCTTGCTGGATTTTTTTTTCCCAGTGACTTAAAGTTCACTGCAAGAACCTGAGGAACTGCCTATCTGCTTGGAAAAAAAAAAAAGCTTTGACATAGTTTAAATATATCCTCTACCCATCTCTAAGGTACCTTATGCTCACACAATAACCCTAAAAAATAAATGAAAAACAGTGACAAAATCTTGAAATGCTTATGGTCAAGAGCAATTCATAACGTTTAATGAAAAAGCTGTAATTTCAGCAACATGCACACCCTAGTGTTTCACTATTGATTTTTAAGCCTGGACAAATCCACAGGCATAAGACAAAAATGGGAGCCAATTAAAATTGAACCACATCATATAAGAATTATCGGGAGTCATTTCTGTGGCTAAACTTAGTCTGCAGACCAAAGTGTAGTAGTATTATCAGCCACATTGCAACATTTAGTGGTATGACAAGACCAAGAGATCTCCAAAAAATGACAAATCAGCTAACAATGAATACTGCAACGAAACAAATTAAACTCAATCATCCAGTTTATTCATCAAGGCATCAAATAATCAGAGATTATTTTGTCCTCTGCCTCATTATAGACCCAGTGTCATGTGATTTTCATCAGAATCACACACTTAAAATTTTCAATTTGTTATACTGCAATGCACAAAATTCCTTCAATAGAAGAGGAATGTAGGTAGTTTAAAAGTAAAAGGAAAAGGAAGGGGAAAAACATTGCATGGTTATTTGTGTGGAGGGGGTTTGTGCATTTTTTTCTCAACTTGTAATTGTTTGTTCCCAGCAATAAATAACGCTCTTTTAAATTATCTAGGTTAGTCAAATCCTTTTCTTGACCCACATGACAAGAGAGCAGCCTCAGAAGTTCAAAATCATAAATCCAAAGATTATAAACATAGAGAAAAATTCATGAGAAGGGCTTGAACTCAAAAAAAACCCTTATACAAATATAGATTGGATGTCAGTGCTCCTTAGAAATGGGCAAATGGCCATCACGTAAGGTTTCTTGAAACATACATTTAAATTTCCACCTCCTCCTCCGTCCATTCTAAAGTAGCAATTATGTTCAAACCAGATAATTGCATAGACCTCAACCTCAACAGGTAGGAACAGCAAATTATATAGTTAAGCGATTGGAGTTTTGATTCCTGGACCACTTATGACTCCAAATTGAGCTGCAGTGTTGTATGAAAGCATCACAAAGAGTCTTTATTGTTATACTTAAGAAGGAAACAACATCAATTTCATCTGGTTTGGGTGTTCTGTTATAAAAACATATTCCTTTTTATAATGATACAGAAATTCTTCTTTTTGTTTCATTTTTTAAGATTTTCATGTTGCCCTTGAACAGTTGTTTCTACTGAATGCTTTAATGTCCTCTCCCTAATCTTTTTGTTTCAGATTTTTTTCTTTTGGGACAGGAAAATAAGAACAAAATGTGTGAACAGATTCTTTTAGTCCATTTTGGTAAAAAACATGATTCAGTATTCTTAACTCTTTCTGAGAACTTATTCAGATCCCAAACCCTTAATTTTTTTTTTAATCGTCTAAATTATTAAGTTTTCAGAGATCTCCTTGGAAGCAAAAATGAAATAATATCCCATATCAGCATGTTTTGGTACAACATTGCATAGGAAATTTAAAAAAATTCTTTTTGTTGCTTGAATTGACTCATGAACAGACTGCATTTTGCTTGGTCTGGAACTCTGATGTCAGTATGAGTTAAAATATTCTCTCTGTCTCCCTGATCACTGCTGCTTCTGCCTATCTCCTTATAAAGATTATGCTTATGCTTAGTAAATGAAGAAAGGAATTAGTGATGCTCCTCTCATTTCCTGTCTTCCCACAGATGGTGATAAATTCAAATTCAGACTCCATTAAACCTGAGTAGAGAAACCCAGCAGGTGGCTACACTAATGGAAAATCCTGGCCTTGGAATAATGGGAATTGCAACCGACAGCTCTTCTATACCACAAAAAAGATGATGTATTCCTATTGACAGTGTTGCATTTGAGTCCAGAAGGCTGATCTGATAGTTCAGGCTGGGCACAAGGGAAGCAGAAAGCCCCATGGGTATTTTTCTTGGCTACACCACTGTAATTCTTGTCATCTGAACCTCCTATTACAATTCATTGTAAAAATTTCATGCAAGTTGGAGGGAGAGGAGGAAAAAAATCCCAAGCTTCTGCATTCTGGCCTACAGGCATACATTTGTTCCTTTTTCTTGGTTTAAAGGACAAATAAAGGTTGACACACAACAGCATTTCCAGCCACTTCTGTATTTTTAGTGTTGACATTCTTTGCCCAAGTGCTTTTAGTATTTCCAGACATGCCCATCTAAGAGAGTTTTTGTTAAAAAGATTGCCCTGAAGGTGTAATGCCTGATGTTCAGCTAAAATCTGTAAAAGAATACTGTATTTATGGCCCTTTTCTCCTCTAGATTTTCCCCCCTTCATTTAGATCCAGGGACTATATCAGCCACAGATCTGTGAAGCTCACTTCGGAAAATGATTGGACAGACCTATAGACAGAATAGAAAATTTAAGCTGTATTTCAGAAGATGAGGAGAATTTTTTTTTCTCTGTATGTTTTTATGCCCTGTCAGCAATTTTTATGTGCAATGCATTATGGTCTTTTATCTTAGTATATATATTTTTCCCTAGCTTTTATTCAGTGAGTTAGTAAAATAGAGGAATTGCCAACCAAAGGAAAATGTAAAGTATCTGCACTTTTGCATTATTGATCACAAGATTATTTGTGCTACACATACTTGTTCACAGAACTCGGATTTGTATCAACTTAAGAAATGCATAGTAACCATTGCAAAAGCTCATACAACCAATGTCTTTAGTCTAAATTATTCTAAGTCTAAATTATTTTAAAAATTATTCTGAGTACTATTTAAGGGTGAACTGAAAACTCTTTACTGTATATCCCTTTTGAAAATTAATAATTTCTGCAGTAGCTTACTTGGAGTTTTCTGCTTGTTGTTTATGAAATGCAAAATTTGCACAAAAAGTACTATCAACATATAGAATTTAGAAATGTCGTAGCCCATTTCAAGAAGTGTCTCTATATTGGTATTTCTAAAACAAAATTTTTTCCTGCTGTTAGCAGTTTTTAAACTTTTTACTGGTTGTCAATATAAAATGCAAGCAGACAGTGTCATTTTTTTCCTGCTTTCTTTTGTTCTATTTTGTCTTGCAATTTTTTTTGTTATCGAGCTTTCCCTTGATAATAAAAAATTCTCTTTATATATTTTTGACATATCTAAATATTTCCCTTATTTTTTCTGAATTCAGACCCAACTAGTATACTGTGCTAGAAGTAGGACAATACTAAAACTAAAATATTTTTTCATTGCTTAGAAATCCTTTAAAGGGATTTTTTTTTTATCTAAACTATTAAATTTCCATATCTTTATATCTGACTATAATGCTAAAGGTGATTCTTATGATGGATATTTCTTTCAATGTTATTACTGTTCATTTCACTGTCTTTTTGTCATTAAAAATCTAATTGTCATGATAGTGACTTCTAGAAAAAAATTTCTTTAAGATCTTGGTTTCCTGGTTCCTATTGTATTAATATTTTTTCCTTGACACTTGCATGTCATTCCAACATTTACATCATGGTTTAACATGAAAAAGACTTCAGTAAAGTAAATAACAAATGAAATTAATATGCTCAGTATATCAATATATCATAAGGTTTCATGCATGAGGCAATAATCAGTAATTCCTGCATTCACCATTTCTACTCCACGTAAAGCCCAAATACATTAGTTAGACTGAAGTATTTCAGTCTTATGAAAATGAAACTTCCTGAAGTAGGGAAGAATAGAAGGATTTGAATCAGGAAATTGCTAAGCTGATCTAGATTTGTCCTCAGATCTATTGCCAGTGGAACTGGAGGGTTTTCACAGAATGTCCTTTTCATGTTAAACCTTGGGAGGGTCCCAGTCTGGCAAAAGACTTTCTGTCAATCTGCTCTCTCATCCACACTCAGCAAACTTGAAAATATGCTGTAATAGTTCTTTGCCATTTTAGCATAATTATAATACCAAAACACCTTTTTGACTTGGAAACAGAACTTTATTTCAAGGCTGGTTAATTCTGACATCACACAACACTTAGTACATCTTCTCATGGCTTTGCTGATAAGAAAGAAAAATACACAAAGGGATATCCTCTTAAATAGAGGCATCCCTCCTTTCCTCAAAATTCTTGTTTAATATCTTAAATAGAAACACGTATGTCTAATGGAACTTGGGATGGGGACACTGATGCAATCTCTTTCTGTACCTACCAGCAGTAGAATGTTTAAAAGTTCATTACACAATGTATTGCAAGGAGGAGGCAATGCTCTGGGCCTGCAGATAAACAAAATCCTCCTAAATCTCTCAGGATGAAAGTGACACTGGAACTAGAGCAGAGGACAGAACTATTTCATTTTTGTAGCCCTGAATGGAGGGAACATTTTTTGTAATCCTAAATGGAGGAGGACATTCTGCATAACTGTGAATACATCTCAAATTTTTTATTGTCTTGTTTATACAAGGTTAAAAATACTGAAGAAAAGTACTGAAGATAAATCAAATGGCAAAATGGTTTGTGTTTTGATGTGAATATCTTATCAAAGTAGCAATCTTTCATATTCCCATATTAGTGATATATCCTATAATGGTGACAGGGTATATCTTGGCTTACACAGAGTATCGTCTGATAAATAGATTTAATGCATAAACGTCTGTTTGGTACACGCAACAGCAAAATGGGGACAGATGTTTGGCTCTCTTTGGAGCTCATCAGCACAGTCCAACTGCTTTAGTTGTCAGATTGGTTCAACCCTCAGTCCAGATGCAGAGAAGCTCAGTATTTCGATACTAACTAGTACTAAGCGTAAAATGTGTGGCAGCTAAACGCTCAGGAAAATTTAGCTTTCTGCTCAGAGAATACTTCTGAGTAAATAAGGTTTTTGCTTATTTCATTGAACAAATGTGTTCAATTCTCTTTTCAAATATGCTATTACATGTATTAATTAAATGAGCAGAATTTAAAATGCTTGGGTTTTTTGTTTGTTTTTTTTTTGGGGTGAGGGGCAGTCAAAACTGAGGGAGTGGATGGTGAAGTCACAGTTGCCAAAAAACAAGGACTTTGTAGTGAAGAGGATAGGTCTGCTATACATGCAGGCATGTAACCATTTCAAGTTTTTTATATATGGTGCTTTGGGGGAAAGAGCTTCTTACATGGTGTGAGGTGAGAGGGAAAGAATACAAGCTGACTTTGCAGCTTTTCTCCAATGTTTCAAGGAAAAACCTCCCTGCAGAGGTACTGGCACACAACACAGCTTCTGCTTTCTGAAGCTCTTGGGAATCCTTATGGTGCCCTTTCTCATGTCTCTCATTCTGCCTTTGGGAAAATTGTCAATTTAGATGAGGTTATGCAAAAATTCTTGGTTGTCACTGACTTTTAAAAATTTTTGTTTCCTAGAAATTGGAAAGATCTTGAGTCATCAGGTTCATTCTCCTGAAAGTAAAAGATTGCTCCCTACATTTAGATTTCTTAAATTATTAATTGCCGCTAATTTATCTGATTAATTAGAATCTTTTACTTAAAATAAATTATTCAGATATTGTCATTATCTGACCAGCTTTGCAGGTGGCTATATAATATTCTGAAAAGAGTCTGTAGACTTCTCTGAAGTATTACCTAAATGTCCCAGGAAGAAAAATATTTACCGTGCTAGGTTTTGTAAAAACACATACAGGAAAACATAGGCCTTGACACGGTATCTTTATAGTCCAATTAAAGACAAGTGATTAAACCACACAGTAGGAGAGAAGAAAAGACAGTGATAACAGTGTAATTTGTGAAACTTCAGAGTATTGCTGCATGTGTGCTCTACTTACTCTGATTTATGGGTATTTCAAACATGAGTTCCCTTTCCTATCACATTCTTGTCTCTCTTGCCTAAAGCCTCTCTGACTTCTTAAAGGTATCATGTTATATGCTTTCAGATGGAGAATTTGATAATCAAATCTTATGAAATCTTGAAAAATATTTCAGTCCTTTTCCCTGAGACTTCCTTGAACCAGGTATTCCTCATTGATAAAGTAGTGTGTTTTTAAGAAGCAAGCCATCTACTTTTGACCTGTAGATAACAAAGTTATGATTCAAAATCCTTTGAAACCAATTACTTCCCTTGTTTTGTATCAAATCCTAGGCTTTCATTCTGTAAACATTCTAAGGGAACATATTTTTAAACCAAATTTAACATTGACAAAAAGCATTTCCTCCTGAGAGGATGTTGTGCGGAGCTTTGTTAGCCCTTGGTTACAAAGTTATTTTGACTTTAAGTTGTGGTTTAAAACAAGTGGTGGGGTGTGTGCTTTTGGATGAACTCTCAAGACTTTCTGAAGTTCACTGCACCACTTTTACCATAAATCATTAGCTTCCCACTCCTGATGTCAGAGTACAGTAACAGCTCTCTAGTGCCTACCTCCACCTTACCTTAAAATAGATCATGCCTTCTGGCAGGGGACAGGAGCAAGAGTTTTACTAAAAGACTGTATTTAAGCATAATGGGTGAAGACCTGCTACAGTGTCAGTGCTGAAGGGGAGGTGAGAATGTCACAAACATATTGAAGATCAGGGACAGCAAGTTTGATATAAATAGCCTTTGTGTTTTTGTTGAAGGGGAGGGATATGCAGTTTTCATAGAAAACTCCCCTTTCTTACCCTAATCTTTATTATTGACTTCCACTTCAAAGTACAAATGCAGAAGAGGCAGAACTGGGCTGTTCAGCTGGAAAAGAAAATAGAAAAATATGAAACATGTAGTCACATTTGACAGTAGTGCTAATGGAAACCATGAGGGAAAAAAGGCCTTTTCTCTAGCAATAATAATATTTTGCTCTTGTTATGTAGTAAACAGTGTTATCATAAAAAGCCCCAAAACTTTGGTGTTCACTACCATAGCTTTCTTCAGAGGTGAAGAGAGAAATTATACTGTTTTATTATATCTCTTTAAAGGCCTTTCTAATTGTTTGGTCCACTGACACATCTGGAAGGAAAGTAATGATAGAATACCTAAATACGACATGAGAATGTACAAAATTTTACATATTCTGTATTTAGAAAGTACATTGGCAAAGAAAAAAGAGCAGTAGCATATGCTTTCCTACATCACAGAAACTACCCTGAGACCCCCAATGTTCAGAAAGAGCAGAAGCAGCCCCTGATGATGCTTGCTGTACAATAGGGCAAGCAGCAGTTTTGAAAGATGAGGCAAAATATGTGAATATTAAAACTAGATATGATTATTGTCTCTGAACTGAACACCATTATTTTGGTTGAGTGCATAGACAAATTAGTAGTTTTATTTATTTATTTATTTGTTTATTTTAGGTAATATTTCCAGAATTCTGTTGTGTCTTAGTTATATTAGCTTAAAGAATCTGTCTGCTACTATTTGTTCTGCATCATGTCTTTGTCTTTTTTTTTTAATTCTACAAAAATGTTCCCTTGCTCTCTCATCCTTAGTAATACCAGATTTTACTTTTACCCTCCTCTTTGAAGGTTATAAGATTTATACATCACCTCTCCATGACAGATTCCAGAAAACTAAGTTGATATGCTTATTTCTTACTTAATTTGTTTTGTTCTAGAGGTCTATCAAAATTTTAGCTTCTAAGTAACTTAGTAATGCAAAGGAGTACTCTGAGAGAGAGAAGGTCTGGAGATGGCTCCAGAAAAGGCCTCACAGGCTGGCATTGGTGCTCTCCATGGAGGAAATGCAGCACACAAAGCAGTCTGATAATGGTGCCCTCTATGTCCCAATGTTTATAAAGAGGTGAAGCATTTCTGGATTAACATAAGCTTTGTAAATGTCAGGATGCCTCTGCCTCACTCTGCTAAGCCTGTCTAAAAATAGATTGTGAAAGAAGATAAAGCAATATGTAGACTGTTATATGTTTTTGTCCTCTGTTTCTTTCTGAGTTTAACATCAATAAATAATTATGGCTGAAGCCCTTGTAGTAAAAACTGCTTCACTCTGATAAATCTCCAAGATCACACGACAAGAATAGATGAAACAGTGTAATTTTATATACGATCAGATTTAGAGACACACAGTATAGGAGTTTTTGAACTAGAAGGAACAGATGTAGCCACTTGCTTTCCCAGTATAATTTTATTGGGGCCTACATTGTTACAGTGTAAAAATAGCCATAAAAAATAGCACTTTCTTAAAAAGATCATCAACTCTGCCACACTATGTGATTGCAGCTTTTACAGTCTGTAGCAAAGATAGCTCTATGTTGTAATTAATTTTTCTTAATGTTCTCCTTTTTCAATACACATGTAGTGTTTTATTTGTGAAAAAACAGATTAGGATTTTCTTGAGTGTCGGGGGAATTGAGCACTGGAAGTCAAAATGAGCTGGGCACATAAGCAGCAGTAGTTGCTTTACAAAAGTGTACCCAAAACGCCTTTGCTTATGTTAAATGCTAAATTTATCCCCATTGGGATTTGGGCTGATGGGAAGTTGTCTGTTTAAGTGAAACAGCTTTTTTTTTTTAATTAGTCAAGCATAAACATGTCCTAATTTCATGTATACATTTAGGTTTCCAAAATAATCCTATGGAATTAAATTTTTGCTTCTTGAAATACGTGTCTTTGGCTTAAACTATGCAAACTATTGGAACAATTAGTTGAGAAATAAGATTTTAAAAATTAAAGAAGTTCATGTTTCAGAGTAAAGTCTCTGAATATAATAAATGCAAGACTCTTCTGGATCATTTACAAAAGGAAAAGAAAATCCTTCAACAGGGCAGGACAAAGACTTTGCAGTAGTCCAATAACATTCAGTTCTATATACTTTATTTTCATCATTTTTACTATGTCTTGGAAGAATTTTCTCTACACAAAAGCATTTCTCATTGTTTTCTTCAAAAATATTTCCTTTCCATCCTGAAGGACCTTAATGTGAAAAAAGCTTTGGGTAAGAGATAGGGAAATTACAGGGTGCTGAAGGATCCTTTGTCTACACTTTGCAGAAGTTCTCTCTCATCAGGTCTGCTTGCCCAGGCAGTGGGCTGCAAGAGGCTTTCCCCCCAGAGGCAACAAGGGCTGCTAAGGGGTGATCTGCACAATCCTCTTGCCCTAAGCAGGAGTCAGAGTGGAGCCAGGGATCATAGCTGTGGAAAACACTAAAAAGCCACCTGCAGTGCAGGCTGCTCAAGGACACCTTCTATTCAGTCATCTGTTGTGTGGTCTCCTTTACTTTAGCAGCCCACCATAATTAGGTGTCAGAAGCTGCAGAAATTACCATGAACACCCACCCACCTGGGAAAAAAACCCGAAAAAAACAGACTAACAGGAGTATCTATAAAGGAAAGGAGGACAGAGAGGTGGTGCTAAGACAAATAGCCAGTCTGACCACGAGAACTTGGCCCATACATGAATTATGCATTCATATCTTATAGATCACATAAGCAAATATGAGACTTTGCAAAAATTGCTCACTGGTCATTAGATCCTCCTTGCACTGTTCATGTTTTTTCCTGTGGTGCTAATGCTTTCAGTGCTAGAACTTATATATAGTTCTTACGAAATGACAGTATTGGAACCCCATTGAATATGATTAGTTCAGAACATCTCTGGGCAGCTTGCAAATACCCTTTCAATTCACATTAGTATATTTCCAGTCTGAATGTTCTTTTAATTTTAAAAAAAGGACTTTTAAAAAGAACAAAAAGAAAGTTCGGTGTTTCCTAAAGCAACATTCAAAGCAATTAAATGAAACCTTTTTAACAGCATGATATTTTTCATTTTCACTATCACCTCTTTAGCCTTAAGTAAAAACCAAAAGAGGCCTTTGAAAAATGATGATTTTTTATATTTAATAAGTGATCTTTTCATGTTTCTGCTGTTGTATGCTTTTGAGCTATCTAACAACTATGGATATATAGTTGGCAGAAGGGCAAACTTGTCTCATATCCTGTGAAGAGGTGACTACCTGAAGTGTGGGTATGAAAGAAATTATAAGAATTCTCTGAAAGGTTTTACTACAGAGAATACAGGGCTGAGACCTTCATCTAACCCTGGATGCACATTATTCTTAATAATGCATATCCGCACATTTTTTGCAGAGTTTAAGTAGCGAGCCTACTAAAATTGACAATATTTTACAGGAACAGAAAAAAAATCATGTTTCCTGTATCATACACAGTTCTTTAATTTGTGACATATCACTTTTATCTCTTCTTCCTTTAACACCAGATTTGGTTTAATTAAATTTATGTCAAATGAACACATGAAACGAAAGGAAAATCAGAAAGCCTGTAAGTTGCCCATTAGTGAGTCAGTGACTGCACAGTGAAAGGCTTTTGAAGCCTGGCTTACTGCCAGAACAAGCTTGCAATGATGCTCAGAGACACCCATGATGCTTTGAAGGGAAGAACTTAGCTGACCTGAACCTGTTCTGTGGAATCAGTCCAAATCCTCATGGGCTGGATTTAAAATCTATAATAAGTCTTCTGTCTTCAACCATTTACCTCTCAAGTGAAAAGAGGGTGTGAAACTACAATATGTGCACATAATTAATTAGAATAAATCATTCTTTGTGTGGTACATGCTTTAAAAATACACCACATTTGAATAATTTTTTAACTCAATAGCAATTTTTTTCTCCTTTTTTTTTTTTCTAAAGTGGATCTAGAAGTCGTTAAAACATGAAATATCACTGCCTTACCTTCCATGCAGTTGAAATAATTTGTGTTGATCATGAGTGTGTCTGTCAGAACTCAGCCCTCTGGGATCCTGAACCTTTGCCAGATTTGACCCATGGATTATGTGAAGTGAAACAGCACACAAATAAAGTATTTGGTGGGTCTGGGTTGAAGACAGTCAGCACTTTTCAGGTGGGACAGCGATGGCGTGGTGTAGCCGCCATCAGAGAGTGACTGGCTGACACAAGCTGAAGAGACTGATAAGAAGGTGCTGACTCCTAGGTCTGTGTCTTAACAATAAAGTCTATCTTTAGGAAGAAAAGTGTTGTGAAACATGGTAGACTACATATCTAATTGTTCTGTAAGATTTTGAGGTATGGTCCACAACAGAAATGGTTTGCACGGTCAGCTTAATCCGCTCCCAAATGTACAAGGAGAAGCAAGCTCATTTCAGAATAAAAGCCCCTGTACCAGCAGCTGGGTTGAATACCTACTGAGCATTATGTATTTTATATTCCCTTTCCAAGCTCTTTCTGTTATAAACAAAGCCCTATAAACAGGTTATGTGAGTTTAGACTATTTATTTAAATGTAATTGTCTTCATGCTAGGCAAATCACACATCTATCACACACGATTTATACAATAGAATAGAATATAATGCTAAGTGGTAATTTGATAGACTTACTTGCCAGCAAGTAGTGAGACAAAGAATTCTCACAAGAATTCTTTTTTTACTGACAGTCTGTATCCAGTTTGGCAGCTGCTAACTCCTTATCCATATCTTGCACAGACAATAAATTAACTCCTGGAGTTTCAACACCTTGAAATATCAATATTTGGTCAACTTATTTCAACCTGAATTTTAGATTACTATAGCAGAATAAGGCAATATGTTTTTATCTTATATTATTTTAAAGTTAGATTTTTTTTCAGTTCTCCAGACTGAAGGTTATAAAGGCATCTTTCATTATTAGGAAATGTAAATACCAATTTAGTAGTCACAAGAAAGTATAGCTAATCACATTACCAATTTCAAGTGCCTTCAGAATTGTAATATTTATTTGCACTTACTTAATTTCTTAGCACTTTGTGACTTCCAACTGCAGGTCAGAGCCCATTCTTTTAGTCAGTCTGACTCAGTGAGATGTACACCTTCAAGTAAAAGAGCTGCTGATCTCCAAACCAGTGCCTGCATTCTGACAGCTTTATGAACTAGTTTCAGATCTGGAATAAGACAAAATTGAATAAAGGCATACATCTCAATTGAAAATTTGAATACTTTTTGGAAACAGCAAATTTAGAATACTTACATGTGCTGGAAAGTTGAAAGAATAATTATTTATATACTAGAAATTAAGTAGGTCACATCAATACTTTGGCTTTGGAGGACTCAATGCATCATCATTATGTGATAGCCTAAATTCAAATAATGATTTTTTTTAGTTTTCATTTTGACTGAGTCCTTGCAGCACCATATCTGTTACCTGATAGTAAGATATGTTTTGTGTGTCCATCACTGCTTTACTTTTTTGAATGATAAATATAAATAATACTTGGCATACCTTTACTGTATTTTGTTAACCATTGACCATCCATACACTTTTGGTTTTGGGGGATTATGAAGTTCAAAGAATTTTCAGTCTTTACTTGTGAGTTAACCTTTTCAATTTTTCTTGCTATGCACATTCTATTTTGCTAAATAGGATTTTGTATAGTATATACAAAATAGGAATAGTATAAAGAGAAAGTATTTTCAATATTATTCTCCTTAAATAAAATGACTGGGGAAAAAACCCAACCCAAGAATCTAAAGGTGCTAATAACTGCAACTTTGAGCTTATTCTATTATTCCATGATAGAATGGCTGTAACACATGGCTTCATGAAATATATGTAAGAACTTTCTCTCACTTATATTTAGCTTGATTCCAAAATCTTTGTCCCTTGTCGGTGTTCTAACTATTAAGATTTAAGAAATAGTAACAATGCATTCAAGTTCCTCAGATTTCAAACACAGGATAAGTTCAAAGGAAAAAACCCAAAATATTGAAGGTGTCAGAAGTCTGATGTCACCAGAAGAAATGGGGTTCATTGTTTTTATATTAATGAGAACCTTCTCTCTTTACAAGTACAGCTGCTGCTTGTACTGAGAAAAACCTTATCATAGTAATCCTTAAAAAAACATTTTTAAAAATGGAATGTTTCACCAGAGAGAAGTTCTGGTGTGAATCAACTGTGGTTTATATCATAAATGCTTGACATCAAAAGTGTGATAAAAATACTTTTGTCATGCGAAGTGTCAATTTACGTTTTACATATGCAGCTTCTAATTTTGCTGCACAGATTTACATAACCACTTCAAAAGTAGTTTATTTCCTGTAGGAGTGGTCCAAACCTCAAAAAACAATACGTAAGATAAGTTGCAGCAGAAGGTAGAAGAAGGCAGTAATAATTCAGGCTGTGCCACTAGCAAGAGGTGCTTTCTATACCACTGACTAGCCTACACATCAGGCAAAAGGGGTGGCCAGATTAATTGAGATTTGGGTTAATTCATGGAAATGTTTGAAGTTTCTTCAAGGATTTTAGATTAGAATTCTTTTTTCCTTACCAGAAAAAAAGAATTTTTTTCACCTTTTAGGTCTTCTAGTCTATAGTTAATGGTATTTTTTTCAGTAAAACAGACTGTTTAATCGTTTTGTTTCATATATTAACAAACAAGGACAGCGCTTGAGAAAAAAAATACAAAAATTATCTACACTGTTAGGAAAAATGATGGAACTAACCCTGTGATTCTTTGCAGATATTTTCAGTAATATTGTCATTTTTAGTTAGAAATTACCAATTTGTTTTTATTCGGGTTTCTCTCTCACTCATAATTTGTAGTTTTTAAATGGAAATATTCCCTAAAAAAGTTCTAATGTCTTTCTGTATTTCATTATGTTTAACAATATCACCTCCATACTATGGATGACATTCCCAAGCTTGCTTACTAATTGCCTTCAGAACCATCCTCCTTCCTTTTGGAAAAAAATAAACACAGGGAAATTATAGGATATATTATTTGATTTGAATTTCTATGAAAAAGCCGTGCTTGTAGAAAACAGGATATAAACTTCTGCATCAAGAACAGCCCAACCAGAGTATATCACCACCTCTCAGATGAAGGAGAAAGACCCTTCTTTACTTAAAATCCATCTCTTACATAAACATCATGGATTTTCAGAGCTGACTGACATCTTGACTTGAGGAATTATCCAAATCTCACTTTTTTTTCCATTATAGCACTGCAGCTTTATTTTTCCTTAGTAAATCACTTCTCTGCTGAATTATAGTATAACAGAATAAATTCAGCAAGCTGATAAATGCATGTAGAATATTCTGGGTTAATTTTACTCATTCTTTCTTTTTGGTTTTTTTTTTTAATTATGTTTTCACAGCATAACTTGTGACAATGGGACAGCTACTTTTTAACAGCCTGGTTATAACTGAATGTTTTGATGCAAATATGGATTAGAAAGTTACCTTCCTTGCAAGGCAGGGAATCTTACTGATATTAAGATCAATTGGTGTCTCAAACCCTTTTAGACCTACATATTAACTTTCAGACCTACAATATGTTTTAAAGGAAGAAATTTAATCTTTGCAAATCAACAAAAAGAGCTGTTAAAAATGAATTCATTGTTTAACAACCTGAATTAGAGAAGGGACCATTGCTACAAAAGACTGAGTGCATATTTTTAATTATTAGAGAGAAACTTCTTATAAAATCTTTTAGTAAAGCTAGTAAGTGAATCAAAGTTTTTAGAGTATTTGTTTTATAGGAATTGTTGGGTTTTTTTCAATGAAGTCATGAAGTATGAAGATTCATTAATTAGGGCAAAAAACCCCCACCAAATTTGCTAAAATTAAACCCTCTCCTGCATAATGTCAGTTCTATGGATTTCTACAGGAAATATAAATAATGTCATCACCTAAAACTGGCAGCTAAAATACTTTCAGATATATTTTATGGATCAAGAAGTATCTCTGTTGGTGAATCCTGTCTTCATAAATTCCCTACGTCCATTAAACATTCTTTGTGTTCAGAATTACAAACTGAAATAAACATTATCTTCAACAAAAAATATTTTAAAGCTTCTAGTCAATTTGTGGCTTACAGAAAAATCTCTGTAACAGTGTTTATACACTTCACAGTGTTCCTGAAAACAGCTGCTGCCTCAGTTTATAGTACATGATGAAAGAAGCATCTTTTAGTACGTGTTGTTCTTTAACACAGAGTTTTCGCAACAGAAGTACCTCACAAATATGAAATTTAGTGGGAGAAGGAAGAATCCTCAGCTCATTAATTTTCTTTGCAAAGCACCTAAAAGGCTGCTTAGTTTAGAAAATGCTGTTATCTGGGTTAGAAGAAGTGGTAAGTGATGTGTCTCCAGAGAGAGAGAGAGAGAGAGAGAGAGCACGTTACATGTTGGTGAAGAACATGCAGTGAATTTATGTCTCTGCTTTTACATACACTATTTAATATCAATGAGATGAGGAAGGTAAATCTGCCAGTGTAATCACTTGAGAGTTTGCAAGTCAGTTGTCATGTTTCAACATACTAAACACATAAGGAAAATGTAGTAGGAAGAATACATTCCTTGTACTGAAGAATTGAACTTTATGATGACTATGCATAGTTAAATGCCTGCAATTGCTATTTTCTGTCAAGAACTCTAGACAACACCAAAAAAAAGAACAAAAAAAATAATCCAAGGTAACTGAAGTGATGGCAAAATTTTGTCTTTCTGTGCTGTTTTTGTAATCTGCTTCTGTCTGGCATATCTATATGAACACAAATTTTTACATATATTTTATGTGTGAGCCTTGGCATTTTAGCCCTCTCCTGCAGAGGCCCCTTAGTACCATATGCTTCTGTTTTTCTTCATTGCGTGATGTGATCTCTTCTGACTGTTACATGCACGTGAAAGGACAGTGGGCTTTTGGGGGAGAAGAAACCATGCTTTAAGAGAGCACACGTCAGTTGCTTTTCAGTCATTTGGAGCTGATTGGATCTGACAAGTGTTGTAGCTACTCATCGTAATGGATGTCTCTGCTTTAGCAGAGGAGAGGTGAAAAGGATGCAATTCCCAGTGGAAGAAGGCAACATGAACTATTATTTAATTACAGGCTAATATAAAAAAACCCTAGTAGTCCCTTGTTGGTTTCCAGACTTGTCTCTTCCTTTCTCTACAAGGCAACAATCAGGGCTTTAAATGCAACACTGAGAGCTATGCCAGTTAGGAAAATAGCTCATAAAAGATGTAATATGCTCATTCCTTTCTTTTTTGAAGCACAAAGATTTGCATAACATGCAATCAATTCTTGAAATCTAGAAATCACTCATATTTTTGTCCTTTGTTTTTCTTAATGCACAGCTTGAAATAACAATTCCATGTTAGACGGTAACTTTGTCTCAGATTTAAAGGTTGCTTACTTTTGTCATCAGGAAAGCTTGATTACTTCTCTTACTGAATGCCTGCAACTTATTTTGATTTAGTTAAAAGCACCTGGCTCAGTTCTCTGCATCTGAGATTCACAGATTTTTTCTTATCTAGAGAAAAAGAAAACTTTTATTTGTTCTGTCTGCTTTGGAAATAGAAGGCTTGTGATCATTTGCTTCGTCTTCATTATGTGCTTTGTGTCTGGGTAGTAAAAGACAGCAGTGTCCAAAGTGACCTTCAGGCTTAAACACTGCAAATATAGTTAAGATTTTACACTCATAATTAAATGGGAACTACAACTGAGATTTCATAATTTAGAGAAAATTGAAAAAAACCCAAATAAACATGTAAATTATAAAATCCCCAAGACTTCAACAAACAAACATCATCCCTGCAGTCCCTGCTAGCTACCACCCAAGGTAAATGCACTGTAGTCTAAGTGTGGATCCTTACTTGCCAAAACGGTTTTCAGTCACAGATGCACATTCCTGTGCATTGCTGGGTTTAGACATATTTATTGCTATGTTTTATTTTTCCTTTAACTAGTGTAAGGACAACAGGAGATGTTCTACTAAAGCTAGCATTAGCATATGAGTGTTAAAATCATACCAAAACAACATAACCCTAAGATTTATCCTACACATAAAATTTTAGAAGTCTTACCACAAGACAAATAAATCAGAATTAAATAAATAAATTTCTTAGGGAACAAAAAAGAAAAATTACTCTTCCTGTATAAATGGTCCTTTATTTCACAAGCTGCTGCACAGGAAAATTTCTATGTAGGAATTTATTAAATGTCTCAATATAAGTGGCTAGATTCCCACTCTGGGTGGGAAAAAACAATGTGAAAAAAACAATGCCATACTACAGTTAATTATTGTGTTTGCACAATTTTCAGATACATTACTTCACAGAACATGCAACATTCACCACACACTTATGTACTGATTTGCTTATTTTAAATTGAAGTTGCATTTCATTTCAATAAAAAGGTCAAATTTTTAAAAATAACTTTATTACCCACTTTAAGCTGACAGGGAAAATTTTTTCACCACTGAGTATCTGCCACATAAAAGACCTCTAAAACTCAATGGAGACCAAGTGTTATGCATCTTTTCCTGGTGTTACACTGCCTCAGATCTTCCAGTTGTGCATTTCATTACGCATTTTTTTATCACTAACAGGTAATAGAGCCTGAGATACATGGATTTTTTTCCTTTTAAAATCCAATTTACAGAAATATGAACCAATCGTATAAGTATTTTGCCATGTAATGCTTTTTTACTATCCTTCATTCACTTAATATTTAATATTTCTCCTTTATTTTGACATTTTCAGAAGTAGAAAGCTTCTCTCCATTTTATTCCATTTCTTTTTGAACTTGAGGCATTTGAGTTGGCATAATGCCTTACTGTATGTACTCCAAGGAGTGATACAGAGAGTGATCCATACATGAGCTGTCAATTGATACCAAATATTCACTGTAAATGATTGGCTTCTGTGGAGTATCTCCTTCTGCATCTGAAAATATTCCTTGAGAAGATTCAAATCTGGCACAAATTTTATCAATAGACACAACTTTCCCTCCTAAATTAAAGATAAGTGAATGCCATTCTGAGTGCCCATTTCAAACAGAGATAGCAAAAGAGGGGAAGTTTGTATTAGAAAACCTGACCAGGAAGAAGTATTCCCTCCATATTTGAGAATTAGGTTAAAGTTCCCTTGAGAGTGAATCAACAGTCACAGGAAACAGAAGAGCTCAGAATTTGTCTGATGCTTGTCTTGTGTCAAGAGAAAAATACAAGGACGATCTGCCAACAGCAAAAGGATAAGGAAATCAGGTGAACCAAAAGAAGCAAGGCTGAATTTTTCACAGCAGGAAAAAAAGAGGTTGAAAACAAAGTATTTGGAAAGAACAAGGTGTAGTCCACATATACTTCCAGGTTCTTGATTTCAGCTCTCTATTTCTGCTTTTGGGCAAAATCCATGTTCCAAGAGAGTGTGAACAAAAGAGGAAGGAGAGGCTGATCTCCTTTCAATGAAACCAATGTTATTTTGAACATTAATGACAGCAATGTTTTCCTCCTCAATCAGAATGAATACTGAAATAGCTAGCTGTTTTTTAAGGCACTGAACATGGCTGGGAAATTTGGCCAAAACTGGGGGAAAAAAGAGGAAAAATAACAGAAAGAAAATTGCAGGTTCTTTGTCATGCATAACATAGGGAAACAGCACACCTCATTGTCTGGGTAGCAGAACCACAGTGCCAGGCCTGGAGCCACATCTCAGGGGACTGAGTGGCTCTCAGCTGGCTTTTGGGCAAAACGGAAGGAAGAAGTGCAAGTATGTCAGCATCCAATTTGTCGTGAAGGGATGTCCCTGAAGGTCAGTTCTGGAGGGCAAGATGTGAAAAGTATTCCCTGCAGGTACACCCCTCAATTGATATTGCTTATGTTTTCTCGGCTGCCAATTGTCTGGCAGATAATTTAAATATGCCTATGGCTGCTTTAGCCCTGAGCTACAGGGATGGCAGATGAGAATAGTTTGTCCAGGCTCCTCTGGGTGCACTGCCTTTGTCAAAGGAATTGCACCCTGCTTTTCCATGATAGTTCATCCTCAGTGCCCTCTGCAGCACACACCATACGGCGCTGCTTACATGGGAGGAAACATAAGGATGGACAGTATTTTGCACTTCTTCCTACCATTTTGGACAGATGGCAAGTGTTTATGCCTTTCCATGTGGCTGCACACTGGACAAGATGATCAAGACAGATGATTTATAATGGAGCTCACTGGAGATCAGATTCAGTCTACAGTGGTTAATTTCGTTGGAATGCCCATAAATTGGGGCTGCTCTTCGCGGCTGGCTAACAGGATCCCTTTGAAACAGCTTTGAGCCAGCCACCATGCAGCATACATAGATTACAGATACACCTCTTATTGTGAGGGACTTTGAACATTTCAGACCTATATATGCTTGCCTATATATGTTAGAATTGAGTGTGGATTACTGCTGCTTTTCTTTTTCCTTCACTGCCAGTTGTCCAAAGATATTAAACATATAATGTATTAGGCAGCAGGGCTTGACTGTGCCAAGGAACAGGAGAAAAGGAGCGCTGAGGACAGTGATGAGAGGGGAAAGGATCCTGTCAGCTCTGGAGAGAAAGCATGACATAAACCAACCTTTTCCCAGAAAAGCTGAACAGCCTGGTATAATCTCTGAAAACATAGTAGAAAGTATACAATTGAAGACTGAATGCTCAAGCACAAATCCAGAAAAAAAACCTTTGAGATTAACAAATGCTCTTCTAAATCATCAAGCAGGGGGTCCTTTCCTCATTTGTGGGTCCACTCACAATCCAAACAAATCTGAAAACATTACAATGCATGGCAGTTGGTCAACAGTGTGGAAAAACCTCATTTACTGACTGGCCAGACAGTTTTAAAACCTTCAGATTTTTCTAAGTCTAGGTTATTAACTGTCTGACTGTAATCACATCTTCACCATAGGGAGCTTCAAAAGCTTTTCATTTGCATTGAATCAGTTGCCTTCCTCCCTGTCTTTTTCCCTCTGGAAATAAGCTTAAATAATTCAACAAAATGCACACATGGCTAGTGATTATTGAACCATTCTGAAACACTCAAGGCAAATAGACCATTAGGTAGCAGGAATTAAAACTTTCCTTGCAGTTATTGGGAGAAAGATGTATACATATATAAGCATAACCCTTGTCTCTCTCTCAAGTGAATGTGTGTGTGTGTGTGTGTGTGTGCCAGAGGATGTGCAGAGGGCTGCTTACAAATATTTCCTTCTTACAGCAACCCTGTGACCGTCCAAAAAAGTTTTTGAAACTGTTCAGAGACTATGTCAGAGATGAGCCATGACAGTTTATGGTGAGTAGAGTGGGAAATTTTGAAGGTAACAAAAAATTCTTTCTTGTAACACTACATCTTTTCACTCTGACAGGGAATGACATTTTTTTTCATGCTACGAGTTTGTGTGAAGACATCCTAGGATGCTGGTAATTAATTCTTTAAGCTATGTATACACACGCTTGTATCCCTCTACCAATGTCATGTATGAGAAAACACAAAAGAAAAAAGATAAAACAAATTTATGTGTTTAATTAGTTATTTATTTTTAATTGAGTTTAATTTAATTATTTCTTTTTAATGCTTTTAATGGATAACATTATTTAATTTATCAAATTGAACTTTTTAGAGCAACTAAAAAAGTAGAAGAGGCAAGAAAACCTCAGCTCAAAAGCAAAAAAGACAGCTTTTCACTACATAAAAAGTTATGGTTGTAACCAATATTTCTAGACTGAGTGTGTTACTTAGCCTTTGGCTTTCCTCCATTTCAGTAGAGGTTCTGTCCTTACTGCTCTGTAATGGGAAACATGTGCTAGACACATCTATATGTCAGCGGCTACTAGAAGAAATGAGAAGAAATAAATAAGCAAATCTAGCTTAAAAAATCTCAAAAAATTAGTCTCTGTGATAATATCAACCTCTAGTGTAGTTAATAGGAAAATGAGGGGAGTGTCACAAGGCACCTGATAACACTAAAATTACATTTGTGCCTAGTTACAGCTTCTTATTCAGGAAAAGACAAGCCAGTAAACAGTGACAAAAAACTACCCCTGTGTTTTAAAGACAAACAGTAAAACTTGTTCCCTAGTTGCATTTCATTCTGACATCTGTTATATGGGCACATATAAAGTGAAACTAGATAAAGAAGTAATGTCCAGAAACACATTGCATGAGGTCAAATATGATTAGCATCCCTCATGTCCATGTGGACTTGAACAGAAATGTTAGTTGCATAAATACTGAAATCCAGGCAAAACTTCTTGGCACAATTCCACTTCTACATTATGTAGATATATATATATATATATATGTACACCACTAGTTATGCTGGTATCAAATTCAAATATTTCAGTTAAGGTTTTTCTCTGTACTTAAGACTCAGACATCTCGGTAACAGGCACTGGGATCCCCAGCTGAATAAACAAGTCTTTTCTTCTCACTATTTAGGAAAATAGGAAAGAGAGATTTAAGTGTGAAGGCCATGACCCAAGAATACTGCCCTCCAAACATTACTTTTCTAAATATATATGCACTATCAGTTGTGATATCAGAATCTAGAAAGAAAAGTGAGACTGGGAACCAATATTGCTCTTTGTAGGTGAGTGTCTATTTTGTGTATTGAATTTTTTATAAAATTTAGCTATGGCTATGAATATTAACATATTATAATTGAAATAATAGGAAATAATTTACATCATGTCTCTTTTAACTTTAAAAAGTGTTGTACTCCTGGGCATGTTAAATTAATTGCTTGTCTATTTCTGTTGAACAATGCTGCTTGCTGACAACTAGAAATAAATCCTGTGATAATAATCTTCAAGCACCACTTATATTTGATTGATGTGTGGCATACATCCAAGATGCTCTTGCCTGAGTGTCTTCATGGGTGAGATTCTTTCATGAGAGAGGGTGCTCTGCAAAGCAGTTCAATGCAATGTGATTTTAAAATGCTTTTAAAGTGCACTTTACCAGCCTATTGAGGATCAGCCTAAAATAATTATCAGTAGCCTGGACCTCACTATGGCTCCAGTATAGCACAGGAAAGGAAATTCAGACAAGAAAAAGAGATATGACAGAGTAACAACCCTGTGTTGCTGTGGTAAATAAAAATCACACTGATTATATCATATCAAGATTGCATTTCATCACTGCCAGTTTGCTGACTGGCCTTTCAGAGCTACCACTATCATATGAAATGATGGTGGAAAATAATTCAAATTATCATATTTAAACTCATAGTTTAAAATAATGAGCAACACTGGTACTCTACATACATTTCTGGAATAGAATTTGTCAGTTCATAGTCTGAAGAAAGAATCATCCCAATATGTAGAAATATCCCTGTTGAATAGGAGAATGGAGTAAAAGAAAGGAATCACAGATTTATGCTCAAATTATTGGCAAGTCTATATTAACAGAAGTTAGGACACGGCAACAAGGATTTACTGTCACACTGAAAATTAAAATATGGGCTCCAGGAGTGCCATCTCTTTCTTCATCATTTATTGTTGTGATATTCTGCTTGTCCTGTGAGAACTAGGTGACCTACGTGAATTCAAGAGAGCTGATTTTCCCTTTGTAATTTTCTTCTGAGAAAACTTTTCCCTTCATGTTTGTGTGCAGTGTTATCTTTTCCTCCTGTTATGACCCGCCTCTGAGGCAGGGTGGCTCAGGTTCCTCATAATATATCCGTGGGGTGAATTAAAGTGAAAAAAACCTGAGTGACTGTTGTATGTGTATGAGGCAGATTTATTTGAAATAAAAGAAGTCATGCAGCCATTTTGATTCCTTTCTGTAAATGTGTAAAATGTCACATAGAAAATACATAAGGACAAGAAAAAAAAAGAGATATAAAAGTAAATAATGGAGAAGAAAGGTATCACAACCCATGAATCCAGTAACTTGATTGCTGCAATTTTAATGTCTGTGATCAGAGTAATGGCTGCAGTCTTGACCTCCTGGGTGTAGGGGAGAAAAGACAAACAAAAAACAAAAAAAGAATTTTTCAGGTTTTTCAAGTACATTCAAGTTAGCATGGAAATGCCTGGATCCCTCCCTAGGGGGCCAATTCTTCATGTCTGATGCAACACTATGGAGTATGCAAAATATACTGATGGAAAGTTTCCAGAAAGGTTGCAGGGGAGGGGGGTGGTGCTCTATCTCTAGGGTCCTTGGTGGGCCCTAAACTTCTCTAGGTATGTGCCTGCAGTTTGACCCCTGAGCAAATGTGCCTTACTATGAGAACGGAAGAGTGGGCATTAAAAAAGCACTGCTCTGCATGTGGAGGATGTGCTTCCCACCATCCTTTCTCCTTGTTTGGTCTGAAAACAGTTTGTTTAAGATATAACTTTCCCAATTGTCCTGGGTGCAATCAATCACAGAGCTACCTAGGCAATTCTCAGGTTGCCACACCTCCCAGGCATCCCATCTAGTGTCTCATTTCACCCCTGCTCTGCCCTCCAAAACTTTTCCATTTGTCCAGTCAACTAGAACTTAAGTGGAATGAGATTCAACCAGTACTCTGTACAAGGACAAGTACAAGGACAAAATTCACAGCCCTAAAACTATTTGATATTTGCACTGAGATTAGGACAACTAAACTTCAAGGTTAAGCTGATCTAAAGCCTAGGAATACACTGGAACTAAGGAGTGTGCATGTGCAATGTGAGAGCACAGCTCTTACCAAGTTCTACAAGCTGTTGTGAGTTTTATCTCCTTTAATTTTGATGAGGCTGTTTGATGTAGAAGCAGAATTTGTCTCCCATCGTTTATCTCATGAAGGTGTCTGCCAAAAGAAATGGCTGAAACTGTATGTTATTAATAACAGTGCCTCAAAACTTCACACTAAGCTCTACAAAAGCTCAAAGTTTTGAATCTCATAAAAAGATCAATTGATTTCTCTTCATCTCATCACTTCCTATTTTTCTATTTCTTTGCAAGAAATAGAAGAACATTCTATTTCATTAAAAATAAAAGAGGAAATCATCTAAAGAAGTTTTACAGAACAAAGAGGTTCACCTGGACTTATGTGTGAATCCAAATTGCAACAAACTAATATTCAACTTAGATCAGTCAGGAGTATGTGCCCTGTTGTGAGTTACTGGTCAATTTTGCACTTTCTGTCAAGATTATGAAATGGAATTATACCTTAGGCACTGATAGCTGAGATTTTCCATTGCTAATTAGTAATGGAAGTTTTGAATCCCAGCTCATTTTGTCATAGTGTTCATATTATGCAGGCCCACAAATTTTGCTGCAGTCATCAGTTTGACGCAGTACCTGTAACTCTGCTTAGACAGAAGAATAAAATGTGTCTCTGCTTTAATGTGGATGCAATGTGATTTCATCCAGCCATTCAGAAACATATTTTTCTGAATTGTATTCTTGCCTTTTATAGGCCTCCAGCCTCTGGTGATCAGATAACATGCAATATTCAGGCATTTTTCTAAGTTGCAAGTGTTTGACCTCTGGAAACAAAAAATTATATCAAAATCCTAACTCTGTTTGCCTCACCTCTCCAAATTTAAGGCAGACCTTCTAAAACCTGTAAGGTATGAAGTAGTTCTAGTCTCCAAGACTGTTAGAGAAAAAACATTACTCATTTTCCAGATGCAAGAACTGGGAGACAGCTTCTGGAATGTATAGGTTTTGTATATCATTCTCTGCTTACTCAGACTCATTTTTGGGGTTTGCTTTACACCATTTTAGCAAAGAAGGTTTTAATCAGATGGCATGTTAGGCCCAGTTGATTAATTACTCTGTTATTGAGGCAGGATTGTACAGGGGTTTAATGTTAAGCATCATCGTCCCTAGTCCTATCTCCTGCCATCATCTGTCAGATTATGCTTCATTACTAGTCCATTCATTTTCCAAACTGCTCAGACAAATAAGGACCCTTGTTGTCAAAAAAGTGTTTTTCATTTTTGCCAATTATGGAATAAAGAATTAACAAAATATGATAATTTTGTCTCCTCTATGGTATGGTATTAAAAGAGACAGCTCCTGCAATTCCCACTTGGAAACAATTCCATAGAGAGCATAAATTAATACACTGAGATTTGGTGGATCCTTAGTGGCCTTAGAAAAGTGTGTATGAAGAAAAGTGAGGATTGTGGTTTGTTGTTTGTTTTGTTTTTTTTTTTAATTTGTCTAACTCTGTTTCATGAGTAAACTTTGTTGGGGGAAGAATTGCAGTATCTCATCCAGAAATGCACAAGTTTTGCTGTCACAAATTTAAATAATGGTAACATAATCATGTTGAAATTGTGAATAAAATTCTGCTTCCATTTGCAATAACAAAAAAAAAAAAAGAAAAGAAATTACTAACCTTACAGAACAAGGATAGTTTATTAAAAATCCTTATTTTAAATACTTGCAAGTGGGTTTTGTTGTCTTTGTATTTTCTTCTTACTGGAGAATTCCTTCAGATATCTGCTAAAGGATGGTTATTATTATTATTGCAAGTATTTCCTGAAAGAATGTTTAGATGATGAAGTTTCAACAATTGTAAAAAAATTGTTGATTCTTTTCTGTTTCTAGCACACAACACAGCAATATTGTAAGCTAAAGAATCTACTTTACTATGATACATATAGAAATATACATGTTTTCCTTCAGTTAGTTGTCTGCTTGACTACCTGTTTTCCAACAGCACACTTCTTGATATGAAGAATAATACTAATGCTAAAGAAAACCAGGCTATTTATTAATGTTAAAGAAAAATTCAGTCGGAAAAGATTATCACAGAGAACATTAGGTTCCCTTTACTGCCTGTCTGCTTCTTGATTCTGAACATAAAAGCTAGAAAATTGAAAGCTCTCTTTGTAGAGATGAGATTTCAGAATTGCAAGCCTAGCACACTTGAAAGGGTTGAGCATCTGGAAGTCCTGTTTACTTCAGATGTTTTGTTCTGATATCACCTGAGACTGCATTTTAGATATTGCAAGAATAACCAAACTGTATTTTAGTTATCAAAATCATGTCAGAACACAAAGCAAGCCAAATGATAAAAGGGTAATCACAGTTATCTGGATTGTTCTAATTTTGGAACAATTTTTCCTTTTTAGTTTCACAACTATATTGTTTCTATGAACAGGGGCATTTCAGAAAGAAACATTCGCACTTCCCAATATTCCTTAAAGGAAAATCTTTTTAATAATTAAAAATTCTCGGTTTAAACTCTTTCTTTGCCCAGCTTTTTGCCACAAAAAGTGATAAAATTTATTTATTTGCTTAATATTATCTTTTTATAAGTGCTTAATTTTTTTACAATATTTTTTCGAACTTTCTAAATTAAGGAAATGTGGCAGCAGGAAACATGGCATTAAATTTCCTTTTTATGATATTTGATTAACATTATTTTCAAATCTTGGTTTTCCAAAGCGTTTTGGTTGGTTGGGTTTTCCCGGACAATATCTTCACATTTTTAAATGATAGCACATATTAGAGAGCAGATTTTCTTCCCTTGTACCTCCTGGCCTTTGCTGTCTGAATTGTGGCATTAACAGCACAGACAAAAGCAGACAAAACCATGCAAAATGTGGTTATGAAGGAAACAGAGTAGAGAGCCAAAGGCACTGGGAAGGAGTGATGGGAGATCAGTTTTCTACGTAAGGACTACCTGAGAAAGAGGAGAGATATACTGGTGAGATTCCCACGGGCAACATTTCACAAAGAAATACATGATCAAATTTTTCAAAAGCAATTGCAAAACTATGGATGAAGACAGACTAGAAATCCTGAGGGAGAAAAAGTCCTTGACAAAAGGAAATATAGCAAAATGCCTGAGTGTGGACATTATGAGAAATCCAAAAAGAGACTTAATGGGAGAGTAGTCCTTCCTGGTTGCAACAGATGAATAGGTGCAGTAACTAGGGTGAGAAAGCAAAGAAGCTACAAAAGGCAAGACAATGAAAAAAGAGAATGAGGTTATTACAGGGCAAATGAAAAAGAAAGTAAGGAGCAATAAGGGGAGAAATTTCTGATCACTTAGGGGTTGATGTGCTGTTCTTCTGGAGCCATTAATGTCTTGAACAAGAGAGAGACTTTGTCTGAAGATAAGGAAATGCTAGTTATGGAGTTGGTATCTTCAGGAAAAATCAGAAAAAAAAGATGAATCATGGATATAAATTCTGTAATAAGTTATTGTGCCTGAGACAGTCAGGATGAATCAGGACAATCATCAGGGACTTGTTATTTTACCACGTTCCATAACAGTAGAGCCCCACAAGAAAAAAATAGCACCACCTTAATTTTTATGGCCTTCAGATAAATAGAAAAGAGCTCTAATGTCTGCTTCATTCATGCCAATGCATTCATCAAATTTTGACTATTGTGGGTATTAATGCTGAAAGCTCGGCAGAGGAACACACGTGTGCCTCTGCCACCAGAGACGAAATGCTACAGTTTAGATATGACCAGCACTATGAATGGTTAGAAATTTTTTTTCCTCATTTTCTGTGCAGACCCCACAAAATTGGTGATGCTCCCAAGAGCAGCTCACATTTATAAGTCCATTAATTGTGACTGGACAATATGTTCTTTCATCTCAGAAGCTCCTTCAGAAGAGCAGAAAGGAGATTTTATGCTCCTCTCCATCCTACAGACACTCAGGTTTCATCTCTAATGCTTTCTTCTAACACAGGGACTCTAGGCCATTCTGAAATGGTGTTAAAAAAGCAGATGAACAAACAAAGCCAACGAGAATTCCTCTTTTACTTCTTAAGTAGCTAAAAAATAGAAAAAGTTTTATAACAGGATCAGGTACTTCTCTACCTTCCAGACTGTTTTCCATAAATATGCATCATCATTCAGCACAGAAAATAGTAGAATTTCTATGATTTAGCAGCAGTGAAAACTCTAAAGAACACTTCAAAGTATTGTGAATATAATAATTTGTATAATAGATATTTGTGTTCATTTGGCATGATATGGGTGCAAATCATTATATCTATTCATACAGCACAAGGGCTACAAAATCAGTGATCCAGAATATGGGATTTTTTGACAATGTACTGGGTGCCTGATTTTTCATTTGTCATTTATTTTCTTCCACCTGTTTAGCAGTTAGGTTCTTTTACCTCTTCATTATAATCTCCATATCTTTTTAATGTAACTTTTACTGCTCCATTCACTGGCTGTAACTCAGCATCAAACCAGAACTGGGTTAAATATGTACTAGTTGGAAAGCATTTCCATAAATATGTCACACAACAAGATTTCCATCCTGATTGCTTTTCACTCAAAGACATAATTGTATCAACTAAACAGTGAACACAGCATAATGTCCTTTTAAAAAGAAATAAGTATGCAGTTATTTCTTTCAGATTCACCATACAAACAGTGAATACAGGTCATTCTAAACTGTGAATTTCAAAGAATTTACTTTTCATCTTTGGAACTACCACTTCACAAAACTGAAAGTTTTATCATTACAAATATCTTTCTTCCCAAGCCAGTTTTTTGTTTCTATCTACGGCTGCATGAATCAGAGCAATTGTAACTGAACAAAAAATTATCAAATAATTGCTAAAGATGTTATTCAAAATAGCAGTCATAGCAGCCAAGGAATTCTGCAGATTGATAAAATTGGGTTAGAAAGACAGAGGAAGTTTGCATAAATGAAAATGAGAGGGTTTATAGAAACACAGAGGAATTTCTTCCTATTCTTTGTTTAGAGGAAGGGATTATGTTCACTTATTTTCTGAATAGGATTGATAGAATTTTAGGAAGAATAGAAGAGAAAAAGACTGCACCAAAGTTTACCTGGTCATAGGAAGGGCTATACAAGGGTGACTCAAAAAGTAAGAGAGGATTTAGTGAAAAATATTTTCATATTCACTTGAATCTACACAGAGTATTTGCAAATGTCAGTCACTAACTACACATATAAACAACACATTTGGAGATAGAGTGCCATATTAGTTCATATTCTTTCCTCTGATCAGAAACACCTTTTGTTCCACATAAATTTGTATTTCAGTGAGGATACAGAATATTTAAAACTTATTAACAATCCCTGCAAAGCTATTTAAATGAAAGCAATTTTAAGCCATTCTTTAACACAAGGATGACATAGGAGACAAATCAGATTAGCATTTAATGGCTTCAATACTGTCAAACTATTTTGTGAGACTAATGTTGCTGCATTGACTCTACACAGTTTTTTAATGATACAATATAAGTGCAGCTTTAATAGGCAATTTTACTAGCAGAAGAGAATTTTCTCACTGTAAAAAAAAACCAAATGTCTTCTTTTTGTCAATCACAGTACTTTTTTTTCTTAAAACTACATGAAGGTCTGTGTTTTGCTACTCATCTCCCACTGAAAAATTTAAGATTCTCTGCCTATTCAGAGTTATATCATTAGAAATTCAGTAACCACAGATGAAATAAAAACCATAGTGCAGTAATGATGTTATCAAATCACAAAGTTTTTCTTTCAGAAATTTCTTCAAGCTTAGTGAAGTAACTTGGAAAGTAATCCTAATCACTGGGGATTTTTTTCAAAGACATTTCCTCACTCAGATAATGGCAAAAATCTCAAATTGCTAACCAAGGCAAAGACAAGTACTATAGTCTTTCACAGGGGCTTCATTTTAAGGTCCTACATATATAGATGATTCTGAAAGTATCTCAGTTGAAAAAGGAAGATGCTGTATTTTTGAAATAGACACATTTATGACATTTTGTGGCCCTTATTTCTGAAACACTGAATACAGATTGTGAGTGCTCATAATGCAATTAAACTTGTGTGTTTATATGCTAGCACACAATACACAAACAATAGGATAAGAATGTATGTGATCCCTTAGCTACTCAGCAGATTTTTAAGGATACTGCTAAACAATGCATTACAACTTAAAAAAAAAATTAGTGAAGTTTTTCTCCTTTTTCAGTAACTCTCTTTCTCCTCTCTCTGTTACTTCTCTTTTCCTTTCCCTATCACAGAAATCTTGATTTCTACATGAAGCTGATCTCCACCTTTTCCTGGAAGACCAGGAATTTCACCGTTTCTTTTTCCTAGCAAATTTCTTCATCCATCTGTTCTAGGTATTTCTTCCTCCTCCACACCTGAGGACTTCTGAGGCTCCCATAGAAGTAATCTTTGTTGTCATTGCCCTGCTTTTCCATAGCCTTGAGGGCAGTAGAAGTTGTTCTTGCACCTTAGAAAGAAATGACTAGAAAGAAAAGTTGAGAAATTCCATTACTGAAAGACTAGAGTACATATAGAAAGAAAATGGAGGAGGGAAAATAATGCCCTTATAGTGCAGGAGGATAGAAGGTCATAGTTAACGGGGCTGGGAAGAGAATATTTATTTAATAGGAGGAATTGGACATGAAAATATCTCCAGCTAGACATTTCAGAATGTCACTTTGGAAATGGTAAGGTATGCTAATAAAGTCTTCCTGAAAGCATTAAATCTGACCTCAGACACAGAGGTTGACTAGAAAAATTACCTATCCCAATCTTAGAATGAGAAGCTCTTATAGAATTATTCAGTGGGACTCAACAAAATTTTTTTTTTGATGTATAGAGAAATGGGGAAATGAATGATCATAAAAGATTAAGACCCTCACAAATGTTCCATGACCTGGGTAATATTATTGTATCAATAGCTGTTGGTCAAGGTGGCCTTGAGCAGATGAGTATTTTTGCTTTTAAAATCCTATGATTATTGCTGACTGCAGAAGATGATTGGAAAATAATAGTGTCCAAATTTCCTTGAGGTGTGACTGTGAAGATATCATTCGTACTGCAACTTCACTCAGTTTGAAGACACAGAGCTCCATAAAATTCAATATTTGTGTTAACTACAGATTTTTCTTTCTCTATGTCAAAATGTTTAAAACAAAGGCATAATGTAGACCGGTTCAGATTTGGCCTGTAAATTCAGAAATCTGGAGACACTTAACTTGCTAATTCATCTTGTAACATACTTTATATAGAAAAAAAAGAATTCATTAAATAAATTACTTGAAAACATTTATTTTCTAATCTGTCTGTATGACATCTTTCAGGGTCTTTGGCCTCTTACACAAATGTTTAAAACCAAGGAAAAAAATAATTCAAAGCCCACCATTGAGAGGATGGATTAGATTCCAAGAAATTCAAATTTCTTCAATTGTTTAATCTGCATTACTTAATAGAGCAGGGAGCCAATTAAGAGCAGTCCCCTATTCAGTTTAATTAGGCTAACTACAGGTGAGGGAGTCATATAGGAAAGGGAGGGGCATTCAATAGAGACTCTTTCATGTCATGTCTCTTCCACACTGACAGAGCTAAAGAGATCTAGTTCTTGACTTTTTACCCTCTTAATTCTAGAAAGTAAACAAGTCACACATTTTATAATATTAAGACTTTTGAAATTGAAAGCCCAAGGCATTCTGTCTGATGCTAAGGGGAAAAGGGAAAGGGGAAGATGGGAGGCAGCTGTTATATTCATTCTTTCAAATCAATGACACCTCTATTATATGTATAATGCTTAACTGCAGCTTTCTTATATGCTTACACATTCAACAAGCTCACATAGCTCTTTGCTAAGCTGACCAGAAAGAAATACTTATTTTGTGCTCTGAGCTGCATTCTAGTGCCAAATTAGAAAGTATAGTGAAAGTTGTACATTACAAAGCTGAAAAAGATGCAAGGTTGAGACAAGTGACATTTTTCTTTCAAAGGTATCCATCAAGGTATGAGTTACATTCTGGTATCATAACTCCAGTGATCATTCTTCCTATTGTAGATCTTTGAGTCTATGCCCTTCCACTTTTCTGATATATTGATTGGCACAGATTGGATCAGAATTGATTGGATCAGAATGTGGGGAGTGTACAGACAATGAAAAAAAGACAAATGAAAAAAGATAAAGAAGAAGGCATAACTAGCTAGATTCATTAACAAAAACAAAAAGACAAAAAAAAAGAAAAAAAAGAGGAAGGGGAGAAAATTAATACCATATAAAAATTAATAAATCAACACTCACACTTGAACTTTGACAAAGCCTGTTCTGCCCAGTTTATTATCATCATACTTGACAGCCTCAGAATCTACTTACACTGAGGAAGGAAAGGATTCTTATAGGTGGGACAAAGACTCTTTCACTTCAGTTTAATTTCAGTGCAGAAACACTGATTAAATATTTTTTTTCCATGAAGCATTTAATCTTTTATCTTCCTGTAACTTTCATAGTTTTTACAAACAAAACATCTCATCATGTCCAAAAATGTCTTCTCAAATAGTGGAGGTCACATAAATTCTCAGGCTCAGGAGTATTCTTCACTGTTTACACAGTGTAGGCAGTGTGCACTCCAAAGGCAAGAGACATGATGGCACACACAGTGTCTGGGAGAAAAGATCAGGTTGAACACTCTGCTGTTCTTTTTTCCTTCTATTGTGACAATAATTCTTGCAAAACAATACACAAGGTGCAATGTTCTCATAGCATAACCTTCCCCTTCTTTTTCTTCCTATTGGCTGCATCTCTGAATCTCAGGATTCTTAACACAGCAATTTTAAATTTTAAAGTGTCAGTTGCTCCTTCCCTTTAGAGAACAGGAAAATCCCTGTTAATTGCATGGAAAGTATAACTGGTATCCTAAGGAGTTCACGCAAATCCCTGCTACTAACAGTGTTCACATTCACTTATCCTTTGCTTTTCTACTCCCCTTATTGACTCAAGGCATCTTTAATGGGAGGTTGCCAATGAGTTCTCAGATCATTAGGTAGCATTAAGTTATGTCTTTGAACTAGTCCTTACTTTAGACTACATGATGATTACAGCTGGAGATCAACATGAGGTAACTAAAATCATACAGGGTAGTCCAAGGATACGAACCCTGCTCAAGTTTGAGAAGAGAAACCATATACAAGAGTGTCCTATTTTACTTTTTAATAGCAATGCTGTTGTCAACACTAAAGGCAGCTTTATGCATAATTTCAGGTTTTTTCCTTGCCTGATGGAACTATCCATTCCCATATGCAACACTATGGAAATGACAATAAGAGCGTGTCTGGTATTCTTGGAAAATTAAAATGCTTAGAATTTGCTTTACTGCAGAAGCTCCAAAAGAACATCTATCTCCACTACCTGTTTGAGACAGAGCAGAACAACATTCAATTTCAAAACTTACACCAAGACCTATGCTAATGTATTTTCCTCAGCTATTAAGAATCGGTATATGCCATCATGCATCGCTTTGTAACTATGCAAGGTGCAACAGAAAGTTTAAGAAAAATATGCAAAGATTAAGTTTCAATTCAACTCTATACATAAAAGAATGTATACCAGCTTTAAAAAAAAATTAAAATAGTGCTTTTATGACCGATTCTCTTTTGAATCTCTCTCTAAGTAGGCCTGGGACTCTAAATAGGAATAAAGATTTTTAATCCCCAAGAAAGACCTCCAGATGCACATCAACAGCATTCAACATTCAGAGGGCAGCTGGTAAACTGGATTATATTCTTTTTGAAAAGCACTCTGACAAAGTTGTTTATTCGGCAAAACAAACTGTTCTCTGTGTCCGTTAACAAGGCTGGCTTTGTGCAGCACAGACTTCTGCAGTACTGACTCCTGTTTGGAACTATTTCACACTAATTAGAAACAAGAGAAAAGGCTGTGTTCATAAACAACCCAGCTCCAGACCCCTTTCAAGCCACTCTTTCTGAAAATTAACTCGCTTGTAACCCTCTATGAATAACAGAGCTACACCAACAGGGACAGGGAAAAATATATTGTTAATAATTGTCAGCTTGCTGTGCAAAATGCCAATGCAAATTGTATAGAACACTACCCAATCATATGAAATTGCAAACTATTAAATGCTCTGCAGTTCCATCTCCTAAGGCTACAACTATGGTGGGTTTTGAAGTGTTTAGGAACAGTAGGAATGTGTGATGAAGAAAAGAGTTATTGCCATGAAAGAAATTAAAAAATTGAATGATGCACTAAACATAGGTGTAGATCTGTGTATTATTTAGATATGATTATTATGGAATACTGTGCAATCCATAAAATAGGAATGAGAATATCAGAAGCATTTTGATCTTGAGGAGAGAGAAAAAAAAGAGAAGGTTCTTCAGCATTTACAATACAAAAATATATGGCAAAATATTAAAAAGTAAACCTGGAAATGTCATATAGGAAATGTTTTTAGTGACCAGCTAGACACTAGGGAGGCTTATTTCTAATTTCTATAGGCATCTTGCACTTTAGGTGGCATTTGCTCACAGAAGTAATCCTCCCTAAATCCATGGGGCTACTTGTGGAAGTGACAGATGTTATAAATCATGTCATAAATGTGCTTCAGAATTCATTCAAAAAGACAGAAATTCTGAACTTATTTATAAAAAAAATTATAGTAAGCTACCACTAAAAACCTATCTTTCAAATTATTTGGCATGAATCCAATGGTTTTCCTCATAATTCAGCCTTATTTCTAAAATCTGAAAATGAATCCAACAAAAATCTCATTGGGGAAAAGAGATGCCTTCAGGTCACAGGAGAGAGTTTAGCTTGTGATTTATATACTAACTTACTGCTCTTAAATCAAACATGCATCTGAGATCTAGCGAGAGCTATGCTTCTTATATCTGCATAATAAATGTAATATAAAATAAGAAAAAGAAGTAGAAATAAAAATAAAATTGGTTGAGGCTTTTGTTAAGGAAGATAGTACTGTCTAGAATTAACATGCAGCAGACCCAAAAGTTGTTTTTTTTTCTCATGGTCATTTTCCTTACTTCACTCTTTTCTTAAAGAAATAAAGATTTACAGAATTTCTCCTATGATTATGACAGTAATGTTACATTGCTTGGGACTTGTGATCCTGGGTTCAGGATTGTTATAAAGTAAGTGGAAGACTAATTCTATTTCCTTGTGAGCCTTGCATCTCTCCATTGCTTTTCTTGAAAACAAAAGTAGACCTTCTTAACAACATGTCAAAATGAATTGAGTTTGCTTCCAAGGATCAGAAAGAAGTGGGGGAATTTTTAGATCCCACGTAGTGTGATTGAAAAGATAGTTTCAACTATTTTGAGCTTGCTTCTGATGGACAGACTGAATCAAGGAGAAAATATGCTGCTACTATAAAGCTTGTAAGAAATGACATCTAAACATGATGAATTTACATGGTTGAAGAAGTCAGCATTAATTCAAGGCATGAAATAGTTTGCAGGTAAGAATAGTATTGTTCCCACAAATATGTGTCTGTATTTAACTTTCAAGTACTGAAGGGAAAGGCTTTCCTGCAAATTATTCTGATGCCTCTAGTGAAAAAATTAAAGATGAAAACACCTCGTGCTCTTGCCACTCAATTTTTCACCTAAAAAAATTAGTTAATAGATTAAATTTCAAACATGAAAACCAAATAAAATTTCATATAGGTCATGTAGCTCAAATGTATTTTTATGCTCTGATGAATTGATATCATCAAATTCCAAGAATCTTTTGGTAACTTCCTAGAAGTAATTAATTTTTTTTAATACATGTCTGGGACACAACTTACAGCTTATTGTTAGTAACATCATTATTGTAGAAGAATTCTTTCTGCAAATATTTAATTGCATGTTACTGGGCTTTCTGTTTACTTTAATTTTGCTCTTAACAGGACATGCGTACATAACAGTTATATCTTTGATCCTTCATGTAAATTGTAATTCTAATCTGTTAGCTCTAGTACATCTATTAAAAAGCATGGCAGATCTTTATCTCAATTCTACTCATCTTCATTGTCAGATTTCAGAATTTGTTTCTGTTGTCAAAACCTGTATTTTTTTTGCGTATGTGTGAGCTCTTATTCTGAAAAAAGTCCCAACACTTACTACATATATTAATTTTCCAGTAGACCTGAGCAAAGCCATATAAGAATATGCAAGATGGAGGCAAATACTGTTTAAAAAGTTCATATCACAACTTTCTAGAGAATTTTCTGGAGCAAGACTAACTTTGCTATGCAAAAAGACTCCCCAAGAGTTGATAATACACAACTATGGGTGGAATATTTTTATTAGTAACTGGATTGCTTGCTTTACAGATTTTTGTTTGTCAAAAGGTGAGCAGAGGAAACATTTTAGCAAGACAGACTTTACAGAATTTACAAAATGCTACATTTTGCCAACAGTGCTTACCTGTGTTACCTGTGACTGGTCGACTTCCTAGAAAGTTTTAACATTTTCAGAAATGTTGACCTGAAAGCAATGTCATGTATAATGTTATCATCAGCCAGTCAACAATCTATGGCCATTCTTCTGATATTTTTGAAAACACTGTCCTCTACTGGCTGTGATTTTGGAATAGAATACTCAAGAATTGTATCATCAATGACAGGTCTCCATGTACAGGTCAATAGAGTATGAAAAACTTTTGTGAACATGAAAAAATCTATTATTTATATAATAATATATAAAATGCACTGGCTCTCTAACCAATACACACTTCCTTCTCAGATGGCAATAACTATTAGTAGTAACAAAGAAAACCCAGGTTAAATCATGATTGTTGTTTCAGCCTGATTTACTTTTCCTCCCTTCAGTGTCTTACTTTCATGTGATTTTGACTCT
The DNA here is from genome assembly GCF_012460135.2 of Molothrus ater. Taxonomy (NCBI): domain Eukaryota; kingdom Metazoa; phylum Chordata; class Aves; order Passeriformes; family Icteridae; genus Molothrus; species Molothrus ater. The sequence goes on from NC_050511.2 coordinate 62,547,884, forward strand.
CTCCTCTTTTTTTTCCCTAGAGACAGATCTGAAAATCATTGTAACTCCAAATTTCCAGTAATAAAGATTTTTGCACAATTTAGTGTGAGGGTAATCCTAGCAAGTGCATAACCAAGCAGTAAAAAAATACAGTTAGCTTTCAAGGGTGATAGGGCAGTGATCACAAATTGGAAGCTGTTTTTTAAATACCTCTACCAGGCTTTCTGGAATAACAGAGAAAGCACAGAGCAGCAAAGGGACAGAGAATTAAGGCTTGTAGATAAAATTTTGAGAAAATAACCACTGCCTTTCATCAAGAAATGACACATGCAAGGGCAGAGTGTGGAACATTTCCACAGCTCCATGTCCTTGTTCTGATGAGGAGAACACAGCTGGGAGTCTCTATGGACTGACAGGTCTGCTAATAATAAATTGTATGTATCTCACCTGCAGGTGCTTTTTATTTTATTGTCAATTATCTACTGCTATTATCTTTCACTTGCCACCCAGTCCTGGACTTAAATTGGAGAATAAATCATCAGGAGACCTGCTACTTCTGAAACCTAACTTCAAACCTCTCCCAAGAATCTTTTGTGCAAATACTAAATTAATAACTTGAGCATTTTCATGTCCTTGTTCATTCAATGAATGGTTTCATTGCAGTTTTCTAATGGTCCATCTAAACTGTAGTTCTCCATTTTCATGTCATACACATGGATAAAATTGGAACAAGTTTTCATCATGTGTCTGACTTTCCTATTGATTATATTAAAGTAACTGGGCAGTCCTATTAGAGGAAAAGTTTGTATAAATACAGACAAGTTACATTCCTCCTAGCCATCAAATACTTTCACTGATCTAATTTTTTTCGACCTTTTACAGGACATCAGTTCATTATACCGCCAAAAAATCCAGTTTCTGGCATGAAAATTGTTTTAAGATCACTATTTCCCATTTCTTTGTTAACTGAATACATTTTGCTCAGAATAAAAGTAGCAGAAGAAAGCATGGGCTGCATAGAAGTCCTTTGTTAGAGCTTTTGAACTCCCTAGTTGTGGACTACAAAGAGTGCAGCGCGCTGCCTCTCACCACCACAGAACAGAAGCACTGAGCGCTATCCCTTTTTTTCCTTTTTTGTTTCTTTTTTTTTTTTTTTGTGTGTGTGTCTTGATATACAGGATACATTACTAAGTGCCTGTAAAATACCTTGATGGAAATCAGAGGTGAAAATGACAGTTCAAATGTCTGCTCTGGGTTTAAAAGATCTATGGTAATCTATTTTTACTTATAACAGGTACTGAGAAGGAAAAAAAAGAGCCAGCAAAGCAGTGTTCAGACTTATATTACACTCTTTGTCTGCTCCTGCCCTTTCCTGGAGCTGTCAAGCCCAGAGCATTCTCTGAAAATGAAAGTGATTCTAGAGAGGTTACCAATATATGTTATTTCTTATTAGTTATCTTAGAATATTGCTTAGACACAAAGCCTATATGATTCTTTTCAGCTACAAACAATGAGTCAGGATCCATGCTGGCTTGAAGCATGTGTCATTCCTGGATGTCAATGCAATGGCCTGGAATTGAGTTTTTAATCCTTTTTTAAAAAACTTCCTATTTTATATCAAAAGTTTTATAGGACAGTCAATCAGGCAGAAAGAAAAATATGCTGGTTATTCAATTAATATTTGAATAGCTTCTGGCAATTGACATTTAGCATTACACATCAAAAAAAAATACATATCTTTGAGCAAGAAAAATTTTTTGTTCTATTATTTTCTGTGAAACATTAATATTCTTTAGATTCAGACCCAATCATGAAACACCACCTGGTTCTGTTTTCTTCCACTCATCCAAGCTACTTTTATTAAATATGGGATTTTGGCAAAAATAAAATCCATTCTGTTTCGCATAAAATCTCCCATCTCCATTCCTTTGAGGGAATAGGAAAAAAAGTTTTGTTTCCCTTTTTCCTAGTTCTTTGTCAAAAGACCTTCATACTGAAATAATTTTTAGACCATCTCTAGCTTCTTTTTTTTACTTCCATGTACTGACACTTTGTGGAGATTCATAATCTGTTGAACTCTGAAGAGCAAAAAGTATCAAGTGCTCAAAAATGTCAGCTCTGGAAACTATACCTGCTGTACAAATGCTCATCATTCACACAGCTCATTATCTGCTCCAAAAATAGTCACAGTAATCAGTGGCAAATATTCCCAATCATTCTCAATGGACTTTCTATCTACTGAGACTCCAAATCTCCTTTGGAAATACCAGAAGACAATCACTGACAATTACCACAATCATACATTAGAAGTGTATGGGTGCTCTTCATGATCTACATTTTAAGACAGGCACAAGTTGCAATGCCAACTTTCTCAAGTTGAAGGAGTTTGGGTGCTTAATTTGTAACTCAGATAGCTCTCAAACTTCCAGGCATATAACATCACAAGGGCTTGGTACCATGTTTTTCCTGTCTCTGAAGAAACACATCTAAAAAGTGTAGCACTTATTATTATAATATTTCTTTTGTATATTAAACACACCTTTGGTCCCTTAAGACAAGTGAAGATCATCATGAGGAAGGAGGATGACCATCAATAGTCAACGGATACATCAGCTGGTGTAGGAACACAGGCGTGAACCCAAGGAATTTGTAATTGTGACTGTAGAAGATCAACAATGACAAGTCTTTAGCACAGAGATGATTGAAAATTAATGTGAGATGAATAAGGCTTTATCTATTCAGACAGTTTAACGTTAATAAGCTTGGGTTGGAATTTACAGTCCACTAACTCCTCCATACAAAGAGCACCTTTAAGCAAGGCACTTTTAAGGTAAAACAAGTTGCCTCATGCTGTTTCCTCACAGGGAGTTAATGCAGAGTAACCAATGTACTGTAAATTTGCACCCCAGTTTACCATGGAATAACTTCCCTCAGCAGATAACTCTTAATACAACTTGTATAGGGAAATCAATAGCTAAGGCTCAGTAATTAGTATTAAAACTATTCAGGTTCTGAAGTTTTCCATTCCATTTTTTTCCACCCATCTCAGCTTTTTCTGAAGGATGGGTTCTGGTGCAAATTTGCCATCTGGTTATTCCTCTCAAGATCTAAGCGTACACGTGTAAAAAAATTGTCATCTCCAAGGAAGAAAAAATAATGCAGCTTTCCAATTGATTGCAGAAGTGCTAATATCCTGTTCATAAAATGTTTTGTCAACACATGAAGAGGTGGAAAGCCTTTCATGCTACTTAACTGATGAAGATATTACAAACAAAAAGATTATGAATAACCAAACACAATCAGTTTAAATTTGTTTGTAAGGAGTTCACAAAATGAAAAACACTTCTGCAAAGCCATCAAATCACTGCAGCAAGAAAGGAGATTTTATAAAATAATCTCATTCTTGGTATGTATAATTCATTAGCACTCGTAGAACAAGAGAAAACTTGGCATGGAGAGGATCTGAAATCTGCCTATAAAAATAATATAGCAGCAAATCTGAATTATTATTAGCTTTTTGTTGCTGTTGTTTTAATGGTCACATTTGAACAACAATTGCTCTATTTTGTAGCTCTTCAGGGATACATAAGGAGACCCACTAGAAAAGAGACCATTAAAATGCAAATGAAAATTCCAATCACCTGAACATTGGCATTTTTTTCTTTGCCAGGACTAAGATATAAGAAGATCACAAGAACATTTGAAATGTTAGATTTCAAGAGGGGAAACTGAAAAAGTAACAGGTCTGGGAAAAGAAAGCACTTTAGAGTTTCCATAGTAAAAAAAACAAGTGTGGCATTTCAGTGGATAGAAAATATTTGTATTAGAATAAAAATTATTTTTAAAAGACCCCTAATGAAAACTCCCTTTAAAAATAAGTACAGAAATCAACATATTTCCTTATATGACACATTTGTATCATGAGGAGAAAAGTGAGGGCCAGGGTCAAGGAAATAGACCCGATTACACCGGAGTTTTTATACAATAGGGATGATAAATAGGTTTTTAATATTGAACAAACAGAACCGATATACTCAGATTTCTTGCAGGAGAAAACAGCTTTCTTGCTTTCTGAGAAGATGATATACTGAAGAGGAATGGACACCTCTTACATTTCCATATATATCTCCTTTAAGACTTTCACAGGATGTGCCCACTGGGAGCATGCAGAAAGCAGTACAGCAGGAAGAGCTGTGTGGAGCCCAAAGGAGGGAGGCAACAAAGGGCACATCTATTTCCTGGAGTCAGTGGAGATCTCCAAACTTTTGTAGACTATCATCACCATTGTGAAAATTTCAGCATGCCTTTTTTCACAGAGGCCTCTTGAGCCAGAAAAGGAGTGGGGTAAGGGAAGATAAACTGTTTTCTCCTGCCACTTTGAGGTGTTGATCTACCTCCTCCAGGAGGACAAAGTAGATGGAGAGGTTATAGAATATTTTCTTTGGGATTGAAAATGTCATTTGATGCCAATGCTGAATGATGATCACTGTACAGGGTGCAGGAATAAGAGGCAGTTTAGATCTTCAGAGAAAAGCTTTTACTCTGGGGTGACACAGTCGATGCAAGAAGCCAACCTCACCAGGCTGCAGGCTATAGTGGAATTTTACTCTAGATACTCGTCTTGATGAAATATTTTCATATTTGCATTTGGAGGAAAAATTGCATCAGTTGCATGTGTTTTTTGGTTGGTTGGTTGGTTGTTTTTGTTGGTTTGTTTGTTTTTGTTGCTTTTGTTTTGTTTCGATTTTGTTTTGTTTCTTTGGGGCTTTTGTTTTATTTTGGTTTGTTTTGGGGTTTTTTTTTACTTTGCTTCATTTTATTTTGATGTATTTAATATAATTTGGATACCGCTGATATCCTATAGTGTTGCACTGCTTGGTTTGTGAGGGCAACACAGCAGGAAATGGTAAATAGACATTTTTTGACCAATAATTGTAACAACCCTTGTCCAAACTGGTACATCTGCAGAGAAAATGAAAGCAGAAAATAAACAAAGTATTACTGTTAAAAAAATAAAACCTATCTTCTCTGTTGCAGCAAATTTTTAAATATTTAAACTACTTTAAGTAACCATCCATTGTGTATCAAATATGGTTGGAAAATTATTCTGGTGGAATATTCAACAATCAGTTATTAGCGTGAGGGTCATGCAAAGAATGGAGAAGCACTTTGTTAAGACAGCTATGTTTATGAGATATAAAATTATAGAAACATCAAGGTTAGAAAAGAGACATTTAAATGATCAACTCAGTGCTACAACTGGAACTCTGAAACCACTAAATATTGTTCATAGAATGTTATGATCCATAGGCTTATTTGGTCCATGGGCTTGTTTATTCAATAGCATCCAGCTCAAAATTGCTTTTCAAAATGTTTCAGAACAAGTTTTTCTGTCTACATCAGAGGAGAGCAGAATGAAAACTTGAAAAATATATTTTAAGGCAAAGATAGTTTTGCGCCCCATTCTTGAACAAACACACAAAGCTAACTATTTTTAAGGGCTTGACTTAGACTAATGAAATTGAATAAAATTATTATGATCACCAAAAGAAAATAAAGGAGTCTGTCAACAGAAGCAAAGCAAAAATATTCTGTCCCAAAACACTCATGAGAAATAGAAGAGAAAGTGGATGTGCAAAACCAATTCCTTGTCTCCACAGCATAATCACCTCCAGGTAAATGAAAGTTAAAATGTAATCTCAAGTGGGGCAACTTTTATAGAGCTCTGGACATTTTTCATTTGCTGTTACCTCACTAATAATTCATTTGGCCCAAGGGACCATTAAAGTCAATGGAATTAACTCAGACTTGAAATCCTACATCCCCTTCCATCTCTTCTTTTTCACAGCTTATAACAACTTGATACGATGGAAGTCCTTCTGATGAGTAAATGTTATTGTTAACCTACTTATTATTATTAAATGATCCCATCTCTACTCTTGCATGGATTTAAAATCAGCCTAATAGATAAACCACGTTTATTGTACCCACAGCACCAAGCATTAAGAATTAATAGGGGTTTTGTGATGAATAATTATCTTCTGAGTTATCACATAAATAATAAAACAGGGACTGTAAACAACAATGCTGAAAGGAACTTCATTATCAGGGCTCTCAGAGAAACATTTTCCTGTCAACTCTGAAACAATGACATAAACTTTTAAACTTATTAAAGATTCTCTTTGCCTTATTCTTCATCAACTCCATTAAGTACTACCTCAATTATTGGTGCTTCAAATTTTGAATCTAAGTCCCGAACACTATACTTAAAGACCCACCTCTGAATCTCCAGTCTTGAAGTCACATTTTATTCTTGACAAGAGAAGATGAAAATATTTATGGATGTGCTTTCGTGAGCCATGCAGCATGTAGATAATTGAAATATCTTACCTCAGTGACTTTAATCACAATGCTAAGAAAATGCTACAATGCATTCTAATTAGAGTAGATGAGCACAAAGTTGCTTGCAAAATAAGATGGATACAAGAGTGCTGCTACAGCCACTGTCCACTATTAAAATAATGATCAATATTAACTGTGTATGCTGAAGTTTATGTTATCCTTTCAAAGACAATTCCTCAAACAAGAAGAGGAGGGCAGAGATGATAACTAAAAACTCTTGACTAACATTTGGTATCTCATTTGACATCAATAGTAGAGTGTTTAAAACCATTATCTCTTGTTTCATGAAGAAAACTTAGGGGAAAACAAAAACACTCTCTTAAAATATTGTGTTTATGTAATTAACACGTGTAATTAATCTTCAGAAAATTAATCAAAATGTTGCAGCTTTAAGAGAAATAAACATTTCTATTATATGATATCGTATGTCTTCATGTGGCTTTCATATTCTGATCCTAATATTTTATTTTGAACACTGTTACTAGGAAAAATGATTTAAATTATTGTTGGCTTTTAAAAGACAATTTGGTATTTATTCTTGTTTGTTTAAGAATATGACCGATTGGTTGGAAGAACCAGGTATTAAAGAACTGTTTCTATATATGCAATACTGCTGTCTTGTACAACATTTACGGTTTTAAACTGAATTCTGATCTCATTTAAGAGAAAAGTGAATTTCCAATTAACTTTGTTTGGAATCACAAGTGTCCTGTTACACATCTTGGCATCTGAGAAAAATTTAGTTAATCTTAGTCCTATTGTTTTGTTGTACTTTGATGCCTATTTGACCTAAGCATCTGGAGATTCCTATTTTTTACAAAATAACTTTAAGTTCCACCAAACTGTGTCAGAAATATATTATTCAAATATATTCACCAGACTGAGAGAACAGAGCACACATAGGAAAAGAAATGGTATTGTATCAAATAACTTGTACTAGCAAGCTCCAGGTGAGATTTCTATGTCAAAATATACTAACTACAGTAACTATACAGTTTAAGGAAATTTCATGTTCATGCATGACATGTCTGTCACTTTTTTAGAAGTCTTTACAATTCTTTGTAAGGGTAAATTTGCTGCACATAAATACGTCATTTAACAGTGAACATTTTAGCCTGTGCAGAAATTTAGTGATATACTCATCCTTCCCTATATGCACTATTCTTTTCCCCAAGCTGCTGTCAATTCTTTCTACCAAACTTTGCAACTTTCACATGCCTAATCTCCCTTAATGAGTCCAATCAAGTTGCAACAGTAATTCTCATAAAAATGTACTAAATATTTCAAGAATATGTGCTAAACATCAAAAAAAGCATCCTTATAATATATATTCTAAATATGAACTAAGTATACAAAATAAGTACCATCACCTTAAAACTTACTGTTGCACCATGTAACAGACCTCTTCTTGGAGTCCCGTGATTCTGTTTGTGTCAAACTGTCCACTTTACTCCTACGTCTAATGTTTCCTTCAGCTATACTTTTGTCATGATTAGATATATGACTTCTTTATTTAAAACACATTTGTCTATAAAAATTTTCTGATAATACCATGCTGAGTTCTATCAAAATGTGTAGGAACTACCAAGACTTTCAGTCAAGCAAGTATGCAAAACCTTGCAGTGTGACAACTAGGAATGCATAACAGCATATCATAACAGTCTTTACTGTGAAAATATTAACAATGCAACAATGCATATTAAGGTATAGCTACAAAGGAGTTGCTTCTAACAAAAAGTCCTAAAAGAAGAAAGAAAAAACTGTCATCCTAACAGAATATCTAAAGCATGAAGTTTTTGCCAAGAACACGAAAACTGATTTTTATCAAGGACAGCTTTTCATGATTTTTGCCCTTTTTATCAAGGACAGGTTTTCATGATTTTTGTCCTACAGGAATATGGAAAGAAGAAGACTGCTCAGACACAGGCATGGGTCTCATATGAAAAATGTTAGGAAACACAATAACACTAATACATCAAATAAACAAGAAAATTTTCTGCTTGATAAATAAAAAGGCCATTAATTTCATAGAGTTAAAACAAAGAAACAAATAAAAGTCTTTATCCCTGTACCCCTGTATCTTCAATTTTCTTTTTCTTTTTCTTTTTCTTTTTTCTTTTTTTCTTTTTTTCTTTTTCTTTTTCTTTTTCTTTTTCTTTTTCTTTTTCTTTTTCTTTTTCTTTCTTCTCTTTCCTTTCTTTCTTTTCTCTTTCTTCTAATACAGACCTAGAGATATTGTCTGACACAGTGGAGATAGCAATTTACAGCTCAGTGTGGGGATCTGAAATGCAGTATCTCAAATTGACTTTCACATACAGGGTAGCAGTTATGATATTTCTATTTCCTTTGCTGTTAGCCTGGAAACAGTAAAGCTCCTGCTGGCTCTCATATCAGAGATGTGGACAAACTAAAGGAAAGATCAAGATCACCTCTGGTAAAATACAAGATGAACATCTCTGTGCTTTCATTTAAATACTCAGCTTCTGGCTCAATACAGACTGACTCATGAGTTTCAGTAGAATATTAGATCCTCTCCTTTCCCACCTATATAATTCACATTGTATATACATTAAAATACACTGCGTGTTCTATAAATCTGTTTTATGATTCTTAGAAGGTAATCCTTCAATGAGAAGTCTAACACAAAAGATGTAAATATACCTTATATCGAAAATATTTTGATAGGAAGCTATTTATTGATTGGTAAAATCAGCTTAGGTTGCAAAACTTATAGAAATTAATGATACACTTAGTCTTGAAAGTAAATTTATTCAAAGGTATTTAATTTCACTGGCAAGATTTTCAACAGCATTTGGCAGAGCTCAAAGACTCCTTAACCTATACGTACAAGGAGAAGACTGGAAATTATATTGATGAGCTAGAGTTCACAGGACGTACTAGCGACAAATTCAGTATTCAGGTCCTAATCTCATATTGTTTATGAGTAGCAAGATCAGAAAAATCAATCAAAGCTAATTTATTTGGTGAGCCATTTCACTCTTATTCACTTCTGTGGTGTTTTTTACCTCAGGAAGCCCCATGTGACTGTGTCCATAATTTGTAGGTCATACAATTATCTTGGAAATCTTTGCTTAACTGAAGGTTCTCTCTTGCATAATAGGAAGGGGTAACTGCTGTGGTGATATCATGTCTTTATTCCTTTGTCAAACAATTGGCTAGAGTTCAAGGTGTGCTAAGAATATCAGATTGAAAATGTTAGCCAATGCTTTTGAAAGCAGAGTTAGAACCATTAAGAATTGTTATTTTCTTTAGGTAGGGTAGAAATGGATCAAAATGCAAAAAACCTGACTCCTGCCTGACCTTCCTCAGAATTCCAGAGTATGTGCCAGTTGTAGTTATAGAGAGTAGTGAAGGGCTTCGTCATCTTTGACAAAAACATTCCTATTGCCATTTGTTTTGCCTGAAATGCAGCAATTTCTACCAAGTAAAGAGAGAAATTTCAAGGTAGTAGGTGTCAATTATTTATGGACTAGATTCAGCAAGTCATTACTCATGAGAGTAATTGAACTGGCTATCTGCTTCAGGAGTTACAAGTAAAGAAATTGCAGTTTGATGTGTAGCTTACCATCCACTTAAATACAAAGAAAGCACAATCCAATAAACCTTATTCTTGTTATTTTATATTCCACACAGTAATGAACTTAGCACATATATTTGCTATAAAACTGATGCTATAGTTTATTATTAGTACCAACATTTTGTTGATGTTTTTCTCCTGACAGGTATATGTAAATAATAAATTGTGAGCACAACAGAAATACAAGTTTTGTTCCAGTCACTCCGAATCACAAAAAGAAAACAGTAACTAGACAAATTGAAAGGGTAACATAACTTCACACATAACTACTGCAGATTCCAAACTCTTCCACATTTCATCCCCAGCCTCATAAAAATAGAAGTTCATTAGGAGTAATAAGGAGTACATACATCTTGTATTCTGCTTTATTATGTATGAATAGCTTTAAAACATTTAAGAAAGCTACATTCAGAACATCCAAGAGTCATATTCTTTCACATTTTGGCTTTCCACAGAAAGCAGTGAACATTTTTTCTTATGCCCTTGCTTCAGAAATTACACAGTTTCTGCAGAGTTTAAAAATTCTCTTTGGTATAAAAAAGAAACAGTGAGTCTTACTCTTGACCCAAAGGGATTTTCTGTGCAGAGAAGTGAATATATGCTGAAACAGTGTGTCAATGGCTTCAAATACTGCATCGAGGTTTGCTATAGGGGAGGGGCAGAGGGAGGGAGGGGTAATTGAGAAGATCCCAGAAGGGCAAAATCCTATTCACAAGTGGTTGAAATTCATCAGAACAGAAAAGAAAAATTGGTCTTCAGGTGACAAGAGAGACAGGAAAAAGTCACACACCAACTCTAGGACAGGAAGAGAGCAGCTTGAAAGCTCTGACTATCAGCTACCTGGAGAGTTCTTAAAGACAGGTACATGTCTTGTTATCTATAGTAGAAGAGCTGGAGGAAGGACAAAAAAGGTTCAGATTCAGGATAAAAAACTTCTCTGAAAACCTTTCCTACCTTGAATGTTATTGAATAGAAGAACTGGGTTTTATGAGGAAAAGCAGAAATATCTGGCCTATGTCAGTATGTATATTTATACAATAAATGTATATATAAAGACACAAGGGGTATACATGGATACACACATACTTTTATGTTGATATATGTGTATATACATGTATTTATTTACAGATATAGATTCACTATGCAGATGTTTTATTGTAAATGCTTATTCATTTGGGGGGGTATATTTTCTTAAGTCATCTCACCTTGCATTTCCCTTATAAGTGTTAGGATGGTTTCTATTCATGTTTTCTGAGGATCCCACCACTGACAAGCACTCATCATTTCACTCACCTCTTTTAAGAAGTTATTGAACTGACAAGAAAGTTATAGCATTAATGTGTATGTAGAATTTAAACTAAAAGTTGATTGATATGTTTATACATAGGATGGTGAAGTCTCCAACTGGCAATCAAACATGTCTTGGAGCCCACTGTTGACTTAATCAAAATAAAATTTGAGGATATATACAATGACCAAAGTGGCGGAGGGGGAGGGGCAGGAAGGATTGTCCTAATCTCTGAATTCACATTTCTATGCCTACCATGCTCCCTAAACAGAAAGACAGTAGAGAAATTGTAAAACACCTGTGATGACTGAGATTTCTGTAAACTTAGAGTACATATAGTTTTCAGTCAGGCTGTCTTTTTTACCCTGGGGTGCGGGTTTTGGCTTTTGGTCAATTATATTGCTGCAGGTAACATGGCATAAGGAAGTCAGTGAGACAAAATTTACTCAGAGGGAAAACAGTTTTCCTCATATGAGCTGAAAAAAAAATTGGTGAAGAGGTTCTACTCCTAAAAGATTTTTTGTTTTCATCAGTTCCCTTAACCAGTCTAACTAAAAATTTTGCCTGAATCTGACATTTACCTGTGCTGACAAAGACAAACGTGATTTTTCTTGGTAGATGAACTGTCCTCAGACGGGTAGGCAGGCCTGTCCACAGGAAGCAGTAAATAGTTCAGAGTCCCTGGTGGAATGTAGGTTGAAGCAAAAATTGCAGAGAACATTTTTCAGGGCCCTCTTCCAGCTCTGGCCAGTTAGTTCTTGAACTGTATTGCAGCAACATCTGCAGGAAATTATTTTCTAGTTTTACTTTGCCTATTGAGAAAAGGTGGCAAAACTTTTTTTCAGAGGGCATGCAGCGACTTTAAAGATGTTAGGGCACATAATTTACTTGGTTCATCTAATTTATTGAATCCCCAGTACCAATAAATGCCATGGAATTAACAGATTGGGAGCAGTTTTGCTGAAGGAGGATGTATGGGTGTTGGTGAATGATCACAACGAGAAAGTGAAACCTGTCCTGGGATGCATCCAGAGCAGCTTGGGCCGCAAGGCAAGGATGGGATTTTGCCCTGGTGAGACCTCACCTGGAGTGCTGCATCCAGCTCTGGAGTTTTCAGTACTGGAATAGCATTGACTAGTTGGAGCATGTCTGGGGGAAGGACACAAAATATGAGCTGTGCCACCTGTCTGTGAGCAAAGGCTGAAAGGCACCTGGGGCTGTTTAGCTTGGAGAAGAAAAGGCTCTGAGGAGATTTTATTGTGCCACTTCAATACTTAAAGGGCATGTATAAGAAAAATGAGGACAGATTTTTAAGCAGGTACTAAAGAAACAGGAGATGGCTTAGTGGTTTTAAACTAAAAGATAGATTCAGACTAGACAAGAGGAATAAGCATTTTACAATATGGATAGTGAGATGTTGGAAAGGATGCCCAGAGAGGAGGTGGGTGCCTCATCCCTGCAAATATTCAGGGTCACATCGGATGGGGCTCTGAGCAACTTGAGATATTTGAAGATGTAGAATGATGCGAATTGAAGGGTTTTGAACTAGATGACCTTGGAACGTCCCTCTCAACCCAAACCAATTAAGGATTCTACCTAAATTCTTTGGAGAAGGATTTTGCTAGTCAAAACTGAGCCAGATTTCTTTCTTCTGAACCAGTCTTTGTCCAGAACAGGAATTAGTGGGTATGAAGCAGGCCATGTCTGCCAGCTGACCTGACTGAAAGTAAACAGGGATCAATTGAGGCTGTCTTATTTAGCCAAGTTCTTTTGGATTGTAGAAGAAAGAAATTTCTCTCCTTTTCTTGATCCCACTTATTTTTTACAGTTTCTGATTATTGGATGTTATTTCTCATCCACATCCCTTTCCACTTTTCAAGGAGGGGAGGGGGTGTGTGTGAATGATTGCTTGGTAGCTATCTTGCTGACAATAGGTTTTGCAGGATGGGTGCTGTGCTATCTCCATCTTTTCCTGTATGTGAGTACCTTAGCTAACACAGGACTGAATCTGTAACAGTTATCTTGTTAAGTGTATGTTTCCAACTCAGAATGAGCTCCATTTCTTGTTAGTGAAACAATTTGTCATGTGTCAGGTAATGTGCACAAAATTGTACTGTACAACCCTATAGAGGGGCTGCTCTGTCACGTCTAAGCAGGATGTGTTTAAGTGAATGAATTAATTAGGGCATTTCATTTCTATCTTCCCTGCTTTTCCTCCATAAATCATCTTCATTTATTTCATTCTTAATTGTGGAGCTATGACCTTGTGTTTTGCAACCTTTTCTTTTATCTCATTATCAACCTAAAAGATTTGCACATATCATCTTTAATTGACACCTCAGTGTGACATCAGCAAATGGAGAGGAAATAGACTACTGAGAACAGCACAATGTTCTAGTCATTGCATCAATTATGCTTCACCAAAACACTGGGGACATTTGGGATTTCGTGTCTTTGGGTAGGGAGAATTCTAAACAGAGGCCATGAAAAAGCCAGACAATTTCTTAAATCAAAACACTCGCAACTAAAATTTTCTCATACACCCTGATGTGAGTCACTAGTAAAATTGCATGAAAGCTTCAAGGACATAAATCTGGGTTTTCCAGTCCCCAAGAATCTGGGGAATATTTTGTATCCTTTGCCTTGGCTTGTCTAGTATAATGTGATATAAAATTTCATTCAGAGTATTCAGTGTATAAAGGATTCAAACAGTCCTAGCATCACAGGTTGTATTAAGAAAATACTAAGAAAAGAAAATTCACATAAAGAGCTTGCAAATTTTTATCCCTTATCCTAATAGCTGTTTAAACAAAACAGATGAAGACATGACCTCTTTCAAATTAATATTGATGAGTACTGTGTTGAATGCATTCAGGTCAAAGAATAATGTTTGAAATTTTCTTGTTCACCATAATTTCTAGAAAGCAAGAAAATTAGGAAGGTGGGGAAGAACTTCTGTGCTATCCTGTCATCCTACAGTACAAAAGAAAAAGTAAGGTTTTTAAAACTCTTTTATTTCCAGGGAGATTTTCTATTGTTTGTTTTAAAAACTAGGTTTTTTAAACTCTTCTATTTCCAGGGAGATTTTATATTGTTTGTTGTGAATTTTCTATTGTTGTTATCTTTTAAATGGAAATTTCAGAAACACTAAATTAAAAGTTTTAATAGCCTTGACATTTCATCATGTGCTGTGTGAAACTTAACATTGCATACTGTTCTCTATGACCTTGCAGGAGTAAATTAAAATACAGTAGCTAAACCACATAGCTTAAGAACTAGATCACTGCTTTTAAAACAAAGTAAAAAATCTCAAGGTTCCAGATATGATCCTCCAATCCCAGTCACTGAACTTCACAATGTACCAAGCTTGTCAAACCTGCAGCATTACTATTAAGAATAGTTTTTATCCTTGAAAAACCATCATAAATTGATCTGTTTAAGTCATTTGTCTCCCATAACATTGGGACTTAGAAGAAAAGAAAAAGCAATGTTGAACGATTTTGCTTTTAAGGCTAGGAATTAACTAGGAAATTTTACCCATCTATCTTCAGAGATTATTTATTATTTAGGAAAATTTCATTTTGTTATTATTATTTTGGCAGGTTTTCAAGTAAAACAGGTCTATGTTTTCTGGTATATAACTATATATAATTTCACTACAGTTTACCGCATACTCCTTCTCTGTGGCAGACCTTGTGAAATAACTCAGCATTTTGAACCAACAGTCTCGACCAACAGTTGAGTTGGTCTATGTCAAATATCTGAGCAGCAGCTTGCTCCAATGTAAAACATCAATGAGAGAAAGAGAGAGAAGAGTCTCTTCTGCAGTAGGATCCTGGCTTACAAGCATTTTCAAATATGCAAGTGCTAGGTAAGCTTGGTACAGAGATCTTACCTAGAGCTTACATAGCTATGTAAGGAACATAAAAATCACATTAATAATATTTTTTTTGCATATATGAAAGATTTCTTTGGCATTTACTTTCAGCTATGTATTTTTCCTCTTTTTACAGAAACAATTGCAAAATGCCAGTAAAGTGGACATGAGTTCCCTTTGCTTGAAAAAAAGCAAACTTGCCTCTTCAGGAGATAGCCATGATTAGCCTTTTCTCCTTCCCCTGTATTTTATCAAGTCTAATTTTCTCCTATGATGAAAGACGTATGCTTGAAAAAATTATTGAACTGGATAAAATATACCAATGAATAGGGTAATGAAACTTCCAGAAATGCCTTGTCCCAAACACATATCTCAGGAAACGTGTTTCACTACCTACTTCAGTTAGACAAATGTTTAATAGATGTTAGTTAAAATAATAAATTGTGTCATTATGAAGTCATGAAAACCTTTTGTTTTCCAACAGAAATAAAAAAAAAAAGGGTTGCTGTACCCAGAAAAGCTTAACTGACTATAAGCTTGGAGGTAGATTAGCAACTTCCTTCACAAGTCTAGCAAAAATATCCAGCATTATATGAACAATTTCTAGTTTCTTCCTTTTATGCCCAGTTTCCTCACCCAAACAAAAATACATGGTGACAAAGAAAGGAATTTCTCAAACTGAAAAAGAGTGTGAAAACTAATGAGCAGCTGAGCATGAGCAACATCTTCCAGATAGTTATGCCCTGATACACAAGACCAACTAATTATTTCCTGATGGTCCTCCTTTATCTTACACCTTTTCTTCATGCAAATATGACACAGACCCTGGAAATAGTCAACTATGATTTCCTTGCATCCAATTGTATGAATCTACAACTCTTTAGTTAGAACCAATCCTTACTTGGCCGTCTCACCTGTTTTCTTCTCAGGCCTTCTTTGGATTGTGATTAGCATCTCTCATTTCAGTATTTTTTCTTAACATAATATGACTAATAGGTTTGAATATAAAATAGTATCTTTTCTCCAGTGACTCTGACTGGCTGTTATAAGAGTAATTTGAGCCTCTTTCCTGTCTCATTTCCTGATTAATTGCTGTATTTCTTCCAACCACAGAAAATAACTGATATTAATTTTCATAATCTTTAAACAGGCACAGACTTCAAACCCAGGTCACTTAGGACAGTATAACAATGGAAGTGTAATTTAAAGCAATCATAGCACGTCTCTATCCTATACAATTTGGAAGATGGACAACTGGTTTTACCACATGCAGGTCTTGTGATCTACACTGGCTTTGCCCTTCAATGTTATTCACTGTCTTTGTGCCTCTTTGAGGCCACACATCAGCTGCAGTGATCTGATATAAACAACTGTCTACAACATTACATTTATTATCAGTTACTGTTCCAAGGTGAAATGTAGCTATAGCTGTTGCCCAAAATTGAAATCTCATGATTCTGCAGTTCTTTCCCATATCCCTCCTGGGTATTTATACCTATTTCTATCATGTATCTCCAAAGCTCTAACCTTAGCTGAGAGCAGTTTGCCTTCACTGCTCAGTCCTGCTGTGCTTGCACTTTCTCTTCAAGTTTATATCTCAATTAAACCATATAGTATTGGGTATCCAACTGACCTTATATGAAAATAACAGAACTGTGTGACAGCTATGGAAAAAATGTAGAAATTAATTTAGTAGTACAGAGATAAAATTCAAATTGTGCAGGGTTTGAAAGGAAACATATTGTTAGCCAGAAAATATTTGGACAAGTTTTTTGATTCACAAAATCAGAGTTCGGTTAATGAAACTCTGGTACATCAAAGATAAATTAAAGCACCTGGAGTTCTTTAATCTTCATCAGGAAGATGGCAACATCAGGAGAAGAAAAGATGGGCAAAGTTACTAGGCTTCTAAATGTTGGAGTACCTGTAAACTGAGAGCAAACAGTGTAAGGAAAAAGAGAAGGAGAGAGATAGAGAAAGCAGATATTGTGACTGAACACGGAAACAAAATACAAACATAGCAGTTGATAAAGTCATGTCTCCTTAAACAGTAGGGATTACAAATGATAGACATAAAACTCTCAGGAGTAGCCACATGTTTTGTCCTTGCTATTTACTTAAAATCCTTTCAACAGCTGTCAAAGTGAGAAAACTACTAATTATGCTCATAAGCTCTAGGTAATATCAATTTTAAAGTCACTAAAAGTCAATAGTTTAAGAACCCTCTTTTAAAAATACTGGATGTGCTGTACAGTAAAATTATTTTGTTTCTGATAAGTTTTTATGCTGTTTTAATTAATTATTTTCTCTGCTAGGCAATTTAAGCATCAATGAATTTCAGTAAGGCTGAATGCAGAAACATGCGAGATTATTTCTGGCATGCATTCTGTATCTGGAAACAAGTGATGAACTACAACTTGTAGTAATGTATCTTACAAAGGATTTATAGAGCTCTAGTTCTTTCTAAAGCATGTTGTGACAAGAGGAATTTTTACCATAATATTATAAAGATTTATGTTTTAATCAAATCATGTCACTGTTGCCATAATTACTGGCAGCTCTAACTACCATTCTGTAGTTAAATATATTATTTACATTAATTGAGTAGAGTATCATTTTACCTGAGAGATCAAAGTAGAACACTGATGTGGAGATAGCAATGGTAGCAGCATACTTAAAATTTTCTTTCACTTGACACTTTAGTTAACATGTCAATATCTGATTTCTTCAGAAAAGCCTCTGTTTTTAATCCACACAAGCGAAATTACTCAGAAGCATCCATCGATTAAAACTAGGCAAATGCATTTGTCGAAATAGGGACCAAGTAAGGATTTAATTTTATCTGTGTGTTCGTTTAAAATGTCAGCTAGTCAAAACAGACTGAGTTTTCCTGTGTACCTAAAATAGTGTTGAGCAAATGCTTTCTAGTTATTTTTCAAACACATTATCACTAAATATTTTAATTATGTTTGCTAATTATGTACATATTCATCATTGCAGATATACAGAAACCTTCTGCTTTACATTCTACTGATATCCAGTTTATTTAGCAAAATTTAAAAAAAAGTAATTCATATTAAGACAGTATTTTTATCATCAAATAGAAATGTGTGGCAATGAAAGATGAATAACGTGAAAAGGTGAATAAGAATCAGTTCTGTTTCAGAGCCTGAAATAGCTGGAAATGTTGTCCATGATAAGAAATTTTAACTTAACTGCCTGGAGTATATAGTGAGAATAAAATGTTTAGTATGTTCCTATTCTGTGCTATAACACCTCTGGATTTCAGATAACAGACCTTTCAGTCGGTGTCAAGAAAATGAGGAGCACAGGGAGGCTAACCACAGACTTTTTGAGTGATTGCTTATTGTCCAGCTTGGCAGGTGACCTCTTGGCAAAGGGAAAGTGGAATTCAGTTCTTCAGCATATTACCCTCATCATGACTACCTCACAGAGGATTTCTGATATTTGCACTGATTAGAAATTCAATAAAAGTGTGTTCTATAGCATTAGCAACTGGTAAAAATTGAAAGTACTTTAAAAATTGTTTGAATTTTGACAGCATTTTCAGTCTTAACATCCTTTTAGCACAATTTTCTGAGTTTGGTATACAGGTGTAACACAAATACTTATTTAAATACTCTCATAAATTGCGCTAATTGTTCTTTCTCTTAGAATGTGTACAATCCGTGGTTGGAAGCCACATTTTATTTTCTGTTTAGTTTTTTGCTCTCTAATGAAGAATAGAAAGACAGTGATCTTTGAGCAGGATACAACAGGAATGAGAACCTGTCCACTGAACTAATTTTAGTATTTCCTCACCTGAAGTAAAGAACAGTTTCCTACAGGAGATTGTGCTCCAGATTGTGCAAGAAAATATCCCTCTTTAACATTTCTGGAGCAGCTTGATGGAGAGATGGACACAATTGCTCTGTAGTCTTCTTCATTTTGTGATGAATCTGCAAGTAAGCAAGTTTGCAAGCAGACAAATTTGTATGGGTTTGTTTATGTAAGGACCTCCTAATTGATACTAAAAAAATAACTGGCATTTATTTATTTGATAATTGTAGAGATGGACTCAGACAGAATGGAATGTTTTCTCTTCTCCCTCACATACCTCAGCTCGCAGAAACACTTAACCTCAGATAGTAATAGGTCAATTATCAAAAATCACTTGAAGGGGTTTTGTGTAATCAAGAGCTTCAATATCAACCTTTTTATTTGTTTCCAGTAAAATACATGTTTATTTCTTCTACCTGACAGCAGTTGACACTGGTAATTTCCATGATTACTCTTAAGTTTTCAGCAAAACAGTACAATAGGGATTGCATTTATTCCACTGCAATCCAAAAATTTGTAACTGTCCTTCTATGTGTAAACATAAGGCATGCCCAACATAATCACAAAAAGAAATTACTGATTAATAGTCACTTTTGTTCTATATTAACAAAATATTGTAGAATGATGATATAATTCTATTTTCTCTTTTCATATTTTGGGAAAATGACTGCATGCATGCATCTGGAGTGCAAAGTGTCTCCATGCTCCTTCTGTAGGAGAGCTGAGGTAACGCTGTGAGATGGTAAGTCCTGTGCTGTTCTCTGGTTGCTGGTTGGATGTGTTTGTGGGAACAAGGCACATGCCTAAAATTGTTGTATACAAACAAGATCAATTTACACAAGTGTACAGAAACAGAATTTATTAAGAGTATGAGGCAGCTCAACTTTTGATACCAGATCAACCATGGCTTAGGTGTTCTTTCAGTAAATTCAAGACATACTTATTCAAAATTCCATTACTTGGAAAATAGTGGTAAGATTTGGAGATTTCCCTCTGGAATCCTTTATTTTTAGACCAGTGTAATTTTTTTCTCATCACTGTATTTTTTAATTATTCATTGCTGACATAGGCTAGGGTTGTTTTGTTTTGTTTTGTTCTGTTCTGCTCTGTTTTGTTTTGTTTTGTTTTGTTTAATAGAATGACTCCTATCTAACTGACTTCCAGCAGAATTACCTTTTTTCATCCTCCTTGACATCAGTGTTGCAGAAACCAGAAACCCTTGCTGTCAAGTTCCAAAACATCATTAATGCAGAAAGAGCTATAGGCAACCATGCTTCATATATATAAGATATAAGGATATCTTATTTAAGTTGAGAAATGAATGCGGATAAAACAGTGCAGATCTTCACAATTACTCTAAGTCTAGCATTGTTTTAGAAAATATGACTCAATGAAATAAATACTTTTCTTACATGATTTATAAAATGCATCTATTTGACTTCTGCCAAATTCAATCCCAGCATATTTATCAATTTTTCTCTTTATTGCAAATATCCAGTGCATCAAAAAATAAGAATTTTTTTGAACAGATGAAGGAAAGAGAATTTTCTTTATTTTTTTTTACCTTAGTCAAATTGTATTATTATTTCTGTTTTGCACTAGTCTTTGGTATTTGAAATCTTCCACAGAGTTCACTATTTCCAAAGTTACTTTCAAAGTCAACTTATTTTCATTTGTTCTGTGGACTTACACAGAAGCCTACCTATTTATAATAAAAATACTTGCAAAAAGGAGTTTAGTTAGACACCTTATGAAACTTAAATAGACAAACGGACTTAAAAAAAACCAAAACTGTGTAACTTCTAAGAAAGTCAATGAAGAATTTGAAAGACAGCTACTAGTATAACCTTTATTCCCTTCCTTAGCTTACATTCACTTTGTGGTGTTTACTCAATATAACACACAAAAATCCCAGATATGAAGATCCATGTGAGAATTCACATCTGCCAATGAGGCAGCCTAGCCTGCCTGCCCACTTTTTACCTTGGACTTAATGAAAGTCCACAAAACAAATGTAGCTTCCAAAGTTATTTCGGACTCCTGCTCCATTTACCTGTCCTTTTCACTACCCATTCCCTGTTAAGGTGCATTCCCCAATGCATCTTTTGCATCTGCAAAAGACTGTCAATCTATTATTTTTCAAATAATTTTTCTTTTATTATTATTGCATTCAAATTTTGTGGTGTTCTGTTTTTGGTTCATCCCAGTTCTCCCCTGCCCTGAGATGCGGTGGTTTGTCCCCGCCTTGGGCAGTTTCTTGTCAATCCATTTGCTCCACCTAGGTTGCCATGGTCCCGCAATGTATCCAAGTTCTTCCCCGCCCCAGGCCCTTGTCTGTCACCCAGCGGCCCATCCTTTTCTTCTAGATTCTTCTCTCCTGGGCGTCGGGTGATTGGACAAGAGCTGGGGCCCCTCCTCAAATTTTCTTTGATTCGTTGATTCAACCTGTCACTTGTATTATGTATCCAAGTATTGAGGTTCCTATTCGTTGCTGTAAGTGTACACCCCTACCCGCCCCCTGTCTTTATAAAGTGTTGCACTTCAGTTTTCTGTGGCTCGGGTAGCTCAGGCACTCCCAGGTTACCCCTCCCCGTCCTGCACCTGCCTTGTCAGACGAATAAATCTGACTTCCCTCGGCTACCTGAGTCCTCCCTTTCTTCTCGCGCGCATTCGTGGCTTTCGCCCTCCCGTGGACTGCGGACCCACAGGTGCGGACCTGACCCAGAGTCGGGCAAGCACCTGGACTGCGAGCTGGGCTGTGGAGTGCCGGGACTCCAGCCATCTGCGCAGCCGCAGGCTTGGCGCCCAACGTGGGGCAGCCATAGGACGCCGCCGTTCCAGCACAGCTTTGAGGAGTCACCCGGGGAGTCCCCCTGGAGAGCTGTCGGCTGGGACCGGAGCCTGCTGCCTTGCGAATTTGGATTATAATTTTCCTGCTGGGCGACAAGCCGCCCCTTAGTGCAGCACGCCCTCGTTTTAGAGGAGCGGTGCTCCTGGGGGATAAGGACAGCACCTCCTTGCAGCACCTCAAGGAACTGTCCTGCGCGTGAGACCTCCCCTGTACTGCAGCCTTCGTTAGACCCACCGGCAGGGTGAGTTTCTTGGGGCCGTTTGCGGCATCACCACCTTGCTCTTTTCTTCGTCTTTTCTTTCCTTCTCTTTCTAGAGCAGGGGCCGGGTTGGGTTCCCCTTTTTCTCTTTTCATTTCGGTTTCTTTAACTTTCCCTGCAGTATTTGGGTTGAGTGAGTTGCGGATTTCCCCAATTTCTATCTCCGCGGGATGGGTGCTAAACTGTCCGCAACTCAGAAGGGGATTTATTACCAAGTTGTGGGATCCCTGGGGGGAGGGAAGTCTAAAGTTAGTAAAAAAGAAATAAAATGCTTAGTTCGGTGGCTGACCTCCAGCTTTCCTGACGTTTCTCCAGCCTCGGTTCTGGACCCCATTTTCTTAAAAAGAGTCCAGTCTAAGTTACTAAGGGATATCCAGACCGGGGAGCGTTCGCTGGGGAGACACTTATATTGGATTTCTCTTTTAAAGTCTACTCAAAAATCTAAATTTGATTCTGAAAGGCAGCCACCGGATCCCCAGTTCTGCCCCAGTTCTCCCTGTCCCTCTGCCCCTGTCCCTCGTTCCCGTAACCCTCTTTCCCGCTCTGAGTCCCGGGGGAGAGCAGCCCGCGCCAGCCCCGCGCCAGGTGTCCACCATTCCCTGGGCTCCCCCCCAGCTCGGACCCCTCGCCCCAGAAGACCTGGCCAGTCTCCTGGGGAGCCTAACCCAGTACCCTCCGCTCCTACCCCCACTACCCCTGTTAAGTCCAAAGTTCGTTTTCAGTCTCCCCATCAAAATGGCTCCTCTAAGCCACAAGATGGCGGAGACCGCGTGGTTGTGGCGGGAAACCCCCCTTCTTCTTCCCAAAATCCTCCAAACCCTAAGCCCAACCCCTTCCCTTCTCCCGCCTTTCCCTCTTCTTCCCCTCCCCTTCCTCCGCCTCCGTCTCCTCCCTCAACTCCTCCCCCTTCTCCTCTCCTCCCTCCGCCTCCTGCCTTCCTTATGGAGTCGGCAAGCTCCTCCCAAGGGGGCGGGCAGTCTGTTGTAGATCCTCCCACCCAGTTCCCACGCCACGCCTCCTCCTCTCCCACTTCCGGTTCCCACGCCTCCCCTTCCGTTTCCCACGGTTCCGTGGGGCGGGGAGGAGGAGGCGTGGCGTGCCGGAGAACGGAGCCGGCTGTTGTCCCATCAGCCGCCCCGGTCGCTTTCCATCCTGTGGGGGAGGGTGCGACGCTGGCGCAGTGGGTCCCCTTCTCCCACTCCTCTATGAAGGAGCTGTGCAAGGCCCAAAAAGAGTTCGGGCGGGACTCTGAATATTTTCGGGGACTCCTTCAGGCCGCTCTGTCGGAGTCGGCATTAACACCAGCAGATCTTCGCAGAGTTTTCTCCTGCCTCCTCAACCCCACCGAGCAGGTGATTTGGGAGGGGGCATGGAGAAAGGAAATCCTGAGGGTGCTCCCGTCCCTATGGGACAGCCCGAGCTCTGGCCTTAGCACATCGGGAGAAGTGCTCTCAGTAGACCATCTTCTAGGGACCGGGAACTGGGCGGATGGCCACTCCCAAGCGAGAGCCATTCCCCTAGAGGCACTGCAACAGACTGCTCGAGCAGCAGAGAAAGCGTTCCTGGGGTTGCGGGCGGCAGCGCCTCAGATCCCATACTCTCAAGTGTTTCAGGGCGCGGAAGAACCATTCTTAGAGTTTGTTGAGCGACTCCGGAAATCGATCAACAGCCAAGTGGAAAGCGAGAGTGTGCGGGCCGAACTATTAAAGCAAGTAGCGTTTCTAAACGCGAACCCAGCCTGCCGCGAGGCCATCAACAGCCTTCCCCTGGAGCCGTCTCCCAAGCTACGTGAAATGCTGGAAGTGTGTGGGAAAAAAGTTTTAGTTCCATCACCCGCTGGAGCGCCTCCCGCCGTCATCCACCGCCAAAGGACGCCTCCCCGTCATGTCGCTGCTGCCGCTGAAGAGACCACTCCACCTGCCGACTGTTGTCCTGCCCTCAAGGGGCCAACTCCACCATCAGCCTCTGCTCCCAACCAAACGGCTGCTCCTTGCCATCTGTGCGGCAAGGTTGGGCACTGGATGCCTCAGTGTCCGCTGAGGAAACAGTTTTACGAATTCAAGAAGGCACAGCAGGGGGCCCCAGAAAGGCCGCCTCAAAAAAACTAATTTTGCAGCGCAGTGCCCCCCTGCGCCAGGACAAAAATAAGGAGGCAGACCCTGGCACCAGAACACCTAGAGGAGAAGGGGGGAATGAAGGGAGTCAGCCTCCACCATCACCGGACTTGACTTTTCGCCCAACTCAGACAGAATTAACTACCTTGTCTTGTGTTTCCTCCTGCAGGCTGCAGCTCGCGGAGCCACTCCATCTTCGTTCCGCCGATTTTCATCAGGTTGCTGTACTTCCGGAGTGCCCGGAGGATTGGGAGCGGGTGCGCTGCAAGTATATCGTACTCGGAGACACAAAGACGACTCCACCGGGAGTGGAAATTGTTCCGGGTCTGTTATCGGCAGGCTCGGAGCAGTTTTCACTCCTGCTGCACTGTGTCAGCCCTCCTCTTTTCATGCCCAAAGGGCAAGTCATCGCACAGGCCATCCGAGTGTCAGAGCTGAGCCCGAGTACAGCATCTCCATCAAGCGCTCAGTCTGAGTCATCACAGCAGTACTCGGTGGCCTGGGCTCAAGCCCTCGGGCGAGAGAAGCCGAAAATAATGTGCCAACTTTCTAAAGGGGGAGAGAGAGTCGCAATGTGCGGCCTGCTAGACACAGGGGCAGATGTCACGGTCATTCCCTCTCGGGAGTGGCCGTCACATTGGGATCTGCAAAACGCTCCTGGACAGATCCGAGGTGTAGGGGGTCTTCAATTAGCGAAACAATCAAAGAGCATTGTACAAATTACGGGGCCTGACGGACAATTGGCCTCAGTCCGTCCATTTGTCTTAGATTACACAGAGCCCCTGTGGGGAAGAGACCTTTTAGCCCAGTGGGGAGCCAGAATTGACCTACCTGCGGCTCCCCAGGTTTTTCGGGCGGCGGCCACTGGTGAGCGCCCCACCTGGAAACTGAATTGGCTTTCTGATACACCAGTTCAGGTGGCGCAGTGGCCGCTCAATAAACAAAAATTAGCGGCGCTCAACGAGCTCGTGCAAGAACAAGTGCGTAAAGGCCATTTGGTGGAGTCCATGTCGCCCTGGAACTCCCCCGTTTTTGTTATCAAAAAGCCAAACAAAGATAAGTGGCGACTCTTGCACGACCTCCGGCAAATCAATGCCATCATAAAAGATATGGGGTCTCTTCAACCAGGGATGCCCTCCCCAACAATGCTCCCCCAAAATTGGAATCTGGCCATCGTTGATATTAAAGACTGTTTCTTTCAAATTCCCCTACACCCGGAAGACGCGCCACGTTTTGCCTTCACGGTTCCCTCCATCAACCGTGAAGCCCCAGGCAAGCGCTACCACTGGACAGTCCTTCCGCAGGGAATGAAATGCAGCCCTGTGATTTGCCAGTGGTATGTCGCTTCCCTGCTGTCCCCGATCCGTGCAGCGGTGGAAAACGTCGTCATTCATCATTATATGGATGACATTCTGATTTGTGCGCCGACCGATGACTTGCTAGCCCATGCTCTTGACCTGACAACCAATGCGTTGGTTGCTGCAGGGTTTGAATTGGCCCAAGACAAAATTCAACGGATGCCGCCTTGGAAGTACCTTGGCCTTGAGATCACAAAGAGGACCATTGTTCCTCAAAAATTGGCAATTAAGACAAATATCAAGAGTTTGGCTGATGTCCATCAGCTGTGCGGGTCATTAAATTGGGTAAGACCTTGGCTAGGCATCCCCACCGAAGACCTAGCCCCCCTTTTCAATTTATTGAAAGGGGGAGAGGAGCTCTGTTCTCCCAGGACCCTTACCCCGGAGGCCCAGGCAGCGCTGGAAAAGATTCAAAGTTCAATTGCGGCCAGGCAGGCCCATCGTTACCAACCGGGCCTGCCCTTTCATTTTATAGTGCTGGGAAAATTGCCACACCTCCATGGGCTGCTCTTTCAATGGGACAGTAACATCAAAAAGAGCAAGGACCAGGGCTCGGGGGACCCCCTCCTGATAATAGAGTGGGTGTTCCTCAGCCATCACAGGTCCAAAAGAATGACACAGCCACTTGAGCTGGTGGCGGACCTGATCCGGAAGGCAAGATCACGGATCAGAGAGCTGGCAGGTGTGGACCTGGAATGCATTCACGTTCCTATAAAATTTGATTCGGGCCACCTCAAAATGAGGATGTTTGAGAACGTTTTGGAAACTAATGAAATGCTTCAATTAGCCCTGGATAGCTACACCGGCCAAATTTCAGTTAATCGGCCGGCCCACAAATTGTTCAATCAAGAATTTACATTAACAATCAAGTCCGTTCAAAGCAAAGTTCCCCTTGACGCCTTGACAGTTTTTACAGACGCATCCGGAGCATCCCACAAGTCAGTGATGACTTGGCGGGATCCTCAAACTCAGCGGTGGGAGGCAGACATTACAGTGGTTGAAGGCTCACCACAGGTAGCTGAGTTGGATGCAGTCGTCAGGGCGTTCGAGAGGTTTTCCGAGCCTTTCAATCTGGTCACAGATTCGGCATATGTTGCTGGTGTAGTATCCAGAGCAGAAGGTGCCATCCTCCAAGATGTCTCAAACATCCGACTTTTCGAGTTGCTCTCGAAACTTGTCACTCTAGTCTCCCACCGAGAGCAACCCTTTTACGTGATGCATGTCCGGTCACACACAGATTTGCCGGGGTACATTGCGGAGGGCAATAGGCGTGCAGACGCCCTTGCCTCTCCTGTTCAAGTAGCCCCGCTCCCTGATCTTTTCGGGCAGGCCAAACTTAGCCACCAGCGGTTCCACCAGAACGCTCCTGGCCTGGTTCGCCAGTTCCACCTCACCCGCGAACAGGCCAGAGCGATTGTGGCAACATGTCCCCAGTGTCAGTCCCACCAGATGCCATCTATGGGCCTGGGGACAAACCCTCGTGGTCTGTCGAGTTGTGAGGTGTGGCAAATGGATGTCACACACGTCCCCGCCTTCGGCCGGTTGAGCTGTGTGCATGTTTCGATTGATACCTTTTCCGGTGCTATCTACGCCTCCGCCCACACAGGTGAGAGGGCGGCGGATTGTGAGAAGCACTTGCTTCAAGCATTCGCCGTCCTGGGCATCCCCAAACTCATTAAAACAGACAATGGGCCAGCGTACACGTCCAAGGAATTGCGCCAGTTCCTGCAACAATGGGGAATAGAGCATAAGACCGGCATCCCCTATTCCCCGACAGGCCAAGCCATGGTGGAGAGGGCCCACCAGAGCCTAAAAAAGGTTCTCGAACATCAGAAAGCGGCAATGAAGGTTGAGCCCCCCCACATCCGTCTCGCACGAGCAATGTTCACCCTCAACTTCCTGAACTGCTCGTTCGAGAACCTAAATCCTCCGATGGTAAGGCACTTTGGAAAGCACAACCAGCTGCAGCCTGAATCCAGGCCTCCGGTCCTTGTCAAGGATCCGGAGACCTGGAAGACAGAGGGGCCCTTCAACCTTGTGACCTGGGGGAGAGGATACGCCTGTGTTTCTACTCCCTCGGGCCCCAAGTGGGTCCCCTCCAAATGGGTACGGCCTTACGTACCAAAGGGGGTGAAACACAAGACAACAGTCGAGCAAGTCCAGGTGGCGCATTGGAGGCGGAAGAAGAGACCCCCTGACCCCCTTGTCATCCTTCCTGAGATACGTTACCTGTTTGGCCCAGAATCCTCTTGCTTTTAACCTTTTGTTGTGCCTGACTTCCTGTGTTTGTAGTTCTTTTGCAGACATGAGCCGGACCCGAAATCACCTTCTCCTGCTTGCAACCACCTTATGGTCCGCGCAGTTCGTCACCTACACGTGGATCGTCCCCCAGCCCAAAGCGAATGTCTGGCGCACTCTTGCGGAGGCCCTAGGGCAAGATCACATCTGCCTGGACACCGGCGCAGCAAAGGACCCGATGTCGTCCTGCCTCGTGGGGATCCCTCTCCCCCCTTCAGAATTACCCCCTCCCTTTAATTACGCTTTTTCGTTGTCCACCACCCGCGATGCCATCGCTACTTTTTGGAGTGCCTGGAGAGACGGAGTCCGAGGTCTTGTTCCTTTAGACTCCGAACCCCAAGAGCTCCATCTGCTTGGTTCCGCTGTTGCTCCCGTCTGTATCCAATTTCGGTTTACCCCCCGTCCCGGGGAGAAAGGGTATACGGTCCTGAACCCATCCGACCCCAGGTATCAGGCCGCCCGGTGGTGCAAAAGACCTATTAAAGTTCCACTCTCCTCCACCCCGGGCGGGAAGCCGTTGGCCCTCCCCAGGGGCATTTTTTTCATTTGCGGAGACCGAGCTTGGGCAGGCATCCCCTCTCACCACGTCGGAGGCCCTTGCGCATTTGGTCGGCTGTCGCTGTTGACCCCCAACATCACCCAAATTTATGATTGGAGAAACAAGAGTCACAGCCTGAATTTGACCTCTGATTCGGCCCGCGCGAAAAGAGACCTAAAAGATCTTGATCCTGACTGTGACTCAGTCATTGAACATTGGGCTAAACCAAAAATCGTAGCACTCACCATCTTTTTGCCGTGGGTGTCTATCGCAAAATCTCTAGGCGAATTGGCCCGCCTAGAGTGTTGGGTGGAGAAGCAAGCCAATTTTACCTCAGCCGCCCTTTCAGACCTCCTATATGATGAGAAAATGACTCGGCAAGCGACTTTGCAAAATAGGGCAGCAATAGATTTTCTGTTGCTGCTCCACAACCATAGGTGCGAGGAATTTGAGGGCCTTTGCTGCATGAACTTGTCCTCTCGGGCCGAAGATGCGAGAGTCGCCATCGACAAGATGCATGGACTGATTTCAAACATCAAACAACAAACTGCAGACTGGCTGGGGGACCTGTTTACAGGGTGGGGATTGTCGGGCTGGGTCGCGTCTGTTTTAAAATCCGTTGTATATGTGTGTTTCACTTTAATCGTTATTTTGATTTCGGGAGCAATCCTTTGGGGCTGTGTCCAGAGACTCATCTTTAAGTTAGCCCACTCACCGGAAGTCCTCCATCTTCAGTCCACCAATTTCCCTGAAGAGAACTCGTGGGAAAACACGTCTTTTCGATCAGATGCAAATTCTGATCCTGAAGACCCTGACGCCTCCAGAGAAATTGATCCCGAAGCCATTTCTCTAAGAGACTAAGTTTGTTGCCCAAAAAGTTTTGTTGTCCCGCCCCTCTCCTCTTCTTTTTAAACAAAAAAGGGGGAGATGTGGTGTTCTGTTTTTGGTTCATCCCAGTTCTCCCCTGCCCTGAGATGCGGTGGTTTGTCCCCGCCTTGGGCAGTTTCTTGTCAATCCATTTGCTCCACCTAGGTTGCCATGGTCCCGCAATGTATCCAAGTTCTTCCCCGCCCCAGGCCCTTGTCTGTCACCCAGCGGCCCATCCTTTTCTTCTAGATTCTTCTCTCCTGGGCGTCGGGTGATTGGACAAGAGCTGGGGCCCCTCCTCAAATTTTCTTTGATTCGTTGATTCAACCTGTCACTTGTATTATGTATCCAAGTATTGAGGTTCCTATTCGTTGCTGTAAGTGTACACCCCTACCCGCCCCCTGTCTTTATAAAGTGTTGCACTTCAGTTTTCTGTGGCTCGGGTAGCTCAGGCACTCCCAGGTTACCCCTCCCCGTCCTGCACCTGCCTTGTCAGACGAATAAATCTGACTTCCCTCGGCTACCTGAGTCCTCCCTTTCTTCTCGCGCGCATTCGTGGCTTTCGCCCTCCCGTGGACTGCGGACCCACAGGTGCGGACCTGACCCAGAGTCGGGCAAGCACCTGGACTGCGAGCTGGGCTGTGGAGTGCCGGGACTCCAGCCATCTGCGCAGCCGCAAAATTTTAGGCTTGTAAGTAAGTACAGAGAAAAAAACACATCCTGAATATCCCATATTTTCATCCTACAAATAGATTCTTTACAGTCTGACCATCAAGGATGATATTTCTAAACAAGATAAATTATTAATTCAGGGACAAAAAAATATTACTATAATTGTACTGTAAAGATGTTGTTCATTTTTGAAAAACAGATATGACAAAGACTTCTGTGTTACATATTTTCAATTTGGAAAATCATCTAAATATCCACTTGAAAGAAATACAAAAGCTTTGATATTGTTTTAAAAGTTTTCATAGGACATTTAGGCAGCCTTTCAAAAGAAGTTGGAAGACCTCACTGCTGCCATTTTAGAAGTGCTCTGTGCTGGCATTTATGCCAGAACTCAATACAAAACCAGATGATAGTGAGAAATACAAAGTTTAAAAAGTACTTATTACTGTGAATATCATAGTCCTCTATTTAGCAAAAAAACACTTGGAGTGAGGACACTTGAAGGGGAGCCTGGAAAAGGCTCTGAGATGGGGGACCTAGAGCTGTTCAGAATGGTGAAGAAAAGACAACTTCAAAGTAACAACACAAGTCAGAGGACAGACATTAGTTGTTTAGTTACTTGAGGTTGGTTAACCTAGTATGACCTAGTCCAAGAACAGTAATAACTTAAATATTTCATCAGTATTATCATCTTTCTACCATTTCATGTTTTATTCCTACTAACTTCACTAGTCTTCCAATTTTCTTACATGAATGGCTGTGAAGGGAAATTTAATAAATCTGATAAAATATATAAGAAATAACTATAAGACATTATATACTGGTGTAGGTCAAATGTTGATACCTTCCAATATTTTATATCTAGCTTTATAACTTTTACTAAGAATTCCAGAATTTGCTAATATAAATATTTGGTAATAACTTAGACATTGCTAAAAGTGTCCAAATTACACTATTGATATTGCATATGTTTCATATGATTCTTCATGGTCTTACAAAAAGATTTTTTAAAAAAGTGTTCCTTGTTAGCTGAAACACACTGTTCAGATAGAAAGAATAAACCCAGAGATATAAGTTCATCATATGTGAGTTGGGAAAGAGAAGGTGGGGTTTCTTCTGTTTGGGTTTTTTTTCCTGATTAGTACGGCTACCACATTAGTGTACCAATATTAATGGGACAGCATCAGTGAGCTTCCATGTCCTTCTAGTTGAAATTTGCTACTTACAATTCCTATCTGCACAATGTAAAACTCATCAATTTATATTTTTACTTGGCATTTAGCTTCTGGAGGCGAGATGTCATGTAGAGAGTTATAATGAGAAACCTGTAGTTGTAATTAGGTTTGGAAGTACCTGATTGATGTCTCAACTTGAATGCATGCACTATGGTTCAAAATGTTCCCAGACCACTTCTAGACTGCACAGTAGCTGAGTGCACTGTACACATCAGAGAACTGTCTGGAGAGCAAATCAGCCAATTGCAGTTCTCATTTCTAACTCCTTCACATGCAGAGGTAAAGGAAGGAAGATGGGTCAAGGAGGATGTAAAGCATACAAAGGTACTTTGCTGAGGAACTGGGACCTGTTGAGAAGCTCAAAATTTTTCTTGGTCCACTGGCAAAACTTGGCACCTCTGTAGCTCACATGAAAGCTTGGCTGCCTTCAGCTCTAGAAGAGCCATGCCTTGAATACTTTAGGTCAGGAAAGATTAATATACTAAAAAATCAAATAGCATGTTTATTTTGAACAGCAATCATACAGGAACTGCTCTACATTCTAGAACTTTCTGTGTTATTTGGTTATAAACTACTAAGAAATTCAAAGTTACAAGTGTCATTCATGAGTAACTGGCGTCCATATAGATGGAGAATACTCACCTATGGGTGTTTCATACCTTCACAGAATTACAAGATAGATGATGATATCATAAAACCCATTATATCCATTCAGAACAAATAAAACATATGAATTTTACTGAGCTGTGAAAGGTAAAAGAACCACTTGGAATTAATTTAAGAATTAGTATTAAATCCACTAATTTAATCATGTGGCCCTTCAGCTCAGATTGTTAAAGGAACAATGCAGGGAATATTTTCCTGGGAAATGAAGCAGAATTCCAGAATTCTTCAGGAGAGCATGCAGAGTGCTTTTTTTTTTTTTTTTTTTTTTTTAATCCCAGCATACAGGTTACTGTATTTAGGCAGTGATAAAAGTAGAATAACTGCAAGGTAGTGCCTAGGGACAGTTTTGGACTGAGATGCATGAAACAGTGGCTCAGTTAACACATTCTCACTCATGTGTCATATGAACAGGTGAACAAATAAATCTTGTCATCTGGTCAGTGGACAAGTTATCCTTTATTTTGTGCCATGGCTTCCAAGAGTTTTAAGTCTGTAAACAATCCTAACAAGCTTGACTTGACATCAAGCATATGCTAAATCATTTCTCTGACAGTTGAGGTTCTTTACAAGAATCTGGCTCTAGTTCTTGCGTAACTTCCTTTAAAATATCTAGAATTGATGCTTTTCTTAAAGGACAATGATAAGTGTGTGAGTCAATAAGTTGCTGCAATTTATCATAATTCATTTAAATAAAATGTGGAGAAGGTATATACAACTCTATGTCATCTGGTTATCAAATAAAACTTATTGATTGCCATAGTTTTAATAGTTAGTATTCAGATGTTTTACTCCACTTGGGCATGACTACAGTCTTTTCTATATCCTATCTTCTAAAGGCCCTATATAAATATAGAGTTTTTAAAAGTTTACAGACCATAGTTTGAAAGTGTTATCTAAGAATAATCAATTGAACCTTGCAGCTGCTATAAATATGTTCTTGAACCTCACATTGTGTGTGTGTTCTTGAACTCCTTTGGTCTTTTGACACTGCTACATTCTCTGTTTCAGTCAACCAGATATAGAAGTTCTTCCAGTTGACTTTTGTATGATTTTGATCAGGACTCGAATGTCTTGACTGTAAATTTTAAAATATATATTTATAAAAGGATTTAAAATATTTCATGCATTTATAAACAAATACATGCGTACCCAAGTTTTGCACTCACAGCCTGAAATACTGGGACATGAGTGTTGCCTCTAAAACATAAAACAGCAGAGCAGTCACTGTGCCTCTGACTTGTGGTTGTCACTTCATAGGCTGCAGCTTACCCAGTCTGTGATTTCATTCAAAGAAATTTTACTAAAATTTTCTTTTTAGAATTTCATAACAAATATTTTACTTTAAAAAAATCTAAGCTCTATACCATTCAATTAATTTTAGTCAAGCATTAATTTATAAATATTGCCTCATCTAAATTCAGGTGGAGATAGGCTGAATGCCACCGATAAAGTCAATATGAGTCTTTTATAAAGCAGAAATCTCATCAAAATTTGCAAGGTCAGAGCTTAGGGGATTCTGCTTGTTGTCTTCTTGGGGTTTTTTGGTTTTCATCTATGTTATTGGGTGTTTTTTCTGGTTTTTTTGTCTGTTTGTGTTTTTAGTTTTGGTTTTGGTTTTGTTTGTTGTTTGGTTTGGTTTGGTTTTTTTCTGACCAGTATTTGGCAGCCTTTAAAAAGTCAAGGAAGGCATCTGGCTCTGAAAAGGTCTTGTGGTTTTTTGCAGTGATTCCCTGGGAATTTGGTGTCTTCTGGCCTGTGACAGGCTACCTGACCATAGGCTGAGTGACAACACTTTAGGTGTTCTGGATTTCTAGCCCCTCTTAAACATTTGTAATGCTGTGTGACTTCCTTTGCTTCAGATGTGAGGGTCTTTCATTAAGGTGTAGAACAGAAGCATTCAGTCCCACCTCAAGAGCTATGAACTTTTTTTCTTTTTTTTTTAATATAATTTGCTTTTTGTCATCAGATTGAGAAGAACACAAGTCACCAGAATACTATCTGAATCCCCAGCATCCTTTAAGCTTATTAGTTATTCATTAAAATTTTCTATTTCTGAGCAAGTTATCTCAACTATTCCATGTATTACAACAATCCTAAAGCAAGGAAAGAAATACGTAGACCACAAGTTATCATTTTCATGTGAATCCTTACAGAATTTTTTTATGGTGATCATGAAAGTCATACACATAGTAGCCCTTCTGAAGAAGTTTTTTAAAAAAGCCCTGTTTGAAAAGAATATTAATTTGCCATGTACCAGATGAAAAGAAAAATCAACTATGAAACAAGGAATATTCATTATCAAGTGTATTATAGTTCTGAGCCTTTAGAAATCTCATCACTTTACTTTGACAAAAACACGTAAGGATTAAAGCACTCCCATTTGCTTTTGTCCTAGCAATCAATTTATGTAAGCAAATGCATTGCTTATTCAGCAGTACCCAGTGCATATTATGATATGACAAAACACAGGTTTCTCATCTACTTAACAGATTTGAGTGTCATCAGCCCCAATATGCAAATGAAGTTAGTGGACTGGTTTAATATTATGGCCCTGTCTACACTGAAAGTATATCCCAAGTATATGTTTATGTTGGCAGAGCTTTAGTGAAAAACCTGAAAATCCAAGTCTAGTTTATATTGTCT
Organism: Molothrus ater; assembly: GCF_012460135.2. NCBI lineage: Eukaryota > Metazoa > Chordata > Aves > Passeriformes > Icteridae > Molothrus > Molothrus ater. Next base: position 62,582,369 of record NC_050511.2, read on the forward strand.
TTCCTAGTCCATAAATTGCTTAATACATACTTAGTGGCTGGCATTTTCATATTACTGGAGAGATACTCCAAAGCTCATACATCATGTTGAATTTTTCATTTACAGCAGTTTTCAGCAGATACTTTTTCTAACATAGTGTTAATTTGCAGGAACTCCGATTCTCTGGATGGTATGAAAACATGTAGATGTGTGCCTCTTCATACACACATGTAGAAGAAACAGGAGACTGTGAGAAATACAGAATTTTATTTTCTTGTTTCCAGCATGTTATTATCAGATGAAACTCATTACATGTTGTGTGATAAATAAAATTCTAGGATAATTCTTTCACATGATGGAAAACCTTCTGTTTGAACTGGTAGCCTCAATGGTGAGAGGAGAGTAGCAGCAGTCGTGTGCTAAGATGTACAGCAAACTGTCATTCTGAGGTGGGTAGAAAACTGTCCTACCAATAAAGTAAATGCTTCTTATTTCTAAATGGTTTCATCTCAATTAAATGTTAAAGCAAATAATATGCTTTATGTCAATTATTTCTCTCTCTCTGTTTTATCCCTTTTCTCACTTCTAATTTCTTGTCCCTCTCACCCCTGCAACCCATCTGCCATCCAATGAAAGTACCATTTTTTAAGATCAGTATTATTATAAGTATTAATGCTTACAAATGCCTACGAGTAACACAATCATGACTGTGCTTCAGAGTCATTAGTAGGATTAGCCATTAACAGTGATTTATCCAATGTTATTAGGATAAGTCATTAACAGTTCTGACTTCTGTTTTTCTGCGAAAAAGAAGTGTTCAGAAAATGTGAGTAGCAAAGTGTTAGCAGAAGACAACTTTTGAATAGGAAGGATGAAAAAAAGATTATTCCGAACCTTGCAGGAAATGTAAGAGGTTGCAATTAGCTGTGGAGAGTGACAGGAAAAATACAAAAAGAGAACCAAGACAAGGAATGGAGAGAAAGGGGAAAAGAATAAGTCAGGAAAAAATAGAAAATTGCAGTAAATGAATTATTTTGAGGAATGAGAATAATTTTAAATTATCTTCTGAAAAGAATACAAATCAAGTCAAAGGGATAGTGGATGAAGGCAGAAGATTCTTATCTCCTAAAGCTGAAGAATAGCCACGTGACATATTAATTTCAGGATGTATAAATATAATGAATGTTGAAATCATAATAGCTGGCATGGGACATGATGAAATATATTAAATACGGAATTCTAAGGTGACAATTAAAAAAGTATCTATAAACCAAATATGTAGGCAGAGTTTGCTGATCCCAAAAAGTTAGAGCAATTTATTGCACCAAAATAAAGAAAAAGATTTTAAAAATTCAGGTAAGTTTAGAATATATATAATAAAATTTAAAAATTAAGAATTGCTATAAAAAAGCAGGAAAGCATAGAGCTCCAGATAATTTACTTGCAGTGACTTTCTGCAAAGAGAAAATCTGAGCAGGTTTTAGTTTGGTTTCCTTGGTTTGGGGTGTTTTGTTGTGCTGGGTTTTTTTAATTACTACAAAATGCAAGTGGAGTCAGGTCTTATAGGAATTTTTGTAAAGCATGGTGAGCTAAAAATTTGTTAAACTTTATTTCTGTGACAGAAAATCGTGATATGTTTAAAGTTACATTTTCATCATCACAGAAGGATTTAATCTGGTAAATTTCACTATGACTCTCAATAAGATAAAATCCCTAATGTATATTAAGCACTGTAAAGAATGCAGTTAGAAAGGCTGACATTGCAATGTCAGATGAATATTTATATAACTATTGAAAGCACTGGATGAGAAGAAAAAAAAAAAAAGAAAATACTGCCAATTAAATACTCAGCTATACTTTCAGACAGAATAGAATGAAAATTGCAATCATTATTTACAAAAGGCTTCAGGACTTGTCCAGGCAAGTATAGTGATGTTTTCCTTCACTTGACACAACATGTCTGTTTCTGCAACAAGAAGCACCTCCAAATTCTAGGTTTTCTATTTATTCACTAAAGTAAAACAGCAAATCCAAAACCTACTCTGAAGAACCATGAGGTTTCTTCCAAGGACTTCAGTTTTTCAGTAACAATCCTTTTTAATCAGTGGGAACTCAATCTGTTATTCTTTTCCTACTAGACTATATATATTCATGTTTATGTTATTTTATATATTTTTAGAAATGTGTTGTTCTGTTCAAATTAACATTTACATTTTTCAACTTTTAAAGCATTTACTTACTCTTTCTCACAGCACTAAATGATTAAGAAGTAAAAAGTTGCCCAGTTTTATAGAATTTATTTTCCTGGAGCAGTGGTGGCTGCACCTCTTCCTGGCAGATGCTGCTGCTGGTTGGGTCAGTTCTGAGGGGATAGCAGACCTGCAGGTGCTCACTGGCCTGAACTTACAAAGCAGCTTGCAGTGGCAGAGAGGCCATGTGAATGACATCTAAGGGACATCTTACAGATCCTGATTTTGCTAGACAAAGATGCAGACATCGTGATGAGACAATCCTGTAGCATCCAAGGACATAGTAAAGATTCACTTTCTATGAGTTTCAGCATTGTTTCACTTCTTCCTATTAATGTCCCAAAGAAGATTGCCACCACGAATTCATCATTTTATGGCCCTCTTCCAACATTGTCACAGAAGCTTCCAAATGTGTATCCCTGGACAGAGCCTGAGTCGTCTACCAGCAGTCTGGTACAGGCACATAAATTACCAAACCTTGTCGTTAGATGCCTCTCTGTGATACCTGTGTATCCATTTCAGCTTCAGGATAACATAAAAAATTATTTACATTGTGGGTAATTTCAGAAAGAGGAGAACCCCCTGTCGTTCTGGACAGCTGTGGATCAGGAGGTACTTAGGAGAATCATTGTGAGTCAGAACACAAATATTCTAGTTAAGACTCCCAACAGCAACAGCAAAAACTTCCTGGGAGCTCCAAAATCCTAAACTGAAAAATGTCTTACTGTTGCAACCACTCTGTTTCTTGGAAAGTTCCAGGAAAGGAAAGGAAGTTCAGGAAAGGAATGTTTAGGAAAGAAAAGTTCAGGAAAGTTCCAGGAAAGGAAAGGAGAGGAAGGTTCAGGGAAGGAAAAGAAAGTTCCAGGAAAGGACAGGAAAGTTCCAGGAAAGAAATGGAAAGTTCTGGGAAAAGGAAGGAAAGTTTTGGGAAAAGAAAGTTACAGAAAAGGAAAGGAAAGTTCAGGAAAGGAAAGGAAAGTTCCTGGAAAGGAAAGTTCCAGGAATGGAAAGGAAAGTTGCAGGAAAGGAAAGTCTAGGAAATAAAATGGAAAAAAAAGTTCCAGGAAAGGAAAGTTCAGGGAAAAAAAAAGGAAAGGGAAGTTCAGGAAAGTTCCAGGAAATGAAAGTTCCAGAAGAGTTCCAGGAAAGGAAAGGAAAGTTCCAGGAAAAGAAAGTTGCAGGAAAGAAAAGAAAAAATAGTTCCAGGAAAGGAAAGTTGCAGGAAAGTTCCAAGAAAGAAAAGGACCATTAAGCTTCCCCCACGAGACAAAAACCTGTTATTGCTCTAACACATTAACAAACACTGAGTATTATTTAGAAAGCAATGTTATTTCTGTGTAGGAAACATAGTCAGACTCAAAGAATGAAGTTTGCAAATAACAGCTTTAAAATAGCAGAAAGTGATGCTGAACTGATTTTTTGCAGAATCTTTCAGCACAACTACAGGCACTGCTTGGGAGGCAAAGTTAGATGGACTGGAGCAAAATACAAAATACAGTGCAAATTCTTCACCCTTAGCATATTTAAATATTGGAATAAATAAAGCAGGAACATGATAGATTCTTCAACCACAATACTTGAAATAAAGCTACATGTCTTTCTAAATCATATGCTCTAGTTCCAGACAGAGCTATAGGCCCATGTTAAGCAGGTGAAACAGGATGACCATGATGGCCTATGTAGGCCTTGCATTCTACAAACAGATGAAAATGAAGTCATTAATTTCACTGTCAGAACAGAGTTACACCCTCAAACATGCTAAACATGCTCTTTTACCCGGCAGTTGTTCCTTATTTATTTATTTATTTGGTTGCTTTTTTTTTTTTTTTTTTTTTTCTCTCCATAGTTATCTTTTTTGGAACTTCATTGTACAGAATGGTCATTAACTGTGATGGAAATGCCAATGTTTCCATGGAAACCTCTCTCCACTACAGAATATACTAGAGCAATATTTGAACCATTTGTCCATTTGATTAATTATGTCTTTGTGCTGAAGGCAGCTTGGCTAGATTGTCTCATCATGTATTAGAGAAGCTACTGCTCTAACAAATGGAGCTATTGTTTTGGGTCTATTCATCTTGGTACATCCCTGAGAGCTGATAGACATGTCAACAAAACGACTGTCACTTAATGAGCTGCGGCTTGTCAGAACTGTTTAGGGCTTCATGCTAGGCACAAACTATTGTCATGACAGCTTCAGTTATTATGGCAATGAGTAGGATGTCCATAAAAGAGTCTATAGAAAAGAATGACCCTGGTTTTGATATCACATAGTTTGCAATTATCAGCTATATATACACTATGTGATAGATTAATAATAGATTCCAAAGCTTTGAGACAATTTACCGATGAACTAGTTGTTCTTCAGTCACAAAGAACATATAAAATATTTTCCCTAATCTCCTTAGCTGCTTTTCAGTAAGTACAGAAAACAAAACCCACAAAACTAAACAGAACAAAACAAAATCTCATAGAAAATATCAGCTAGTAATTGCTTGTAATTTTGCTTTGTGGGTAAATCATAGACATTGAAGCTTTCTGTAGCGAGGTAATTTCCATCTAAATTATATTTTTTAAACTTTCATGTTACCTATTGCCTGAACCGAAAATTTACTAGGAATGACAAAAAATTTAAATGCCATATGCACGGCCTAAAAGGAACATTTTTTTCTAAAACAATATTACGTAAATCTACACGGAATTTACTCTGGTTCTTGCTCAATTTGCATCAACATTTTTGCAATTTTTGTGGACACATCTGTCACTGTGTTGTTTACATTAGTGCATATCCAGTTCTAAAATGTAAGCTGCTTTGGCAGTGTGGGATAATGTCATACACATACCTGCTTATTTCTGGCAATGAGTTTCATGTATTTTGAGTAATAGTGAAAATATTAAAAATCTTTATTTATTTTCACAGTGGTCTAGAATTTCCCCTACAGAAATGTGAAGTTCTCAATTGGGAAACATACTCAGAATCAACCAAACATGCACTAAGCTTACTCAAACTTAAAAACCACAAACTTACTCAAACAAAAAACCAGAAGCTAATTATGAAAATCAAGATAGAATTTCTACATATTTTTAAAATGTAGATTTATCATTTTCATTCTTAGATGCTACATTCAATTAACAAACACTAAGAGTCACTGTATATGTCATTTGCTTTAAATATTTCCCTGTGCAGCATCAGTGATTAAGCTGTGTCCCTAATAATCACAGATGGAAGTCAGCACCCTGTAGCTACCAACAGCCACATTTAATCAGTTAATAACTGTGGATTAAACTTAATTCAGATTAATTTGTATTAGTATAGAATTTGTAACTCAATTGCTTTCATATTAATTTACATGTTGTCTAGACATGACATCATATTGACTCTTTGTTTGGCCCAAACACTAATTATGAACCATGTAGCTAATGGATGCAAAACTTGCAGTTTAGAAGCAAAACAGAATTTCTGACTACACCATACTGAGGATAGTTCAATACAGTTTAGAGCTGCAGGCTGGGCATTGCCTGGGAATGACAGTTCTTCATTTGCACTTCAACCTTCTTAACAAAATATTTTGTTCCTACATGAAGAATGTGGCTACTGGAAAACAAAGTTGCTACTCTCCATCAAAAATTGTTAGCCTCAAATTTTTCTGCAAGAAGTTCAAAGAGGAAAATGAGGGATTTAAAAAACTTGAATTGGCTTAAAGCCAAGCCAAACCAAGCTAAACCAAAACAAGCTAAGCCAAGAGTCAAGCCAAACCAAACCAAACCACATCAAATCACACCAAACCAACCAAGCAAAGGAAAAAACCACATCAGAAGTAGGGGAAAAAACCCCACCTGCTAACATTAATAACTGTTGTGGTACAAATTGGACTGAATCACTGCCAAGGTTATTTTATCATTTATAAATAATTTATATATCCGTTCTGGGATGACTTTCACATGAACCTGAGCTCAGTTATCATTTCTTTCATAGTACTCAATCCCTTAATGGGCTTTCAAAGCACATTTTCAAGTAAGAGAAAAATAACTTAAAAAATCCTTGAAATTAATTAGCATGACATTTAATTTTCAATTATTTTGGTTTAACTAGGTTATGTGTCTATTATACACATAAGGTTCAAGTTAACTTGAGATAAACTTTACAGACAGTATGTATTTTTATGTATTTTTATGCCCATATGTAAAATTTTACAGGCAGTGTATTCATACTTATTTTTATGCCCATAGCACTTTTAAAACCTATGAAAAAAAGAGAGAATCACTCATTTATTACCTTGAAATTTTCATGAGTGATAATGGGAATAATAAATTTTTTTTCAAAGTTGATATATATTACTCTGAACGTAAATTGCCTTTAAATTTAATTTGCCTCCAGAACCTTCATAAAAACCACCTTGGATTAGTGCTTCAAACAAACAGCAAAAAAACCCTCCAGATTAGAAGGCTGAGTTTATGTCTCTGAGCTGAGACATTGCTATTCCCATCTAATCATTCATTTCAATGATGGCCAACAAAGGTAATAACTGAGCAACAAAATAAGGCCAAACACATTTTGAGTTGTTTGTTGATTTTAATTTTTTATATTTTTAAATCTGAGTATTCTCCATATAGTTTACATGATTTGAACAAAGGAAAAACCCACAATCTTTGCGGTTCAAAATATCTGCAATAGATGTTATCCTGGTATGGGTGTTATCCTGGTATAGATGTTATCCTGCGATAGGTGTTATGCTATAGGAAAGTCTATTACTCCGGCATAATTTTGAACCTGCTGTATAAATAATGTTGGACCGGCTCATCTGCGGGGTGGCAGTGTCACCTAGTGGCCCCCGCTGCCCGGCCGCTGGTTCCCGTTCCAGGCTGCCGCTCTCCCTCCCGGTACCAGGAGGGAGGCGCAGCACAGGCAGCGCGGCACGGCATGGCCGTGCTCTCCGCGCTCCCTGCGGCAGGGAGGCAGGGAGGCAGGGATGCAGCTCCAAACACACCCCGCCGCAATTCACGCTGCAGGGAGGCAGCGCTTTGCGTTCCCACCCGCGCAAACTGCGTTCTGGCACATGGGGAATCCGAGGAGCTGCCCTTCTACCAAACACACCTTGGGCTCGAGCTGTCCGGAACAACAAAGGACATTCATCATTTATCACTTACTGTCACAGGCACATGTTCTCAAAGTATAGGAGGGGTGAACGGGACACACAGAATAAAGTAATCTCAACATGTAAGGTTCGTGGTTATAAGATATTTTATTTTCATATGTAATTTACTAAATTAGCATCTACCAACGAAGTAGTTACAAGATTATAGAGCTAAATTCAAACCCTAAAGAAAGATATTTTATCTCCTTTATCGATGTAATAAAAAAACTTAAAAAAACAATTTCTTTAAAAAAATTAAAACATTAAAAACTGAAAAATGGAAAAAAACTTCTTAAAATTTTATTTAACTTCTTAAAAAAATTAAAAAATTAAATAATTCTTTTAATCTGAAATGTTTTTATTAGCTATGAACTGAAAGAAATAGAAACTATTGTACAGATGACTGAAAAGCTTGAATCTTCTTTCTTCATATCATAAATGAGCTAAGCATCAGCTAAGCATTTGTAAATTCATAATGACTCACTGAAAAGTTCTACAAAAATGACAGAAAATACTAGAACTTAAAGTTACAGATACTCAATGAGTATCTGTATTCAAGGCTAATGTTAAACAATTAAAAAAAAAAAGCAGGAACATATAAAGTGACCTCTGTAAAATTAAGACCAACAAAAAAATCAGATTGATACTTTAGCATGTTGGCATTTTTAAATTTCTTTTTCTAAACAAATAAAGCTGTACATCATCGCTCCGTTCAATACACTCATATATTTCCAACAAATTAGCTCACATCTCCTCTTTCCCGATTTTTAAACTAAAAATCCTATTCAAATGGAACAAAACCAGCCAGAAATGTTTAGACCTATACAGAAAACAGATACTGCGAATTACAATGTTCCATACACTTCTGCAGACTGTAAGTGCCAATTTCCCTCATATTAAGAGCTCCTGAAGTTTTTAAAGAGTTTATTTGCAGCTAACAGTGCATTTGACATTGAAATTAAACTCCACAAAGCAATTGCTAAACTAATACTCTTAAGGTTGCCAGCTATGATCTTTGTAAGTTAACTGTGTGTTTCAGCAGTCTCAATAGATTGAGAAGTACAATAATGTTGGAACTCTTCTTAGCATCCTGCTTCTTTCTTTCACATAGCAAACACAACAGCAGAGTAAGCAGTTTCTACATGATTAATTAAATGTGAGAAAAAATGTCCAGATGCTACTGAAGTGCTCTGAAAATATGATATATTTACTGCATTTACTTCTGCTTTTTATAGAGATTATATTAAAAATGTATCTCATTTTGCAGTTCTCTGCTCTTAGCATCTGCTAATGCTTTAGTATAAATATAATTATTTACATTAAATTGGGTGTATTTCTTGAACATCTTTATAAATTAAAGGTATGGGGATAACCTCTAGCTTGATATTGACATCGTTGCTTGGAAATATATTTTTTAATATTTCCATGTCTTCATAAAAACCTGAAACAAATTAATTCACATGTTCCCACTTTCCCTCCAATCTCATTGCTACAGATATGGGGAGTGATGAAGACATGGTAAGTTATACTCAGCTGTTAAGGCTGGGTTGAGGTCAGAAAACACACTCTGTACTAGGCAAAGGAAGCAGTGGATTGAAGAGCAAAGCCAAGAACATTGTGTGGTCATATTGGAAGCAGTATGAGAGGAGGAACCACAAAGTGAGGATCCAAACTGAATATGTTGGACACTGGAATTTTTTTTAATTCTCTCCAACAAATTCCTTAGAAAACCAAAGCCTTGAAAAGACCAGAGCTTTGATAATTTGCTTTAATCCAAAGCAACTGGTAAGATCTTCATACAGGTAACCCCAGTCAGATTCACAGCAACACACATGGCATCCTGGGAAGCTGGCTGCGGGACCAACTATCTGACTCTGCAAGGAATGTCTGAGATTGCAATAGCTTGAATCATCAACAAGGAATATCCGAGGTGAGAGTGTCTGACTGTAGATTTCTTGTAAAAAATTTTGAAGAGCTATGGCAGTAGAAGTTGTCTCCAGGAAATGGAATCTTTATTGCAGCTTTTGCTGGGATGTAAAGGTTTCATTCGTTTCTCAACAATACAGTCTACAATATCTGTATCTTGGCAATACAGCCATCTTCAGCCTGCAGTGTCATATTCCTCAGCTGGAGAAAGCTGAAAAGCTGATAGTGAAAAACAAAACCCAGAGGCATGCATTTTGAAATAACAGGGAAGAAGTTTGATCTTGGAGGGAGCATGGCATATCTTCTCACTGTAAAACTATAGAGTCTGCCCATGATACAAGGACTTGCAGAAATTTGCTACAGTAGGATTGCTTATTACCCTTCCCTTCTTCACTGGTTTGCCATCTTTTCCACACTATGCCAGTGGCAGTAAAACACTGAGAGGATGTCCAAGCTTAACTGACAGTAGCAAGAAGCTGAGCACTGAAATCAACTCCACCAGGGCTTCTAATTGAATCTTGGGAGCTCTGTCACTGGTGTTAAAAGGGTCTCACAAATCTATTTCTGATAATACTGCCATTGAGAGAAGAGGAGCACAAAGAAAGAGGCAGCCTTGAATGGAGGGAGCCCTACAAGTTAAGCTTTGCAGGCTTATAAGCTTTGTGTCATATAACCTGCGTGCTTTTCCCAGCACACAGGTTCTGTGACATATGAGCTGCCACAGGGACTCTTCTGGGGAAGAAAAGCTGATTGCAGCTAAGCATATTGTGCTGCCCAAAGCCCAGATATCCTCTTTTTAAGGAAGATACACAGATGTGAAGGCTGTTGGCAGGAAAGTTTTTCCTTCCCTGCAGATATACCTACATCCCTGTCTTGATGGATCTGCAAGGTTTTTGCAGGCCCTGCGCCTCAGACCATGCAGTGAAAACCATAAAGAAACAGAATCTCTGCTGTGGTGGAGAATTTCTGCACTGAGATACAGCCACTGTCTCAGTAAGGATGGGTATCACTGGACTGCTTTCCTGGTCTCTTCATCTGCATATCTGCAGGGGTATTGTGCATACAGTACCTGAGTTCTGCCTGTGTTCCAAGAGAATAGTACATATTCAAACAAGTAAACATTAAAAGGCAACTGCTTAGATCCCCATGGCAATTGTTACATTAAGTAACTGCACTCTTTACAGGTATCTGTATTGCTAGCTTCACTTGGAAAGTTCCCCATTGCTTAACATTGTTAAATCCTCATTTTATTTCCAATCTCTCATGAAAAGGATCATGTGGCATCTTTCTTTTTCAGATCAGGGACTAGTTTGAAGGTGTCGCATGAAAACTCTGACTCTCTCCACAGGCCTAACTAAATCTGTGACCAGAAGGCAGTGGCATTTAGTCTTTAAAATGAGAATGTTTGGGTTTGGGTTTCGATTTTGGGGTTTGGGGATTTTGTTAGGTTGGTTGTTTGTTATCCCTCTGCAACATGAAATCACATCATATTTTTATTTCTTTGTTATCTTTTGAAAAACAATGCTCTGATTTTCTATTGACAAGTGATTTTAATTTGATTGCAGCTTCAGCTGAAAAACTGTTATTTGAATGCAGAGAGATATGAAATACAACTAGTGTTTGACATTTTCTAACTGATAAATGATTTAGAGCATTATTTCCCAGGAGTGCTATCCACCACACACAAGCTATTCTGGCATAAATGCTTCTAGTGTGTACTCTCAGAATTGCACTATTCTGTGTAAAACACTGCTATAAACATGATCATAATCTCTGACTACGGTGATTTCCACTCCTGGATCGTCACCCCAACAATTAAGCCAAAAACCTTCTAGGCCTCTTTCTCTTGCTCAGGGTCCACAAATGTCTTTCACTTTTTAGCAAAGTTTAAAAAATTTCTCTCTGAGAATACTCAGCAATTCAAGGGAGATTGTGTTTGCCCCAATAAACAGAGGTCTGAAACCCTGCTCTGAATTACAGTAAATTTGCACTTTGGCCTTCCACCTTATCTCTACTTCACTGAACCTTTTCAGAACCTGCTTAAGTAGCAGATTTCATTAAAATTTATATATATGGTACTTACCTTTTCATAATCTTTTACCTCTTCATTCCCCTCTCCACAGAAAATATTTCCTTGACTAGATTTCCATCAGCAAACAAGCCTTTACACTGTTTAACATGTTATTAATCTTGTCATGTAGAACTTCACTTCTTACTTGAGGTTCCCATGTGTGCAGTAAAAATAAATCCCAAAATATGTTTTTTATTTATTTGAAACACAATACACACACATTTACAGTCATAAATAGATACAGATACATACATTTTTGCAATCAAATTTTCATTGTTGCATCTTAAACAAAAAATGCATAAAAATATATCTACAGTAACCTTTTGAATTGGTGACAATATAATTATTTTCACAATGGGCAAAATACAAATCACCAAGAGGGAAAGTGCTGCCTCAGTATTTAGGACTTTTTGTTTTGTTATAAAAAGGGTATATAGATGTGACAACATTTTTAAACTGTGAAATAGATATATATTTTATCTGTCGTACAATTTTTTTCTGAGAAAACTGTATGGCAACTACAATTTTAACTCTGTGCAAAAAGTGCTTTTATCACTTTCTAATCTCATATTTCAGAAAGGTATTTCAGGGAGAATAAACTGTATTTATGTTCCTGACTTTCTCCAGCCAAATGTTCTGCTTTCAAATTCAATATATGACCAGCCTAACCAAAGAAATCCTGCGGGATTTACACCTGATAGTAGATTAGTACTTTGGCTGATTTTCTAACAAATGTATAAGGAATAAGAAGATTGAAGGAAGCTTTCCTTTGTAGTTCTGTTAAGGGGGTTGGGAAGCCATGGGCAGAGAAGGAGAGGAAAGACCACAGACTCTGTGCTTGGAATTCCTTTTTCTCCACCAAGTATAGCAACAGGGGAAAAGACTTTAAATGCCCTTGAGCACAAACTGGCAGGTATGTGAGACAGAGGATCATTTTGCTCACATCTTGCACAGTAAAATATCTGTTATGTCTTCCCCATACCTGTGAATGTCAACTTTGATCATTACTATATTATCTGGGCAGACAAATAATCTAACCTCAATCCTTAAAACTTTGTGCTTACACTGTGCACATTTTCCTAATGCAGTCTCAATACACTAACCTCGCTTCACTCTGTTTAATAAAGTACATTTATTAAATCAACTCGTCTTCTGACAGAAATGTTAAGAATCAATCAAGAGTCATTTGATTTTCCTTATATTAATATATCATTTTCTCATATAATTTATTGAAGCAGACTTTCTAAAGAGTTTTCATCTACTTTGAAATCATGATTAAAATATTTCAATTACAGGAGCATTCTGCTATTTGTTTTTGGTGGATCTTCAAGGATATTCTGGGTAAGGGTAAATGTTTCTACCAATAACATAGATGTCAAAACAAAGCCAGAAATTACCATGTATTAATTCATGTTATAGGAAGCATAATCTGCTATAATTAAGGCTGTATAATGCTCTCCATTAAACATCATGATTTATCTTGGTCAGACTTCAGGTTTTAGGGTTAAAACTCTCTGTGCTGAGTGTCTGCATTGCACAGATTTTATCTCAGTGTCTGCAAAACCAGATCAGTCATTTCTCAAAACAAAATTAGGAAACAGATCCTTCAGTTCAGACAATTTTAGGTGTGTTTCGAAACAAAAACTAGACATATGCTTTGGAAAGGACTCAGATATGCTTCAGAAAGTCACAGGAGCATAAGTCTAGCACTCTAGCAATTTTTATCTCTATTAAGCAGGTAAATATATGAAAATATCTTCCCCAAAATTTGATCTCCTACTTGAAGTCCAGCCCACTGATGTGTAATTGAAATCCTTCATGTAAGAAGTTAGGAAAAAAGTGCCTGCCTGGCTGGTGGTAGACTATACTGAGGAAGTCATCATCAGCTCCCTGGAGAGTGGCACTTTCCATCTCAACATAGGGTTTTACGTTGACAAACTGTATTCTTATGAGTCACCAGTAATAGTGAAAATTTATTCTATTTTCTCTGCAGAAAATACATTCTATAAAGTGATGAAATTTTCAAGGATCACTCTTCAGAAATCTCTTGCCTTATCTCAAAATACATGTATGATTTACACTATGTAAAGGTAAATCACAAACTGTTGAAATATCTGTCAATTAATATAGCAGAAAATTCTGTTATAAATAAAAAATACCCAAAAAAGGAAGTAACACAGCAATTCAAAATACTTCATATGCCAGTTGTTGAATCCATCAATATCATGACAAAGTATCTACTACTACATTGAACTGACATCAGAAGACTCAAAACATGACATGAAAGCACAATCTTAGTAAAACTTAGTAAAACAAGCAATGCAATATTATTTTTTATGCAGCACTAACTCAGGAATATACTCATATATACTCATGTCTGACTTTCTTCTACAAAAAGATGTCAATGAGATAGAAAGCATGCAAAGTTGAGAGAGGTTAACATGGTACACTCCATACAATGTAACTGTAGAAAAATCTTGAAAAAGAGATATGAGGAAAAGATATCAAAATTAAGTGTCAAGGAAATATGATGGTGAACTGGTCAATTGAGTGGTTTTTTCCTTAGAAGATCTTGGCACAATGGATTTTAAAATTCAAAAATCCTGAGGTGCTGTCAGACAACCAGACTGTTTCTTTTCTATTTCAAAAAAAGGCTCCTCCAAACAAAATTCTTAGGGTTTTCTGAGCAGTAGTTCTCCAATGTAGAAGTAATTCTCACAGTGAACTCCAGTTCATTAAACAAAACTTTCTAGTCTCTTCTATCTTATATTGCAAAAGAAGTTCATGAAACTTAGATTTGTTGCTAAAGACATTTTCTTTACAGATACTGCCGATGAAATAGACAAAACACTAATTTTCAGGAACCTACAGAATCAAATGGCTCTACAAACCCCTTTACAATGAAGTTATCTAATTATGTTCAGCTGGGCTTAATATTTCTGTCATAGGAAACTTAGATTGGTACTTAATAATTTTACCGTAAATGCTCATTTAAAATACCCTAAACAAATAAGGGTGGGGTTGGAGAATGTTTGTGTGCTCAGGAAGCTGGGCTTAAACTTTAGAATCACCCCAAAAAAATGGTAGGTTGACAGAAGAAATTCAGCTTAGGTATCAAGGGGTTAATGCAGTTACCAACAAGGAAGTCACTAAAGCTCCATTAGACGTGCTCAAAGAGATGGTGGATGTTACGTGAGGAAACTTAATGCATAGGTTGAGTCTTGCACCAAATGACCCAGAAGCTCCCTCCAACTATAAGCTCTATGAACTGTGAAAATTGTAATAAGTGGTGGCACTTGTGGAATTCCTTCCTGCCATGAAGGATAAATTATTATATAAAGGCTGTCACACGCGATACATCATCTACAAATTTTTTGAGTTCCCACTGCAGCTGCCATTTGGGAAAAAAGCCCCACCAGACCAACAAAGAACACTTCCCTTAAAATACATGAAAATGCCATAGAACTACTTGGCACAATAGAAATTCATCCTGAGGCTCTCTACAAGTACCATTGTCTTTGTTATATTTGCCGTTGGTGATGTGAACACCCATAGAACACCAAAACTCATGAAAGAAAAGTCATTCTACAGTTAAGTGGAAAAGTAAGTATTCTAGGCAAGATTTGCTTCATTTTACTTACTAAAAGGTAATAAAAAGAGGACTGGGTTAACACTGAGATTTTGGTCCATTTCTCATAACTGACAAAAGTGAAGAAGATGGTATAATCTAGATGACAAGTCCTTGAATTCAGCAACATTTTAAAAATGCCAACACGTTTATCATATATTTTCTAACAGAATCTTAAGGATAGAACAGAATTCAGAGGTTGTATCCATTAATGTTTCAGTCCACTCATTCCCAGTTTTCCCCTCTTACCCCTCCATCAACTCCATACCATTGTATTTTGCAGGAAGACTACAACACAGAAAAATATTGAATCAGTCTTTAATATTTTCTCTTTAAAATATTATCTTATCTAAAGAAAGAACAAGGAATTGACTACTTGATACCCATGTTAGATTTCTTAGGAGTTGTACTGAAATGAAAATTGTTACCTGACCTTTGCACTGTTATTGCAAATCCTGGTCACATATGCCTACATGATAGTGACAGAGCATTCATTACAGTCATTCTTTCTGTAATGTTATTTTCCAAATTCATTAAGAATAAGGTAATGCATAGCTGATGTCTGACAAAAGATCAAGTTTGTTATACTAGAGAGAAGCAACAGTTTGTAATGGTGTATCAGCATTCAATAAAATATGATTTATCTATTGCTTTGTTATGATAAAATTATAGATTTTATCTAGCCTTAAATTATATTGGTAATGTAGAAAATATTCTTTAAAGATACTTTGTCTTATTAAGCTCCTTTAGCAACAGAAGAATTATATAAGATTATCAACAATTTAATTAATCTCTACATGCACATATAGTCAACTTTGTATATAATATATAATTGTGTATATTATGTATAGCAATGCGATATGCATATATGCATATTGCATTGCTATATATTGCATATATGCATATAGCATGCAATATGATATGTATATATAATTTTGCTCAAATTAGCAATTAAGTTTCCAATACTTAGAGAAAAGGAAGATGTTCTAAAAATTATGATCAGAATCATTCTGATTGCTGTCCATAATTGTTGGGTTTTTGTACAGTATGTGCTATGGATGAGTGATAAGAAAACCTGAGTTACTGACATATATTCTTTACTTTTCTGGGCAGTTGCTTTTTTATAACATTTTAATTTTCTGTAACTAAAAAAACCCATTTTGAATTGAGAAAAAGTAAAAAATTAGTAGGATATTCTATTTTTAAACTGACAGGTTCAAAGCTATTTCTTTTTGCTCCTTAAAAGTAGTACAAGAGAGGCATATACTGTCTTCTTCATTATTAAAAGAAACAGCACAGCTCAACCTTTTCTGATGACTGAAACTGAAAGACAAGACAAAATAATAAATTTAAAGCTCATGTTTATCTTTAATGTTCTACAGCCATCAGTGGGAACCATATTGTCAATGCTGACATAATTTTAGTGTCTGAAGGTCATTATTTATACAAAAAATAATTGCACTGAGAACCCAATTTCAGTCTTCTTTTAATTACTGTTAAGCATTTTAATACTGTTTGGTGTAGCTGTAAGAGATAAAAAATAAAATATGTAAGAAAAATTATTTGCTTTTGATTGGTAGCAATAGTTCAAAGTAGTATTAATGGAAAATCCACAGAAGTATCAGAGTGTTTTTACCTTTGAATAAGTACTTTTAAAATGCTCCAGCAAAAAAACCCATCCAATAAAACCACAAAAATGCAAGGGTATAATCTGGAGCTTCACCATTTATATCAGAAGTGAAGTTGGCAAGCCATCCTCAATTGTACTTATTTCTCTTCATTTCATTCATTCATGTTTTGTCACTCCTATTTCTTGTGAATTTAATTGAGGTTTTATCTTTTTTCTCTACTCTCTCTTCTCAATAGAAACAGTTTCTTATTTTTCTCTTTCTTTCTGTATATTTCTTCTATTCTCTGGTTCTCTCACTCTTTGTATTCCTCTTGTTTCCCATCTCTGCCATTCCACTGCCCTCTAACACTTTTCACTACCCAGTTATGCACACACAAAATACCCAAACAGACATTTCAGGATTTTTGGTGTAAGTTGTCAAATTATCATTATTATATCCAGAGTACAAGCACTCTTGGTAAGTAATTTCAAATGGAATTTCTTTTTGAGAGAACATAATTCAAACATGTATTGACTATAATTGTGAGCCAGTGGGGAAGAAATCTTCATTGTTTTTTCTACAGTGGGGTCATATGGTACATCTCTTTCCATTAACTAATGTACCTAGCAGGAAATGCCAAGCCCCTTTTTTCATCTCTAATTATGTAATTCACTAATCTGTGTATGAACCATTCTTTAATTTATACAATATATATATTTTATCCTCTGCATAATATGACCCAATCGCCCTCTCATATTTCTAGTGGTACATAACAAAAAGCCTTCATGAAAGCAAAATTACATCCTGGGTTTACAGCTTCTATCATATCACTTAGCAACTAGTAATGTTCAAAAAATAGTGTTTTTCCATATAAACCATCTTGGACTCCATGATCAAAAACACCAGCTGATTTTACCCACTGTTCATCTGTTGGTGGTCAATACATCTGCATAGTTATTGCCATACTGCAAGGTGGAAGACACTGCAGAAAACAAGCATGAAAAGCAGACAATAATAGAGCAGAAAAGATTAATAAAGCAACAAAAAAAAGCACCATATTAAACTGCCTTTTCTAACAGTATCAGATGAATATTGCACTGCCAGTCATCCACAGCATTCAGTCGCCATTTTAGGACTGCTAATCTGCAGGAAAGCAGGATTAAAGTCTTAACATGTGGTAGAATCCATAAAAAATGCATTATTTATTTGAAGCAAAGTATGCCAGTATTTCATATGGTTAAATTAAAACTTGTCATTTGAAAATGAATGCAGTACTGTAGTAGAAAATGTAGCAGAGAATGATGGATCAGCCTTATTGCAAGATCTTATGACATGAAGAATTTTTTTCACAGAGCTAAGAAGTCATCTTTTTAATGGCATAAGGGCCCTTTAAACTCATCTAAACTATATTCATGGAATTGATATTTTATTTAAACTAAAAAAAAGGAAAATTCAATTTTTTCTTAAGTAATAATGTTTTCTGGATATCTACCAGCTTCTTTGTGCTTCTTAAAGTATATTTTAGGCTTCAAAGAAAGTTTGCTATTTATCTGTTGCTAGCTATTCACTGTGAACTATGACCTACAGAAGACCTGGGCAATCTGCAGTCCACCAATATAATCCTCTTCCTTTTCCTCTTAAGTTTCTCACTGGGGAATAATCTTCTCTTTTGGCTATCTGGTTGGCTAGATGAGCTACTACAGTTACACACAAGCTACTCTCAAGTTCTGAGTTTTTTCCTTTAAATGTGTCAGGGTCTTATGATTCATGTGTATGTTATGGTCTCTCCAGCCATATCCAGTTTAGAGGAAAATAAATAACATACTGTCTCCTTTAAATTCTAAATAAAGCAGAAAATAACAGATGTACAAATAGTATTTAAAAATCCCTCAAGTTACAGGTTTTATCTGGCCATTCTAATCTGTTCAGATCATGTTCTGTCAGGAAATATAGGGACAGAAATGTAATGATTTTCCTGCACCATTTTTGAATCGTAAATAATGTACCATCAAATGTAGTGTTTGATTTTATATTTTATTTTATAAGAAAAAATAACTAATTACATCATTGATCTGTTTTCAATATCTCTGTAGACTGTCCTTTTCCACACAGGGTCTTTATAAAATTATTCAAAATATAGATATTTTCATGTCTTTTTGCATTTGCTTCAAGTAAAAAAATAAAAGGTAATGATATATATTATGTGTTTGTTCAATTTTACTTGGAAAAAATAGATCTGTAGTCATAAACTCATATGGCCCCATTTGAACACTGAGCATTTGAAAATCAACTTTTCATGCAAAATAGATAGAATACTTTAAACTGCTGAAAGTATGAAATACATTGCACAGTTAACATTACTATCATTATTTTAGACAAGATACAGGGCAAGAACACCAGTATATTGTGTACAAAGCTTTCATTGTCACTTAGATTAAAAATTTAAAAGAACATCAATTCCTAGTTTACAAATATAAATTGGCAGGTTTTTAACTACAAGTTGTAGATATGTCTAAATTTTAAAACTTGTACAAACAAGAATTTCTGGCTGCAAATCTGTGTTATCAGTGATTCTTGGAACCTGGTTAAGAAATTCAGTTTGCTCGTATGTGCTCACTGAGTGCAATTGAGCTGGGTTGGATTCATTAGTGCTATAATTCAGTAAGTCTTATTCCTTCTTGACTCTCATTGAAGCCATAATAAATTTTCAGAGAGACAGTTGAACCCTGCATACTTTGTAAAATATATACAGAGACTTTGTGAATTTGAATCATTATGTAATTATAAGTATCTTTAAATAAATGCAGTTATCTCTGGTTTTATTTAATTCCCACTCAGAACTTTGGCTGATTGTCAATTGTAACATAAACATATAAAGTTAACTTTTATTTCTCACTGATAGTGCTAAAATATAATCAAGATAATTTTTAGAAATCTGGTAAAAGTATTTTCTCCCAGGCAGAATATTTTTATGCGGGCTTCAGCCTGAAGCAGATTTTTCATGGCAGATTTCTCAAAACAGAAATTTCTAAGAGAACTGCTGACACAACTTTCGCTCCTACATAGTAGTGTGAACTTGCCACCGTAATAATTAAGCAATTAGGCATGACAGAGAGTGTAAGTTTCCTGAGATAATCACACCCCTGGGGTATTATAAGTCATGATCCAGAGATAAGTGGTTTTAATCCCCCAAGGGTGTGATTATCTTATGATAACCACACCCCCTGGAGGAAATTCATAAGTCACATAAAAATCTTCAGTGTAAAGTAAAAAGTGCTGGTATTGCAAGAAGTCTGGATACAGAAAGTGCTATGTTGCTTCCTCAAATTAAGGAAGAATTGCAATACACAACAGTATTCATACAATTACCCATCAGTCCAATCCATTTTACTGGAAAGAATATCTAAGAACATTGGATGGGGCTACCATGGATATGTGTACAGACTGGGGAATGGGAAGTTGAAAAACAGAGTAATGGAAAGGGAGCTGGGGGTCCCAGTTAGTAGCAAGTTGAACATGAGCCAGCAGTGCCCTGGCAGCCAGGAGGGCCAAGCGTGTCCTGGGAGACATCAGGGACAGCATCTCCAGCCAGACAAGGGAGGGGATTGTCCTGCTCTGCTCTTCTCTGGGGCAGCCTCACTTCGAGTGCTGGGGGCAGTTTTGGGTGCCACAATGTAAGATATGAAACTATCAGACAGCATTCAAAAGAGGGTCATGAAGATGGTGAAGGGCCTTATAGGGAAGCCATATGAAGAGGGGATGAGGGCACTTGGTTTGTCCAGCCTGGAGAAGTCTGAGGGGAGACCTCATCACAGTCTGGAACCTCCTTGTGAGGAGAAGAGGAAGGGCAGGCGCTGATCTCTTCCTCTGTGGTGACCAGTGACAGAACCCAAGGAAACAGCCTGAAATTGTTTCAGGAGAGGTTTAGGTGGGATATTAGGAAAAGATTTTGCTTGTGTATAGGCACTGGAACAGGCTCCCCAGAGAAATGGTCCCAGCACAAAGCCTTATAGGGTTCAAATAACATTTGGATGATACTCTCAGGCATGTGGTGTGATTCTTTGGAATTGTGCTATGCAGGGCAAGGAGTTGGACTTGATGATCTATGTGGGTCCCTTTCAGCTCAGCATATTCTGTAATTTATTGTAGTCTTTCTCCAACATCCAATGTAGCAAATACTGCTTTAAAACTTTTGAGATTATCTCAAAAGATAGAAATGTAATCTCTATTTGAGACTGTTTTACTTCCAGGTTATGACAAGAATGGCCTTCCAAAATGTCATTTGTAATTTTATCATGAAACACATGCACTGCAAAAGGTAGCAAATAATACATCATGTCAAACTTACTTCTGAAAGTCATATTGGATACTCAGGAGTGATGCTGGGTAGCAAAAGGAATAAATTCCTTTTCATGAATTGATTTCAGACAAAAGTGAAAAACGCAGTAACTTGAAATCATACAGTTGTCAGATCTTCTAAAATAGCTTCATCTGTTTTTCACCTTAAAGCTTCTCCCTTTGGCAGTACAATTTGAAAACCAAGGTTGCCTACCCTTTCTGTTGTGAGGAGAACACCACTTATTTGTAAAAGACACCTGATGTTGACACTGCTCACTCTTACTTCCCCTGAAATGGCATTCAACATTTGTGAACACTGATGTTTGGTTGATCAAATCAAGATGTTGATACTTTGGAAATTACTTCTGCACAGTTCCAACTGTGCTTACACCGATTGATACATGTAAGCTCTTTGGTTTACAGCATTACACACACAGATCTTGATGGCACCTGAAGTGCATTATGCATTAATGTTTCTTCTGTTTTACATTACACTTCTACACAATAAAATGTGTAGAAGTGTATATATATATATATATATATATATATAATAAAATGTGTTGTATACAGTTATTCCACTATTACATCAAGATAATGAAAACATCATACACTCACAATCAATGAGCAGGTACTTTTTCTTTGTAATATTTAGCATTAAGGTGTTGACATGCCAAAGACTTTAAAAATTGACTGAAAAGTTTTGGGTATTGGTCAGGCTCAGCTTAGTTTTCTTGATCCACCACTGTAATTTGATACAAACAAAAGTCTCCTGCAAGGAAGATTTTTATGCCTGTAAATAGTCTCAAAGTTTGCTGTCCTGTATTTGTTGGAGGCCAATATTGGTAGAAGCCTGACAGCAGTGCTTGTGCCTTGGTGAATTTTACTTTCTCAAGGGATATTGGCCAAGTAAAAAGTCAAGTGAAAACTTTAAACCTTGGGAAAGTAGTCTTTCAGTTTCTTAAGGAACTAAGATGGGACAGATGTTCTGCAAAACCTCCTTCAGGAATAAAGGTGCAGAAGGGATCTGTCAGATATTTAAAGACATTTTTCTTAGAGCACAAGACCTTTGCAAGAAATCAGACAAGGACACTTGGAGACCAGCATAGATGAAATAAAGATCTTTCGGTTAAGCTGAAACACAGGATGAAAAAGGATAGTCACTAGAAGCAGGGACACACATTCTTGGAAGATTATGGGGATGTGGGTTGGAAGTGTAGCAAAGAGACTGAGAAAGCTAAGGGACAAATCTAGCCATAACCAAATTTGGCAGGGGATGTGAAAAGTAAAAAGTACTTCATACAGGTACATTAGTCAAAAAAGTAAGACAAAAGAAATTGTACCCCCATAAGACAGAGAATTTGATAACAGCTGACACTGACATGGGGAAGGCTGAAGTACTCAACTTTTTTTTTTTTAAATTTTTCACTGGAAATTGCTCTTGTTGTATCTCTTGGGATGTTGAATCTCAGGACAGAGACCGGAGTAAAGAAGTCCAGTCCCTCTCATCATAGGAGAAAATCAGGTTCAAATAATCTGATGTGATCCACTGATAAGACAAGTAGGATGAGATAAAGAACAATTTAATACATAGAGCAAAAGCCACATGTGCAAGTGAAGCAAGGAATTAATTGTTCCATGGGCAGGCAGGTGCTCAGGAAAGCAGGGCTCCATCAGGCATAATGGTGACTTCAGAAGGCAAGGTCTTCACTCCGAACATCCTTCTCATAACATTCTTCTTTGCACAGGTTCTTATTCATTACCATACTCGTGACCATCATATGGTCACATGCAACATCCCTTGGATCATTTGGGATCACCTGTCAGAGCTGTGTCTGCTCCCAAAATCCTTGTTCTTCCCCAGCCTCATCACTATTGTATGGGTAAGAAACAGTACATCTCTGAATTATCAACACTGTTTCCAAATCCAAAACTAAACCTCATCCTAGCTACTGTGAAGAAAATTAACTCTATCCCAGCTCACATTAGCACATCATTATGCAATATGGAAAAGGGCAGAACAAAAGGGCGGAACACACTGGCCAGTTTTCCTAAGACATTACAGAGTTCATCAGAGTTCTGAAGCCTCTAAATAACAGTTTGCTCTGTTTATTTTTTTTTGTTGTTAACCTTCTGTCCACTTATGTTCTTGCTGAGTTAGAATACAAGATTTATTATGGGATCCAAGACCATGGGTAATTACAAGCACAATCAAAAACTCTGTAACAGATTTGTGTGGTTCTTAATGGCATTAAAAATCCAGGGATTTTTAATCAGATCATCAAGGAAATTAATTTTTTTTTAGAGTTTAGACAAATATATAGCATAGCACAATGTCTGCTAGACTACCTCTTACTTACCACTTCATACAAATAAAATCAGTATACCTGGACATTATTAATGATTTGGAAACCCATAGCTTTGTATTTTTTCTATGTAGCTTTGGTTGCTCATGTACATTCTATAAACCTCGGGATTTAGAAATTAGAATGGAATGGACCTCTTCAAAATACAGCTGAGAATTTCCAATTACCATACAACTCCATTTTATACTCCTTTTTTAAATACAGCAGCACAGAAAAAAAGAGAAAACAGGATTTAATTTTAGACAAAAAATTAAATATTCACTCAGAGTTGATCAGCTCTTTGGCAAAGATTTGTAAATAAAGTTATCCTTTGTTAATGGATTGATAACAACGTAATCATCAACAACATCTACAATAACAACTGTTATTTGTAGATGGGATAAATTTTCTGAGCGATAGGATTTTTTTTAAACTCTCTTATTACACCATTTCTTATACTACAGCTTTCTTTGTATCACCCTGCAAAACTTGTACAGAAGAGTACAAGTCAGTATCACTGCAAAGAAGGGAAAAGACAGCAAGCTGAGTGATAATAAAATGAAACTCTTAATCAAATTTCATTGTAGGTGTAGCTTTAGACCTGTAGAAACAATGCAAGCTGATCAACTTGGCAGCCAGTCAGTATTTTTGTAGAAAAACTGACATGTTTTAGTAGAAAGGCAGGAATCATTTTCATATTAGTAGTTAAACAGAACTTTGTGGAGTTCTGAAGTGATCAAAACAGTGTTAAAGGAAATATTTTAGAAAATAACATTCAATTTTTTCACAATATTAAATCCATATTCTCTGGAAAATTCAAAAATTATCTACTAATTTTATTTATAGACAGAGCTCACGTACATTTAGCTCTCTCATTTCTCACTGTACCTGTCACCATAAGGTCATTCCTGTTCCCAGTGGAAATGGCATATATTTAATTAAATTTGAAGTTTTTGCTTGTGCTATTTCTTGGTTTGTCTTTGGTTTGTTGGTTTTTCAGTTTTTCTTACAGGTGGCCAGCCAGATTTCACATCCAGGGTTTATCTAAACCTTTCTTACTTTCTGAACTTAAACTATTGGGTTGCATACTTTCCTATCCATCTTCTCAACCATAAATTCCAAGCAAACACCATATTTTCTATCCTTTCTAATGTATCTTGTGCTTTCCTCTTAGCAATACAGGAGTGATCCCTACAGATTTTAATAAAGCAAAGATAGAAAAATTAGGTTCCTTGTTGTTTTTTGTCTTTTGATTTTTTTTTTCTATCTAAACTGAAAAGATTTTTATTTTTTTTATTTGGAAATTGTTGTGGGAAACAGATTTGGCTAAAATGTAAGAGAAAGATATGGAAGTAACATGAAAAGCCATCAAGAAAAACAAATATTTTGATCAGCAGTATATTTTATTTAAGCTTTGGAAGCCAAGGGTGAAGGAAAAATGAAGGACAAATTTTAGAATTTCCAAACCAGCTATATTCTTGAAGAATTTTTGTTTAACCTTCAGTATAACCTGCCAGGTATCTGAAACTAGGAGTTAACAACAAAGGAAGAGATGCCTACAAATTTTTATCATATTGAAATTTATTAAATTGAAATAGAAGTAACTCTCACTATGCTCAAGAAATTGAACAAATGGTCAAGAAATCAGATTTTTTTCAGAATGGCCACCCTCCTCTTAATGAATACAATGTTTATTTAGTTCACAACACTCTCAAAGAAAATTCAAGATATGATCAAAACATAGCCTTGCTTTGAGTTCTCCTTCCTTCTCTTTCCAGCTTCCTACACTGTACTGCATTAATAATAGACTTAATAAATTAAAGTCTATCTCAACTTCATACACCTATCAATCAAATGAAATCAAATGTTCAAATCAGGATGGTTTTTAGCATCCCTTCTGAAAGGTACATGAAGCCTTCAAAGAAAACTGGTATAAAGATTTTTTTTTAATAAATACTTTCAATGTTTTCATAGTGCAATATATTTTATATTCACAGGAAGTCCCCCCCCACAACCCCCAAATATAAAGAAGAACTTCTTTACTGTGTGGGTGACCGTGCACTAAAACCGATTGCCCAGAGAGGTTATAGGTTTTCCCTCATTGGAGATATCCAAGATCCATACAGACACAATCCTGGGCCGTGTGCTCTGGGATGACCCTGCCTTTGCAGGGAGGTTTGACCAGATGAGCCACTGTGGCCTCTTCCAGCCTCACCCATTCTGTGATTCTGTAATGCAGTGATGATTCATCATAATGGGTTTAATAATTTCAATAAATAGGTGCTTCTAAAGATAAAAAGAACACTATTGAGTGACTAAACTAATTCTTAAATCAGCCGGTTAAAAAGTCAACATTTATAGTGCCTTTTTGGAAAGATTACCACAAACATTTCTTAACTGTCCATTCAATATAAGCCTCTGATTTTCAACAGGTTTAGAACTGACACACAGAACTGTCCAAACATAAATTGATCAGTTTGATGCCACTTTACTAAAAGCAGAATCATTCTGCAAACTAAAAATCACGAATCATCTATGAAAACTTTGACAACTTTGATGGCTTCCTAAACTTCATATAGTGATGACTTTAAATTTATTCCTGAAGACTAGTAATGCTGGGAAAAATACAGACTCAAGCAACCAACAATAAAATACACCATCAAAAATCCCAAACCATCTTAAAAAACTCTAACTTTGTATTATATATCTTCTAGACATCTAAAGACATGATTGACATTTTAGCTTTGCACAAATGTCTGGTGTTGCTGCCAGTATTATGCTTTTCATTGCTGGCACAGCAAAAAAATCTGATTTCATGCCATATGGAGTCAGAGTAACTTTAGCACAACTCCAGTATTCCTAGATGCTCCAGTGTTTGGCACGATTTCTGTGGTGGCTTTGGAATAGGTTTACATTTGCTAATAGAAATATTGAGATTGAGCTTGGTTTGATTTGTAGACCTCTTTCTGATCTTCTGATGGAGATGCCAAACTTTAGGCTGACACATCTAACCTCTAAAACTCATCATAATATAAGAATGCCCAATTTAACACTGAATGGGGCACAATGCTGCAAGTGGCAGTTGGTTTTTGGGGGGATATAGCTCAGGGCTCCTGCAGTCTGTTTGCTTCCTGTACTCAATACAGGTCATGCCATACTGCATTGCACTGCAGAAACACTGCTCTGCTGCTTTCCCTTCGGTGTGAAGGGATTTGTCTCCTCCAGAAGATTTATTCCAGTACTTACATTCACTGTCATCAATACTTGGGAAGGTATGTCCAGAGTGAGCAACTGTGATACTAGAGCCAGTGCAGAATTTATAAGAAAAATATAATTTGGTGGTTAGTCCATCTCAGAAGACAAGCATCCCTCAGGCAAACATTGGTTTATCCTGTGACCGTGTCTTCCTAGCACTAGGAACAGATTATATGTTGCAGATAGTGACACAAATATCATGAAAATCCTGGACATCAGTTTAAGCTGCCTGGATTTCTTCACTGAGACTTGGCCCTTCCCAGAATATCCAAGAGGGTTCTATATAAATGCAAAAATCTTCTTTGTGCTTCTTTATGATCTCTCATATATCAAAGCCAGCAAGAAAATACTGACACTGCTGAAATCTCTTAAACTTCCATAATTCTGGAAATTCATGTCATATCCATCTGAAAAAATAAATGTATTCAATACATTTCTGGTTATTTTGAAAGCAGTACACATAAAAATGTTATTTTCTATTATAAAGTATATACTTCATTAATATTATTTAATTAATTGCATACTTTGTTTTCTTATTTGCAGGATATTATTAGACCTCGATTTTACCTCTCCTCAATAATCTCAGGGTTCTTTTCTTTTTCTTATTCCCTCCTTCCCTTTAGTTATCTTTTTCTCTCTTCACATCACTCCTTATCCAAAAAGTACTTTGGTTCCAACCAAACTTATTTTGCATTAAGTTGTGTCTTATCAAGTTGTTTTATTACATCACTTTACCATGAACAGAAAAATCTATGACTTTCCAGACCAGATTCCCACATAACCACCTCTACCAGCCAAATCTGTCAAAGACCAATATTTGTTTTCAGATCTCTTTCAGTGCACTGAAATGCTGGCTGAGTGTGTCATTAGGAAGAACTATAACAGCAAAGGTGTCCTATATAGTAGCAGGGTGTTTTAAACTCCCTTACTGGAGCCTACCAATTTATTTACAGGAGTTCATATAAAATGGTATAATATTGGCTCTAAGATAGGGACATTTATATGTAAACTCAGAACAACCAGAATCAATACTGACTGGCAAAATGTTTCAAGGAAAACTAAATTTTAAATTTTAAAAAGTATTTATTAATATAGGAATTTATTCATTCTTTTTTTAAGTCACTGCTATGGCACATGTGGGTAGTTAAGTCCAGATATAAACTATGATCAACTAAACACACTGTACTTCTAGGCTTTAAAAATCACTTTCTGATTCAAGGATTACAGAAGAAAAGAAAATAGGAGAAAGAAAAAAACAGAATAAGGAAATACTTGTGGGATGAGAGTAGAGCACAAATTATATTTGTATATAACTCTTCAAAGAAGTATTAATGTCTCTGTTTCTTGATTCTGCTTGCATGGTTGTAAAGGTATCAGAATCCATAAATATTCCTGTGATGCTAAGAAGTCCAAGTCAAACCTGAAAAACCCTTTCCAACAGCTTATTACCCCATTTATCCTGCTAAAAATTAATTCAATTACAAGATATCACCAACATTTTTTGTCTCCATTTCCTCTTGGTCTCCACTGCTTTCCTTTGGTATAAAACATAAAGTGGATATGGGTTGTGGGATTAGTAATAGGAAAAAATAATCAGGATTAACCAAGATTTTCTCCATCTCTAATTGTACAGGCTTTGCTAATGAGCTGAAGCTTAACAATAAGTTGACCATAGACTCCATTTAAAATACATTCTTCACTTCTGCTCGTAAACTGTCTGTCTTAAATTTCTGCAAAGAGAGGTAGCACTGAAAAAACACAGCATTTATCCCTAAGTTCACTAGCAAAGGCTGGAGGAAGGATTGTCCAAGAGGAGCTGTCAGGAAAACTAGGGAGATAACATCCAAGTAAGTGGAACAGGGAGGTCGTCAGGTAAATACCATGAATAATGTGTAAAGGTCACTAGGAGAATAAAGAAGTTAAGTTATACCTGGAGATAAATAGAGAGAAAAGAAAAAAAATATGGATGGATAGCAAAATGAGAGAACTAGAAGAAAAATAAAAGTAGTGACAAAAATTAAAGAAAAAGAAAAACAGTTTCTATAAAAATGTCTTACACAAGGTAACTGACACAGTTCTTCAAGGTTCAAAAAAGGGAAAACCATTGAAAAGTTGAAAAATATTGAGCTTCTCTCTTAGTTTGTGGAGTAATTTTTCTCTAGATGTCTCTTTCTCTTTCTGCCACAGCAAATCTGTCCTTCTCAATCTCCATCCCTTTTGCCCATCATGACACTCAATGCTCCTGTATCTACTGACTGTCTCTGACACTGTGAAAAGTTCTCTGTACCAATACAGCGTGACACAGGTGAAGACAGAGAAAAGCTCCTTAGTAGCATCAACACCAGTAAATAAATATGTTTGAACTGAACAGAGGGGAAGATTTCCAAAACAGCACAGAAAGAGGCTGAGACCTCTTAACCTGTGCACAAAAGCAAGCTGTTTTGAGCAGCCCTTTAAGGTACTAGGCACAGTCTCAGTAACAGGTTGTGCCTGAATGGACTGATTTGCAAAGCAAATGGAGTCATTGCCTGAATTCCCACAGGACAGATGAGGAAAAGTTATTGGTTATATTTCCAACCCATTGTTAGCCTTTACTTCCTCGGGCTCTGAGGATATTGAGTGTCATCTGAGTAGGCATCAACATAAAAGTGAAAATACCAAATCAGAATGAGAGTAATCTCTCTGTAGATACGGTGGACTAGATGAAAGGAATAAAAAAACCAAACCCTTGTGATAGCAATGACCACATAGTATTTGAGGTTAAACAACTTGAAATAAAATGCTCAAGGAAATTTTATGATTTCAGCAGAAACTCTGGCATAGGGAATAGCACACAGATACCTTTCAGGACTGTGCCTAGTGCAATTGATCCAACCTTAGGAAGGGGAATGAACAAATGATACCTTCATCCAGACCTACATTTAAGCTACAAACAACATAATGTTTATGTACCTATGTTCCTTTCTCCTCTTAGTGCTGCTTCAGTCACAGTTCAGTAGATTTACTGTAGATTTTGTCTTAACCATAGCTGAAGTGTGCACTTACATGAGTTTCACAGAACATGTGTAGCATAATTAGACTATGGTGTACCAGGAACATGTGAGGGTTTTCTTGCTTTACAGATGGGTAGCCTTTTTAATTACTTCATTATATAACATCATGTATTTTAACTAGTTTTCTCTCAAAAGAAACTTAGAATCTTGTTAATCTGACTTTGTGTGTTTTCTCTTCTTTATACGTGCAGATTTAAAAATCTGCCAGATGGGGTACCAACCTCTGCCAGCAACTTTCCAATTTTCTGCCACTACCTCTTAGTTGAGAAAGACTTCAGAAGTTTTCCCTTAAAGAAAAAAATTATATTCCTCTTGTATTTTGACTTTTTTCTGAATGTAAATACAGTGCAGTGACAAAATTTCTTACCATGGAATCTCAATATTTAATTTCACTCTTCAGATTCCAGAACTTCCTCACAAGGGGAAGCAGAGCTGCAGGCACTAGAGAGTGGACTGATGTTACTCCATTAACTATAACCCTTTCTGCCTGACCTGTGAGCCAGTTTCTCACCCGTCACATAACATGGTTATCCAGCTGTATCCTGGACATTTTGTCCAGAAAGATCTTGTGTGAGACAGTTTTATAGGCTCTGCTGAAGTCCAAAGAAGACTGCAGTGACTGGCTTTCCAAGATGAACTGTGTGAGTTACCCTGTTTTCCTGCTTTAAGATAATTTAAGAGATGCTCTTAAATGAGTTGCCATCCCTTATCCTATTAAAATAATCTCTTTCCACCAATCAGAAACAAATCCGGGTCCATGTAAGTGTAAAACTAACAGTTTACTATGAAGTGAAACAGCAAGAGGCAAAAAAAACCACAAACAGAAACAATAGCTACAAAAGTGATAAATCTCTTTAACTTCTCCTGAGCAAAGATAAACCTAGAATGGTAGGGTAGTCCTGCCCCATGGATGCTAGGGGCAACGTCATGTAGGGAGATGAAGGAAAAATGGTATCAACCTGTAATATATGTTATGAAATAATTCATACTTAAAGAGAGAATATATTTTATAAGATTGTAAAATCCAAACAAGTCTCTGACCACAAGGAGCCAAGGGACAGATGTCTGCTTTGGAATCCCAAAATTCCTGAAGGTGGCAGGACAACAATACGCCCATTTACCCATGGATAGACGTGGCCAGACAATGATCGTCCCCGTTCTCCGGGTAATCAAGAGGCGCCCAAGAGTGATCATCGTTCAATTGATACCATCGACCAAGATAAGAGAAGTCACTGGAAAGATGCATCTGAATACCCGACTTCCCCTGCATGATCAGCACCCACCACCACCCAGGAAACAGCGATTGTCCAGCCCTGCGCAGTGAAAGAAACTCTCATGCATGTGTGGGATTACAAAAGAAATTGGCGCACCTCTAACTCAGGCATAAAAAACTGTATAAAACAGCGACTCTAGAAACAGCAGTTGTGAACAGAGGGAGATCTGGTGCCATAGAGGTTGGATCTCAGTTTACCCAGCATTGAACCTGGGCTCGAAGCTGTCTCTTTGGCTGTGGGTTTTTGAGTACCGTATTTTGGTCATGGAAAATAAAATCTTTCACATTTTGATAATTTGGCTTTTCGATTGATCATTTATAACAAGCCTCTTCCCTTTCTACTTAAGTCTCCAGCAGCAGCAGCTCTGCCTGCAAAGCCAGCTGGCAACTGTGGTGCTTGCTGCTCGGTCAGGGGCTGGAACTCGGTCAGGGGCTGGAATTTCTGGAGGGACGTTGGCTGTGGTGTTGGCAGCAGAGAGTGAGCGGCCGGCTGGCGTGTCCTGGCCTCCATGCCCCTTCGCCCTGGCGATGTGCTGCCAGCGGCTGCAGTGACCACACAGAGCACGGCTCCTCACTTCTCCCAGCCTGGCGCCACGGATGCGGACGGGTGCTGCAAAATTCTCTGAAACAATTTTTGATTGTGAAATGCAGCTTCTAGAGTTGGCACTGTTGCAAGTAGAGGCAAACCAAGCAGCTGGAGAGGCAAAAGCCACACAGCTGAAGAGAGCATGCTGCCTGGGAGCACTAACTATAAAAGTGACCATGCCATCCTCTCCTGTCCCCCCACACCCACCCATTCCAGTTTGTGGCCGCCAGGTCTAAAAGAAACAGTAAGAAATTTGGGCACAAATAGATATGTAATGCAATATTTTGTGTTACCCTGTACACCTGTTGTAGAAGGAAATCAATTGGAAAAACAGGACTTCCCCCTCACGAAGTGCTGGCTATGACCAATGACTGTGTCCTCAGGGTGTTTTACAAGACTTCCCAGAATAATCTTTGCCATTGTTTTACTGGGCACTGAAATGAGACAGACAGTCCAGTAGTTTATGGGTTCCTCATTCTTAACCTTCTTGAAAACTGGGAAAACATTAGACAGCTTCCAATCAGCTCTCCAGAATCCCAAGACTGCTCAAAAATCATTAAGAGAAGCTTTGTGATAAAAGCAGCAGCTAGCTCCTTGATAATTCTTGAATGAATATCAGATAGACAATTATACATTTGCTATAGCTTTGAGGTTTATCTGGGTCTATAGCCATTATATTAGCTCTGCTTAATACAGTATGCTACAAACAAGTAGCTCAGGAAGTAAACATGTATGTTATCACAAACTTTTATTTCTTGACTGAAAAAGAAATTATCAAATGTAAACAATCTGTAAAACAGTGAATCACTGAGATTTTGTTGTTTGGGCAAGTAATGGGAAAAAAAGGGTTGAATGGAAGAGTTACATTAAACTATACTTAGGAAAAATCTCTTTTAGCAATCATAAGGAGTACACATCAAGAAGTGAGCAAAAAGCATACACTAGGAAGTATGTTTTTAAAACTACAATCTGAAAAGTACTGTAGAGAACTGTAAGGTAATACAGGTGTGCCATCTAGACAAATTTGTGAGCTATTTTACTACTGTTTAGAGACACTGGAAAACACTGCTCTGAATCTGTTTGGGCTGGTGTTTCCAATTAAACAATATGATTCTTGCCAAGGGAGCAGTTAAATGTATTGTATGCTGTTGCTATGGTGAAACACTGTGAGCCTGCCCTAGAAGACTTTTGTATGGTACACCTCTGTTCCAAAAAATTGGGTGTGAAATTAAAACACAAAATTCTCCATGAAAACTACCTCAGAACTTGTGAGGTATAAGAAGTAAACATATTTTAAATATTTTGGATATTGAAAAAATTTTCTTTCTAAAAATATTGGAAAACCAGTCTGGCCTCCAGGTATGTGTTTCCTGGAGGATAGACAACTAGGATTATTAGGCATGGACTTCATCAGAAATTGTAACAAAAGCTGATGAAAGCATCAGAGATGAAGGGCCTAGGATACACCTCACAAAAGGCCAAGGACTTTGCCTTTTCCTGAGCTGTGAGCTGCTTTTAAAATGTCTCTTGCTCTTTGCCCTGGCTAAGCTGTACAGCTATCCCTGGCCATCATTCTCAATGTCCTGAGAGTCACATTTCACCTTGTTGTTAACAGCTTTTCTAGAGAAGTAACAGTCTTGGCAACTTAATGATATGATTTTAAAGTTTGCTTTCTTTATCTGAAATAAGTGCAGCTGTAATTTCAGAACTTGTCTTATTTCAAAGTTCATTCAAGTTCTGATTGACAATGTACAGCTTCAAATAGCTTAGCTGGGATGTAGAGGCTGGCAAAGTACTTAGAGAGCACTTATCCTCCAAGCAAGATCAAAAATTTAGATTGAAGCAATTAATGTTAGTGAAACCCAGGTCCTTCCTTTTGTAGAGAAAGAAAATATAGAGACCTCTTATACCTTTTTCCTGATACAATGTCCTTCATTATAATATGACCTGTTTAGTGCAATTTCATTAAAATATATGTATGCTGAAAAGGATTCTTATTTATTCATTTATTATCAGATTCAAAAAATGTAACTTTAAGTCATCTGTTTATACATGTTACAATTGATTTTTTGTCTTTTTATAGTCTGTGAAGCAGATACATGGGACAAATGTTTGTGAAGAAAGATCATGAAACATCAGTAGTATCTTTCAGTATCTACTAGATGAAACAAATAATGAGGATGTCATCATGGAAGTCTACTAGGCTTTCTAAGGCTTCCTAACCAGGACAATGATGACATCAATTTACTCATTGAGGAATTAAGGGACACTTCCAAGTCAACTGCCCTTGTTCTTATGTCCTTCAACTTGCAGAAATTAACTCAGGGTATCTGGAAACTAAGGCCTGAAGATTCCTGGATGACAACTTTATGAAGCAGGTCCTAAGGGAGTAGATGAAGGAATGATGAAAGATGCCCTCCTTGATCTACTGCTTGTCAGAGAGGATATCGTGAGCAAAGTGGAGATTGGCCACAGCCACCAGTGTCTTGGCCACAATGATCACAAAGTGCTCAAGTTCAAAATCTCTGTTGACAGGAGGAAAAGTGCCAGCAAAACCTCAGCTCTGGGCAGAAGGAAAGCAGATTTCAGGTTGCTCAGGAATTAGTAAGCAAGGTCTCCTGGGGAAATGTTTTTGCAGGTGCTGGGGTCCACATGTACTGGTTACTTTTTAAACATCACCTGCAAAGGGCACAGGAGCAGCAATTCCTGAATACTTCAAGTCAAGCAGGAGGGTCAGAAGGCCATACTGGCTGAACAGGAATCTTTTCTTGGAAATAAGGAAGGTAAAAAGGATAAACCCAGTGGAAACAAGGGAAGAATACAGACATGCTGCTTGCCAGTCTAGGGAGAAAATTTGTGCAGCTAAAAGTCAACTGGAGCTGAAGTTGGCCAAAAAAGTGAAGGATAATAAAAGGAGGTTTTTTTCAAATACATTAATGTATTTGAAAATAGGCAGTGTAAAACTAAGAAGCAGTGTAAAAATAATACAGTGTAAAAATAACAGACAGTGTAAAAATAACATCTGCCCACTACAGGATGAGGATGATCATCTCACACACAGGGGCATGGACAAGGCAGAGGTGTTTTAAAGCATTCTCTGCCTCTGTCTTCAGCACAGATTACAGACCAAGGGGGTCTCAGTGCCCTGAGCTGGAGGACCATGACTGCAAGAATAATCCGCTCCCAACTGACTCTGAGTTGTGTGAGATCAGCTGCTACCAGCTGGACCACTACAAATCTGTAGGGCCTCATGGAATTGACCCAAGAATCCTCAAAGAGGTGGATGATGTCATGGCAAAACCTCTCAAGGATTTTTGAGCAGTCTTGGAAATGCAGAGAGCTCCCAGCTAACTGGAAGCTGAGAAATGTCCCAGTTTTCAAGAAGGGCAAGAGGAAGGACCCCAGTAACTCCAGGGGTCAGTATCACTTCAGTGACTGGTAGAGTTATAGAGAAGATTATTCTTGGAGGTACTGAAATACATCTGAAAGACAATACAGTCACGTTGTTGTTCGTATTAGAAATATTAGGACTATGACATACCATGCCAGATGGAACTGTTCATACCATATGAGTGATCTGAAATCATTCTTCTCTATTCCTGTGCTCCTCATGATTGTCATTCAATAGGGCATCTATGCCTATGAACACAGGATCAATGGAAAACAACACAATTATTTAATGTGTGTTATAAATGATCAAATCGGAAGCCAAATTTATAAGAAAATTTAGCAATGATTTATTAGATTGTCAGCCAAACAGAATTTTGAGAAAAAAACACTACAGCCAAGGCAGTGTCAACCCCGGGATCGATGCTGGGTGAACCTGGATCTGACCGACAAAGTGTCAGCATCTCCCCAGTGGTTCACCCCGACTGCTTCACGCTGCTAGCTTGTATACAGTTTATTCTGCCTGAGGCAGAGATGACCAAATGCTCCCTTGTGTCCCTTCACATGCACAACTGGGGCCATACATGTGCAGGGATAGATGAAAGTGGTTCCAGGTGTCTAGATGTTGTCAGAACACTTCGGAGAAGTCCGCATTCACATGTAGCAGGGTGGCGCCAATGCTAAGTGCAGTAGATGTAATCTTCAAGGTTCGAGATCACTCCTACATTCCAGGGAAGTCGCTGATCATCGCTCAGGAAGATTCCATTCATACGTTAACAGACTTGATGTTATCTGAATGTTGTCCAGGAACTAATTGTATAAAAATAAAACTCTGCTCCTGGTTGGGGTGCTCAAAAGAGATAGCTTGGATTTTACAATATTTTATA
Organism: Molothrus ater; assembly: GCF_012460135.2. Taxonomy (NCBI): domain Eukaryota; kingdom Metazoa; phylum Chordata; class Aves; order Passeriformes; family Icteridae; genus Molothrus; species Molothrus ater. The sequence goes on from NC_050511.2 coordinate 62,618,088, forward strand.
CATAAACAGCATGAATTATCTCTACCATATACTACAATGTGTAATCCTGATCTCCCATAGAATTTTAAATGAGGAAATGCTAGGCAACAAGAAATCTGTAAAACTTGGATTTGTCTTCATGGATAATCATTCTATGACCCTCCTCCATCTGATTTTCTCAGAAAATATATAATTACTGTGAACTTCACACACAGCTAGGCAGTGTGAAAAGCCAAAAGAATGCCATTAAAAGAGGAAAGGGATAAATGCATGCAAAGTAGGATAAGTTAATTTTCTTCTATTTCTCCACTAAAGCATGAGACTGTATCAAGATAACACTGTTATAATTTATTCATTAAACTGCAGTTTGTTTGAGATTGTGTTAGATTTATAAATGCGAGGTTAAAATTTCAATCCATGTAAGAAATATTTTCACAAGAAGAATCCCAGCTACCTACATGGACAGCCCAAAGAAAGAACCACAAGGGGTTATGTCTTTTCTGTATCCTGGCTCCACAAGCAGCATAAATCACACATTTTGATTTTGGAAAAAGGGAAGTTTGGCCACATGGGTTGAAAAACAACAGTGTTCCATGACATTAGATCACAGATACAGATGACTGAGGCACCCATTCTCAGGGTGTGTGACAGTGATGAGTCATTTTAGACAGAGTTTGGGACTTCAGTTAAAATCTGTCATTTTAAAAACTGCTAGCATTTAATTTTCCTAGAGTCATAAAACAGTTTGGCTTATACTTCTGTGGTTGCTAAAGAAGAGACCAATAAAGATGATTATTCATTGACATCTCAGTTATCATATCTAGAGGCCTAAATAATTATTCCATTATACTAAATAACTTGTGCTTATTTTGCCAGTTAGCTGTTGTTGAGATACAGCAGAGAGAGCAAAATCAGAATTTTGATTTTCAATTTGATGTCTTAATTGATAGATTTCATGCTTTCTTAAAAAGAAAAAAAAAACCAAAAAACAATTGCCAAACAAAAAGAAAAATTGAACATACAAAAACCTCAAACACAAAAACCAACCCTTCAAAAAAACCAAAAAAACTCCAACACAAATTAAATCATCTTACAATAGCATGCAAACTAGAATTGATGTAAGTATAACACACTTTCATTTTTTTCCCAGGCATGGCAAAAGCATAAGTCTGTCCCAGCTATGGCAAAATTCCTACTTGGGTACTTAGCAAAAGACCTTGCATTGTTTTCTGCTGTTTGAAAGTATGACCTAGATCATACAGAATTTCACACAGTTTCCTCTCCATAATTCATTAACCATGATTCAGACAAAATGCAATGCATAGAAATGGGAGAAAAATGAAACATTTTGTCAAAAAATGTAAACTAGATTACTTAATGTAATCATACTTCATGTTAATATCTTTGTATAATTTATCAAAATCACTCACAAAGCTAGACACTGTAGGAAGATGTCTAGATTTTTTGTGTATCTAAATTCAGATCACCAACTATTATTCTAGAATATGTATTCAGACATTTGCATTAGATACTAGTTGTGCCCAGTGAAGCAACAAATATCAATTACAATTGTGATTTCTTAATCCTGACTCAGACAGATTTTGATCACTTTCGTCACTTTGACTGGCAGAGGAGATTTTGGAATTAGACATAGGAAGATTAACTACCCATTTCAAGATTGATCCTTATTCCATCCTCATTGGCCTCTTTATTTCCAGAACAAAATCAAAGTTTATTCAGTTACTTCTTCAAGATTTTAAGGCTTGTGGACTTCTTGTACCAACACAGTAGTTCAAAATGTTGCTTAAAGGCAAGAAAAATTCAACCATATAATTTATTACAATGCTGAATTTTTTTGATCCACATTATTGTAAAATATTTATCAGCTCTTAGAAAATAGAGAGTAAAAATGCTGACCCCTTATAAATCCTTTCTCCCTTCTCCATTTCTTCAGCAGCAGAGTGCAAGCTACAATTTGCTTTCACCTGGAGGGACGTCCAGTACACCTGGTACAGACTGCCACAGGGGTGGAAGCACAGCCACACAATTTACCTTGGACTGATCCAGGTTGCACTGGAAAAGGACGAGAACACTTGAGATACATTGACAAAATAGGGCAACACAGCAGAGGAAGTTTTTGAGAAAGGGGAGAAGACAATCCAGATCATTCTGAAAACTGATTTTGTCATAAAGCACAGCAAGGTCAACAGACCTGCCCAGGAAATTCAGTTTTTAGGAATAACATGGTAAGAGGAACATCATCACATTACAATGGATGTGGTTACCAAAATAGCAGCCTTGTCCTCACCAACCAGCAAGAAGGAAATACAGGCTTTCCTAGATGCTGTGGGTTTTTGGAGGATGTATATTCCAGACAACAGTCAGGCTATAAACCCTCTCCGTCTGGTGAGGTATACTTCAAGTGAGGTTCTGTACAACAAGTTTTGAACAAATTAAATAGGAGATTGTTCATAGAGTAGCCCCTGAGCCAGTCAGGACGGGACAGGATATAAAAAATTTGCTCTACACTGCAGGTGGGGAGAACAGTTCTTCCTGGAGTAAAGAGGTAGCAAGAGTTAGCAAGAGGTAGCCACAGGATTCAAGGGATTCTGGAGACAGGCATACAAAGAATCTGAGTCTTGCTACACCCCAACTGAAAAAGAGATCTTGGCAGCTTATGAAGGGGTTTGAGCTGCTTCAGAAGTGATGGGCACCAAAGCACAGCTCCTCCTGGCACCCTGACTGCCAGTGCTGTCAGGGTGCCAGGGTGCTGTCAAGTCGCTGCCACACATCATGGCATTGATGCTACATGGAGTAAATAGATTGCTCTGATCACACAACAAGCTTCAACAGGAAGTCCCAATCACCCAGGGATCTTGGAAGTCATCACAAACTGGCCTGAAGGTGAAAATTTCAGAGTATCATTGGAAGAGGAAGAGGAGGAAAAGGTCATGAGGCCTCACCGTATAATCAGCTACCAGAACATGAAAGGCGACACATTCTCTTCCCTGCTGTCTTGAAGTGATATATCAAAAATGGAAAGCTGCATTATGCTGTGGCAAGTTGCAGAAGCTATTTAGGACAAGGGGGATTAAGTCAGGTTGCAGCGCTGAAATGCATCCAGATGGCTTTAGATATTGCTGAACAAGAGGAATGGACAGCATTCTACACTGACTTGTAGATGGTAGCAAATCCTCTGTAGGGGTGGCTGGATTGATGGAAACAGAACAATTAGCAGCACAGAGGTAAACCATCTGAGCTGCTGTAGTCTGACAAGACATCACTGCTTGGAGAGAAAAGCTTGCTGTAAAAGCACCTCACATAGATGCACACGCACCTGTGAGCTGGGCTACGGAAGAGCATCACAACAATGGACAGGTGGATTGGACTGCCAAGATTAAAGTATCTCAGGTGGATGTGGACTAGCAACATAAAGGTGAATCATTTCTGGCTCAGTGGGCCCAGTTATCAGGGAAGAGATGCAACATGATGTGATCAAAGGACAGACTTCACCACAGACACTATTTCCCTGGTTACACATATCTGTGAAACATGCTAGAATCAAGCAGACCCAGCAGGTAAAGCCTCTGTGGTATGGGGGAAAATGGTGGAAATATAAATATGGGAAGGCCTGGCTAACTGACAATATCATGCTCCTACAAACCTACTAAGGCAAGCTCTACATGCTGACAGTGGTGGAAACAACCACTGGATGGCTAGAGATGTTCCCTGTGCCTCACCCCACTGCCCAAACACCATCTTGGGCCTGGAAAAGCAAGTCCTGTGCTTACATGGAACCCCAGAAAGAGGTCAGCCAGACTGTGGGGCTCATAGACCCCTGGGCCCGTGAGCACAATATTTAATGGGTATCATATTTTTTACCATGCAACAGCCTCTGGGAAAATCAAACAGGACAGAGGAACATTAAAACTACACTCGAACATTAAAACTACCCTCAAACATTGGGATCTACATTAATGAAAGTCACCTGGTTAGGAGGTCATTTCCATCTTACTTTAGTCCTTGAAAAAGATAAATTTTGTCCTTTAAGAGGCATGAGCCATAACTGTTGCTAACCCATGGCAAGGGGTGATGCTGCTGCTCCTGCTGCTGTCGCTGTCACCCCATAGCTGCCCAGGGAAGCCAGCCCTTGTCCACAGTGACCCTGTCTGGACCAAACAGCTTCCCAGGCACCACTGGCCTCACTCTGGGGAAGGATGGGGTGGGGCTGGTTCCATTTTTGTCTTTGCTCAGGCCACTTGGGGCCTAGGTCAGTGAACACCTTTTTTGTACCTTAATCACCCTCATTTTGTGTACTTTCCATATAGTTTCTATTCATTACTCTTTGTTTTTCTTATTTCATTGACGCTTTGTTTTGTTCAAGTAAATGGTTCATATCTGAGCTCAGAATCTCTGCTCCTAGACTCCCTCTCACCAGGAGGGAATGAGGAGGAAAGAGAGTAGCTTAGGAGGAGTTTAATTTTCCAGAAAGAGTTTTTTTTAAACCAGCACAAGTGGAAGCAAATAGATTTTTCTTTTCAGTTAAAGAAAGATTTTGGTATCTTCTTAACATATGGAATAAAACCTTAATGACCTTAATGAAATTCATATAATATTTAAAAAATAAAGTTTTTACACTGTGATCTTTTCAGAGCGAGGCTTTTATAGCCCTAATCAATCTGGCTTTTTCCCTCTGTTTCTCCTTCATAGCAGAGATGTTATTTCTTAGACCTGTGAAAGAAAAAGAGGATAAATTTAATGCTTTGTTCATTTTAATGAACAAAATCTGTTTTATCAGTCTTATGTGGTCCAGAGGTTCAGAAGTATTTTCAATTCTGGCAAGTTCATACTAGTTTTATTATTTCATTGTTTGACTCATGCTTGTTGGAGGCAAAGATTAAATTGTGAAAGAATAGGCATAGCAAAAGAGGCTTCAAGAAGTTATCTGATCTGTTCTCAACTATACTTAAACAGTCCCTGACAGACTTTCTTTTGCCCTGTAGTACAGGCTATCATTAATTTCATCAATTCAAAGGAACCTCTTTGAAAATTCATAGGCTTGAACAAGAGCGTTTTCATACACAGATCTCCGTGGCAACTTAAACAAAAGCATCTTTAGGTTTGACCATGACAGCCATCTGGATATCATGAAAATATGTAATGTTTGTAATGCTGCTGATAATTTGTTTACCCTGTAAGAAATTTAATGTAACCTCATGATCACTCTTATTGCAGCTGAGAACACAAAATTCTCTATAGCAAGAAGGAGGCATCAATTCATGTGGCACTCGTGATCTCTGTGCCATATCAAATCTAAAGTGATGATTAGGACCAGAAAACATAGGTGGGGGAAGCAACCAGCTCTGTGGAAGAATGGCTACGTGACAGGGGCCACGTTCTGGACCAAGAATTGGGAGGATGCAGCTAATCTGGGTCCCTGCACCTGCAAAACACTGTGTCCTTGAGCATAGCTGTGGTACAATAACAAGTACTGAGAGAGACATGAGAAAAGAAAGATGTAACCCCTAAGACATGAGGAAGAGCTGATATTGTAGTATAGCCAATAGATTGCTTAGCTCGCAGAATACGTATGAGCTTATTACTTGTTGTGCATAAAAGTCTGATGCTCTCTTCAATAAACGAAGCTTGCTAAACACTCATATTGAGCGTCCAAGTTTCCCTCACCATGACAAATGGCGCCCAAACAGGGACCCTACAGAGGGCTTGAACCTGTGAGCCACGGTCCGGTGCAGTATTCCTTGTCAGTCCCAACGCAGCACAGGAGGCAAAAGAGCGGGCTCCGCATTCCCGAGCAACCTTAGAGAAGGGTCTCGGCTGATGAAAGAGCGGGCTCCATGCCCCGAGCGACCTTAGAGAAGGGTCTTGGCCAGCGAAAGAGCGGGCTCCATGTCCCAAGTGACCTTAGAGAAGGGTCTCGGCCGGCAAAAGAGCGGGCTCTGTGCCCCGAGTGACCTTAGAGAAGGGTCTTGGCCAGCGAAAGAGCGGGCTCCGTGCCCCGAGCAACCTTAGAGAAGGGTCTCGGCCGACTAAGCACCACACACGTCTTGCAAGGGCTGCAACAGCGCTGACGACTAAATTAGGAGGTAATGGAGAGACAAGCGGCGTATGACCTTTTTAAATGCTTTTTACAAAAGCAGGGATTACTGGGTATCGACCTGGGAAAAGAACTCCCGGGATTGCTTGCACGGGGAGTTGCAAAAGGGTGCTTTGCAGATCCCAATCAGGTCTTTGAGGAGTTAGAGTGGCGTAGGTTTGGGGATAAGTTGTGGGAAGCTGTGTTAGATGAGGGTAAAACTGCAAAAAACTTGTCTAAAACTTGGCGGATAGTTGCTAATGCACTAAAACAGTACCAGGCAGAGCAGAAGGCTGCTCAGGCAGCCTCCGCCCGATTGGGAATGCCTGTTCCTAGTGAGAATAGCGGGGCCTCAGCGTCTACGTCCTCTTATCCTCTGCCCCCAGCAACTAGCACAGTGTATCTGCTGGTGGGGACAGCCTCCACAGCAACCGCCCGAGCTGCTCCTTCTGTGCCTCTGCTGGCAGCGAGGGATTGCCCCCCACCTCCGGCTGGAGAGGATGGCGGGGAAAGAACAAAGGAAATTCTTGACCCTGAGGCGGTGTGAATTGCTAATGAAAGGTGTAAGGCATGGCGAGAGATTGCAGGAGAGGCGATAGTTGCAGGCGACTGAGCGGCTGCTGAGGCCTTGCTTGAGGTGGCTTGTCCGGTGGTTTATGCACCAAATCCTGCCAGAGGCTTGCAAGCAACTATCACTACCTTAGACTGGAAATGGCTGGCACAGCTCCGTGCCACTGTAAGTGAGTGTGGTATCCACGGAGAACCAACTCGTCAGATGCTCAATTATTTGTGGGGAAGAAACATACTGTTGCCATCGGATATTAAAAGCCTCATGAGGCTAGTGCTTACCCAGCATCAACAGTTGTTGTTTAATGCTCACTGGCAGGCTGCGTGCCAAGAGTCTGTGGCTACCCTGAGACAGCCAGGACATCCGCTATATGGAGTTTAGAGGAACTTATGGGGATAGGGGCATACCTAAGGACGGAGGCGCAAGCACTAATTGGGCCCGAGAAGCTGAGGGAGGCTATGAGATTAGCCCGGGTGGGGCCCGATAGAGCAAAATCCCCAGGGGGTATTCCCTCATACATGGGAATTAAACAAGGAAGAGAAGAGCCATTTGGGTTGTTTATTGACAGAGTGGCGAATGCTATTCAGACAGCAGGGGTCCCTGAACATATGCACGGAGCACTACTAAAGCAATGTGCCCTACAAAATTGCAATCCCACCACTAGGGATATACCTGTCACACTCCCTGGTACCTGGACTGTTGAGGAGGCTGTAGAACGAATGGCTCAGGTCCCAATGGGGCCGCAGGCTATGTTAGCGGAAGCAGTAAGAGATTTGGGAAGTAGTTTCAGGGAGCAGGCGCAGGCGACGCGGAGTCAGGTGTTGGCTGCCCTTGCCCCCTTGCAAGCGTCGGTAAATTGGCATCAAAGAAAAGGACCATCACGATTCCGATGCTTCCGCTGTGGAACTGCTGGCCATATGCGAGGGGATTGTACAATGGGAGCTGTGTGGTACTGGCGCTGCAAGTCCAACACACACAATGAGTCAGCCTGCCGGCACGTCTCGGGAAACGGGAAGCCCAGCAGGAGGGGTCGCCCTGCTCCAACACAAGTGGCGGCCCAGAGCCCTCCTTCCCAGCACAAGCGCCTCCTCCCTCCGCCCCGCAACCAGCAGAAGCCTCGGTTTGGATCTGGCAACCTCAATAGACTGCACCTTAATAGACTGCAGCGTATCCCAACGGGGATTAAGGGCCCTGTTACAGCCGGCAGGCAAACCGTGGGAGCTTTGTTGATTGGACGCTTGTCTGACAGCATGTTGGGACTTACTATTCTTGTTGGACTAATTGATGCTGATTATACAGGTGAAATACAAATAATGGCACAAACACTATTCCCACCATTGTTTATTTCGGCCGGATCACGAATTGCGCAATTAATCCCCTTGCCTCAATTAACTGGAGGGACTGTACCACTTGGCAAGCAGCGACATGGTGAAGGTAGTTTTGGTTCTACAGGAACAATGGCATTATTAACAGTGGACTTAAAGCATCGTCCAAAAAAACATATTGACATCCAGTATCAGGGTAAAACCATCACCCTGGTTGTGCTCCTAGACACCGCTGCAGACGTCAGCATCATAGGGACGCAGAAATGGCCACCCCAGTGGCCCACCCATGTGGCAGATGCCACAGTCGCAGGAGTAGGAGGACTAAGGCTTGCACGGAAATCCCCTCTGCTGAAATGGTTATGAGAGTTCCTGATGCAGCTCCAGCAGGCCACGTGGCAAAGGACTGCCGGCTATGCTGTTTTGCACATTCGCAGTCATCAATGGGACCAAGGACTTGGAGAGGGCAATGTGAGGGCAGATCCTCTAGTGACTGCGACGAAAGAAGCCCCATTGTCACCTCAATGCCGAGCTAGAGAGACTCATGCAATATTCCGCCAGAATGCTCGGAGTCTCCAGCGAGCATGTGGTCTTTCCCCGGAAGAGGCTAGGGCCATTGTAAAGGCCTGTCCTATATGCAGCCATCATAATCGAGGTTTAGGGCTTGGAGCAGTAGTAAATCCGAGGGGGTTGAAGGCCAGTGAAGTGTGGCAGATGGATGTCACACACATGCCTGCCTTAGGTCAGTTAAAATACCTGCATGTTACCAGTGACACTTACAGCCACATGATTTGGGCTACCCCTCAGCCTGGTGAAAAGTCAAGGGACGTAAAACGGCACCTTACAAGTTGCTTTGCTGTTATGGGGGTGCCTCGTTGTATCAAAACTGACAATGGACCTGCCTACAAAAGCAAGACAGTTGTGCAATTCATGCAAACATGGGATATAAAGCACGTAACTGGCATAGCTCATTCCCCTACAGGTCAGGCAATAGTGGAACGAGCTAATGGAACTGTGAAGAGGTGTCTTGAGAAATTCCAGAGCATAGGGGACCCACGTGAAAAGGTTAATAAGAGCCTGTTTGTAATGAATCATTTGTGTGTGTTTGGCGACCACCAAGAACCTCCTGAAATTCGGCATCAAGTTGGCCCTACAGAAAAGCACAAATAGCCATCCATGTGGGTCTTTTACAGAGACCCCAAGATAGGATAGTGGAACGGGCCTGCAGAAGTGGTCTTTGTGGGTAGGGGTTACCTTTGTGTGCTTACCCCAACAGGCAACATCTGGGTGCCGAGCCGGTGGACCAAACTTGCCATCGGCCATCCTGGATCCAGCAGCCAACGAGGAGAAGAGGCAGTTGCTCTGGCTCCACCTGCCGATCGACCTGCTTCTCTGGCCAGTGAGAGAGCTGATTGACCCTCAATTACTCAACTGGAGGACTCTTGACCAGCTGGCACAGCTGATAGCTACCTTGCCTATTATAGCACCTCGTGGCCTTGCATACACTATTTGTAGAAACTGTGGGGACAAGCGTTGCTGCCCTTGAATAAAGATTTTCTGTAGTGGCTGTGAAAGAGATCTCTGGGTGTATCAGAGGGTGCTGACAGGATTGTGGTGTGTTGAGTGTGGTCATGAGTGGAAAAGGGAAACAGTACTTGCTGCATTACAGGAGGAAACCGGATTACCTGGAATCCAGGGGTTATCCCTATATGAGAGCTGGGAGCAAAGGGAGATTGCTAGGTTAAAGTGGGAAGTACAGTGGCAAGTTAGCAGAATTAAGAGCCAAACAAAGACAAGCATCCTGCAGGAAATCTGTGGTAAACATGTTGACCTGCCAGGACATTGGACAGTTCAACCAAGGCAGATGGAGGAGCTATGTCATTGCCTTAGTATTCTCCCTCCTCCTAGTAGAGACAATGAGCCACGTAGAAGGTGCAACAGGAGGAGGAGGGCTAGGAATTCCCTGCATGGCCCCAACTTAACCTAAGACCAATATTTGGGCCACTCTCACAAACCTGACAAATCAAGAGGCCATTTGTTTGTCCTTGTCTTCTCCAGGTAATCCATTCACAACCTGCTTGATTGGGCTACCAGCGGATCCTGGGCCATGCCCTTCAAGTACACCCACCTGCAGGACCAATGATGCTAGGGCAAGTGTAGATAACTGGGACCAATGGGCTTCCCATTTTTCCATAGCACCGCAGGAACCCCAAGAATTGGAACTGTTAGGCTCAGTGATGGGAGATGCATGCCTCAATTTTAACCATATAAGCCGGATGCCAGCCAAGAACCATTCCACTATTGTAACCTCCAGCATGGCTGTCTACTGAAATGCAACAGCCTGGTGCAGTTATACCACAAAGAAAGTATAAATCTCATCAAATGACCCTATTCAATTGCCAGCAGGTTACTTTTTAATATGTCGAGACCGCGCCTGGCCTGGTATCCCATCTATGCTGCGAGGGGGGCCATGTACAATTGGACGGCTGTCTCTACTTACACCCAACACTTCCCAACACTAAACATGAGCCGCCGCCATCATTGAAGTAAAAGAATGGCCCATGCATTTACTGCTGACTGCAAAGATGATGTAAAATTTTGGTCCCCAGGGGCCATAATTGCGGCATACTTTCTGGCTCCAGGGGTGGCAGCAGCAGGCACCCAGGCCACCCTAAATAAGTTGGGATGCTGGCTTGCGAAGCAAACCAATGCCACTTCTATGGCGCTTTCTAGCCTTTTGCTTGATGTTGATTCTATTTGCCATGCATCACTTCAAAATAGAGCTGCAATTGATTTTCTTTTGCTTGCACAAGGCCATGGTTGTGAAGAATTTGAAGGCATGTGTTGCATGAACCTTTCTGACCATTCTCAGTCCATCCGCTCCCAGCTCTCTGAGTTGCAGAGGTTAACTGGAAACCTACAGGTAGAATCGGACTTTGGTATTGATGGATGGCTCAAATCTTTAGGCCTGGGATCATGGCTATGCTCTATTGTTAAGGTTGGCATTATAGTAGGCATTATAGCTTTGTTGGTAGTATTAGTTTTGCCTTGCTTTTGCATATGCTTACAAAATATGGTGCAAAGGATGATATCTGCTGCATTTAATCAAACATTGCTTATGCAAAAAGAAAACAGGGGAATTGTGGAAGAATGGCTATGTGACAGGGGCCACGTTCTGGACCAAGAATCTGGAAGATGCAGCTAATCTGGGTCCCTGCACCTGCAAAACACTGTGTCCTTGAGCATAGCTGTGGTACAATAACAAGTACTGAGAGAGACATGAGAAAAGAAAGATGTAACCCCTAAGGTATGAGGAAGAGCTGATGTTGTAGTATAACCAATAGATTGCTTAGCTCGCAGAATATGTATGAGCCTATTACTTGTTGTGCATAAAAGTCTCATGCTCTCTTCAATAAACGAAGCTTGCTAAACACTCATATTGAGTGTCCAAGTTTCCCTCACCACGACACACCTCCGTATGTATTTCCTGGCCAGAGATTTTTCCATAGACTCTTTTTCTTTTCCCAAACAGAAAGAGCAGTCAGGTTATTGATGGGTCACTGTGCTATCAAAAAATTTATTTCATATTAATTGACTAATATTTACCTATTTTTTTAGCACTGATGGGAATATGGAGTGTATCAGAACTCAAACCCAGGTATAGACTTTTAACTGTTCTCTTCATTTTTGCTGCAATAGCAGGTCAAGCTCAGTCTCTTGGGTTATGTTCCTTGACCTCCAGAAAAATCAACAAGGAATTGAGGGTAATCATAAACAGACAGAAAAGGCTCAAGTAGTTGTTGCCTTTCAGACATCTGGAAAATTGTTATTAGATTTATTTTTTAGAAAACATCATTCATTTATACTGTATTTCCTCCTCTTATTAAGTCACAGTGCTTAGAACAAATGCTATCACAAGAGTAGGATATCCATTAACTGTGTTTACCATGACTCTCTAAGAGTTTTCAGAGCATCTCTCAAACCTGATGTTTAGATCTAAAATTCTCAGCATGTTCAGCAGAATGTTCACAACACAGCTATCTGTTTTTAGAATAAGTGTCTTTCCCTATTCCAGTTAATTGAAAGCAATTCTCAATCACCCTCCTGTGTTTAAAGTATCTGGATAAAGTTATAGTGGCAGAAAAGTCTCAGGGTTTTAAAGACTTATAAACAACATAGTTGTTTGAACAGCTGACAAATAAATTCAAGCTCCCCAGGATACTCTTGTTTAGGATTTTCCCAATTAGGCATTTTATTTGATCTCTGGGTCTAGGTGAGCCACAATTCTCAAGAATTGAATAAGAGATTAATGGACTGGATACAATGGCTAATTCCTCTCCAGAGTTTTGTTCATTGCTTGTCTTTGCTAATTTAATACCATTTTATTCAAAGTGAAATAAATCAAAATGAGAATTAGGCTTAGTGCAACCAGCCTTTGAAGGGAGTTTAGAGCTTCCAGATCATAAGAGCTTTTACAATTCTAAAAAAAACCCTTCATTTTTCTTATGGAATGTTGCAAAGAGAGACTTGCAAGAAAGCTTTTGTAAGAACACAGAAAGTTGCGATTTTACCTGTTAGACAGAAATGTAAAATCACTTTAAGACAGAGACACTTGAAAAAGGAAAATAAGAACTGAGTCCCTAAAGTATTAAGTATTAAAAAAAAGTCTGGGGAGCTGGAGCACCAGAAAAATATTTGAGGGAAAGCCAGTGCAATGTGGGACACAGATAAAGGCAAAAACAGTTTTGTGCTTTGTTTGTTGGGTTTTTTTTTTCCATTTAATGGCTACACTTGAATCTGAAATTAAGCACAGCAGGTAGGAAGATACTGAAGGGATTTTAAAAGGTATCACACATCTGTATGCTAACTGAGTTTGGTTTTTACCCATAGAGATGTGGACCCCACAGTGTTTACAGTCACAAATGGGAATTGTGTATTTCCTGCAAGTATACTGCGTCCTGTTGACCCACTATTTAGAGCAGATAACTTCTATCTCTTAATTGCACTTGGCTTTGTTTTAAGAAACAGGCTTTTTCCTTGAAAAATGCATTTTACGCAGGCTCTCTTCCAAGATAGTGTATTTTTCCTTTCTGTGACTGCATCAGTCGGGACAGGAAAGATTTATATTCTGGGGGACAGGTCTTCAGATGTATAAATAAGCCTAACCCTCCCATAATCAGGTATATATGATGAACTGCTTGTCATTGCAAAAAGGCTACTTCTTTCTCCCTTTTAAACTACAACACATGTAGTGTGCAGTTCAACAGCTATGATACATGTTGTCCTAAAGTTTGCAAGTAATAAAATGGTCAAAATGCCCATCCTACAGGAGCTTTCTGAGAATTCTGTGAAGTGTGACGAGATCAGAAAGGCTATCCTTTCTGATCCTTTCCAAAAATGAAAGTAGTAGGGGGATTTTTGTTCTCCAATTTTTAAAGCAACCACCACATTTTACCACTCCTGATGTATTCAAAAATGTCCTCACTTTTTGGGTAATGTAAAAGTACACTCAAATCTGATTATTAGTATTAAAAGACCTTAGTCTAAGAACTTTGTTTTGTCATCAAACACTTGATAGTTGATGTGAGACATTTGCACATTGAGTTCACATCAACGAAGCATAAACTGATCCAAGCAGAAAAATCTCAAAAAATAAAAAGAGAGAGAGAGAAAATTAAAAAGTACAAAAGAAAAAGCCAAAGAAAGCAGCCCAAATACATTGCATTCCTTTTGGGAGCATGAAGGAGCTACAGGCCAGATCAAGTTCTGTGGTCTGGTGCTCCCAGATACCAAGTAGAATAGAATAGAAGGTCACAACCAATGTTTCCTGGAAGTCTTCCAGGTTTGATAAAAGCCTCAAGGTAGATTTAGCCAGGCTGTAGGTTACTGTACAACCTCAGTAAAGCTGGACTCTGTAGAGGGTGTCCAAATGCAATTCTTTCAGATGCAACTCTGGGCAGGTATGTAGCAACAGTTAAGTCCAAACCATTACAGATACCACACATCACCAGTCCAGAAGGAGATTTTCATTCTTTTCCTAGGTGTGACAGGACAAATGACTAAGGCCAGGACTGTCTTTGTCAATGCAGTGTGTCTGGGGTTTTTTTCTCAACACCAGTGAAGGAGTGGGAAACCTTAATGAACTCACTGCAATGGAAGACTGTGTTGCCCAAAAACTAAAGAATATTATTCACATGGGGCTCTAAATCCCATTGGAAGTTATAAATCTCTGTCATTTAGGTATCTTTTGCATTTGGAAAGTAACTTATTATCTCTGTGTTTGTTGCAGGGTCTGAAGAAAAGGAGCTAATGAAAACAGTAGGCCTTTATTAGCTCTCCAGTGTTCTAACCATTTCCTGAAGACTTTTCTGTCTTTACTTTTAGGTGGCTGATAACTGAGGCTTTTCTCACAGCATTACAAAGATTTTTCTGCAAGGGATGGTCAGGCCTGTTACACAAGACATTGCTAATGCACTTGAAGAAAAATTGTCTTCTTTCATTAGAAATCCTCTTTCAAAGCAGGTTCATGTCAATCCTTGAAAGCTGAGAATTATCCCCAACTTAACCAACTCTCCACAGCTGTGTCCCACCTATCTTGCCACTGCTACCTCCATTTCTGTGTTTCTCTATCACCTGCAAGGAAGGGCAAGATTTAAATCCAGACCTTACCCATCAGCTTCTTCCAGTTCCTGTTCACTCTAACAGGAAAAAAGTCCTTGCGAACATGATGAAAATTTGGTCAAGAGCACCCAGAAGTTGCCCTTGCACATGGGGTCCTGTGACTTGCTGCAATCAAAGGAAGTTGACAGTTTCCTAGGTTTCACAGACTTATTTTGTGGATTAATAAAATAACCAATGAAACAAACAAAACTGAAAAAAAAACCCGAAATATTTTATTTTGCTGAAACAGTGCACTCTGCTGGGCACAACATTTGGCCATTGTCTTTGTCAGTTGTTCTGACAAAGCCAGTAGTTACTGTTTTGAGCAATATTGTAAACCTAACCTCTATTAGGGTTTTATTCTTCTGAAGTTTCAATTGCCACAATTTTCAGCGTCTCAGGTAACTAGTAATGGTACTGGTATAACAGTTAAAATACGTCTTAGGAAAAACAGCTAGAGTCTATCTCCAGCTAGAAAATTTTATGGAAAATGTAGTGAGAATTTTGTAGGTAAGCAGGTCAAATTTGGAGACATTTTTTCACTACAAAATGAGAACTTTATTCCTGCATCTCATATGGCTACAAGTGTGATCCTGAAAATAGACTGAATTCAAATTGAATTCAAACATATAAGCCATATATAATAACTATAAACAAACTTAAAACTTTAAAACTGTTTATGGAAGTTTTTTGTTATTATTTTCATTTTTAGAGTTAAAGGGAAAGAAAATAAAATCATTCTTATGGACAAAACAAAGATACTGGCCTTATGACCATTATGCAAGTTATCCCTATCTGTTTATGGCAGAATTTGTAACAACTTCTGAAGTCCTGAGATGCTGTCTTTTAACTGCAGTGCTTCCTGCTAGCTTTTTTTGCACTGCTTACGTCTTTGAATATCATTTTGACTCCACACCACAGAGTTGTAGCTCATATGCTTCTTTGCACTTTTAGACAATCCAACAAATGCAACTGTCAGGATTGTTGAAAGAAGATTTGGCATTTAGACCAGATCTTTGGAAATAGTCAAGATATGTGCAACGCCACTCTGCTTCTCAGACTCAACTTCTACAAAGAGATGAGTATACTAGGGATTAATCCCTATGGTAACATCATCAGTACACCTCCAGATTTCACTCCTTTACTGCTTTACATTCTCTTTTGTAACTCTAGAGAGACTAAAAACTTCAACACCAGAAATCATATGAGTATCCTATTTATCTTAAGCAGCACTTTTAAATAATCCACTCTTTATATTTTCTATCAGTACTGTTTGATGCCCAAAAATATTTACTTGAAGTTAAAACATTATCAGATACCTACTGTCCCTCTGTAGTACCTCAGGGGGAATTCAAAACCAGACAGCTTAGATGTCTGCACTTCAAAGAATTTCCCTTGAAACCATGTTTACAACATAAGCTGAAAAACAAGGTCCCTTTCACCTTTTATACTACCATTAAACACATTAAAGCACAACATTCCACTGAATAATTCTTCCACAACATACAGACCAACTTCACCATAGTCTAAAATTGGTCAATTGCTTTCCTTTTAGCATGCTAATTTACCACTGCAGAAACCCAATACTGGAGTGACAAGAATGTTTTACAGTAATTTCTGCTCCATCCTCTGCTGTTGCATTATTTCACAGCTTCATAGAACTGTAATGTAAGATACAGTAAGGTCTATATTGGATTAAAAAATTACTTCAAAATAGAAATTTTAAGAATTTTCTTCCTCGGTCTCATGCCTTGGCCATCACAAAGAGATTTATAGTAGTTAATGAAACCCTTTTTTGGTCACATCTTTCTTTTACGTTGCTCTTTGTTTTATTGTAGTAAAGGTTATGGCTGTATTAAACAGCACACCCTATTTACGCTCCAATATCTTTAACCAGCAAATGAGAGGTTCATACATAAATTTATACACTGTACCCTCCCATCATGTGTGCAAGTTCTCCAAAAGCCAGCTGCAGCTGTAACTATTTGTAGAGGGTTGATTTTGGGTGGCTTTCAGATCTCCATCCAGGTTCTTTCTCTCTAACTCTCCTCAAAACTAAAAGACACTAAGATGGCCAAGATCATTGGTTGAGATAAAGGCAATTTAATAATGAAAACAAAAACCACACATGGAATTAAAGCAAACCCAGGAAATTTAGTCTCAACTTCCCATCACCAGGCAGATTTCCAGCCACTTCCCAGGCAGCAAGGCCTCACCATGCATAGGAGTTGCTTGGGATGACCAACATTATAAACTTCCAACGCTTCGTCCTCCCTTTCTTCCTTCCAGCTTTTATTGCTGAGCATGATGTTGTATGGCATGGGATTACCCTTGGTTATTTGAGGTTCCTTCCAGACTCCTGCCCAGCCCCAAGCCTTCTAGTGGGGAAATGAGGGGTGTTTGGTGCTCCAGCCTTGATGCTGAGTGAGCACTGTGCAGCAACAGCTGAAACACCAATGCCGCTCAGGCACTCACACCAAACGCAGCACCAGATGGGCCCCTACAGGGAAGGTTAGCCATCTTCCAGCCAGACAGGCCCACTACCGAGCAGTGTCACAAAGTATGCTACATTTTAGCAGCAGTTTGAAACCTGATGCTTTTTGTCTAACAAAAATTGGTAACAATTTCATAACAATCCAAAATCAATCTGCTGGATAAATGAGATTTTACGCTGGTGTGTACAAGTAAGGTAATTTATATATAATTTTATGCTGGTGTGTAAAGTCTTCATATACTTCACTGAACTTTAAATGACACAAAACATTTAAAAACCCCATTGCATTAAATATTTCTGATTTTATTTTAAATTTTATATTTGATCCATCCCTACAGACATTTTGTCTTCTACTATGATGAGTATCTGTTGAATTTATCTGGTTTCCTGATTTTGTAAGAATAATATTTTCACACCCATCAAACCCAATGGCCCTCTTAAGAATGAGAAACTTTATTTGAAGTTAGGATAAATCTGCACCATTTCTCATTATCCAAAATATTTAAAAGCTACTTTATGCTCTTATATAAGAGTATAAAGAGAACTGTAAAATGGAAATTGATGTATTCTATTAAGCAAAATAAAATGTAGCATCAGTGAAACACATCATTCATTTATGGGAGATACTTGAATCCTTTTCTTAAAGTTTACAAATTCTTATGCAGGTTGCTGCCAAGTAAATAATTTCATAAATAATCCCTCATAACTCTTCTAACTGAAAAAAATTAAGAATCTGTCTCCATGTCGATGTCTTTGGCTTGTAATTTTGTATCTATCTAATCTAATGTAATCAAGCACTTATGGCCAGTTATTTGTTTAGTAGTTCAGTTTTCCTAGAGGATTCTCATTTTAGAATGATTTTTTTAACCCACCACCAAGATAATCTATCTCTCAGGTGTATTATGTAACATGATCTCCAAATTATATTTAAATCCAAACATATTTGAAAGCAACTTCTCTAGATTGCTGCTTCGAATACTCAATTTTTTTCCTTTAACCATTACATGAAAGGCTCACTTTAAGGCTTCCTTGAACAAATTTAGTTCTCTCCCCCTACTCTCTTGTTTTGTTGTAGTTTGTTTGAGATTTTGTTTTGGGTTTTTGGGTTTTTTTACTGTTGTTTGGTCATTTGTTTGTGGGGTTTGGTTTTTTATTGTTTCCAGCCAAGAGGGCTGTTTTTATACCTTCGGTTATATATTAGGGGATCTATCAATAGGAATAATGGTTTCTTTGTCTAATTTAAATCACAAAGGAGGAAAGAAAGAAAGAAAATAAAAAAGATCTTTTCATTCTCAGATTAATTCATGAGAAGACAGCAGGCTGTTCTTGTCAGTTAGGAAGATCATCCTCACTAAAGAACAATATTAGTATTTAGTTTTGGTGAGGTGGAGGACATACCATGTGTTTCACTCTTGGTGAAATTAATTGAATGTCACATGCCACAGTTCAGGGTCTGTTGTCCCACAGCTTCTGAATTAATGACAATGAAAGATGTTTTGCACTTGGGACAGCTGACACAAATTTGTAACTGAAGTTCTCACAAATGAGAAGCAAACAGGGGTTAATGTCTTGACCTCAAGCATTCAACTGTGCTCTCAAACCAGAGAGGGTTTTTCACCCACTTTGCAGCTATGAACTGCTGCTAATCTTGGATGAAACACTGACATTTTACCAATCTCAATAACAACTGATAAGTGCCTCCTGTTGACAGCAGCACTGTGTTTTAATGAACAAATAAACAGCTTATGTACCATTCTTGGCAAGAAACCCCATTCACTGAGGCAGAGCACCAGCTCTCCCAGTGTTACTTGGGCTAATTGACTCACTGGATAAAGTTAAATCACACTATCCCCAGTGGGATGTATGTTTCCCAGTAATCAATAGCTCAACAAGATCCACATGGCAGGTAATTACGTGGAAATTAATTAATACCAATCAAATGTTTCATTAAGTTTGCCATTCCTTCACTCAGAAGTCCCAGCGTACTGTAAATAAGGCGCCGAAGAAAAGAATAAATACACTCTGTTTCCTAACAAGGTAAATATTATTGCTAAATTCTTCACTGCTCTGTGCACCATTTTAAAGTAGCATCTCATACACACAAATGTCCTGGTACTACATCCTAGAAGAAATTCTCAGCTCACACTCCCTTAAAGATTTGCTGGCTGCCTGAAAGAAAAGGTGGTGTTTCAGTCCAAACCAAAATAATTACACTGATTGTGGAGAGCATTTGGAGTACTTCTTTTTGCAGTAGTATTTTACATATCATACAAATGAGGCAAAAGATGCAAGAAAATGTAAAATATTTCGTGTTCACAAAGACAGCTGGAATGAAACAGTCAAAATAATTACTCCCAGCTATATGAGCAGGTGACCGCCTCCCATTCTATGTGCCTGGTATTTCTTTAGTGTTTCTTGAACACACTGGAACAGGACTTTAAAAGGATTGATGGTAATTTTCTATATAGAGTAAGACAGAGATAGATTTCTGCTCTAGAAAATTTCCTGAGTGAATTCTCACTGTGTCCAATGGTCTACAAAGGTGGAAGTCACCACAGGAAAGGAATCTTTCCCTCATCATGAGAAGCCTCATTTCTTTCTCTTTTAACAGCTTTTTTTAGCTGCAGAGGTTAGGCTGTTATTAAAATAACAGTTCAAGAATTATTCTGTCTTAGTGCTTCTTAGTTTATATACAAATGAGTGGAAACAATAAATTAAGGGAAAACATTGAATAAAAACCCAGGTGAGCAATATGTGAGAAGAATGGCAAGCCTAACCTTTTGCCTTGGTGAATGGGTTTCTTGCCAATAATGGTACATAGGCTGTTTCTTTTTTCATTAAATAATACACAGTCAACAGGAGGCATTCAGCAGTTGTTACTGAGATTACTGCAGACTCTTTGAAATAATCAACTGTTTTTTGTGGGAGACAGCTTCCAGTTTGGGTAGACATCAGCATCTGGAGAGAGATTCTCCTCTGTATAATAGCAATTTAAGGGTAGCCTGTCCAACAGTGCCCTCAATTATGGAGCAAAATAGGGTGAAAATATAAAATGAAGGCAAAAAAGCAGTTTCTTACTTTTGAAGTAAATAGATTTGGGAATACATTCATAGACAGCACTTATAAGTGGAAAAAAAAAAAAAAACACAAAGGAAGACACAAATATTCCCAGATTGCCTACTATTTTATTCCAATTTAAATTTTCTACTTGTTCAAAACCCACACTTTTGGCACCTGTTACAAGTGTTTTCTCTCTTGCAGGGAGAAAATTGGAAATACCAAAGCCCAGGTAGCATTTAATCTGGCTACTGCCAGTGTGCAAGCTCTCCAAAAGCCAGCTGCAGCTGTAACTATTTGTAGAGGGTTGATTTTGGGTGGCTTTCAGATCTCCATCCAGATTCTTTCTCTCTAACTTTCCTCTACACTAAAATACACTAAGATGGTCAAGCTCATTGGTTGAGATAAGGCAATTTAATAATGAAAGCAGAAGCCACACGTGGAATTAAAGCAAACAACTAATGTTTTTACAAATATATCAGCAGCAAAATGAGACCTAAGGAGAATCTCCACCTTTCATTGCTTGTAGACAGAAACATAGTGACCAAGGATGACTGAGATACTTAACACTTTTGCCTCAGTCTTGAACAGCAAGACCAGATATCCTCAGGGTGCTCAGCCCCTCCCTAAACTGGAAAACAGAGATAGGGAGAAAATGAAATCTCCATAATCCAGAGTCAACCATTTTGACACCCACAGGCCTGTAGGGTCAGATGGCATCCACCCAATGCTGCTGATGGAGTTGATGGAATAATTCACCAAACCACTTTCCATTTTTGCCAGCAGTCTTGGCTAACTTGGCTAACTTGGCTGGATTTGACATTGACTGAAAATTATCACATGTGATGCCCATCTACAAGAAGGGCTGGAAGGAGGATCTGGGGAACTAGAGGCCTGTCAGCCTCACCTCAGTGGCAGGGAAAGCCATGGAGCAGATAATCTGGAATGCCATTACATGGCATTTGCAGGACAAACAGAGGAAGTCAGACCCACATAGCATAGATTTAGGAAAGGCAGGTCTTGCTTGACTAAACTGATCTTCCACTATGACAGGATGACCCATTTAAGTAGATGGGAGAAAGACTGTGGATGTTGTTTCCTTAGATTTAGTAAAGCCTTTGAAACCATTTCCTACAGGATTCTCCTGGAGAAACTGGCTTCCCCTATCTGGGACATGTGCACAGTTTACTGGCTGAAATACTGGCTGGTTAGCCAGGCCCACAGGGTGATGGTGAATGGAGCTGCATGCAGCTGGCAGCCAGGCTGCAGTGGTGTTCCCCAGGCTCAGTCCTGGGGCCAGTCCTGCCCAGCAGCTGCGTCGATGGACTGGATGAAGGGATGGATGCCCCTCAGTGAGTTTGCAGTGACACCAAGTTGGGCAGGAGTGCTGATCTGCAGGACAGCAGGAAGGATCTACAGAGGGCCCTGGACACACTGGATTGATGGGAGGAGGTCGGTGGTGTGAGGTCAATGAGGCCAAGTGCCAGGTCCTGTGCTTGGGTCACAACAGTCCCTGCAGAATTCCATGGGCTGGGGCAGAGTGGCTGGAAGTCTGCCATTAGAAAATTACCAGCTGGGGATGCTGGTCAACAAAACTTGACTATGAGCCAGCGTGTGCCCAGGTGGCCAAGAAGGCCAAGGGCATCTTGACATAGATCAGAAAGAATGTGGCAAACAGGGCCAGAGCAGTGGCTGAACCCCTGTTCTTGGCACTTGGTAAGGTCACACCTCTAATCCTGTGGTCAGTTTTAGGACCCTCACTTCCGTAAAGACCTTGAGGTGCTGGAGAGAGTCCAGGGAAGAGCAACAGAGCTGAGAAAGGATCTGAAGAGTAAAAGTCATATGAGGAGCGACTGAGATGCTGAGGGTGTTTAGCCTGGAGAAAAGGAATCTCAGGGAAGACCTTAACCCTCTCCACCTCAGTGAAAGGAGGCTGAAGACAGGTGGGGATCAGTCTCTCCTCCTGAGTAAGAAGTAATAGGACAAGAGGAAATGGCCTCAAGATCCACCAGGGCAATATCAGAAAATATTTCTTCTTTGAAAGGATGATCAGGCATTGGAGCAGGATGTCAAAGAAGGTGCAATTACCATTCCTGGAAGTTTTCAAAAAGTGTTTGGATGTGGCACCTGGGGATATTGTTTAATGGTGAACAAGGCAGCACTGGGTTAATGTTTGGACTCTATGACCTTAAAGGTCTTTTCCAATCTTAAAGATTCTATGATCCTGTGAACTCACTCTTTGACAAAATGATCAATTCTCTGTGTTCAGAAGATTGAGCTGGAGAAAGCAGACACAAATATAAGGCTGAATCTAATGTATAAACATGCTCAGAACACAGTCAAGTGAGAGGAATAATGCCTCTAATACAAGTACAAGAATTTGAAAACACAAAAAATAATCACAACTGAAATAAATAGTAAAAAAGCACCCTCTATTTTCTGTTAAAAATATAACTTATAATGTAGGTAAAATATTCTGTGTATATTTATATGTATGCTTATTTTAAATCTATTTTGATGTGTACTGTATACATTTGTTAAGAATGCCCTAGTGCAGTCAAATATACAGAGTAAGATTAGCTGAATTTGTGGGCGATATTACTATTCTGAACATCTCAAATTTCTTATAATTTCTAGATCTTCCTATACTAAGTACAAAGCATTTGGTTGAACAAAAAAAATCTGCTCTGATATATACACACAGAGTTCCCATTGATTTCTGCAAGGCTGACTTCAATGGGACAGGAATGTGTGTACTGGAGGGCAAAAGACAGCTATTTATAGTCTATCATTCCCAGGAAAAATGAGCAGACTGGCTGTCCATTATACTCTCATCTGCAGTATCTCTAACACTTTTTGTATCATCTTCTCTCACTTAATCCAATTCACTGCAAATGAGCTGTAGTAAAAGATACCTTCTAATGAAACAATTTAGCAACAGAAAAATAGAAAATTATGTACTTATCAGCCAGCTGTGAAACATAAAATTACAAGCTTTTTTCCTTGTTTCTAAATAATGTTTTCTAGTTACCTTCTACAGATCATCTGGAATTTCTCTTTTTAGTACAGAAGAATTAGCAGACTTTAACAAAAAGCAAAGTTTCCTCAACTTTGTAAAAATAGCAAAAAGGAAAAAAAATCAAATAAAGAATTTTCATCTATGTTTCTTCCTTTTTCTTTTTTTAGAAAGCAATGCAGCCACACAGATGGTTGGCTGCTTCATAACGCTTTTCTGTTGTTTCTGTTTATTTCAAAAAATACAAAAAACCAATAATATTTCGGCTTTAAAAAAATTTAAAGGAAAGGGAAGATTCATTCTAGGTTCCAAAGTGCAAAATAGGAAGCCTTCCTTTCTCTAGGTGTAAAATTGTCCCACTTAATTTTCCAGCCAAGAGGATCTGATGCTTTGCAATTTGTAGTCAGAAAGGATTTGTGGGGAAACACCTCTTTATCTTGTCTCAGTTTTGTGAACAGAGTATGAGTCTGAAATAGGTTTGAGTCACATCGGACATGTAGTCTTTGAGGAAATAGGAAAAAGAAAATTTGTCTTGGGTATAGGCATAAGAACTCAGAGGTTCAGAAAAACATAGATATAAACAGTCTTGAAACAAGGCCAAAGCTCAGTTTGACCTGTTGAATTTATCCCTTTTCAACCTGACTCAGCTGCTTGTTCTCTTAACCAAAGAACACCTTCCCCATCTTTCCCATAATCACTCTGGTAAAAATTGTGTTTGTAACTGTAACACCTTACTGAAACAGAAAACCTCTCCACTAGGAATTAGGCCACAGTCTTTGAAAAATGCTATTTGTAAAATGCTGATTATCTATGGGGAGTGGTACCACCAGAAACTCCGTATAAAATATTCCTCAGATTTCAAAGATGTATATTTTACCCAGCTGGATAGCCTTATGAAAAAAAAATCTGGAGTTTGATGCTAGGATATGCCTTTTAAGAAAAGCAGGGCTGTGTTTGAAAACCTGCCTCCAGCAACTACAGCTGTGTGTGCCTTCTATAACCACATAATAAGAGTTGCTAAGAAAATCATAATCACACCTTTAAAGTCACAAATGGCCACCAGATAACAGTAAAAGCAGTTGCAGGGGAAACAGAGGGAATGTAAAACACCCTAGGAAAAAAAGCAAGCAAAACAAAAACCAAAATAACAAGTAAAGAAATAGCACTACTAAAAAATGTGAATGAAAATTGCAGAAAGGGGATTCTCTCTAAAATACTGCAATCGTAGAGAAAGTGTTCATTTCAACCCTGATTCCTCCATGAATCTCTTGGCACAAGTAAAATTGTGGATATTTAAGGACTGACTCTTCTGCCAAATTCTCACCAAGGTGAAAAAAATCACTTGTTTACAGGTAGCTCAAGAACTAAATGCTTTTTTTCAAGAACTTGTTTTCTTGGAAATAAATTGTCAATATCAAGTATTCCAGCTGTCACTGATGCTACACCAATGGTTTAAATGATCTTTACAACAGCTAACCTCCACCAGAAGTATCCTCATTTAATCAGTTTTAGGATTCCTAACAAGTGTATTTTCATGGCAAATGTTTTCTAGCACCTCATTAAACAGAACACTCTGTAAAAATAATTTTAAATCCAAAAACTTTTGTCTAAAGATTCACCTAATAAAATAAATGCATATATGTATATATATTACTGAAAATATTATATTCCAAGATCATAACCTGATTGAAAAAAGAAGAAAGATATAAAAAAATTTCTGTCCAGTGACAGAACTAACATTTTAGGCTCACTAATTTTTACACCAGCAGAGAAAATCTTTGGTAGCAGTCTGGAAAAATAAAACTTCCTGTAAATTAAATTAAAAGGACAAACTGAAAAATGTGTGCCTTCACATTTTCATGAAGGTCCCTTTCATCTTTTGTTTTAAATGTAAACGAAGTGCTCTATATAAATTACCTATATGCACACAACAAGTGTGCTTTGTTTTGATTGACTGTGTTTCCAAGGCTGCACTTCCAAAAGAGGGTAATCGAACTTGCAAAAAATGAAGCAAACAAGCCACACACATGATTCTTCCTACCACACTGTTCAGGATGATGGAGGACATGCAAAGAGTGTCAAGAGCTAGATTTGTTTGGTCTCCAAAAATAAAGAAAAGGCAGCAAAGAGAATTGATGGCTGTCCACAGATGCCTAATGAAGAGGAGAGAAGGATAACAAAGCTGAGAGATTTGTTAGGAAATGCTGGATAAATTCTTAAAAAGACTTTTTCATCATGAGTGGGTTCAAGCAGTGAAACAGATTGTTCAGAGAGGGTGTGAAATCACCTTCCTCACAGACCGTAAAAATTTATCCGGGCCTAGACATGAGCAAAGAATATTAACTCAAGGTATATTAAGTGGGGTTTGGACTGAATACTCCCCTTGAGCTCCCTTGGAAACTAAAATATTCTTTGGTTTATGTTTACATTCACTGTTCTCAGGCCTGAATAAAAGCTCCATTCCTAGTCCTCCCTAGGGAATCCCACTACTAACTACCAGCATAAAACAGGAATTAACTTAGTCTCACATATGTAGGATCTGGTTACAGCTTCTCAAGTCTTTTCTCTCTAAGAATGACACCTCCCAAGTCGATAACTATCATCCCCATCCCCAAATTATTATGAGCCAACAATAGTTTATAATTAAATTAGCAAAAAAAAAAAAATTAAAAGAGGAAAAATCAGTGCTAATTCTTAGTGGAATTTCCAAACTGTAAAACAGAGAAATATTAAGAAATCATTCTGTGATTGTGTGATATTCAGTGAAATGGAAGAATCTGAGGAAAAAGCCCTCCCTTGTTTTCATAATGTGGGAGTATGAAAAGGATATTTCCTCAAGGACAATGCACCTAAGTCAAACTAAGAGATAGATTCTTTGCCCAGGCTCTTCATAGCTGTTTGAAGCAGCTCTTTTCAAGCCTCTTAAGTGAATCTTGGTGGGGGGTGGGGGGGGTAGGGGGGGGAGGTGGAAATCAACCATAAGATTTACTGTGTTCTGTTTTCATTTTGCAGAATGAACAGTGTTACCAGGTCACAACATCAACCCTAAAAGCAGGAATGAGGAATAAATGTTCTATTAAATTCTGTCGCAAAATAGAGGAGTGGACAGGCATTATGCTCTATGGTTTTGGCTGGAATTATTTACTGAGTTCTCATGTTCTTCATTGTTATCCTCTGATTCCTTCAGCAGAGAAAACCAAACCCCACCAAAATCCACTCTCGTGTATAGGCATGAATGTATGTAGCATTGTGGTACATAAAGCTTGTCCTAAGTTTTGTATGTTTACAAACCTAGACCAACAATCTTTGGTTTTGTGGGTTTTATTGCTGAAACATGTGTTTTCCTCTCCTTAGAAAATCAAATTGTAAAGTTTTTTCCAAAATTACAAAGTACAATTTTTAATCCAATTTGTGTTGAAACATAAGTCATCGATGTACACTTCATGGACCAGAGGAAAACAGCATCTCTTTTAAGAGAAGGTCTTCCTGTAGCCAAGCTTAAACCATTGTAAGCTGCTAGGAGATTTAACAGACATTTCTTAAAAGTTCATTTACTTGAATAAGGAGACCTGAAGTAAAGCCTTTAAGAGATTCTTCCATGTTTGTCTGCTATTTCCTATACAGAAAGCAAAAATGATTTGCTAATGTTTCCCAATGGGAAACTCTTATACAGTCAAAGACCTACAGTCACATATCTTTTTACTCCTTTTTCTTTTTTTTTTCTTTTTCTTTTTCTTTTTCTTTTTCTTTTTCTTTTTCTTTTTCTTTTTCTTTTTCTTTTTCTTTTTCTTTTTCTTTTTCTTTTTCTTTTTCTTTTTCTTTTTTTTTCTTTTTCTTTTCTTTTTCTTTTTTTCTTTTTTCATTGAGGGGTAAGGACAGCATTGCAATTTGGGTTTTCTCAGTAGCACTGAGCTCAACAGTGAGAACAGCAGGAGGAAGCACAGGGGAATCAAATTCTATTTCAGTTTTTCTCCATGTTTTAGAAATCTGTGTGGGGTTTTACATGTTGGTTGTGGCCAATTTTCTCTTTCTCTGATTTTCTCTTAGGCTCCTTAGTTGTCTTCCTGCCTAGTCACTGAGCTTTGGTGTAGATCTAAAATCAAAAGTTCTTTTTCCTTCTGTTCTTGCCCTTAAATCAGATCAAAATATATACTGTCACAGTAAAAAAAATAGGAAAAGGTACAAAAGGACACAGGGAGAGAGACGAAAAAAAAGTGAAAGAACTTCTTTCCTTTAAATTGTTTCAGAAAGAAAAAAGCTCCAGAAAATATTATTTGGGGTTCTTATCTTTATGAGAGTCTCTTACAGTAAGTGCTTTTTAATACTAAGAAAGCATAACACAGTGTTTCTCTAGGATCTCTGGTCTCTGTTAGCTGCATGGTTTTGGCTACGTTTTTCTGATTTTTCTATTCATGAACAGAAAATAATTTTGCTTGGGGGTTGACCTGTCACCTTTGATTACATGCAGCAGTTGTACAATATAAACCACAGCATGCAGAGTACAGGTAGTTATCAGTCCTCACTGAGAGGGGGGAGAGGAGGAAGATGAGGATGAGAAAAAGGAGTTTATTTGGGTTTTAGGATGTTTTTTGCAGGTGGGTGGTTTTTTTGGGAGGGAAGGTATTGATTGTTTCTTACTATTTAAACAGAAAGTAGCTGGATTATTAAAATTGCATTGTAATGTAAAATTACATTTCTGCAGAAAGATAAATATAAAACAAAGAACACTGCTAGAAAGATCTCTGGCTCTTAAGCACAATGTGAATATTCAAAGATGAACAAATGTAGAAAAACTGAGAGAGACCTCACAGAATCTCCACAGAGGAGTCTGGCTTGTGAAAATCTTATGGTGGGAGAAAGAGAGTAAATAAGGCTGATGCAATGCATTGCTTCAAACTATAAAATTAAAAAGACCAAGCCATAGTTTAAAATTAAAATATCTAGCTCTCACAATGGTCAGCTCCCTCCACCATAAATACCTCTTTTCTGCATTCACAGCCCTCCATTTTTTTAATACAATAGACTCAAACTTTAAATGTCAAGAAAAATATCCTCCTGCTGAGATATTCTTACTCTTAACGTTCTGTGTTATGTCACTAGTTTAGTTAATTGACTTTACTGTTAATGCAAGTCTGGAATTATTATTTTAATTACTGTTATCACTATAACTATTATAATTTTAGCAAGCCTTCTGCATATACACTATTTGTTGGGAAAATTATACAATAGTCAAACACTGATGGCCACACTTTAGGATCAAGCAAAAATTACCTTTTCTGTTATTGCATGATAAAGCTTCCATTTCCTCTTTAGTTACAATGGTAGTTGGAAATATCTCTGTTAACATCCATACTAACTGTTCACAAAAAAACTTCTTTAAACCCTAATTTTCACATAGGATGCTATATTGTTTCTTTGGAAAAATAAGTTGTTTTAATTACGAATTTTGCATTTTTTGTAATTTCTACTCTTTTCCTTTTCTTCCCAATAAAAATGCAGTAGAAAGGCACAATGCTTTATTATTTTCCTTTAACCAACTGTAATTTCAGAAAAGAAATCCTAAGTTAAACATAATAAAAAATAAAACTGCAAGTGTTGGATTTTGGTTATACTTTTGCTTCTCCCACAGATGTACTTTTTTTGCGAAAAAAAACAGAGTGATGGACACAGGAGGAGAACAGGCAAAAAGAAGTTGTGAGAAATTATGAAAAGAATTTTAAAATGCGAAAACCAGTTCCATTGGAAGAGACCGCTAATAAATCTAGACCTAGTCTTGAAGAGTTTTACTGAAAATATGTTTTCTAATTTTGCAGAAAGTTTTTTTCCTAAAAAAAAAGCTGCACATTTCTTGTTGATTCTAGAAATGCTGTGGCCATCCCAAACCTCCACAATTGCAGACTGTTTAAATGAAAGCAGAAGCAACTAGAAGAGAAATAGTCAGAAAATATATTTATGAGTTCTAGCAAGATGTAGTTCTAGCAATGGTATAGAAATACCAATAGTATATATGACTAATTTTATACATATTTGATACCAAAATTTGTTCATTATTTGCTTTTTTCCCCTGATATATCTAACAGGTGAACCTACTATGGCTGAACCATCTTAAGTTTCACTTTATTTCTCTTCATCATGGTATATATTTTAATTTTTAAAAGACTAGTAGGTTTGAGTAAAGTGATAGTCAAAAGTCAAAAACACACTTGGAAGCCATGACTGTAGATATTCAATAGGCTAAAGAGGTGCATTCGGGGCAGACTGGCAACTTATACTCTTCAAAAATTAGATTATTTTCAAACTTTATATATTAGAAAAAAAAAGAAGTGAAAAATCTTCTGTAGTAAATAGTGGTTCAATGACATTATAAACATTAAGGCTGGTTGCACCATCATACTCAGGAAAACAGACTTAACAAAAGGTTGGTATCCTTAAAATCAAATGTGCGCTAGGGACAACTGAAGGTAAAGGATTGTTTTACATGTTGTTCTAGCAGGGAAAGAAAAAGAAGAAAACAGTGACAGAAACAGCGTATGAGGAAAGTGAAGAACAATCTTTTTTTTAGTTTTCTCTTTAGTATTGTCTCAGCTATAAAATAATGTAAAATTTCAGCTGAAAAAACAGCATCCTGGAAGCAACCATACAAATAGCAGCAATTTCTAAATGCTCCTTTTGTCATGATTTGTTGTCTGGAGGTCAAAAGTGCCATTCTAGCATAGGCTTCATTAAAAGTTATTTACATAACAGCAGGAGTCTCTTCTCCCAGGTTATGACAGGCTCCTACCACGAACAAACCACTAACCCACAAAATGGTCCTCAGAATGAAACAGTACAAATCAAATAATTGCTATAATAGCATAGCAAAAGACAGATAAATGCAGAAATCAGGGGAAAGGTATGGTAAGAGAGGACTTCCATCTAGTATTTAGGAAGACTATGGATTGCATTAGCTGCAACTCTTAATGATTATTTTTGTAAACCTAAGAGTCATACAGACTGTATCATACAGATTTTGACAATTCCCATAATATAAAATGGCTCAAACTCCTATTACAATCAACAGCTATTACAATCAACTGCAGGACATGGTAGGAAGATGGTGAAATGTATTTTCTGCCAAGTTGTCATTCACTGAGGCTGACCTCAGACCATTTTATTCCCTTGCTGATTAGACCATCTCTTGCTGCAGCCAGAATTCCAATTTAATACACAAGAATAAAACAGTAATTCTTTTTTATGGGGATTTTTTCATTGTGTTGTCACTTTATGCAAAATTCTGGCATTTTATGTATGTCAAGAATGCAGATAAAATGTGTTCAGGGTGTTACAATAGATTTTTGGGTGCTGACTAACTACCACTGTCTTTGTTTATTTTATGTCACTGTAATTACAAGCTGGAAAAAGAAAGGACAGCCTTGGCTCTAAAGAGATGGGAACAGGGACTTTCTTTCATAGGCACCTGAAAGAAACTGCAAATTGTCCCACATCCCCCACTGCCCCTTATTGTCACATTGCAACCTGGTGCTCCCCCGGTTTGCAAATATTTTTGCACAATGCAGTTGTGATAGGCTTACTTGTTATAGCCTGTTGCATTTTGGTACTAACAGCTTCTGCCCGCTCTGGTATTTTCTTTGCTTACAAGTACTGGTGTCACCTTTATCCCTGTGAAAGCAGCAGTCCAGACACAAATCAGGACAGCACAATACAGTGTTTCCCTAAGCATCCTTCAGAAGAGTAATAACCAGATGAGCTAAAACCCACAACAGACTAGAATGTGGAGTCTAGTGCTTTTTCAGTAGCAGCAGAGTTACACAAATGCAATTCTGTTGGTGTCAGTGAGCTCAGAAGAAGTGGGAACAGAACTGTGAATTTCAGCTTTAAAAACAGAGTTGGCTGCTTCACCTCTACAGACATTACATTGGAGAGTGAAGACTTCTCTCGTGTTTATTCATTGCAAATTAATTGCCATTATGACTTTGCTGGATTAGAAAAAGCAGTTGGCTTGAAAGAGAGAATAATAATTTAAGATGATGAGAAAAGTCTGAGATCAGTGTTTACTTTTTTCCATTTTCTTTCCAATCGTCAGTCATTAAATATTCTGCAATTTTCAGGAGCATGTGCTTGTTTGCCAATATGTTGTACACAATGTCTGAATATGTATCAGAAGTATGCTGACTTTCTTACTTATATACAAAATTAGAAAAAAAGACAGATTAACCCAGAAAAGACTTGAACATCTCTTTAGGGGGTAGGGAGATGGGGGAGTATTTCATATCCAGAACACAGCCAGACATACATTTCTTACAATGCCAGTAGGAATGTTAGATATGTATTTTCTACGAGTTTTATTGGCATCCATTTGTCTTAAGCTTTCCTTCAAGAATGCAGGAAAATTGAAAAATTACAAAGATCCCTTCCAGCAGTTTTTATCTCCATTTTTTCATTATTGTTCATCTGAAAAGAAAAATCAAATTTCATGAGATACATTTCATAAGCAATGATATTCACTATCACAGTTTTGTTCATTTGCTGTTTCTCTTTCTAAAAGACCACAGAACTAAGATTTTTGTCTAGAGGGACAAAATTAAATGAAAATTAATTTGAACCATTGTCCCTATTCAATGGACCTGCTGAATAAGTTATGGAAGTAGTCATATTTCTTCAGTGCCAAAACACACAGCTTCATTTAAAAATTAGACAGCTTTTGTCTCTGAAATGTATGTGTGCAACACAAATTAGGCTTTTAACTCTTCTGCAGCTTCTAGAGGATGACATCCTGGAAGCAGTGGGAATTCCAGAATAAAGGTGGGGAACTCTATGAGTGCAAAGAGGATTTAAGGTAAATTTCCTGTGAGTCTAGAAGAAATGTGAAAACACTGGCCCTGCTTTGGAAATGTCTTCAAATTACTTAAGGATGTCCTCCAAAACTTTCAGTGGAATTAGAAACCAGTTTGAAAAGGTAAGTGAAATCAGAAAGTAAAGGACATATGAACAGCCACTCTGGTCTCTTAGCTACTGTACCACCTGTGTCATTGGCTTCGGCATCAGTTCTTAGCAGTGTTACAGAGTGTGTTGTGTTGCTCTTCTATATTTTCTGGATTTGAGAGTGTTTTCATGCTTTTATGAATATTTCCAGCAAAAGAAAAGCAACTATGCTTTCTATATCCCAAACCATGTGCTAAATAGTTTCATTATTAAAACTGTGAGATGTTTTAAAGCACAGACTTTGGAGACTAATGGGAGCCAAAGAGCTGGCAAGGCATCTGCTGGGGAACTCTAAGGACATTCTTGTGTTGAAAGATTGACAGTGATTTTGGGGATGCAATCTGTAATGTAACATCAGTGGATAACTACTGTGTGTGAGTATGTGCTTAGATTTATTTTTTAAGACAACTTGATACTCTGTAGCTGCACTGATCTTTTGCTTGTTTCTTGGATCTGCCTATTTAAATGTACAAATACAACAAACCACACTGTAAAATATATTCTTGTAAAGTACTCACTAATAGAATATGGTAATTTTAGTTCTGGTGAAGAATGCTAATACTTGTAAAAAATACATATTAAAGAAAAAGATACTTTAAATTTTGGTTAAAACATTATAATGTCCATGTATACCAGCAGATGAGTCCACACTAAACACCACAGCTTTACAGCTGTCTGCTCATGCTAATTTCTTTTTTTTTTTTCTTTTCATTATGAGGCATTCTTTTGTGGCCCAAAATGTGATTGTATTCCATATCTATCTATGTCCAAAAGTTCCTGCTGTGTCTGTAAGACCCTACAGGTAGACACCTTGTGTGTGTGTCTGGGGGTGCCTGGGGAGAGACATGATACAATTTTAAAATTGTCTCTCATGGGGATCTTCTTTGCCACATGGTATTTTCTTCGTGTGCT
This sequence comes from Molothrus ater, assembly GCF_012460135.2. Classification (NCBI taxonomy): domain Eukaryota; kingdom Metazoa; phylum Chordata; class Aves; order Passeriformes; family Icteridae; genus Molothrus; species Molothrus ater. Next base: position 62,651,172 of record NC_050511.2, read on the forward strand.
GTTTGATTTCAACTCAGGCAAATGGTTTTTTCTTCTCTTTTCAGTTTTTGGGGTTTTTTCCTCATCTCAGAGGGGCTGCAGCAGGAGTTTTGGGCTGCCCTGGGGAGGATTCCGCAGGTGCCTGTCCACAGCCGAGGCTCTGCCCGCAGTGGCGCAGTGGCAGCGCTCCGGCCGGGGACAGAGAGCACCGAGTGTCCCAGGAGAGAGGGGACAGAGAGCACCGAGTGCCCTGGGACAGCGGGGACAGAGAGCACCGAGTGACCCGGGACAGCGGGGACAGGGAACACCAAGTGACCCGGGCCAGAGGGGGCAGGGAACACCGAGTGACCCGGGACAGCGGGAACAGGGAACACCGAGTGCCCTGGGACAGCAGGGACAGGGAACATCGAGTGACCCGGGACAGCGGGAACAGGGAACACCAAGTGACCCGGGCCAGAGGGGACAGGGAACACCGAGTGACCCGGGACAGCACAGGGAACACCGAGTGCCCTGAGACAGCAGGGACAGGGAACATCGAGTGACCCAGGACAGCGGGAACAGGGAACACCGAGTGCCCTGGGACAGCAGGGACAGGGAACATCGAGTGACCCGGGACAGCGGGAACAGGGAACACCAAGTGACCCGGGCCAGAGGGGACAGGGAACACCGAGTGCCCCCCACCCTGCTGGGCCTCTGGGGGAGGGTGCCGGCCCTGGGGAACCATCAGGTCTCCATGTGCTGCTGCACCTGCCCTGAGAGCTCTGCCTTCTGGCACGGATCTGTTGCTGCCATCTCGTCCCTCAGTCCTACAAGCCCGAGGCCGTCCCTGCTGGGCATGGTTTCAGGAAGGGCATTTCCAGCATTTCGGGTCTCTTTGGTCATGTGGCAGATTGTGAATTTGTTATTTTCCTTTTTTCCCTTGCCTGTTGGCATTCTTTTATTAAACTGCTACTATTTTAACTTGTATCTAGTCATATCTCATTCATCATGGATGAGAAGAGATTGCTTGGAATCAAGGAGGAAGTTAATAATTTCAGACTGCCCACCTCTTTAAACTGTCTCAGTCCAAGACAGGCATTAAAAAATTTCCAGGTCAAAAAGGCTTTTCACCTACTTGAAGATTAATTAGGTCTAACCAAAAGGGGAGTGTGTGACAGCAGGCTGTTTGAGACTATAACAGTTGTCTAGGTTTGTAATTTAGGGCTGCCTTTTGAACCTGGATTATTCCCATATTTCTGTTTGGTTCTCCAGATTAAAAGCATTTTGCTGACCTGTATCTCACAAGCTTTTTATCAAAGGTCAGGCTTATCAGTGGGTCAGGCACATGTAACTTTCAGGCCAAATCACTTCTATACTCCCTACAACATCCTCAAAAGGCTATTGGAACTGATGCTGGATGCAGCTGCCCTTCTATTAAGCTGTAAGTAGATCACACCACCTGCATCCCATTTTTTTCCACCAGCAATCCTAAGCATTGATTGTGAGTGCCATGTTTATGCAACTGGGATTCCTACTGTAGGTTGTTGGTGCCATGAAGAAAAGTCACCTATTCCACTACTCCAAGGACCAGAAAATTAACAAGGGACAGAGCAGACCTTCAGCCATGTTCAAATTTTCTTTGTTTCTTTGTACATGAAACACAGTCCAACACCTCTTTTGAACTGGATCAACGAATTAATTATAATCCTAGCAGCCTAAAAAATTAGTCAGTAGTCAAAGTGAGAGTAGACAGTTTAAACAAATCAAGAATATTTGTAATGCATTGCACATTTGCAATTCTTTTCCAAGTAAACACCTTTGTGTGGCAGCAAACAACGCTATTTCAGAATCAATTTTTAAATTTCTTAATGAATTGCTCTTAATTCAATGGGAAAAAAAATACAAAGAAAGCCCAAACTAACAAACAAAAAACCCACAAAATTCCAAAAAGCCGAACAACACCCATCTTTGCCCCAACATTTGGATAGGGTTGGTTAAAATAAAGGTTACTTTAAAGGTTACTGAGTCATTGCTGGAACTTTTAAACTGCAGTGGTTTGTTTTGTTTGCATTTCCAGATATCTAAAGAAAATATGAAAATTGGGCACTCCAGACTTTAATCATTTTGCAGACTATACAAAAAGGGTGCAAACATAGAGAGCTTGTTTCATGACCTTTTTTACCATAAACATACAAATTAAAATTGTTTTGTTGTATCATTGTTAGGGGCAGCACAGAGTTCATAACTCAGGGAAAGCAGACCCCTGTTATGAAGAACAGATTGAGTGCAATGGTGGAAACTGAAGTAAAAAAATTACTTTTCATACCATGATTCACATATTTTTCTTGGTAGACATTTCTGTGGTAGTTTCTATACAATTCTTTGGCCTGTGTACATGTTTTGTAATGCAGCTCTTAACTTTAAGACGTAGACTCCCCAATGGCAGCAGCTATCCTAAACATGAGGGGAGGGGAGGAAATAGGAGGGAAGAAGGAGACAGGGGAAACAACTGGCACAGAGAGGGCAAAACCGTGTTGAGGTCAGCAGCAGCTTGGACTAGATTACTAGAAAGGGTAAAACTGCTGCTGTTTTCCCTGGCTCAGAGACTGCAGTGAGTTTGCCTTGGCTGAACAGGGAATGATGCTTAAGAAACCAGTGCACTTCATTATTAACTTAATTCTTCAGGGATTAATTTTACTTTGAGTTCTAGAGTATCTCATGGCAAAATTCCTGTAGCTTTGCTTCTGGATTTCCTCTAAATACCTATAATCCTCTCACTGTGGTTCTTACATTGATGATCCACTTGCATTGCTGCCTGGACCAGGCATTTGCCATGTGATGTCTGGACTAGCTATCACGATGTCTGGACAAGTTATCAGGGCTTCTGCACAAACCAGCTGTGAATCATGGAGCACATACAAATATACAAATGTTGATGTAAGTGTATTTATACCACAGCAGTCACCTTAGGATCTGTACAAAGTCACAGAAGCACAAGTGAGAACAGGACATGGGCTCAAAGGACAGGTGCACATGGCAGCGTGTGACACCCTATAGGTGTAGGTCTTTTGTATCTGCACGGTATTCACTTCATTCAGTAGGAGTGTAGATGCTTCTACTACTCATTTGTATGTGTAACAATTTCTGTATAAAAATTGTTAATAACTAATAAAACACTTTCACTAACAGTAAACTAAGCCAAAAATTCATGCATCTTTCCCAATTCTTCAACATTCATAAATGTACAGCTATGGGTGCTTGTCAACAGTCAGCCATTAACATTCTTCTAAAACTGACACCTTGTTATACTAAATATTTGTTTACATTTATCAGCTACAAATTAATAGTAATATCAGATCCCTAGCTTCAGTACTTCATTCATAGAGCATGAAAGAAGCATGGCAACAAGAAAAATTCATGACTCTCTCCACTGCCATTATCCATCTTTTCTGTCTCTTTCTCCCTAAATGTACATTTTACAAATACATTCTAGAAAAGCATCTAAATGCAAATACATGTGCCTGAAAACGTACTTGTCTTAATCATTGCAGCAGAAAATGACACAAAAAAGTCTTGTATATGCTTACATGCATGCCTTATTTTTATTGATAAGGAAACTGGATTGGGTTTTTTAATTTCATATTTTATTTTGTATTTCTTTGTTTCATAATTTTCCTAATTAAACTGGCAATTTTAGCAAAATTTTACAGACTCATAATGTCAATACAATTCTAAATATTACCATGGCACAGGTAGCTGAAAAACAAAACAACTTTAAAAAGCAATAGAAATAAAAGCAATGGGTAACTTTTCAGATGCATTTCCCACAAAACAGGACACAGAACATTTATAGATGTAACTGAAAATAAAACCTCATAATCTATTTTGATTCAGTTCTACAAGCATTCCCTGATACATTGCCAAGTGGCACTGAATTCAATAATCTAGACAGATTAGTACAGGACTCCTGTTTTCAGGGATCCATCTGGTATTGTGGCAGTTGCAGCTCATCAGATTACTGCTATGTCCCAGCTATGTAAAATGCATCAAGGCTGCAAGAGAAACCTGCCCTGTACCACTTCAGTCACAATGTCAGGCCAATTGCTTGACAAATATGTATTAACTTTTTTTCAAAAATCATTATTTATAATTAATTAATGAACAGTCATATCATGTTTAAATTTTACACTACCTTCTTGTATCATGTCGAATGAAGAAGGACTGATAAATTCAGAGACTGCAAAAAGACCTACATAATATTGTAAGGAAAGCGATAATATGAAGATTTTATTCTTAAAAAGTAAAAATCCAAAACATCACTTACATCACCAACAAATACCCAGCTGGGAAGAGGAGGAGGAGGGGGCAGGCAGGTGTGGGTGTGTTTTTGGGCGTGTGTGCTCTTCCTGCTGCAAGCACCAACAGCTACATCTAGTGGTTTTAGGCAGTATGAACAATTTACCCACAGCCAAACCCTGTCTTAGGGAAGCATTTTGTATTCTCCATTAAGGAGAAAAGTTAAATTTTTCTCCAGTGTAGAGCTTTGTAGCAGCACTGATGCTTCACTGAAAGTACTTTTTCCCCCAGTTAATTTTGTGCTAATAAATCTATGGAGACTGGAAGTTCTTTGTAAGTTTTCAGTTGTATATTTGTAAAAGTTCCATATTCTGTATTTGTGTATTTTCCTTAATAGTTGGCTAAATATGCATATAGATAAAAATATAAATTCCAAATCCTAAGATTTCAATTTTGTGGAGTGGAAGTAAACAAATTCAGGAGACTTCCTACAGGTTGATACCAGAGCATCATAAAAATACTTAACTATCACATTGTTTCTAGACCTGGTAGATGAACCATAGATTAAAAAAAACCTTCAAGTTTCCATAATACCAAGTGTCCTGTTTTTCAGATATTCTATAAGCACTTGCCTCAATCAATTAGAGGCAAACTTCCTATATATCAAACAATTCCACATAATGGTAATTTCATAATATGAAAAAAAAAAGTCCACACACAAACCTCCACTATTTTTTGAAAAAGTGTTAGCAGAAATAATTAGCAATATATGGTATTTATTTATATCCAGTTATAATTTGAAATAAGCAAGTATTTGGAAGTAATATTACCAATTCAGAAATTAAAAGCATTCAATTTGTCAATAAACTCATTTAACTGAAATGTTCAGTGCAAAGAAAAATATGTTTAAAAACTCCTAATCATCCCCATAATTAAACATACATGACTCCACAAGAGTGAAGTGTTTCACTGTAAAGTGGCAGAAATAGCAGAAGAACTTTTGCAACTCAACTGGACTTCTTGAAGCCTGCCATAACCTCCCAAGAAACTTCTAAGATCTTTGTTAGCTGTTTAGCAGCCAAGTTCTAGCATAGCTTAGAATATGGCAAGAGATGGTTGTGGAAAAGAAGAAAGTGTTGAAATTTAAAATGGATAAAACAGAGCAATAAGAAATTAAAAATTTTTCTTCATTCATTACATTCATCAATGATCTTGAAAAATCATCTGCCATTTTTTGTAATGACCTACAACCACTTTATGTGGATAAGAGGGAAGGACTAAACAGAGTTTGAAAGAGGTGGAATAAGTTTAACTGCCAAGGTAAGTTATCACTGCCAGTCACAAATGCATGTTATGTAATACTTACTACCTGCAACTGCTCAGAAAACTTCTGTTGGTATCACAGTGATCAATTTAATGTAAAATTCAGCACAGCATAATCAAGGAATGTCAAAGATCTAATTTCCACCATTCTTTATTCAGACAATGCTAGAAATATTATGATTCACTTGTTTGTGAAGAATAGCATAGAAAACAATAATAAATATAGTAATGGGCACCTTGACACCACTTTTGCAAATCTCAACTCCTACGAGCAGTGCATTTATCTTTTCTATATTTGGCCCCACTGAATGAAGGAGGCACTTGAATAGGTTGGAAAACAAGACATTAAAACTAAAGCCCAGATTTTAAAATAACCTTTTGTCTACATTGTTCCAATAATCTGAAGCAAAATGGGCATACAATAAAAGCACATAGCAATTGATAGAATTGGGCACAAGCCACCTCTGGAATGGAGATGGAAAACCAGCCTAATTTCCTGGAACAGATTTATGTGATTTTGTCTTTATACTAGATAAACACACAGGACTACTTAGCTGTATCACCTTGCCATAGCACCTTCTGTAGTGGTGTCTCTTAGAAGTTCCCCTTTCTATGTCCAAGTCTGCTGAATAAGAGAGACATACCACAGGATGGATGAGTCATTCAAGTACAGGGCTTGTTGTAAACACCCATGCACATTTGCTACCGTTTTTAAGAGGCCTGGTGATGTGTTGGGTTTGGAGGTTTTTCTCATATTCTACAACTGTCTGTGTCAGCAATTTGAGAAACTTCTCTTTGCTGCTCCCCTTGAGAATACATCAGATAGTTCTTTTTTTCTACTTGTTCTTTTTGAAACCCGTGGGAAAAAATGGACACTGGAGCAGGGGGAAATAGAAAACACCTATTTTCCATGATATGCTGAACTACTTTAGCTCTCTTTATTATGGCAGTTCAGAAACAGTGTCAGTATATGAGCCTCCGCTGTTTGAGGCTGAATTTCTGTTGAAATACTATCCCTTGTCCTTGTTCTCGACAGTCACAAGGTGGCACCAGATGTCAAATTTTTTGGAAACGCCATTGGAAACTCGTAATACTTTTTCTCCTATAAATCCATTATTTGCTTTTTGAGGGCAAAGCCAAAAGGGTCAGATAAGCATTCACAGTGAAAGAGAGCCTGAAGAATCTGTCCAAGCATGCAGCAGATGGCTAATCATAAAATAATACAAATTAAATGTGACAAATGTAGCATTTCCAGAATATTTTATTAAACAGTTTTATTAAACAGTTGTGAAAGAATTAGTACTATTTGAAGGAATCGTTTTCCAATCTATTTCTAAATTATTTCAAAGTTAATAGCCCTTAAGAAAGCTTTTCCTGGTGAATACGCAGGGTGACTCTTTAATTTACATGTTTGTGTCAAAGCTGTGCCCTCACAGTAGTTTTCTGTTGATAGACTACATATGTATAATGATTAAAAAAATCGTATTTCAATCTTCTTGAAGCCTTTCTTGTGACCCTTTTGTCTCTCCCACTCCCACCAATTTGCAAGGAAACCCTTCTCATGAATGTCACTATGGCCTTTACTGTAAGGTATTTATTGACATCCCCCTGACACTTCCCCTTGATTTCACCACTCACCTCCCTCCATCACCTTTAAATGGCTGGATGGCCCTTCTCATCGAGTGGATCACCATTCTTCATGCATTTGAATGCAATTCAAATAATAATACATGACTTTCCAATAAAATAATATCTTACTGTCCTTGAAACATAATAGGCTACATTCCTTCTATTCCATGTTCACACCTGATCAAAGGCTTCTTTATTTTTGTAGCTTGTTATGAAATACCAGCCCTGTCTCAGAAGAGGGATTATAAAATTCAAAAATCGTGTTTCACTAAAATAGAGGTGAAAATTCCAGCACTGTGCCTCAGCAAACCTTCCTCTGGACAGCCTGAATAAGCACTAAGAAGTTCTTTACAACACTGTCACAGTTGACTTTTTGATTTTGAGATAACTTTAGAAAAATGTCTTTTTTATTTTGCCTTTCTTATTTTTCCTTATGCTGCTGCTTAATATCTAATATTGGTTGGGAAAACAGCAGGAGAAAAATTGTAAATATATTTCCTTGGTACAAATCTGTGGACTCTTCCCATGTTTGAACCTCAGCACAGAGAGAAGTATGTTTCTAAATGGAGTCCTTAGGGACTTATTAAAACTCACTTGCAGTGATTTTATGTGACATTGTCTCCTTTGATGCAAAAAGATAGGGACAAAAAATCAAAACAACCATTGATTACTAGTCTTCTATGGTAATCCATTTTATCTTAATGATAATCTGACTAGAGCTAGCATATGTAGACTCTTACTTACATTTCATTGCTGATGCTGTTATTAATTTTCATTGAAAATTAAGATTATTTGTGCTTCCATTCAATTCTCCGTCTCTCCCCTTTACTGTGCAGCATAACTCTTTAAGACAAGGACTGTCCTTCTTAATGCCAGGAAATTACCTTTCCATTTATGTCAGCATACCTAAAAATCTTTGTTTGTTTTATTTTGGTTTTTGTTTAGAAACATCTCTCACTTCTACTCAGACCATCACGGGGCCTTCTGGCAGTGAAATAGATGCTGCTCTGTTTCACAAGCTTTAACCTCAGTCCTATTTTTTGCAGTATGAAAGTTTCCAGACTACAATAAAGGGCTGCAAGTTTCCATGGCAATAAATAGATCACAACATTTAAAACAATTGTGAAATAGTCATATGAAAGAGCCATATGAATGGAATTTTCTAAAAAACTTCTGTTTTTCTAAATGTTTAAGTAGCTCCCTAACTGTACAGAAACTTATGCCTCTCAGACAAAAATGAACATCCTGGGGATTGAGCTGGCTTGCAGTGAAACTGTGTCTTCTCCTTGATACACCACTATGCAAACCAATCCGTCCTCTTCTTCATTTTTGAAGTAGACAAAACAGAATACAATCAAAATGCAACTAACTCTGACTAAGATGCATACATACAATACTTTAAAAAATAGTGAAATGCCTTAAAATTAGGAGAAGTGCTTTGAATACAGCAATGCACAAACATTTCCTCTATTGCATGGTCTGGCAATGCCCCTGTAATCAGATAACAACTGTTTTCATACTACTAACATGTTTAACTTTATCTCCTCCTTTACTCTAAATTAAAATTCTATTAAAATTCTAAATTAAAATGCTCCCTCATTCCTATTTTGAAGTTGAATAGTTAGGCTGGGCTCTCACAGAGGACACATTTCTGCTGAAACCCTGTTGCAGTCTGCCAAAAAGAAATCTTATGCAGATCAGAGCTATACTTGATATTACTACATTATTTTTTGATTAAGCTGTTTACTGATTTTTTCCCCTCACACACACTGCACTCACACAACTTGAAGTTAAATGCAGAATAGCAACAAAGGACATACAAAGTTACACATGGATGAATTTTATTTTTAAAAGTTTATTTGCTTCGCATAGATTAAAACTTTACCATTTTCATGATTAATCATGTGAATAGAAACTTGGGGGCATTCTTTCACTTAGGATAAATAACGACAACCAGAAATAATGATGCTGTTCAGAGCAAGGATATTGAAAAAAAACATTCTGGATTAAAGGTTTTCAACATAGTATGTATATACTAAGTGCCATTCCACAGAAACCTTTGTGTGTAAAGCCTGTGTTTTACATAGACATGCAAATGTAAAGATTTTCAGCAACTGGGCTTGAGTGCATTTCAGGAACATGAAACTTAGTTATCACTTCCACATAAAGCCACCAGGATGGTTTCATAATCCCCTTTGAGTTCATCCTGTAAATTTAAGCATGAAAACCCGACAATTGTTAGAATAATGGTCTCAAGTAAAATAAATTTCAATTAATATTCAATATACATCAATCAAATATCAGTGCTCCATCTATGTAAATTAATCCCTTGATAAAACACAAGTTAGCCACAGACTGAGATGGAACCAAGCACCATCACTGAAGTTATTTGTATGATCTAGAAATAAATGCATGCATATCCAGAGTGGAGCACAGGTAGACAAGGCTAGTAAAAATGTTGAGAGGTTTAGTGGCAAAAGTGAAGAAGAGAAGCATAGAAGTGTTTTATCTACCCAGGAGCTTAAGCTTTTGCTCTAAATAAAGGGAAACTTTCTTTCTTGATCAGTGGTGTCTAATGCTCATTAATATTAAAACACTGTGTATACACATTGTGTCTAGGAGCATCTCAAACAAAGGCTAACAGTGCAGTGATACTCTGCTCATCATGGGACTGATTACTCAGCTTGATAAAAATGGATAATATGCTTTAAGTATGCAGTGTAATTATTACATGCATTTCTTGTTTTCTCTAATTTTAATGTAGTTTTCAGAGGTAAATGAAAAGTGTAGCCAAGCTATGCCTCAAGACATTTGGATGCAATCACCACTTTGGAACATGATGAGGTGGTGTAATAACATACAAAATTACAGTAACACACATGCTTAAGGAAGATTTAAAATGACCTATGGCACCAAACTGAAAAAGTAGCAGACATCAATAAAAATCCAAAAGGCATTTCCATACATGTAGGGAGTATGATTCTACTCCAATCAAGACATATTTTTTTTTTTTTCAGTAATGTCTACTACTCTCCACAAAAATGCTTTCAAAGTTTAGCTTTCTTTGAGTCCCTCACCACTTGAATTTTCTGGAAAGTACATTGGGTGGTCAGTCCCTTTTAACAAAATATTTCTGTTAGTTTAACTCATTTACTTAGGTCATACAGAAAACAGGCCAAATACATGTTAATAAAATTAAAAATTCATTTGCTGGAGTACCCCAAATGTTAAAAGCCAATATCCAGTTGTGCCAAAAACCTCCCTTAGAGCTGTCATGGCAATCATCTCCACTCTCCTGCCAAGGACAAGAATTTGGGGATATTGTACTCTCCTTTCAGCTCTTGGATTCTACTGTAAGGTGATATCCTGAGACATGTATCACTACTAATTCTATAGCTCTTTCAACAACAACTTTGACCTGGAAAAGCAATTAGTCTCCCAGCCTGTGGACCATTAGAAACGTAAGGTATTTGTCTACAATGAGCTATGCAGGACAAACTGGTGACTGAGGAGCAGAAAAGTTAGCAGACTTCAAAAATCTGGACTTCAAAAATCATCTGGCTGCTTTGTGTTTCATGTGTCACATGGGAGAAAACCTACCATGATGGCTTGGCGGAGGGAGATGCCATAGAGACTCTTGTAATAGCCTTTGATCTCATTCAGATCCACCTCATGGCGCGAGACCATGATTCTGATGAGGTCTTTGTGCCGGGTCCCAGAACCCTGTTAAAACAAAGAAGAAAGGGGGAGAAAAAGGAGGGAAAAGAATTATGCTACTTTTATCACTGAAATACTTTTTGATCAAGTTCCTTAGGTTAAACCATCAGACTTCTTTATGGATGAACATACCCCTTTCTTTTTCCTTTAGTATCTTTTGTCACAGGGAGGTCTCATATCTGCCCTATGAGCACAAAACACGTCTGATAGGCTACCTCCACCCTGCTGTTTTTAGGGTTTTTAATATTTTTAGACATTTCTTTTAGCTGTTTCCTAAAAACAGACATCTCCTTCACGGTGCTTGCTCGACATTAGGGACAGCCTAAACTTTACTGCCTTTTTAAATTACTCTTTTGATAGTGCAATGATATGCATTTTCATAACGTTTCACTTAATTTTTCCCATATTGCTCCTAAACAAGTCATAACAGAAGTTATGACAATAACTACATACTAGACTATTTCATGATCATCAGCTGCCTCACTAACATGGGCTCCAAACTTGCCAGAAGGATCATGAATTTCTCATAATAGATTAGCCTTCCACAAGGTTCTTGCTAAGATCTATAATTGCTCTCCTTTTCCCTTTTTACTATAATTCTTGTTTCACAAGAAGGGTTCCAGTCTGCTTCCTGTCCCTGTAACAGTAAAAGATATGTGTGGATGGACAGATGCCCTCCTGAGCATATTACAGCAAACAGACAACTCCTCCAACAGAAAGTCTCCAGTTTCAAAGGAAGGAATAAAAGGAGAGAGAGAAATACCCTGAATTTTCCTCTGCAGTCTTTTTCTACAACACAAAGGGCCTAGAGACCTCTAGCTAACTTTTTATTTTTCAGCTTATAAAGCACCTCATGTTTACAAAGAGGATATCTTTATTTAGATTACCTTCATTGCCAAATGGAGTTTTTCTGCAAAGAAAGCTGGCTTGCTTGTGGCACACTTTACTGTAATGAAGCAATGAAACAAGGTCACTTCTGCTATACATGTAATAAAAGTATAATAAGACGCTTTCAAAACCCTCTCATTTTTCCTACCCACATACCCTATTTATGTACTTCTTTATTACTTTTCTTCATAATGTATGAGGACGGTAAGATCCTTTCCTCTGTTTACTCAGAAAGCAATTCAGTCAGTGGAGAATAATTACCATAAAAACAACACATTTCTCCCTAGCTTACTGTCCTAAAATTAATGAAGGTGTTGCAATTCCCAAGAAGAAAAATGGAAAACATTTTTGCCTTCTATAGCAGAGCTGGAGGTTGTAATCTGATGTTCTGTAAAACAAGTTGTAGTTCAATTTTGATATTAAGAGCAATCTGATGAAAATTATTCTTTTATCCGAAGTATATTTGACTGTGATACAAAAGCTAAGAACAAGATGAGGGTCTGGTTCCCAATCACATCCCTGATCCACTGGTAAGAGGGAGTCCCTTCCTTACCTTACTGTTCATGAACAACAGCCACTAATTTTGTATGAACATTTTCTCGAACAAAACCACTGAAGGAATGTTTTTTAATGTTTTTAATAACCACTATTATAAGTATTCTTGCAACATGAAACTTAGAGAAGAGTGGCTTTGGTTGAAGATAGGTTTAAAACTATTGGACTTTTTGATACAAACTATACCTGTTTTGACAGCTTTTTTTGGCGTACTGGTTTCATTTAAAGCTATTCCTATGTTGGCAACTCATCTGTTCCCATTAAAAGACCTTTCCAAATATTGGGAGAGGTATTTCTACTCATTCATCAACTTCAACTTATTTTAGGTGCGTCAATTAAATCACCAAGACTAGATTAGACTTTACAAGGTATTATTTAGCAAGCTCAGTGAAGCAGGGTAAGTACAGAACAGTTTCTGATCAGAGCAATTATGGCAAAAATAAAAGATTTAGTCAGAATATACAGTAGATTTCAATGTGCAGAACCACTTACCAAGGGCAGTGAGGCAATTCTCAATATCACCTTTCAGCTCCAAATCCAGTACCTTGTTCATGTCATGCTTGCTGTATTTGGTGTACTTCTGAAAGACTAAATAATGGAAAGAACAGTGTTCTCCCTGCTCTGTCTCTGCCCTATTCTGTCCTCACTGCTGCAGCAGAGGACTGTTTGTGGGTCATCCTTCTCACTTTCTTCAGACAGCACAGTGTAAAGAGCAGTGTTACTGCACACCAGGTACTGCTGATGGAGTCAGCATAGGGAATGGGACTTTGGTAGAATGGAAGGGCTCACTTCCCATTGGCTGGAGTAGAGGTGGCCAACTGACTGGCCCAGAGCCTGTGACATTGTGTGATAGCCGCCCGTCTAGGGGAAACTGGCTAAGAAGCAAGACCACTTTGGGAAGCTCCCATTACTTGGCACTGTGATCACAATCCAGCTGAGACTTCAGACTTTTTAATAGCCTACATGATATTGCTCATCTCTACTACTGAAAGAACAGCTAGGCTGCCAACCACACCCTTAGTCTGCAGGCAGACTTCCAATTAGAGCAATGTCTTGATAATCTGTATCTTCTCTGAAGTCATGACCAGACAATGTTCAAAAATCATCCCAGAGAAGCATGAAGCTTTGTTCAACTTACCCCTTCGAAGATGTGGGTAGCTTCTTGTAGTAAGAACAGTTACAAACACACCAGTATCTGTTCCTTTCCTTTTCTCTCCTGCTTCATACAAGGCCTGTCATAAAGAAAAGAAGGTCACAAGGTCAATATCAGAATAGTAAAACTCAAACAGGAATACTGTATTTTCAGGGCCATTGCTTGTTAGTAATGAACACTGGCCCTTGACCCAATCCAGATCAAAACTCTACCTCAGACTAACTCCAGATCTGTCAAATAACACTTCATACTTCACTTATGTCTTAATACTACCAAGGGAATGCTATGCATACAGAAAACATATTTTCAGACATTTTAGGACCATCATCTAGCTTTCCTGGGTGTATTACATTCTTGAACGAAGTTATTTTTCATTTGTCATGACAGCAGTCTGCACAAAAGCCTCAGGACTGGTAGGATTTCATAAGACTGACTAAATTATCTCTGCAACTATCTGGTGCAATATGTAGGAGAAACCTATCTACTAAGCACTTCCTCATCTTTCCAGGGGTCACTTTTACTACCAGGAAAGTAAAAACCAAATCAGTATCCTCCATTTTCCTCACCTCCTCAGACCTCTCTAAGAGTAATAATAGAAGACCTCCACACAGCATGAAGATTTAACACTCTGCATCAAAATAAACAGTGCTATACTTTTGAGCTTAGGAAAAGTATTAATTTACTTTCATATCCAGGGCTGATGACAGAACTAAACTCCTTATGTAACAGGAATTAAAGCAATATTTCTCAATGGTCTTCTCTTTGCTGTGTTTTTTTAAAAATCAATTTGAAGTCATCTAAACTTAAATTGTAACTGTGATGTAACATTTTGTTGGTGAAAACTTGGCAAGGACTGCTGAGTTTTATCAAGATTTTAGCAAAGATAGTCCTGCTAATTTGGAAGAAGAAAGAAAAAGATCAGATGTTTATTTTAGAATTACTGAGAAAATGACTGTGAGGTTTACCAATAATCTTGAAACATTCATCACTAAAAAGCAATACCAATATCTAACATACTGCAGAGTTCACAATGGCCAGTGTATGGTAGCTGATCTGAATATAGATGAGCACACCCTTGTTCCTTGATTCAAGAACTCTTTTATACAGAAGCAAGACTGGGTCTGATTCCTCCACCTGTTGACTTGTACTTCAAATGGTCTTCATGCTTTTCATGAACTAGACAAGGTCCTGCAGAAATGTTTCTGAAGCTACATATCAGGGTGAAGATCTAATTTCCTTCATATAATTAACTTCCATGAATTCTGTAAAATACTATCAGAATTCTGTAAAATACTCCTCAGAAATGATTGCTGTGTGACATTGAAATCTGTTAGGTCTGCAATGCAGAGGATTCAGACAGTCAGAGGAATCTCAAGAAGTCAGAAGAAGTTCTGCAAAGTGCCAATGACCATACCCTGGCATCATTGTCAGCAAGTTCATCATTCACGTGAGGGTTTTCACATCGGTCAGCCTACATGAAGAAATAAATAAAATTTCACTGGTATTCACAATCATTCAGTTCACTAAAGCTCAACATTTGAGAGCTCTGCAGCACCCCTCTCATACATAAGCCAATACATAACTGGAAATAGGTGCTGTTACATGAATGATCCTGTGAATAAAACTGTTATATTTGTAATCAGAGAACATACTTCTACAGACATCAGTGACTTATTCCTTAATTCCTGCCTAAAATTCCACAGGAAGTATTTGTTTCTTGACTTGAAACTACAGGCTTCAAATCTGTCACCTGGTCCCTCATGATCATTTAATAGACTCCTTTCAAGTTGATTTGAAATTTAAAACTGGAAGTCCAAACCATGCACATGGATGTATCAAAAAATCATCCTGTATACAAGTACAAGATTCATATACGTACATTCAAAAATCAAATATTTATTAATTTTAAAAGGGTATTTTAATTGGGAAGGTTAAAATGTGTTTGAACTCATCTACTTTTGAATGCAAATATATGAAGCATTTTGTCTACTTGTTAACTCCCTGCCCTTGTCCCATTATCTAACTACTAGAAATATTCATTAACAGGAAAGAAAATAACTTTATTTCTCTAATATTAAACATTTATTCTTTTTCTAGTCAATTGACCTGACATTATGCCTGTTACATTTTCTAGTGCTTAAATATAACACAAAAAAGTCTTAAAAGCATAATTGATTAAAAAGAAATATTGTTTTACAATTAAGTTTTTAAAAGGCATTTGAGATAAAATCTCATTATATTTTGTTTAAGGACAGTTTCTAATGGTCTAGGATTTGAAAGTTTAAAAAAGCAATGCAAATAAATAAATTTTGCCTAAATCTTTATTTATTGCGCGTCTCTCTAAAGTAGTCTTGAGAACATTGATTTTTGATTATAGATATTGCCACTCAAAATGCTTAAGCATAGCATACCTTGGCTAGAGCAACCAAAGCCTTTTGAAAGTCTCCAGATGTGTCAGAGATGATGTCTTGTGTCAGATCTCTCTTCAGCACTGCAATCAAATAGTTTGTTTTGAAGTTATCGACTAAGTTGACTACATAATCCTTAAAGGTCCCATCAAACCACTCTATGATCTTCTTCAGTATTTTCTTAATTTCCCACTGTAAAATGCCCACTAGAAATATGGTTTTCTTTTAATTTGGTTTCAAGTAAAGGAGTTTATTTATAACATATCCTTTAAATTCTGAGATGTGCTTGAAATTGGAGGTTAAACCTAAAATGTGCTGAGAACTGTCCTTCTCTAAGGTCTTGTGGGTAGCATTGTCTCGGGTTTCTGCTTGTAAAATACACAAACCTTGTTTTGAGCCTTTTTCATTCTTACTTCTGGCTGCTCTTATCAGTATTGAACTCAAACACAAAACTCTCCCAAAAAATCAAGCTTTTAATATAGGGATCTAAGAAGAAACATCTTGGTAAAAGTTACCTCATCATCTCAGAAAACAGGATTCAATTAGACAATACAGTAAACTCAACATTTAAGAGAGACACCACATTACATTGTAGTAATTTCTTCAAGTAACTTCCCCCTGCAGTTCACTGGCTGTTCCTACTGCTAACACTTCTGTGTTGCTGACTCAGTAAGATTTTTTTTTCAAGCCTATGCTTTTATCTTAAAATGTCAGCCAAGGTTTAGTTACAGGGGAAGAAGAGCAGCTTGTCTTTGCATGCATCCAAGAAAACATCTGAATGTATGACTCATTCCATGAGACCACCACAACCCCAGCAGTGGTGATGTATCTTTTCCTTCACTACTGGGATTGACATAATTCAGCAAAAGTCACCCTGATCTCCCTCACAGCAGCCCTGTCAAATTTTTGTGAAGCTTCATTTGCCTCCCATTTTGTTCTCAGCTCCTCATACTAAGAGAGGTTGTGAATCCAATGTATCTGCTATAGGGTTATACAATGGTATAACTTCTTTCTTGCTTCTTAATACTTCTTTCTTGCTCTGAATTACCTTCCTTGTAGTATCTGCTGGCTTCTCTGATCTCTTGGTTGTTTCTTGAGGCCAGAATCTCAATTAAGGTATCTTCATCAGTTCCAAGCCCCTGATAAAAGTGATTGAAGTTTTAGAGATGTTATTCAATAGAACAAACTTAAAATTTGCAACAGAAATAAGATGAAAATCATTGGCTTGGCTTTGAAGACACCACATGGAATGAGAAATAAAAAATAAACATGTTGTGCTTCCATATTATGTGATTTCAGCTCTTTTACAATTAAATTTTTATCACATTCAATACACTGGTGTCAAAAGAAGTGGTAAAAGGATCAAGCAGTGCACATAAAATATAAGACTGTAAAATCTATGAAGAGAAAATACCTCCTTCCCTTTTTTCTTTCTCCTATGTAAACATTAATGTAAGTGCTATAGCTCCCATTAGCAACCAGTTTTCAGAAGGCAAGAAAGAGTTCATTCTCTCAAACGAATTTCTTCCAACTCTGAAATTCAGCAGGGATTACTGGGTCCTGTTCTCATAAACTGAGTTGCCAATACAAATTTATTTAACAAAATGGAGTTAAAATAAAGATAATACACAAACCTTGAAATGTCCAGTGTTATTTACAGGCCTTGATAAGTACAGATGTTCTCTAGGAAAGTTTTTCTCTGAAGATTTTGCCTTACCTTCATAGAGGCTCTTAATTCTTCAGCATCAAATTGAGCTGGAGTTTTCAGCAGAGCCACAACAACATCTTCTAGATGGCCTTTCAGAGCTTTTTTCAAGGCCTCTTCCAGACTCTGTTTCAGGAAGAATAAGAAATGCACCAAGTTAATGAATGGTGGAAGTGTAGCTGCTGTTCAGTTGCAATCCAAAAATTAGTCTGACCTCTGATCAATCTAAGTCTACATCATTCCTATATCTAACAGAAAGAATTATGAAGCCCTACTTCAAGATTCAGATTTGTCACATTTGACACTTTACATTAATTAAAGTGTCAGGCAGGGTTTTTCAGTAAGTATTCTGGAGTGCTTTCACACATTGCAGTTCAACTGCATTGAAATATTTACAGCATCAGAAGAAGACTCTCAAAACACTGCTCATTTTTCCAGAGAAGATAATGTCATATTACTCTTACAATTATGGCTGAGTTGCTTATTTGTGTAACATTTGAACTCATTGTTTATTGCATGAAGTTTGAAGTGAACATATGTAATAACACCCTAAACAAAACCACAAGTTCTGAAGATAAAGGCTATATTCTAATTTAACCTAAATTTAAGTGGGGGGAAAAATAATTAAAATCTGGTTTATTCTGCTGTCCATCCAAAAATGTTCTAAAATCACTAGAAGCCTGTCCCTATGGCAGCATTGGTAGGCTTGTGGAAGAGTGTTACGGTCCTACAACTCTCCTATCCTACTCAGTATTCTATCTTTGCTCATCTATACCATTTGAGCCAGGAGAAACTTTGATAATCTGAGGGAAAATTAAGCTTGGTTTGATATACATTACCTTTCCTTTAGCCTGCTGATAGGCAGCTTTGATCTGCTGTCGCTGAGCATTTGTTCTCTTAGTCAAGATGTCAATGATTGTGGCTTCATCCACACCTTTAAATAAACAAACAAAATTCCAATATATTGAAAATATATACATCATTAAGCCAGTTAAATTATTTTATCTGCTTTATTTCATATTTTGATTTCTTGACAAACTCAAATTCAACCAAAGGAAAAGTTGCTATTGTCTACAAACTAAGAGGATTAGTTAATTAGCCAAGAAACCAAATAAATAGACCCATGTGGGACACAGAAATTTCATACAAAAAGTCTCAGTGTTCTGAGTGTAGATCTTCCACTAAACTCAAAAAACCCTAAAAAACCCCAAACAAACAGAAGCCACATTAAAAAGCAAATTAGATGGCATTCTCCATTAATCTCAGTAAGTCAAACTGAAAAACCTTTGGAATCATAAAGCACCAAATGTGATTTTCATTAAAAGAGAGATATGTAACAGAAGCATACAATATATTATCAGCATAATCACATACAATATATTATCAGCATAATCACTGCCTCTTGCAGGAATTCTGTGGTAATCAAGCCAAAAAGTATTAGTATGGTATGTTGCAATATTATTTCCTTCCCTAGAATTTACATTTTTTCAATCCTTCCTTCAACATATTCAAGAACTTTAATATAGCATTAAGGTCTGAAATAATAATACAAAGTCAGGTTATCAAAGAGTTGAGATTCTTCACCAAGTGGCATAATTTAATGTATTGCCAGGCTTTTAAAAGTAGAGGCACCTCTCCCACTTGTCACTGCCTCTTGCTCCCATATTTTATTCAGTGCTATTCTCAAAATTTTCTAAGGAAGAGTCCTAATGTAGTAAGTTAAAATATTTACTCCTCTTACCTTTTACAGTAATAGCTCTGTCCAAAGCAACAACATCAGCTGATGGATCAAAATTTGGGTATGTCTGTACTCCACGGATACCTTTTGAGCTCTTCTGCAGAGCGAAAATAAAAAGTAAAATTTAAAACAGAAAAAAAGAAAAATATTGCTCTTACCAAATAATATTTTTGTACAGAAGCAGTTTTGAATGCTCAAATAAACTATGCATTTGGGATTGCCCCTTATCATCAGGGAACATACAGTTTTGTAGCTACAGGTAATTGAACAGGTTCAATAATGGACATGCATTGGATCTATTCCTTTCACAGCTCTCATATTAAACAAAAAAGTACTTCATAAATTGGTTTAGGTACCTGAACATCTATTTCTTAGTGTAAGTTGGATTGCATAGGAAAATAATTAACTGTCATAATTAGGAAGTTATGCTCAAATTTTAAAGGCTCTAAACACAAAATTAAATTCTATAGGCACTTCCAGTAAAGTGCTATTTTCTTTGCTCATCTTATGCAAACTGACTTTGTTATCACATTGCAAGTGTCCTCAGCTGATTCATATCTAAGCTTTCAAACATTTCTCGCATTCAAGATCTTGGGGAAGTGTCCAAGCCTAACCCTACAAGGAAGTGGAGACCTCTTGCCCAGCTTCTTTGAAACTTTAGACAAAAGCCACAGTCTTTGCAAAACATTATCCACTAGCTGATTTTGGTGAATCTGCTCCTAGATGGGCACTGCCTAGTCAATGGCTGAAGATCTCTGGGAAGTGTACAACAGATCATTTGGCTTGTCCTATGTCAGCAACGTGACACATCAAGTTACAGGTAGGACTAACAGCACTAAATAACTCATACGGCACTCACCTCAACAGCACTAAATAACAGATTCTAGTCTACTACTATTACAGAATTATAAAATGCTCAAAGATTCTTGGATGAAAGATTTATAGAAAATTCCCATTGTTGTGATATGCAATGAGGTTTCTTATTAGAAGACACCACTAGTTTAGCTAGATGATTCAGAATCTCCTATAGTCTTGCTCTTGTTTCAAAAATAGGATTTCAAGTTTTTAATCTTTTGCCATTAAAATAAAATACCCCAAAAGAAAGGGCAAGGTTTTATGAGTACATATTTTATATACAACAGTTTGTATTGAATTTTGTACACTTCTAGCATCCGATAATTAAAGCTCATCTCCCTACACAATTGTCTCACTAGGAGTTGTAAGAGAGCAGACAGACTGCATACTTAAATCTCTAGCATAGAGATACTTAAACCTCGTATTTAAATCTCATATTTAAATCTGTGCATCTTAACTCTCCAGCATACTTTTCAAGAGATCATTGCGTCTTGGCTGCTCAGTCAACAAAAGAGTGGGACTGTCTCACTGCCTGTTTCTCAATCTTGCAGGCTAACCTTTGTATGCTGGTTTCCATGCCAAACTTATCTACCAGCAATACAAAAGTCTCCGTAACCACCATAGCCAAGAATGCCTCAGAACCCTAGGAATGGAAGTGGAATAGGATGGTGGAGCCAAAGGTTTGTGCACAAAATGTTATGGAGTCAAAATTACAAAATCTACAAGGGCCTAGAGCAGAAAACTTTTGTTTACTGAAATTTACCCTATAAAATTTTGTTTTCAAATTTTAAGTTTTTTTGGGAACTTGTGTGATTTCACAACATACTGCTTTACCTTTGCTTTCATTTCATATCTCCACCTCATCATTACAAAGATTCTCCATATCATCCTAGCACAGTAACTCTTGACTCCTCACAACCTATCCCTCCCTTCTAATGTATAACCATACTCATTGAGGTTTTTTATTTCATGTTGCGGCTTGTTCCACCATGAGCATGACATATGATATGAAAGCTAGGATAAATACTAGTGACTTTACTTCCTCTTTTACATTCCTGGGTTCCAACTCTTGGCTTCCTAGACCTCAGCCAAAGAGTCCCTGGTTTTTTCACATACGTTACCTGTTCATACATGTTCACACAACTCAGCATCAGATTAGTACATTAAAGAGGACCATCTGAGTCAGTCAGTGACTGGGAATTACAGTTTAATCACACTAACTAGCTCCGCTGAGGAACTGATAACTGGACTGATAGGTGCAAATAAGAGCAATTTTTCATCTTGTAGCAAACTTCCTACGTTATATGGTTACCTTAGATTATACATTGAAATAAAATTAGGTTCCAGTTCTAATCTGCTAGAGTTTTGCCACTGTTTTCGTTCCATTTGCATGTATGAAAGATGATGTTTGGCTGTCTTTAAACCACTTGTAAGACTACAAGCAAATAAGCATGGTGGTCTCAAAAGTTGATAATACTTACAATACATTCCTGCTCCTGGTTGTCAATGAACCATGCCTGCTTCAGAAATTCTGATACCATAGCCATGTTGACAGAGTTTCTGGGAAGAGACGCATCAAGTTACAAACAATTTTTCATCATTTTCAGCATCAGTGCAACTCAAGATTTCCCACCCTCAAAATCACTTCTCTAGCACAATGACATGTTGTGGTTAATGTCCCACATGGTAATTGCCTGTGCTATTGGAGGCAGGTAACTTTGATGTTTCGTGAGTGATGTGATGCTCCACAGCTGCTGGCTCACCCCTACACTCCTAGCTACTTTCAGAAGTTTTAGGTAAGAACAGCAGCAGTACTGTGTATGTGCTTATAGCAATGCATTAGAATTAGCACTTACTTACAAAGGGAAGTTACTAGAAACCAATTAGTTAATCTATCATCTATGCCCATTTAGTTTGATCATTTTGAAATTCACTGGTAAGCAAGGGTTCTTGTCTCAATCTTTATGGACATTGGAGTTCTTGTGTATTATGTTAGGAAAAAAGAAATTCCTTGTTAATATACTTTCATGTAATTTCTTTGACAAGACATTTTCTAAGAAAGATGAGAAAATCTGGATAGTTTTATATACATTGCTTTTTCTTACATATTTTCTACAATTTCTACATAATAATAATAAATCATTACCAATTTAAGAAGAGGAAATAAAAATAAGTTTTGCCTTTTACCACTCAGAAAGAAAGTCCACCCAGCTTTTCCAAAAGTCACTATGCAGAAAGGGAAAAAATGAGAGGCGATGTAACATTAAGTACTCAAAAATAATGAATAGGTTGCTTCATAACAACTTCTGTTGCTGGTGTGGGGAATATTCTGTTTGTTAACTGAAATAGTGAGGAAACAGAAAGAAGAAAGAAATGGTTTATCAAATAAAGTTATTCAAACTAGATTTTTTTTTAAAAACACTCTTCCTCAGCAAATCTGGGAAGACTTGGTTTTTAAGCATACATGTAAGCAATAACTAGAGATAGTGTTGCTGAGTAAACAAGACTGATTTTGAAACTGGTGTTAAAAGACAAAATTCTGTTTGCAGTCTTGGAGTACAGATCATATACACAATTATAAAAAATTATGTTAGTTATGCTGCTAACACATCCCCTCTGTCCTGTAGGAAGGACAGAGACCAGCCTTTTGACTTGATACTAGTTGAGGACCAGGGAGTGTAGCTGCAGCCCAGCTCTTTCTTTCCTTCACAGCAAAACTGTAAAGCTTGCTTCTGTACCCAGCAGCCAAAAAAGTGACAAATACTTCACAGCCTGCCTGCAGCTCTCTCCAAGGTAAGAGCCAGCCATATTCTCTCTTCCTCAAAAAACTCTTGCTTTTGTTTACTTCCCTCAGGAAGGAATTTAGTTCTGCCTGTGCTGCCAGAAAAGCTGAAACTGTTTTAAAATCTGTATTTGTATGCTATCTGGAGTAGGTCTCAACTGGGTAAATAATGGACAGAATATTCAGTCAGATTTAAGGATAAACTTTTTTGACCTGCTATTTCTTCAGGATCAGAAAAGCATGCTCACATCACAATTGCAACCTGCACTTTTCTCAAGCTGTCAGAGTGACTCCTTCACCCTTTTGTGGACAGAAGTTAGCAGGGGCAGATGAAGCAATATGCCCAAAAGCCTGCTGCATTTTGTAACAGCACACATGGAGGCCATATGCAGGAGATGGGAACACTTCAAGTCTCCATACTGGGTACACTGAGTCATCAAGGCTGGCATGTCCTGGTATGTCTGCTGACTAACTGATTCACAGAGCAGAGAACCACTCCACACTATAAAACAAGATTCAGTCTCCCAGCACCAGATCTGAGAAGAAGTGTATTTTGCCTGATAAAGTAACCCTATTCAGAGAGAGCTACCTGCAGGAAGCACATCCCTTTCTTCTATATGTTCCCACACCTACCTGTGACACCAAGCTCTAAATGTTTCCACGCCTTTGGGGCTCACTGGAGCAGAAGGCTACTAGACTACACTAAATTGGGTTTATTAAGCCTCTAAAACTTCATGTGTTTTCTGGCTTAAATGATACAGTAAGAAAAAGAAGTCTGTGCCTTTAAAACTTTTAAGTTTTTTTTTTCTTTTGAAATAAAGACACTGGCATGCAGATCCATCTATTTCCATCTAGTAAAGAAATAATGCAATTTTAATATAAGTCAAAGTAGCCAACAGCCCTTGGCGGAAGCTGAAGACCTTAGTCTGCTTAAATTAGCTTTGCCAAGTAAGAAACCAACTTAATATAAAACTCTTCTTCTGCTTTGGATGAAACTACAGCTGATAAGAAAAAAGAAGGCTGGAATCTAGGAAGACAGCCAGCCCCCTGATGGAGACAAGGTCTTGCCCAATACTTTGTTCTGCCACTCTAAAAGGCAAAGAGATCATGTAAACAATACATACATTCAGGAGGGATACATTCAATCCAAATACCACTTTAATGTGGTATTAAAAGGACTGAAGCAACTGATTCCCAGTTGGAACGATCAACATCGCAATGGGATTGAAAAATCAGACAGACATCCAGACTGAAAGACCTTACTGTTGTTTCACAAAAATCACCACAATATTGTTTTCTGACTGGCTCTTAATCCCCTGAAGATGCACCCTTAAACAGGAGCAATAAAAAATTTTAATATTTTGAGAAAATGCTTTACTGAAATATTTAAAGATTAGATTTAGATTTTTACACAACTAGATTTTTACATTACAGTCTGTGTCAAATGACAGCATTTATCTATGCTTATTTAACCATATCATGAAGCATGTCAGATGCCTGGTTACTTTCAAAGGCTCAGTACCAGGATCTTGATGTAAATTACTGTCATGTCACCCAGTAAGAAATATAGGCAGGAAATCTAATATAGTAATTTACTTTGCAGTGGAAAGTCTGCTGAATATGGAAACATCAGAGAGAAAAATAGCCTCATCCTTGTAAAATTCTATGGAAAGATTTAGCAGGAAGAACTCCAGATGATATAGCTTTTACGTGGCTTCGCCAAGTTCTTAGTCAGAAAAGCAGGATTTTGCTCTTATGTTTCTAAAACATTGGTTTGATTTCTAAAATTGTATTTCTATTTTGATTTCTAAGAGATTTGATTCTCATCACTTTCATGAACAATGACTCCTCTACAGTCATAATGCAGCAAACTGTTGTTAAAGTATCAACAGCTGTTTCTATTTTTCAAGTTTACATACACAGCATAGTAGTTTTCTAGGAACTATGGTTTTACCACAGATTTCTATAGCAGCCTATTAAAAAGGCAAAGAGAAAGCATATGAAATGGTAAGTTCCAAGTAAGTTTGCTTTTGAAGATTTACCCATTTTTTATTCCCTTTATTTAATTGCATTAAATAAAAGCAATCATTGTCCAAGCCCTTGTGTAAAATGTTTCTGAATGGAAAGAATTTCTCCTGCCCGCACCCGTCTTTTTCCCTGACAACAAGTCCAACCCACAGAAAGTTTCCACCAGGTCACTTGACAAATTCAGCATACAACTCCTAAAGTGCTGAG
The DNA here is from genome assembly GCF_012460135.2 of Molothrus ater. Classification (NCBI taxonomy): domain Eukaryota; kingdom Metazoa; phylum Chordata; class Aves; order Passeriformes; family Icteridae; genus Molothrus; species Molothrus ater. The sequence continues at coordinate 62,676,414 of NC_050511.2, forward strand.
TCTACAGAGAGCAATAATGAACTACAAAATCCTACCTTCCTCTTCACGAGCACTGCCTTGCAGGGCTGCACAGTCCGGAGCAAAGGAGCAGAGGGCTCTCGAAGCTTTTGTAGCCTGTGCAGGAAACTCCACCCAGCAACCAGTGTTTCCACACTCCTAGTAATCATCTGTAGCAGCTATATCTGGGTGCCGCCCAAAGTCGAGAAACATTAGGAAAAAAAAAAAGTAATTGTGAAACTATGTGCTGGCAAAAGTATGAGCAGTTTTCAGAAGGGAAAAAACAACAAACGAGCAAGCCAGGGTAGCTCTTCTCTCCTGCCCTAGCCAGTTTTAATAAATTGCCATAAATCTTTCGGGATCACACGATTAAATATTAAGAAAACAAAATTTGAATAATTCTTTTCACATTTTAACATCTGATATAATTTCAAAAGTGAACATATTAAGATATATCTTTGCTCAGTGAAACTTTGAGAGAAGAAACAGTGAAGAGTCAAGGCAGCATCCTCACTTAACTGAGATCCGGTGGCTATCAGCTCTGCAGCATTTGCCCATGAGTCCATGGCAGAAATAACCCAGGAATAAACCACATCTAGTATTTAATGTAAATAATTTTTTCTTTTCTTGAAAAGAAGCTCATGGAAAAAGGCAGACCTAATATAAGGGCAATAATTGGCACCTACATCATAAGAAAGAGATTGAAACAATCAGATTAATCTCTGAAGTACAAAGTGAGAGTGATTTGCCAAGATGAGGGTGTACCTGCTAGAAGTGGTTTTCTGCAAGCACTTCCTTGCCAAGCCAGCACAGCACAACACCATCACTAACATCTCAGATTGGCCTGGAGCATGATGTCCAGTGAAGAAATACCTGTTGCTGAGCCAGAAGTGCTTGCAATGGGCAGATAGGGCTCCCAGCAGACTTCCATCCTCCTTCTGCTAACAGGCTGCAATGCACAAGTACCCCCAAGTATGGCTGATCTGCCCCACATGAGCATACATGAAATGCAGTCTGCCCTTGAAACCCATGTCTAACAATTAATTATATGAGGAGGAAAAGGAACAGACTGATAGTAATTATTAGAGGAAATCCTCACAAATTTCTCAAAGGTAAAATAACACACATGGATGTTCTAGCATAACTTACATCTTTCTCTGTACACCCAAATGTGTGTTGCTCAGAGCAATCTGCTCATCACATTCAAGGAGGTCCCCATCGCAGCAGCCTAAGGAGAGAGCCTCCAAGAGTGCTAAGGACAGAGCAGCCAGTCCACCCCAGCCCCAGGATCTGCCCTCATCAAGGGGCTCAGCCCTCATTCCCCACTTGAGTCACTGCCCTGCTGCCTAACACAAGGCAGGACTGAAAGTGAGACCCAGCCTATGGACTGATGGCCTGTCACATTCCAACCCCAGAGAGGTGCCAGATGCCTGGAGCTGGGACTGCCTACCCCAGGTCTTCTGCTCCTCCTGGGGTGATAGGATAGGAGGGGCTGCCAGGCCCTGCCTGCTGACCCCCATGGGAACACTTCTGGCCCCCAGGGAGTTCCCAAACACCCTGATTCTCTGAGAGCAATTTTCTCCTATGCTTTGTTATTTCCTTTTCCCCCTGCGCATTTAATATATCATTTGACAAAAGTATTTTAGATGTTTTCAGTAAACTGAAGAATTGAAGGGGCCTACCAGCTGAAAATTATAGTGAGCAAGTTGTCAGGTGTATGTTGATTTGTTTATTTAATTATGATGTGTGATGTACAAATAACTCTAGCCCACCCAACTTCCATATCAGAATGACACTAGCAGTTTTATTTCACTTCACTCAGGTATTGGCCAGAATCTCTGTTTTTACACTTTCTCTGGGACTGTTTCCCCTGTCTATTAATGAGCACAGCTAAGGGTAGGAATCAGTGTGCTAGAAGTGCATAGTAAGACACTCCTCCATGTTGTTGACTTTTTTTCTAATATGGTTTTCCCATAATCAAATTACTACCCCATTTTTATAATAGTACTTTTTAATACTATTTTCTGGTTTAGTTCTTTTGTTTTTTGGGCTTTTTTCTAAATCTAATTCTTTTGTCTTTCAGGCCCATGTTTCCACCTTCAGAGTGATATGACAAGAAGGTACAATGACTTGTGCTACTAGTCATAGAAGAAGCTGTTTGCATTTGCTTTTCCTTCTTAATGGGTGGACAGATGCTTGTTGACTCACTGTCTTCCTGGAGCTCAACTGAGTCACCATCTGCACTAGAGTGTTCTATTGTACAAAATGCTGCCACCTAAAAAAAATGCAGTTTTGAATTTGGATGGAGCTCTTAACAATTGTTTATTGATAAGTTTTTAATTGTTACTCTGTCATTTGTTTCATAAAGCTATCACAGTTTGCATATTGTTTATTGTTGAGTTGTCATTATCTATTCAGAAGTGGCAAAGCATGCAGCCACTGTTGTAGACTGTCAAATGCCTCAAAAGTGACAAAAAAAAGTATATTTGTTTAGAGCACTCAATGCATGGAATGCAATTGAGAGAAACAGAAATGTTCAGTGGAAATAAAAAAGAAAAATGGTCACTTGATAAACTGCCATATTTGGCCATGCCACATATTTCTCTTAAGGCTAGTGATGACTCAGCTCAGTTGGGAAGATGGGATTTCCCAAAGAAATCCATCCTACACAAAATTATAGGAAAATGAGTCAGGAATTTTCATGGAGTTTGACCGTGAGAGCAGCAGCCCTTACATCTATTTCAGGCTGCTAGCAACCTGCTGTAACTCTGTGTTTATTCCACCCAAGTGCCTTAAAGAAGAGTTAAGGCTGGAGAAATTTAGCAAATGATGATTCTACCTACCCGAAACCAAAGACCACATTTTACAAATGACCTTCAGACTGCCTATGAGATAAACTTTGGGAGAAAATTGATGCTCACAAATTGCATAGTTATGAAATAACATTATTCTGAGGGAGCTACTGACATAGAGCAGAGCTCTGCCTGTTTCATGCCATGACAGCCATCCATTTTGAACCATCTGATAGCAATCCAGAGCCAACTGGAATCAGCCTCTCAGATCTTTTGCACCTTGTGACTTCATTTATCTTCAGTAGCTTTTATCCATTTCCTAAAAAACTGAGGAGGAACACATTAGTCCATTTCCTTAGGCACCCAGGACCTGCAGTGTAGCACCTGTACTCAGGTTACAGGTAACAGAGACATTAATATCAAAGATACACATCTAAGAGTATGTATGACTTACAGCAGGCCTACTGAAGGCAGTAATACCCTCAAGAAGACATGCAGAAAAAATGCAGTGGTTTTACTACATATTTACCAATTTCTGGACAAATCCTATTTCAGGAAGTGTGTCTCAGTTACATTATTCAGAAAAAAATTTCCTGCATATTGAGGTAAAGGGCCTCCTCAGACCTTCATCTCTTCCTTTGACATACACAAGAGATAAAATATCAAATTCATTGAGAACAGCTACACTATCTATTCATTTGCACCTGATCTCCATGGTTCTAGTGAGGTCCATCTAGAGTCCATCTAGGTTGTAATTATTTGTATCCCTGTGATGCTACATTATGGGCTGGATGGATTAAAATCTAGACATACATTTTTTTAGCTTCATGCTTAAACAAAAAAAAAATTCATTAGACACAATAGGATATTCAAAACTGTGTAATATCTCTTATGGATTCTCTGTTAAAGGTTTGATTTTTATTGTATTTCCCATTCAGATGATGTTTCAGTTCTGAACCTCTTTGCAAACTTGTAAATAATGAAAAGATTAGGCAACATTTGTTGATGCTGATGCAAAACAAATCATAAATATTTTTGAGGAATCTTCTAATAACGATTCATTTTATTTACACTGCATTAAATATTTAACACCTCTGTCTTTTAACATGGATTTGCATTTTGTTATTGCCTCATGAAATACTGAATTAGCATAATTCTAAAGCAGCTGGAATTCCATGATTTAATCAAACATACATCAGCTTCTATAATCAGCTTTAATACTACTGCTCTCTTAGTTGTAGTAAATACTTTTTTGCATTTCCATACATTTTTTGAAGTGTAATGGGATATTCTGAGTCTCATGGTTAAACATGGCTTGGCTATCCAGAAGACACAAAATGTTAATGAGCAGCCCCCTGCACAGAGAAATAAAAATAGCCCATCCTCTCACAGAAACAAGCAGAGTAGCCACATGAGAAATCATGTCAAGGTAACATCCTTTTGGAGATTAGAAATCCCATTCAGTTTAAATGAAGTCAGGTTCAGAAAAACGCTTCCAGAAGCTTTTTAATGTCTCAGACAGCCTTACAGACAAAAACCCCTATAATGCCAAAGTAATTTAGATGAGGAAAATGTAGGCCTTCTAGGAAGCCTCTTGGAAGAATAGGTTGGATGTCTGTTACATATCTTCATCCAAATCACAGTATAGAGCACACCAGACCTGTTTGATGATGAAGTTGTGACAAAAATAGTAAATTACAGTGGAAGGTAAAACTCAATGCACATTCAGGGGAAAGTGCTAAGGGGACAAGAAAAAGTGGGAATGCATAATCTTTCACAGACCTATGCAGTGTACAATGCTAATCAGAGGCTGTAAATAGTAACAGAAGAGTCATTCAGGTCAAGGGAACACAAGTGAATTTAAACAATTGTACTGCATATAAAAATTGTGGAAATGTCAGTGTCCTTAATGGAGAAAACATCCAAACATCCTCCCCAACAGAAAAAGCAAACCAAAACAAGAGAATTGGTGGTATGTCACAACTGATCTAAGGAGGAAGGGAACTGGGCCATCTCTTCTAGGGAAACCACGCAGAAGGATGAGTCCTCCGATTTACAAGAGACTGAACCCTGCTGCACAATTAAGTTGTTGTAACTTCAAAGAAAAAAGAGACAACACTAATTAACAAAAAATTAACCAGCAGATAAACCACCTGTGGTACTGCAATTTGCAAGTTAAATTTAGCCATCTGGGATTTCCCAATTTAATTGGCATTCTGAAATTGATTCCTTGAAGTAGCTTTACATCTACTGCCATTTCTTGTGCCACTTTTTTCTTTTAAAGAAAATTAATATTATAAATATTTATAAATATGCCCTTAGCAAACTGTGCTCCTTTGGTTGCTGCTGAAATACATACCTCTGAGTGGATCTATTGACAAAAAATGTCCATGTTAAAAACAATAAAACAATAAAACATATCTCATTCCCTATCTACAGTGAGGAGCAAGTGTCATCCTCTGAATCTTCAGAATCACTTCAGTCAAGGTCATATTTGTTGTGAGCGGCATAGCCCTGACTTGGGGCTACTATGAAGAAACAAGAATTCATTACTATGAAGAAACAAGAATTACATAATAAGTGCATAATAGTAAATCGTGTTTTGCTCATTGTGTACGTTAAAGGTGGGGTAAGAATAGTCATAAAAACCTGAGGAGACTATACATTCCATTCACTCTTGTAACATCTTGTTCCCAGAATATTGAGGGTGGTTTGTGGTTAGAAGTTTTTGGAGACTGCTTGGCTGTTACTATTTCACTCAGCAGCTTACCTGCCAAAATTAGGAGACAGAACTAATTCACAATTAGTCAGTGATTGCAAAACCGGTTTACTTCTGTGGAACATCAGAACAGTTTAACCTCAGACAAAATAAAACTCTTCATGTACCTTTCCCTCAAATTTACACAAAATCAAAATGTTGATAGTGAAAAATCTAAACTGCAGTATTCCATTTGAAAAAGTAGTTTTTCTAAGCTCCTCCATTTTATGTGGGTTTTTTTCCCTCAATTTAAATATAAGTTTATTGTCGACTTTCCACAAAATATGATTTGTATCCAGGAGATGTCCTTCAAAGTCCTGCATTGTGATGTTGAACAAGAATTCCCTATTGTGTTTCCAGGTAAACCCTATTTTAAAAACTCCTGTTCTTTTGTTTCAGTTTTACTCTAGACTGGATTGCCTCAAACTGCTGGGGAAGAAATATCACTAGGGCACAATGGTGCAAGTCACAGTTATTGAAGGGAAATCTTAAAGAGTTTAAGCTTGCTTCTGTTTCAGAGAGAACAAGATTCAAGGCATGTTTGTATTTGTTGTAATTTGTCCCATTATAGAACTGCCTAAAGGTACATAATTCAGAGTTTGATTTGCATTTGATTTTCCTCAAATAGAAAGATGCAGATGCAACATTTCAAATGTAGCCCAGTTCTATACTAGTGCAAATTATTTATCCCTGGAGCTGCTATAAGTTTCTTAAGGTAATCAAAGTCATTGGGAATATACAAATAGGAACATGAAACTCCTAGCCATAGAAATTTAACTTCACATAATTATCCATTAACTATCATGGATAACAAAATATGAGACAAGAGTGGAGTAGTGAGTCCCAATGACACTAATTTAAGAAAAAGACATACAGTGTAACTGTAAAAGTATAGGACTTTTTGAAGGGTGTTTTAAGTAAAAATGTAAAGGTTTGTGAGGTAAATATTTTTCTTAAAGTAAAATTAGCAAGAATACCAGCCAAAACAAACATACCAAAAGGAGTGATCTCAAGATATCGGTGGCACTACCAATCTGTTTTAGAGTGTTTATTTAATAGATAGCACTGTCACATTCTAGTTCTAGAATGGGACTATTACACAGCCCTCAAAGATTAAACAAAGCAAGAAACATCACAGTGAAAATTAAAAATCTAAGAAGAAACCTATAATATCTTATTTAAATACAAGTGGGAGTCTGTTATTTTCTGTTTGCTTTGCCAGTTTCTTCATTTAGCAGTAGTTGTAGTGCAAATATGTCTTACTTAATTTATTACTCTAAAAATAATTTGGAAACCTAATCGGTCAAATATGTTTTTATTTTTTGTAAGATTGTGAATATTAAAAATCTAACACCCTCATTCATTCAGATGGTTGATTTTTCTATTTTTCTTTCTCTCTTTTTCCATTTTTTATTCCTTTTTTCTGGTAAGAGGAAAGAGAAAGGAAGGCAAAACCCACTTTGTTATCATAAAAATAAAAATCACAAAATAGTTCATTTTAAAAAAATACTTTCTCAAAAAAGCCTTTTGTATAGGTCCCATTGTTATATGTGTTCTTCACATCCCAGTGAAGCTATAAAATATTCAAATTAGCACAATAGAGCAAATAGTTATAGAAATTAAATTAGCTGTGGATTAGTTGTACAAAGGTTCACAATAAAGCTGCTTCCTGTAAACTCACAGCGAAACTGCTTGTTGAGTTAGTGATACCAAAAGCCTTTCTTTTGTACTACAATCAAAAGGCAAGTTCCTGGGTTTAGTCCTTTTTGTCATAAGGGTGGGGTACATAACAATAGCAGTGAGGTAGAAATCCTGAGCCATTTATCTCACCTGCCTAGGCTGGATCACGTCAGCCTGCAGATTTCATTCTCTATTTTTTTTTTTTTTTGCAACTGCTAAATAGTACTTGCTTCTCCCTATTTCTGCTCCTGTTTTGTTCATATTTATCTAGGAATATATCAGAAGTTTTGTGCCTGGAGTCATTCCAAGAGAGCAGCATATTTGACTTACAGTTCAAAATAACCTGCCTGTCTCAGCTGAGGCCAGTCACAGCATAATGGCATAGGAAGTGATAAAAGTGTGGGCTTGCTGTACATTTAATTAGCAGGAAAGGGAAATAGAAATTCACTTCCTTGAAAAAATTGTAAAAAGCAGGGAAAACTTTGTTCTAATGTAATAACAGCTTCATCTGGACTGATTTAATCACTCAGTTCATATGAAATAAGACCTGAAATTGTATAAAATACCCCTTGGAACTCTATCAATTTAAATACTCCTGGAAGTGTAGCAAGAGAATCATGTTTCACATTCTTGCAGCCAAAAAAGCGTGGACATTTATAAATTATTCTAGTGAAACCCTTCTCATCTTGTGGGTATTTGTGCCTTCAGATACATAGAACCAATCTATATTTTTTCACTTATAATAAGTTTTAGTTTGCTGGCAAAAAAAATATTGCCTGACACAGGAGTGAGTGAGAAGAAACCTGATCCACGTCTATTTTACTTTCTGTAGGTATCTTGTTACCTAGAGAGGCTCTTGCATTTTTTTCAGGTTAAATATTTATGTACACAGTGTGGGAGGTTTTCAGAAAATACCAGAAGTTAAATCTCATCTCTCTGGAAACACTGAGAAACAGGCGGATGACCATGGATGAAGGTAATTATTTGAGACTTAGTGTGTATTTAGTAAAAATGAGAAATGTTTGTGTATGTTACGTTATGACACACAACTATTGAGAGTGGAAGGGTGGAGTGAGGCTACTATTTCATCAAATAAATTGAGTGCAAAGTGTGAAGAGGACAACCATCTGTTTTTCAGGGAAAGAAAAGAACTCACTCATATGAAATATGTACCAAAAGAGCTAAGTCCTTTACATAGCAGAAAGATAAGCACAAATGAATGACAATAGTTTTAAACACAGCTAATTATTTTTCAAAAGCTGTCTTGCTAACCTAGGAAATATGGTTTTGAATGATAGGGATAATTTGGAAAGTTGTGTATGTGTCTTCATAAACATTTAGGAAAGTGTCATAAATTAAGAAAAGTCACCATTCTAAGTAAAGTCACTGCAGGTTTTACAAATAGTTTGTGATTTTTTAGAAACACAGGCCTGACTTTTCACAGTTCAACAAGTTATTGAATATTTCAGACATGACACTCATGTCTTTTCAGAAAATTGCAATCTTAGAAGATAAGCAAGAGAGATTATACAAAGGAATCATCAAAGGGCTGATGAATGTGGCTTCTGGTGAAAGTCTGAAAAGTGGAATGATGGTAATAATGGAAGAACCTTTAGTTATTTCTCAGAAGACTGAGTTCAGAAATCTTAAAAAATTATCTATTTGATTGCAGGACAGGAAGCTATGAACTTAAGGAAAGGGAGTTTCATTTGGATTTTAAACATAAACCATTTTCACCAAAAGTGATTAAAAATGGGTTAAATAGGTCCTAATTTCTTTTTTACCATTATTTTATTTAGGACTATTTTTTTTGCAAACTTAGACCTTTTCTCAAAGCCTTACATCCCTGCTCCTTATTTCTTCCCTGAAATGTTAACTCTTGTTTGCTGAAAAAAAATTAACCTGCAAGGCAAATAAATTTTCCCAGAGGATTCTGCCTCAAAGAGATGATGAGGTCATAACCAAATAAAAATAATGTTGCCAAAAGTTGCACATTTCCTCATAGATTTTCCACAGAGATAACATGTATCCTAACTTGACACCTTAAAGTTGTCTTCAAATTGCACTTGTACTCTTAAAATAATTTTTGTTATGCAGATTACCTCCTACAAAAACTATTGTGATTGTTCATTTTTTTTTTCTGATACAAACCCCGATGCGGCCATATTTGAGGCACTGAAAAACACAAGGTGGTTTGTCTTGCCCCACCTTAGAAAGCAGGGTGTTGAAAGGCAGTACAGGGAAATATGAGGAAGATTTACAGCTTCTTCTATGTAACCTGCGGATTCTGTCCATAAATCATGAGGGAACCGTCTTCTCTTTCCTAGTATTAGGCCTTCCCACACATATTTGTAGAAGTAGTTTTTCCTCAGATGTCAAACATAGTTTTTAAGCATTGTGTTTCAAATTTAAACACAATAGTAAAGATTAACATTGAAATGCCATGTCTGATTTAGAGATAAATAGCAAGATTAATGGGGAACTGAGGTCCGTGTGTAGTCTCAGGCAGCTGACTAATGAATGAGCAGACTGGTAATACCATGGAATCTCAGGTCTAACCAACATGAAGGAGCAACTCTTGTCTCATACATACACAAACAGACATCTTTTTCCAAGGAAAGTTAAATCTACATTCTTGCATTTTATCCAGCATCTCTGTGACTTATAGTACAAAATTAATGCCTTTATTTTTATTTCCAAGATGAAAGTTCAGCAAAATACAGTAAGAAAAGCTTTGCTGTCTGTCATAGCAAGCTGTTATTTTAACTCTTGATATGGATGTTTTGCTCTGCATTGACAACCTATCAGGTGATAGCTGCCACATTTTCTCTTCTTCTTGCTAATATACTATATGTACATATATATGTCCTGACTGTTTAACCTTCACACCAGAAGTGAAGAATAACAAGTTAAACACGTTTAATTGTCAGCTCTGTTGGGCAATACAACTGGGCAAGATTGTTACTTAAGGCAGCGTAACCTGAGAATGTTAGAAATAAAAATGTGGTTTGACCAGACAGAGTAAAAAGAAAATGTTTGCATAATACATTTCCATCTGGACAAGAACTGAGTTGTAGCTTGTAACAATATAAACAAGCCTTTACTTGTAATACGCTGTCCAACTTCATTGCTAAATCACTTTCAGGGAATGAGATGGAGTCATAAAAGATATCCTGGTACAAATCTTCATACCAGTTGATACCAGTGTGATGTAGTACTAATGAGGAAGGAGTGGACTTCAGTGGCAACTGCTGTTGCTGAATTCCTGCTTCTCTGCGTGATCGCAGCAGGGTTAAAAATGACAATTTCCGCTTTTTTGTAAGCCACAAAGGGAAACAATATGGTCTTGCTTGTCAGGACATTGGGAGAACAGAGAACAGTTACTCTCCATTTTCCACATGATGAAGTAGGAAACGCTTTTTGTATCTCTCTGCTCAAGTCCAGAAGCAATAGTCTTTTTCACTCCACACTTTAAGGACACTCCCACCACTCTTCTCTCACACTGCTGTTCTTTGTTTTGCATCACAGCACAGAGGGTGGGACAGGCTCTGTTCAGTCTGCTGATGTTATTACAAGAAAGCCTAGTGCATGCATTTGCACTATGGGTAATGTTAAATAGTAGAGAGTTTATGCATCAATAGGAAGTGCTGTAACAAGAAGCAAGAAAGAAACTTGCTCTCAGACAGCCTCTCTACACAAAGTTATTAAAAGAGCCTTTTTTTTACATTATGAGAGAGTGGTGTGTGGTTTAGGAGAGTGTTGGTGCAGGCACTGGGGATTACAATTCCTAAACAACAACACTGTCCAAAGGGATATCCCATGCCATACCATACTGTGTGCTGCAATAAAAGTTTAGCCTTAAGATAAAAAACAAAGGACTTTTTGAGTTACAGAATTTGTCTTTTAAGTAGCAATTTTATGCAATGGAGCCCTACTTTCCTGTAGATGACTGAACATTGACTTCCAATGGCAACTAGTGAATTAATTCCTTATTATGTTTTGCGTGCATATAGACCTTTGCTTTACCTATTAAACTCTGTTTAACTCAACCCATGTTTTTTATCACTTTTATCCTTCTGATTCACTCACCCATCACTGTGGGGGAGTGAGGTAGTGGCTGCATGGACCTGAGCTGCTAGACAGGCTTAAACCACAGCAGAAGCTGCTATCAATCTAGCAACATATTCTTTGTGCTGCTTCTTTGGGTAGTACTACTTACTAAATTGATCAAGAAAATATTAAAAAAAATTCAAACTGTGGTGATAGTGGGAGGGAAGGATTAGTTAAACCAGACTGATCTTTGTTATACTGCATTTCTAAGCTGCATTTCTCAATCCCTCTTATGAAAACATTCTGTCAGCTTCATTAGCTGTGAAGAACTTCAACTGGTCCATGGTCATTTCAGTAATAAATTTGCTCTCATTGTAATTCTTTTTGACCACTTTTAGGTGAAATTTTTAGGTCTTTTCAGGGGACAAAAGCCAAGTTTTAAAGGCTTTAACACTTTTTGTGCGATGTTGACAGGCAGCGGCAAGTCCCCTAAGCAGATAGTTGAAATTACTGCATGTCATGTCTTCAATTGCTGAACTTACAATCACTTACAATCACCTACTGTTTCATTCCTGTGCACGTGCTCTAATTGCTTCCCAAAAGCGTGTCATTTGCATTTCATGTTCAGAATCCAGTATTCATTTTATTCCTGGCTGTTGTATAAACCTTGAAGAGCTAGAAAAGCAACATTTGTCTATGAAACTTATGAGGTTGGCAAGGTATTAAAAAAAAACAAAACAGTCTTTTTGGTCACAAGTTGAAGCGGTCCAGCTGGAGAAATATTGTCCTTTTCGGGCGTCTCGGCTAGCTATCCAGCACCGCTAGCAGTACAGGGGCACTATCCCAATTGCCGTGGTTCGGGACAGCACCTAAGGCAAACGCTCTGTGCTAAGACAGCAGCACTACCTTGTGGTGGGACGTGGCTTGGCTGATGGCTACAGTCAGCAGAAACAACAGAGCGCCCCCCAGAGCAACCAACAGCCAAAAAGAAAGAGGAGGAAGTTGCAACAGCTTATAAGGAGAGAGGGAAACAAGGGAGGAGTCAGTCCTTGGACGAATAGGGTTTCAGAGGGGAGTGGGATACAAAAGATTGACTTAGGGAGAACACCAATGGGGATAACTTGAGGGTGGGGTCCCGGCCCCTGAGCCAATCACTCGACGCTCTAGCTGGAAGTTTCTAGAGAGTTCTAGAGAGAAGGGTGGGAGCGCCGAGTGACAGACAGGGCACTGGGGAGGGATTTGAGAAAGGGTACAATAATGTCCAAGGCAACAGGGGAGGAGTTGGGATAACTGGCAGCATAAAGGAGGGAAGCGAGAACCAGGGCAGAACCATTGCATGATAGGGGGGAACAGAACAATCCAACTTATACAGACACAACACAACAGCAAATATCCTTGATTTCTTTAAAATTCATCGAGAAAGCATTTTTTTTTTCTGGGGAAATAGAAATTGATCAAAAAGAGATCAAATAGCTTAGTGATATCCAGAGACAAAAGCTGGCCAAGAGTTATGCATTGAGGAGTGTGTTTGAGATGCACTTTTGGATGGAAGCTGCATGAGACTTGACAGGTTTTATTCAGGATAGATAGTGAATTCTGACTATTTTATTTCATGGACCTCAATGTGTTTTACTAATTCAGCTAAATCTGACAGTCAAACCAGGATTAAATCACCAAATCATGTTAGATTTCAAAAAAGGCAGAAAGAAAAACCCAAAACTAAAGGTTTGCTCTGATCAGTTTCTAAAAAAGTCACCCAGGTTTAATTAAACTGCTGACAGTTTGGAGTATTTTGATCTTAAACCCATTTTGGTGTGTGATATTACAGTTCTGGTCTTGTTTCGCAATTTTGATTTTAAGACTCTTTTTAAGACTCTTTAATGCCTTGTCCTGGCATTTTATTAAAAGCAATTATGTTGCTTGTTTTTCAGAAGCATGGGTGCAAAGTGATGACCTTTCAGGCTGGCAAGTTAAAGATTCAGTACGAATTGATCCTACAACTAAACCACAGACCACCAGGCACTCCACTATTCCTCTACCAGGCAGTGTTATTGATTACTCAGAGGAGGTACAGGAACATCCTTCATGTGTGATTGAAAGCGTGGTGGAAGACACACATGAGGGGGGTAAGTAGTAGTGGTAGTGCCTCATATGTTTGGAATGAGATTGTACTTCACTGCTTTCCACAAAAGGTAGTGGTAGTATCTGTATTGTAGGGTCACAAAAGCAGAACTGCATGAACATTATAGCCCACATTATCATCAGTGCTGATATACCTTGAATATGGATAAAAGTCAGTATGGACTAAGTGAAAGGGTTCCTGTCATGATTCAGTTTATAGCTTTTGGATATGATCTTCAAGCTCCTCATGTACAACAGATGCATAGTGGCTTTGTGTCTGTTAAAACAAAAGCCATCAGAACAGGACTAGATTTTTTATATGGTCTACACCTGTAACTTCTAAAACAAAGTGTGCAATCTCTCTGAAAACTGTCAAAAAGTACAGCTGTATTTATTCAGAAATAGTAATGTGGCTGCCTAGACTCTGCTGGATGCTTTCATTGTAGCTGTAATCTGAGAAAGGAGAGACCTCTGGTTTGAGGAGCCTTGCACTCTAAGAGAACTAAACTGCAAGGAGCTGTCGTACCCAGAGTGCCCTTTCGGAGCAGTCTGACTGGAGGCAATGGAAAGAAGGGTAAAGAACTGTTACAGATGTCTCATCCCTGCCACTCCACAGAGTTCTGTGTGAGTTAACTCACAAGTGGTGTGAAAAGGATGGTCAGTAGCTTTGAGAGGCACATGCTCTGTGAAATGCTAAGTTAAACAGAAGACATACAGACTGATTTTAGCATTCATTAATTAACCAGTTGGAGTTTCCAATATTTTTCTTCCCAATGGTCTGTCTAAATTGAAGACAAATTTTGCAGTTGCAGCAGTACATGACATAGTAATGTATTTTTTAACTTGGAAATGAAATCTGGATGTCTGATTAATCTTCATACTAAGGAAAATATAGACCCTATGCTCTTGGCCTGAAAGCATTGATGCATAAGTAGCTAATTTTGCCCAAAGTAGGATTATGTGAAGTGAAGGGCTGCTAAGAGTCTCCAAGATGGCAGAAAAAAACAAAATGTGAACCAAAAGGATGTAGATGCAAGACCTCAAGTCTTTTTAAAAGTTCTATACAGATTTTGTGTCCTTCAATGACATTACTCACAGAACAAATGCTGACATTTTTTTTTATCTGTAATCTATAGCAATGAAAAGACTGAATTTAGAAAAAATAATAGCTTGGGTACTCTTTGCAACATGTATTTTATGCATTTCATAAATCACCAAAATTGGATCTTGAAAAACAAGACTTTTATGGCTGTACCTGAACAGGACTGATGATCCACCGAGTAGCTGGACAGACTGTATATTAGAATGGTGCATCCACTAGTTCAGCTAGTCAAGAAAACATGCCAAGACAGGTATTTGTTAGTATAAAATCATTGCAGTATGTAACTAGAATTGTGTTAGGAACTCAGGAAAGGTATACCTTTATATTTCCTCAGTGCAAAAAATTTCTCAAATTCTGATAATTGTTTGATCAATTCAGAGTCAGAGGACTTCTTTCAGACACTGTTTTCTCTTTCACATCAGAGCACTTGAAGGTGTTGTGGCTTGGTTTTGTCTCAGCAGGAGTGTTGAATGCATCCAGAGCTCTCATAAATATACCTGTCAGACACACCTTATGTAACAATGTGATACAGCCTCACCTCTTAACACACACACACACATACAACCACATTTTCCAAGATATTGGGGCAAAATCCAGTTTATTTTGTAATTTTTCAAAATAACATTTTGAAAACATTCCTACAGAAGATGAGAAAGAAGTCCAGAATATAGGCTTTGCATTCAATATCTCTATTTTCAGGATCAAGTGGAACCATTCAAGTCTCATGCAAGTCCTCACACAACCTTCTTATGCTTCTGGTTTTCTCAATTACTTCCCAGTTTCTCACATCTGTGTAACCCTTTTAATTACTTAAAACACTTTTTAGACAAAGAGAATGAAAGCAAGAATGTCAATGATTTTCACAATATTTTAGCACTTGAATTTTGTTAACAGTTGGAGAGGGAAACTCATGGTTGCACAAGCTTGGAATTAATATAAACAAGTGGTCATTTCTGAATTCCCTGATTGGATGGAGTGAAGACAGAACTCAAGAAAAAGGTATATTTACAAAGCAAGTATTATTCTTGCTTTCTGGAACAGATAATACTTAAAGAAAAATAAGAGTTTTATTCCTTTTTTTCCCTTTTATGTGACCTCTGATTGAATTTACCTGTGTTACTTGGATTTTCAAATAAAGTTCTTTAGCTTAGATATACACAAGTCACAATTCCATGTAATTACATCAATAATTTTTAACTTATACTCCTGTTAGTTAATAATGATACTGGGTTGTGATACTTAAATTAATTTTCCAATAGAAAGTCAGCTCTGTATTAAGCCAGAGCAATCTGACAGGGAGAAAAAAAAGTAATCTTATGTTCTTATTTACCAAAAAGGAAGATTAGAAAAATAAAATTTGTATCATACTCTGATAAAAAAATATGTCTATCAAATAACTTGTAAAAGATAGTTTCTCAGGACATAAAGTGTCCTCTTAGTTGTGGTAAAAGCTAGTTTTCTTAAGGGGCAACATGTTTCTGCATGGGTTTTTAAACCTGATTTTTAATTTTTAGTTTTAATGACATACACATATGTAAGGAATGAATATCAGAGTATTCAGGAACAAGTAATTGTGAAACATAAGTTTGTATGGTGTCCCAAGACAAAAGCTAACAAGTCTGAATTGCTGTATTTCTCCTCCCAGGGGCCTATTTTGTTATCAGAAAAAAAAAAAAAAAGTAGTCAATGCCTTTAATAAAAAATTTTCAATGTAATATGTATATGTGAAGTTGCAGTGCATTTTAGGTGATAAGGTAAGTTTTGTTTTTCACCAGATCAATTTACCACATCTGGAGTTTGTTCTGCTGCTGATCACAAAGCAACTGAGTTGGAGGAATGTACAAGCAAAAAAGTGCCATACATTCCATACAGCTTAGCTACACTGCATATCATCAAGGTAAGAAAAAATTAAAACAAACATCCCCTTCCCTCAAAGAAAGTCCCCAATCATTGGATAGTTTACAATATTTTAAAAATTGACAGTATAAGCAAGAATCTCTGCTTAGGATAAACTGGATGAATTGTCATAATCACTGTCATTGTATAAACTCAATTCACACAATCCTTTTACCCAGCAGGTTGGGGTTTTGATTCGCATTTGGAAGCCTGCAGTTAAATTTTGAATATTGGTATAAAAATGCAAACACTAATATCGAAGTGCAATCTTAACTTAGATCAGACTGTAAATTGCTTAAATGCCTTTCCCAGGTTGGTGTCTAAAGATGAAAACTCCCTTGTAACTGTGTTTGGAGGAAATCCGTGCCTTCTTATATATATTTTTCATCATTTTTCCTCATTGCTGGAAGTGGTATGTGACTGGAAGTGTGAGGGTTTTGTCCTATTATAATATTTTTGGTGCCAGAAACTAGAATAACTTCTGATTTTGTATTTAGATTTATTTAATTTATGGAACATTATGTGTGCACGTTCGTCTGTATATAAAATTAAAACAAATGTACATATATCCTGGTTTAATGGTTTCCTTGCTTTATTTATTCCACTAGATATGGTCTTGTATTCTTGGTCTTTTAGTATGAATCAAAAATGTTCAGTGGTGATTTCTTTTGTACAGACTACATAAAGGCTGCTGAGCTAGCTGTAAGACACAAGTTAAATACCTGAAGCAAATTACTAAAATGACTCAGACCTCTGTGGGTGATGAGATCTGGAGCCCATCTGGAGCTTTTCAATCCTCTCAAAGAGGCTTTTCTTTGATTGTGTCTCTCTAAAATTTCTCTACTTCCTCTGTAGTTTTTGTGGATGAGGTGTAAATAGGAGAGTATATTTCAAGACTGCATCGCTGTTTGGTTATTTTTATGTCATTTGAACTGTGACAGTGTCAGGTGATAGACATTCCTCACTCCCAAGCCAACTGCTTGTAAATATTAATAAATATTTAATCTGTCAACCTAGATCCACGCTGACAACCACAACTATTTTCAAATAATGCATCAGCCACAATAAATAATCTGAGATTTTATTATTTTTGTTTTGATTTTGCTGAGCTGCTTACTGTCAGCAGAATCTGCATCACGTGAAGCTTAAATGAAGAACTGAAACCAGGGAAATCTCTAGAAAAGTTCTAGATTTTTATAATTTACATATGGTCATGTTCATTCCTGCTGTAATTGACTGAGCAGTATCTGTTAATCTCATTCATGTGTCAGTGCAATTTGACATTGCACCTACCAGATAGCTATGTCAAATAAAGGTGGACAGCAGAAGCTAGGACAGGAGCTGGTGGACTTTTCCTGTAGTGACTATTGTGAATTGATTTAAAACCAAAATTAATTAAAGAGGAACCTGATGCAATTTAAAGCTTAAATGATTCACTTTCAAACATGAAAATGCTCAATTTGTCCATCCTTGATGTACACATCTATATTTATTAGTCATTAAAACTGCCAGTGTACTTAAAGTTATATCAATTTTGTAGGATTTCAAATTATTTTAATGAAATACAACATAAAATAGAGTGTATTCTTTAACCACTTTGCTTTTCTAACTCTTAAATGAGAAAATGCAATCTTCCCTACTGACTGCCTTTTTTTCCCAGTTACAGGCCTCATAATGCTATTCTTCTTTTTCAAGAACTTTAGAATTGTTTTAATGACAATGTCTTCCATTTTCTATTTAGATCACAACATTAAAAAGGAAGAAGTGAAGGTACAATGTTAGGAACAAAAGAGAAATTCCATTTCAAGTTATTCACAGACTTTCATTCAAAAGCATAATATATTTTCTATTACTGAAGGCTGAAAGTTTTGGCCTGTACTTCTACTGGGTACTTATCTCTGGTTCATTGCAGCTGGAGTTGGTAGTGCCCTGAGTTTATAATTTCCTTCTTCCTTCTGCTCTGAGTTTCAATTTCTTTCTTCCTCTACAGATTGTAAAAGACATGCAGCAAATGAAGAATAGACACATGAAGATAATCAGAAAACTAGATGATATGAGGAAAGAAAAGCAGGTAATTATACTGAAGCATTAGAACTCTTGACCATTAACCAAAGTGATACAGAGAGATAAAATTGCCTTCATTCACAATTAAATATCCATTCCTGTACCATTCTTCTTATCTGTAAATAATGCCAGTGTATCTTGAAGTGTATTTTATCTTACAACTTTGTGAAGTCTGGTTTTACTTTTTATTTGGCACAATGGCAGAGATTTTTGTAAAATTTATCTGTTACTAAAATTTTCTCTTAATGACACCTTCATGTCATGACTGGCACCATGTTTTCAACATTTGCATTTCTGTAGGCTGTGCCTCTCAATGACTGTATTGTTAAGGCCTGTGCCAGGCTGTATTGCCTTTATGGCTTTTTATTTTTCTCTGTGTATTTTTTGTCTACTTTTTACTTAGCTTGGTTTTAGCCTTGCAATATTTTTTTTAATGTAGTTTATAGCATAACAGAATCTCTTCACCTGTAAACTCCTTCAAGGTGACAAAGAGAATCCAGAGGTGCCATTCCTGTGACCTAAATTCCACAATAGCTCTCTATCCTTAGTGGAAGTATTTGTTTCTCTAAAAATATCTCTAAAATATTTTTAGAATATTTTAGAAAAATATTCTAAAAATAGAATATTTTTTCTATTTATATAGTGGAATAATTTCTAGAATTATTTCCATCAGTCAATTATTCTCCCAAAAAATGGAATTACTGACATCATCTTTTGCTATTCTGTCCTGGAATGTTTTCTTGCAGTTAGAGCTTCACATTTCTGTTTATTTGTCACACATTCTCCTTTTCTGATCCACAGTAAGGCAGGAATTCAGCTCCTATAGAGAACAATGCTTTCCACGCAATTAAAGTTTACTGTGGGCACTCAGAAAGAGGAGATTCAGAAATACCTCTAAAGCCACCAAGGGGAACAAATTCTTCTGACTGTCAAGTAAAATCTAGAGAATTTCCTGTCTGTCATGTACAAAGGCTAGATACCCTTTGGTGTAGAGCAAGATTTCATCTTGTTCTCAGGTTGTCACATCTGCACAAGCATTGTATACCAGTGTAAATCCATTTCTGAACTTTGATAGGGATGTAACCCTGGCACAGTCACATCTTCCACTCTCAACTGACACAGATGACTAAGCGAAGAGAAAGAGAACAGGGAAGAACACAGATGCAAGACACAACAGCCTCCTGGGCAGTGATGCAAACACTATGCAATGATCTTACTCCTCAGAATTGCTGTCATTTTGGTTGCTGTGTGGATTTTTTTTAATGCTACTTCCAGACTTTCCCTGTCTGAGCTAAGTTTAATTTCTTTAAAATTGCTTAACTTTGCTTAGGCAAATTCATTCTGATCTGCTCTGAGAAAGGCTTTGGTTTTTATTTCTGCAGAAAAATACATAGAATATATGTTATTTTAGCAGTAAGTTTTGCTTGAAGTCTGCAATGAATGACAGTACAAACTGCCTGTGATCAATAGGAAATGTTTGCAGACAATAAAAAACATCGAATAAAGATAATAAAGAGAACCCGATATGGAAACTTTCCTTTATTGTGCCTGACTTCCTGTTCTCATTCACTATTAATTTTCTCATAATATTTTGTTATAAAGGAGGAGACTATAACTACTATAAAGAAACATTACAGTGAGAAAATGAGGTGTCTGAAATCGCACTTAGAAGCTTACCAAGAGCTGATGAACAAGAGCAACAGACATTGTCAAGATACAGTAAAGGTAAACAAGTATTTCTGTTTCATATGGGGATAAGCACAGCTGGTATTTACAGAGGTTGCAGGAACAGGACTTATAATTAATGCTCTCTTCTTTTGGACAGACAGTTAAATGTAGACATGCAGTTTGTAAAGTTGTAAAATTTTATTTTAAAATAAGCCATGGTTTTCTCATTCTGGAGATGAATACAGCTTTGCACAGTATACTTTCAAATCAGTTTTCATAGCTTGGCCTAGCTGTGCTATGCACTTGGAAATAGCTTTGCTTTCATGTAAATAATGTGTGAAGGGTATTCCTAGAAAATTTAGGATGTGTGCTGCTTATTTAGTGATGAATAGATATTAAGGTTTATCCTGTTCCTCATTTCTGTTTTGCTACTGAGGAAAAGGTTCAGAGTTCTCAAGCATTTAGAAAAAGTCTTTAGAAACAGACTACCTATGGCCACAGATGGTCATTGCTAAATGAGGAATTTTAATTTTTTTAAGATCCACAAGCCTTAGCAGCCTGATCCAAATATTATGACTTTTCAAGGCATGGAACAAAAAAACTGAAACTGGATTCCTTTCTGAAAAATAGCGTTGCAATTCTTATCCCTTTTGCCCTATTTTACTGCCTTCAGAACCTAAGAGAAAAAAACAGACAACTGATCCAAGAGAAGGAAGATATTCTTTATCAAATGAAACAAAGAACAGAGAACTGGAGAAAAGAAAAGGTAAAGACACAGAGTTTGTGTTTTCTTTTTGGAGTCAGATGGTGTTCTTGCTATTGTTTCCAGTGTGTGCTGTTTGCCTGCCTGTATACTTTTAGATATGTACAACTAAATTGGTGAAGATTAAACTACTATGCATGTGCCTTCTTTTTTTTTTGGAGAAAACGGTATGTTTTCGTCCTTAAACAGCAACAAAGATGGCATATGCTGTTTTGTCTTACTAAATTATTCTTTCCACTTAAAATTATTAGATGGTCATTTCTCCTGCATTTCATATTTTATGTCTTTTTTTGAAGAATTTTAAAATTACAGTACAGTACATTGTTTCTTCCTTGTTTAGCAATTAAAATTAAAAATCAACAAAACATGTCATTGTCTACATTGCTGCAATATTGCATTTCAGCTGGCTGATAGCAGCAAAACTACCTTATTTGGTGTTTCTCATGAAAAACTCCTTAAATTCCCTGAGGCTTTCCAAATTTATCTGTAGTAATGGCACTTTAATTTATTAATAGCATAGGTGTAAAAAACAAAAAGAAATTTGTTGGGTTTGTAGTAGATAGCGTTGGTAAGCATGGCCTGATATTTGTTATTTTCTGGACAGGGTTCTGCTCTGTTCAATATGTGCAACTCTTCCTTTAATTTTGCAACACTGCTTTGTTACAGACACTTTTCGTTGGATTTCTCCAAGACACGAATTCAGGAAGATCTTACCCAACCTTGGGCTGGGGAGTCATGGGGGAGGGAGGGTTCTGTCAGGCAGATTCTTTTTTAATTCATGAAACTGAATGCAGAGCTCTGTATGATTTCTGAGCCAAGATCTCGGGCAAGTTTTTTAGTTTCTCTTTTCAGGTCTGTGCAGTTTCTCTTTTAAGGCTTATACCAGGCTGTATTGCCTTTATGGCTTTTTATTTTTCTGTGTGTATTTTTTGTCTACTTTTTACTTAGCTTGGTTTTAGCCTTGCAATATTTTTTTAATGTAGTTTATAGCACAACAGAATCTCTTCACCTGTAAACTCCTTCAAGGTGACAAAGAGGATCCAGAGGTGCCATTCCTGTGACTTAATTTTCAGGTGTCTTTTCAGATGTCCTAGCACCACCTTCCGTTTAAGTTCTGCATGGCACCAGTATTTATAGTG
This sequence comes from Molothrus ater, assembly GCF_012460135.2. Taxonomy (NCBI): domain Eukaryota; kingdom Metazoa; phylum Chordata; class Aves; order Passeriformes; family Icteridae; genus Molothrus; species Molothrus ater. Next base: position 62,698,444 of record NC_050511.2, read on the forward strand.
AGGGTTTTCACTTTTCAAACACATTGAGCCATGCCCACCGCTGTAATATCCTATGCCTTATGGAGAAACTGCAAAAAAACCTGTGGTGTTTACAAATCTTTTGACCTAATTATCATATGTCGAGGAAATGTAGCAAAAGTATTGTAATGAATAGTTAAAAGTGATGAGGATACTATGTACTAAGGCTTGTGGGAAGAAGGAATATTTTCTGTTAGCACGCACAACCTTTTCTGCAGGGTTGCTGTAGGAATCCTTCCAAAAGCTTTTGTGATTCAACTGTTTCAGGAGAATCAATCGTTTTGTCACTGTTATCATTTAAGCAGTGTGGACAAAGGCTTAAGAAAGTATAAGCAGAGGACCCCTTGACTGAGGCTCATATGAAAACACTGGTGCCTGAGCTGTCTCTGGTTTATTTCTGTATTTTCTTGTCCAGTGACATCTAATTTTACTGCTCAGTAGCCCATTTGTGTTGGTTCTACACATAAGTAGAAACAACATTATTTCCTTTTCATTGATTATTCTCCCCAAGGAAGTATAATGAAAATTGGTAGAGTAATGATTTCCTGTTATTCTTCTTTTCTTTTCTTGCAGATCTGGATTATAGAAAATTTGTGTAAAAAGCTAGATTACCTTTATACACAGCACACACTGAGTAAGTGTTTCAGATGCAGCATTTCTTGATCTCTTTCTGTTTCTTCCCTGTTTGCTCTTTTGTTTACACTAAGCTGCATACCTGCTAAAGTCAATATAAGTATTTCCTTTTCAATACTGTGTGTGCAGGCGGAATAATAAAAGAATGTTGAAGCTACAAATACTGCCTGTAGTGTCTCCAAACTGCTTAGCACACCTTGCTGTTTACAGTCAGCATAATTTCTCAGTAGGTTTATTTCAACACTTGTAGCCTTTCCTTTGAAATATAAAGCAAAACAAAGCATGAATGCTTAAAAATTCTTTGAGTTTAAATAAATAAAAATGAGTTATTGATAAAAATGAAATATTGGTTATTAAAAAATATTGGCTTGTGACAAATTCTTGGTTTCTAAAGAGAGATAATTTTACAGAGACAGTAATGTTGGAACTGCAGATTAGAAATGCTGAACTTATTCTTACCTGGTTTTCTATTGTTTTCAATTCAGCTTTACAGGAACTACACAACATCAGTTTACATGTGGAAAGATTGCAAGACTTCATGAATTTCCAGATAAAAAATCTTCAACAAAAGTCTGAAAAGGCAGGAGGAGAAAATTCAGATGTGTCAGAGGTTTTAGTTTTAAAAACAGACCAAGTGAGCACAAAAATGTAAATTTAACTGGTGGTTTATGGGATTACAGCACGTATTTCAAAGTCAATCAGGTTATTTCTTTCAAAAGCTGAAATCAACCATGGGTCTAACTGAAAGTAATTAAGGTGTGCAAATAAATTAATTAAGTTAATATCATTCTCATGGCTTGAGAATGATACATTTATGATGAATGTTTAAAACATCACAATAATGAAACAAACTCATTGGTTCTGGAATCACCAATAGTGTGCTATGGTTGTCATTATATATTTGATAGTAGACACTTTGCTACCAAATGCTTTTAAGTATCCCCCTCTTTGATGTAAAAGGAGTATATTCTAAACATTGGAACCAAAGAAATCATCTTATTCAATATTTCATTTGCTTTTCTTCATTTCTGCTCCACCTTACTCATTAATTTCTCAGTAGTTTTGTATGAAAGCAATCAAAATTTAGATCTTGGTTTAGTGTATAAGAGTTATATTTTGTGCCTGCAGGCAGCTAATGAAGAAAGGAAGACTGACTGGTCAGTGGAAAAGCATGATCTTTGGCAAGCACACACCATCCTGCAAGAGATACAAGAATCTTTACAGAAACGAGAGAGGGAAGTCACTGAGCTTTTACAAAGTGAAAGAAGATTTAACAAGGCAATGAAACCTCAAGTGACTGTGCAAATATTCTTGAAATCTCTTATCAAGATGGTAAGAATACGGTTTTGGCAAAGATAAAATTTTATTTATTTAATGGACTTTCTAAAAACTTCATTGAAGAAGAAGAACACAGTTTAGTCTATTAACGTCATAGTCTTAAAAATGGCAAAATATTATTTTGTATATGTTAATTTACTGGTAAGATTTTCAGACTATCTCACGTAATTAAAGACCAACTTGAATATTCATTAGCTGGCTTTTTTTTTAAAGATAAATTAATGAAGCATGAGAATGCTACCATGGAAAAAACATGTTTTTCTAGCCTTTCAGTTTTGTGAACTGCATGAACTGCAACTTTTTATCCATGTTAGGTTCACACCATATATTGTGATGTTCCTGGAGCACAGCAATGCATCCATCAGCTTATCAGGAAGAATGAGGATGAAAGACCTGATCTGGAAGAGGTTTTTAATAATGCTCAGGCTGACATTCTGTCCTATGAAATATTTTGTGGAAATGAACTTATGGATGACACAAGGTATATTGAATAGTTAATAAAACAAAGATAGAAATAACATAGAAAAGTAATGAGCTCTTTTCACAGAGAGAAAAATATATTTTTAAGACTGCTGTTACAGTTTTTATGTTTATTTATAGGGGAAAGTATTAAAGTAGAGTCTACATCTATATTGTAAAAGAAATAAATTACTTAGAAATACCTTGTATAAAAAGAAGAAAAACATCTCAACTTAACTGGCCTGTGCAAGTTATTTCCATTGTATTATAAAATATGCTGGAATAAGCTTATTTGACAGCCCTGTGCTACAACAGCATCATCTTTGCTTCCTACTTTTTCTACAGGAAGTTCCTTTAAAAATAGCCTTTTTACAAATTAACTTCCTTACAAATAACTTCTAAGGGGTTTTTAATTACTATTTTTCTTTCTTTTTTTTTTTTTTTTTTTTATTTTTAATGATAGGACACACCTCCCAACAAAGCTTTTCAGAAATATTGGGAAAGCAAAGTCTGATTTAGAATATGTTGAAACAGAAAAAATTGTGTTTGACTGTATCCAGACCGGAGAAATCCCCAACTGGATTAAAAGTGATTGTCTTTATGTAGCCTGGTCAGGTGAGAAATCTTCTTGTCAAATCACAGAAGCTTAACTATCCTCACCCAACTAACTTTTGAATACATAAAACAGTGCAGCAGTAAAAAGTATGTTTTTGCCATGCCTTAAGGGTTTCTATGCCACATCTTCCATTTTGTGTGTTTTAGTGAGCTAGTGTATTAATTGTAATAATGGGTAATGGCTTGTAAACACAGGGCTTCTGAATTTACACTCCACCATGCATCTTTTCTTTGGTATCTTTATCATTTTGATAATAGATGTCTTTTTATATTGTGTCTAAATATCTCAGTGCATGCTCTAGGTAGATGCACCCAGAATCTGCCCAGATTTGGCAAACATGCACTGAATGAAATAAAAAATGTGGAATTCACAAGGCAGTAACCCCCACTGATGAAAACTTTAAAAAATCCATTGCATGACCTTAATACACTGTGCTCTCCTAGTGGGACTAGCAGAAAATCTTTTTCAAATATTTTATGTGCTTTTTCTATGATTCTGCAACACAAAGTCTGGTCTTAGTGACTTAGGGAAAGGAAGGCAGATGTGTTCTTGTATTTGAAAAAAGTTATTATTTCTAATTTAGAAGATTTACTGGGTTATATATTGATCCTGTATAATTATATAATTATGGGAACTCTCCAGAAGACCCTGCAATATGCTCTGAGGAGATAGAGTCACCATTCCGAGAAAGTCATGCTGAAGTTTAAAATGGAAATCAAGGTAATACCTTACAATGTATCCCTCCACATGGTTTTAAATAAGTTATTAATAATGTGATAATTTTCCTAGCTATTCTTAAGGGATTTGGGATTTGCTCTTTTTCTGTGATGTCTAAGCACATTTACATCCAAGAATGACATAGTTTTGCAAAGTAGTGAATTAGAGGGTTACAGTTTTCTGTGTAAGAAAGGATTCCCATGTTGTATTTTGCACTTGTATATCTATTGTGTTGTTCATGTACAAATCTTTGTTCATCTTGGTGGCCCATGATATCTATTACAAGTAAAATATATTAGAATCATAGAACTATTTAGGCTGGAAAAGACCCTTGTGTTCATTCAGTCCAACCATTAACCCAGCACTGTTAAGTTGACTACCATGTCCCTAAGTGCCACATCTACATAGTTTTTTAAGTACCTCCAGCTATGGTGACTCAACCACTTCCCTGTACAAACTGTTCCAATATTTGGCAACCCTCTACATGAAAAAAATTTCCCCATTATCCAATCTAAACCACCCCTTACTCAACTTGTGGCCATTTCCTATGGTCCTGCCATTTGTTTCCTGGGAGAAGAGGTATTTCCCCATCACACTCTCACCTGCTTTCATGTAGTTGCAGAGAGCAATAAGGTCTCCCTGAGCTTCCTTTTGTCCGGGCTAAAAACCCACAGTTGCCTCAGTCAATCCTCAAAAGATTTGTCATCCAGGCTCTTCACCAGCTTTGTTGCTTCTCTCTGGATGTGTTCCAGCAGCTCTGGTTTCATATCTCTAATGATTTGGGATACATGGATTCCATGCTTAATGATTACAAAGGTTACAAAAAAAAGCATTGCCTCATGTAAATTTACATCAGAGTAAATAACTGAAAAAAATAACTGTTTGAATTGAGTTTTCTCACACTGGGCAAATGACATCCATGAGTCCATAGGCCCTGACAGGATGCACCCATGAGTGCTGAGAGACCTGGCATAAATCATAGCAAGTCTGCTCACTATCCTCTTTGAAAGGTCATGGAGCTGGGGAGAGGTGCCTGAAGACTGGAAGAAAGCAAATGTCACCCCAGTTTTCAAAAATGGCAAGAAGGAGAGCACAGAGGCACAGAGAACTATCACCTCAATTCCTGGAAAGAAAATTGTCTTGGTTTAGGGCAAATTTGGGAGAAAATCTCCTAAGTGGCCCCTCCCCCAACTGGTTTGGGAAAATATTTCCTTGGAGAAAAGTGGAAAACAATTTAACAGGCAAAGCATTCACCATCAAAAAAAATGAATAATATTAAACAATAAAACCTCTTACTGCTCTGAAGAGATTACAAGCTCAGAAAGTCCCCTTCATGGGCTGTAGATCAGCTCACTCAGTCTCTTCAGTCCCTTCAGTGATGGAAGTGCCACGGCCCAGGCCTAGCCTGGTGGGCCACAGGTGTGAGCTCCTGGGTGCTCTTCTGGGTGTTCAGTCCAGAGCAGGTTTAAATAGTTACAAGAAAAAGAAAAAAACACAGTCCAGGGAACTTCTCTGCCTCAGCAAGCTAAAACTAACGAAAAAGCAAGAGAGAGCACTCTCCCGCTGTCTGTCTGTCCGCACACAGCACAGTCCAGGAGCTGGAACGTGGAGGAGTGAGTACAGTTTCTGGAAACAAACCTTGTGCTTCTTCTCTTCCCACCTTTCCATTCAGAACCAATCTTAAAGGTTCGAAACTTATTTCTGGGCTAAACAGACAAATGGGGATACAAGCATCATAAAGCCACCCCAGAACAGCAATGGAGTTCCTCATTCTGGAGGCCATCTCTATCCATGTGGAAAAAGAGGTGATCAAGAGCAGTCAGAATGGATTATCTAAAGGCAAATCATGCTTGACCAACCTGATAGCTTTCTATGATGAAACAACTACCTGGATGGATGAGGAGTGGATGTTGCCTAACTCAACTTCTGCAAGGTTTTCCACAGTTTCTTACAATATCCTCATAGGCTAACTCAGGGAATGAGGACAGACGGTCATAATCAGGCATAGGGTCAGGTTGGAAGTCTGCCCCTGGAGGTGTTCCTCAAGGCTCTATAATGGGCCCACTATTGTTTAACTTATTTTTCAATGGATTTGATGTAGGAGCAGATGCCTCCTCAGAAAATTTGCTGATGACTCTGAGCTGGGAGCAGAGGCTGATATCACTGCTGTGCTGTGCTTCAGATGGACCTCCAAACAGACTGAAGAGATGGGCAGAGAAGAGCTGTTTGAAGTTCTGCAAAGGCAGATACCGGGTGCTGCACCTGGGAACGAGAAACCCCAGGCACCAGCACAGGCTGGGGCTGACCTGCTGGAGAGCTGCTCTGTGGAAAAGGACCTGGGGATCCTGGTGGACAAGTTGTCCCTGAGCCAGCAGTGTCTCCGTGTGGCCAGGAAGGCCAGTGGTGTCCTGGGGTGCTTCAGGAAGAGCACTGCCAGCAGCTCAAGGGAGGTGATCCTGCCCCTCTGCTCGGCCCTGATGAGGCTCATCTGGAGTGCTGTGTCCAGTTCTGAGCTCCTCAGCACAACCGGGACATGGAGCTCTGGGAAAGGGTCCAGGGGAGGGGTACAAAGATGGTTAAGGGACCAAAGCATCTCTCTTATGAGGAAAGGCTGAGGGAGCTGGGCCTGTTCAGCCTCAAGAAGAGAGAACTGAGAGGGGCCTTATCAATGTAAGTATCCACAGAGAGGATGCCAAGAGGATGGAGCCAGGCTCTTGGTGGAGCTGACCAACAGGACATGGGGCAATGGGCAGAAACTGATGCACAGGAAATTCCACCTGAAAATGAATTCTTTACTGTGCAGGTGACTGGAAGATTTCGTCCAGAGAGGCTATGGAGTCTCCCTCACTGGAGATGTTCAAGAACCGTCTCGACACAATCCTGTGCCATGTGCTGTGTGGTAACTCTGCTTGAGCAGGGTGGCTGGACCAGATGACCCATTGTGATCCCTTCCAATCTGGCTCATTCTGTGATTCTCTGCTGAAATTGACCCAACTATATATGTTAAAATGCATCAAAAGCCAGAGTGCGGTAAAGCATTTACAATATTTCAATTGTTGAATCCAAAGTGAATAGGCTCAAAATTACATTAAATAATTACTTACACTACATAGACACTAAGATAACAACCATCATGTCAAGTTCATGTAGAAAAGTTCTTAATTGGTAAATATAGAATAAAAATTGTAAATTATATTTTTTACTAATTTTTAATTTTAAAGTTTGTTGCATTTTTGTGTTTGGTTTTATTTTGAGTTTGTAGGTTTACCAGGTAATGAAGAAATACCAAGATACCAACACTGAAAGAAACTCCCTATTTTAGAGAGAAGCACTGGAGAGAAAGCTTGACACACAAAAGCACTTTCTGCAGTATTTTTTGAGTGGACAAAAAATTGGAAGCATTCAATACATGTGGTTCACTAAAAATCAGAAAACTTGTGCAGGCTTTAAGTTTTAAAAATTTTATGCTTTTTAATAAACATTTTTAAGAAATCTTCTAGAGAAAATTAACAAAAAACCAGCATAGCAATGACCTGAAAGTCTGTGACTGAGCAACGGAGTATTTGAGTCAAACAGGTATAGTTCTGTTGCAAGTGGATGGGGTATATAAGTTTTTGCTGTCTAAAGTAGGGCATTTAACATGCCCCCACACGCAATACTGCAGAGAGGTGCCCCTAAGGGCACCTGTGAAGCACAAACCTCCAAAATTAACTTTGCTTTGTCCTACTTCAAATTATTCAGCCATTGTTTTAAAGTGCTGGCTTTTATACCATGGTATGTGTTTCAACTTTTCACACTTTCTCTTTTGTTTAATTTTTTTTTTTGTTTGTTTGCTTGTTTAAATAAAAGATTAGATTAAAAAAGTCATAGATAGGAAGAAAACTTTAAAAATATAAACTTCAAAAATGTCATGTTAATAAGGGGCAAATGAATGTGAAGATGATGTTTGTTGTTGAAGACAACAACTTGTCTCTAACAAGTAGTTGTTGAAGATGATAATGCTAAGTTCCTGGAAGTAAATGCACACTGGAAATTTAAATACCAAATGTGTACTTTTAGAGTTGGGTTGAGATTATATTGTTGTCTGTTAAGCATGTGTACCTGGAGCTGAGTGGTTTATTTGAACTACTTATCTGCATCATGTACCATATCATAAGTTGAAAAAATTTTGTATTCAAGCACTGATCTATAATTCAAATAGTAACATCCACAAGCTTTATTTTTTTTACTGCATGTCAGTTCATAAGGTGCATTTTCTAGGTTTGAATTACCTATCCAGAAAGAACACTCTGTATGGATGAAACATCCCTATGACAGTGCTTTTGTGCAAACAAATTGAGGTATACTTGTCACTGTCCTTGTGGGAACTGTACTTCTGGGAACTGTAGTACTGGGAACACGATGTCTGTTTCTGAGTGCTATTACTGTTCTCGGGGCATTTTGCACTTGAATCTTAGAGTGCACTCTGAGACTATCTGATGGGAATGCAAGAGAAAAGAAACAAGGACTTAGATGTCACTGAAATGTAGATGTATTATGGTGAAGATGCTGTAGAGAAAAACAGCTAGAGTGGATAGAGAGGGTGATCTTGAGTGCTTTGCTTGAACATACCACTCCAAGATGCAGCAACACTGATTGATAAGCCCAAGGTTTAGACAGGGCTGAGCCTGTTCCAGTCCACCAGAGAGAGAGACATAAAACCTAAACATTTATAAAAGCTATATACAATCTATATGCAGGACATACACATATACACTGTTTGATTTTGTACTGCTGTTAGAATTTTGATTTTTTGGTAATGAGACAGTTAAGGGCAGTTTTAAATCAGCTTTGAAGAATAGAAGTCATGTAGTGAGTCAGAACACTGTTTTAAGTGAAAGGAGATTTTTGAGGTGTGGTTCAGCTATCGAACTGTATAATGCAAAGCAATTGAACATTTATGTATAGAAGTGTAAAATAAAATATCAAAAAAAAATTTTAAAATTTTTTTTATTAACTTTATTGTTTAGCTTTGTCAGTTATTTAGAGTCCTCATGTGGAAATATTTAATCTATGAAGAAATTTTGGCACAATTATTACTCTTTCTTAACCTTTCTGAATGCCTGACTCCAAAGCTTATTATTTAGCTCCTTTCCTCACCTAATCTCATGTCTATGCAAGTTTTCTGAAGCAATTTCATAGTGTCAAGTGCAAGCTGTTAGCTTTTATATCTGTTTTTAATATGTGACAAAGAGAAAAGGAATGATTTCTCTTTTAGGCTATTGGCCTTTACTTACTTATAATGTCAACATTAAGGCTGGGAACTAGATTTTATTTAAAATTATCCCAAAAATATAATTTTAAATACCAGTCATTACATACTTCAAATATAATCAATTTAATCAATAAACTATAAGTGATAAAAATAAGAAAACAGTGTCATTTTGTTTTAGAACCATAGTCCAGGAGCAATTTCCTCCAACAAGGAGGAAATTGGGCAAAAATGACAGGAATCCTCCATGGAAGGCAAAGGAGTTGCTGAGGAAATTCAGAGCAAAAAAAGAGGCTTTCAGGAAGTAGAAAGAAGGACAGGTGACCTGGGGGGAATACAGGGGAATTGCAAAGGAAGCTAGGGACAAGGTTAAGGAGGCTAAGGCCCAGTTAGAATAGAACCTCAAGGATATTGAGGATAAAAGAGAGGGCTTCTATAGGTGTGTTGAAAACAAAAGAAAGTCTAGAGATAATGCAGGCCCTCTGCAGAAGGAAACAGGAGATCTGACTGCCCTGAACAAAGAGAAGGGTGAGGTTCCCAATGAGTTCTATAGCTCAGTCTTCAACAAGAAGTGCTCCAGCCACACTACTCAAGTTGAGAACAAACTCAAAATCAGGAACTGGGAGAATCAGGGCCCAAAGACCACTATGGGAAGGGATAAGGTTTGAGACCACCTAAGGAATCTGGATATGTACAACTCCATGGGAGGATCTGATGAGATTCCTCCAAGGGTTCCAAGGGAACTGTCATAGTTGCTAAGTCATTTTCCATCAATTTGGAAAAATTGTGAGAGGCAGGTGAAGTCCTCAATAACTGGAAAAACCAAAATACAACCCCCATTTATAAAAGGGTGTGTTGCCTTCTTGGGAAGGCCGTGGTGACCTGGTTTCAGAGTCCAGCACGGCAATCCCCTCCTGGGATCCCTCGGGGCCAATAACGGATGCTAACACCAATGTGGTGGATGGTTAAAGGCGTTTATTGAGGGGTCTCAAGGGTATTTATGGACTAAGGGGTTTCTCTACGTCAGAAAGGGGTTTGGCTATACTTTCTAGGGTTAGCATGGAGTGGAAAGTTACTGGCATGCATAGGTTAGGGGGGCTACATGTTTGGCTACATTCCAAGGGTGATCCTTATCTATGGGGAGAGGGGCAGAAGGAGTCCTGTAATTTTCCGTCACAGCCCGAAATCTTCCGAACACCTGTCCCTTTCCTACTACAAGGGGGAAAGCAGAAGATCCATGGAACCACTGACTTGTTAGTCCCACCTTAGTGCCAGGCAAGATCATTGAGCAGATTCTCCTGGAAACTGTGCTAAGGCACACAGAAAATGAAGGGGTGCTTGGTAACAGCCAAGATGGCTTTACAAAGGGGAAATCATGCCTGACAAATGTAGTGATCTTCTGTGATGGGGACAGAGCACTGGATAGGGGCAGAGCAACTGACACCATCTACCTGGATTTATGCAAAGCATTTGGCACTCTCCCTGATAATTTTACTTCATTATTCCTCTGGTGTATGGAGACAAACAAACAAAAGCTTAAAAAGTAATGTAATTAAATTGCAGAAGAGTACAACAAAAGAACAAACAAAGAAAAAAAGATTATTTAGAAAAATCACTTTCAGCAACTTAATTTAAAAATTATTTTCCCTCATCAGGGAAGAATCTTAGCTGTAAAAGTCAAGTACTCATTAAGAAAACTTCTGTATAGCTCTAATTAGCACATCTATTCTTTTGTCCTGAAAAAAAAATATATCAAATAGAATTTTTTATCAACTTGTCCATAAAATAATTACTTTTTCTTGAGTAAAATATGATCACATGAACTTATTATTGAAATTTTATTTAAATGTGCTGTAATGGTTCTCTATATAAACAGGGAAAAAAAGAGAAACAAAGCAAAAGAAAATAACAAAATAAACAAAACCAAACCAGCACAAAAACAAAAAACAAAAAACAAAACCAACCAACCAACCAAACAAACAAAAACACACACAAAAAAACCCACAAAAAATTCAGTAAAATATAAGCTAAAAGTCCCTATTCCAAAATAGGGACATTCTTGTGAACACCAATTTAAAGCTTAGAATTATTTTATTAATGCCTAACAGCTTAAAAAATGTCTTTCTATTGCTATATGATAAATCTGGAATTTTTGTATTGGTTGTGGGTTTTATATTGCCAATATTTAGAACGTTAGAAATGTCACTGAAATGATTTTAAAAAATTTTAAAAGGGATACATTTTCATCCAAAAATCTTTCTCATGACATCCTAAGCATTATAAGTAGTAGGCTTCACTGAAATCTGATGTACATGGGACTTGAGGCTGCAAGCACTCTGGACATTCCTGCTAAGGAAATTCTTGCAAGTGCACTGGTCTAGGCTGTGTTCAGGCGTTCTCCCAAACATTCCAGGACCTCTGCTTCATGTGGGATGCTCTAACCTGAATAAATTAGCAAATACTTTTTTAGGGAAAAAAAAGAAATAAATTACTGAATTATTACTCTGTAATGATATGAAATAAATATTGAAACCCAAGATTGCTAATAAATGAGAAAGCATAGCCTCCTGATTTAATTCAGCACAGCTGGATCTATTGTATCCCAGAAAATTCAAGTCATAGTTATAAGAATTTTTTACAGGCTACATCAGCAGTGTCATATAGTGCTTTATACATGCACTACTATTTATCTACTCTCAAAATGACAGCTGTAGACCCAGGTGCATAATTGAAAATTATTATCAGGCAGATTAGCCTGTCCAAAGGCTGCAAGCATAATATTTCCTTTATTACAAATATAATCCTAAAGTGAGTGGCAATTTTTGCCTCACTTTTTGCTCATGAGCCGTGTAGTCCTGATGATGCTGGCTCTGGCTGTATCTGCAGTGTTTCCAGTGTTGGGCTGAACTCAACTAACAGAGCAGCCAGTGCATTCCTACCACATTTGGGGCTGAAGTCAGGCTTGCCTGTGCCAGTTCCCTCACTGCTGGTGGCAGAGTGAGGCAGTGTGGCCATGGGCTCAGACTGGAGCATTCTCTCATTCCCTGATGAGAGGGATGAGAGCCTTCCTAGATGACAGGGCAGCCTGAGCCTTCTCTGTGGTTTAATGCAAGTGTGGCTACTACTTACTGAGAAAAGACTCTATGCTTCTGCTTGTGGTAATTTTTTTGGCATGTTCAAGGTCAATACCAGAGGTTAATCCTCCCAACCCTCACGTGTGCAATGACTGCAATATGAGTGCATTGGAAACCTCTGTTCCCATTACCTCCTTTGTCTTGATCTCATTATTTCAGCATCTGAACTATTTGCCTTCTCCTTATTTACCAAGTTCCTACTGTTTTCTCTATTTCATTTTCACAGGGCATTTTATTTCCCTGTTTCTGCATTTCACCATCCCTTCTGCAAAGGACATACGTGCAGCTTTGGCAGTATGAATAATTTTTAATTCATTGAAACACACAAAACTTAACCTGATTTGAAATTGTCTAGAGGCACTTGGCAGTTAAACCCACCCCATCCTATTGATGTGTGAGGACCTTAGTGGTGTACTCTGCAAGTCCAGCAAATCCCCCACGGACCAGACAGAGGATTCTTGGTGGAACTGCTTTCTTGAGTGCCCCAAGAGATGGCATGTCTGTTCTATTACAGGACTTTTGCTGTGACAATTGCATTTTTTGCTGACTTTTAGCGCCAGTCCTTTTATGTATCTTTGATTGCCTCTTCCAGATAGCTTCACCAAATGAATCTCTCTTTTTTTTTTTTTTTTCCCTGTATTCTTTGGTACTCTAGTATAAAAATACATTATTATGTATACCACTTATTATACATTGTTGCGTGTACCACACCATTTGACCACAACCACAGCATCACATGCAGGATATTCATTTCATTCCCCATTTTTCTTCTGCTCACACAATGCTATTCTACAAAAGGCCATGCACAGGTCACAGACAAGTTTCAAAAAGAATGTGTTATAGTCTTCTGTCTGGAGTTCTGCTTCTGGAGTCCTTTAAAATTGTTAACTTTTCTCCACTGAGAAATAAGAGAAATGAGTGCCATGCTTCAGAAGGACTTTACTGCATATTTAAATCATAGATCTAAGTGAAGTTCCCAAATTAAAGAGATCATACCTCATCTATGTCTAAAATATTTTTATAGAGACAAATTTTCAGACAATTTACAAGTTTCCTGCTATAGAGTCCTCTGAGTTTGAAAAAGAAAATTTAATTAAACACCAGAATGCATCTAGCTGTAGTAGAATCCAAACCTATAAAATTAAGCATTATATTTTACATTAGATATATTGGTACAGTTATTCTGCTAAAAAGTTTTTATTTAGCTAGCAATACAGAAATCAATTTCATGCATGTAAACAAAGCCCAACACATATACAGGAAAAAATAATTCAAATTTCATAGATATTATATTACCTGTGCAATACAAATATGTTGGAAGTGGAAGAGAAAGAGAAGAAATTTGGAAGTGGAAGAGAAAGAGAAGAAATTTGTCCTTTTGAGTGACTTTATGTTGTACTTTTACTATCCAAATTTCAATTTATGGATATGGCTAACATATTGAACTTTGATATTTAACCTGTAGGTAGCTTTTTATATGGAAAGCATGTTTTTGGTACAGAATAGAGTGTTCTACATATCTGAAAAATATCTCCTGAAGTCAGACTTGGATATGGAATCCTATATTGCACCTTTAATTAAAATTACACTTACAATGTCAATGATCAGTGTGGAGGACCAGGCATAGGCATGTTTTTTCTCAAACATTTTGACTGTTGCTACACAAAAACTTTGTTTGGAAGAGAGAGTCCCAAACCCTGTCTTGGAAGTGGGACAGTGCTGTGCTGAACCAACTTCCTTTTCCACCTGGAGACCTGTGTTCTGTTGTCATCCTTGTCGCTGATCATTGTAATTCCTGACTCACTCCCTGGAAGAGTGTTCATCAGGCTGGCTGTGTGTCTGAGGATGAACTGGCAGAACAAGTATAGTTTACATCACAGGCCGCAGGAGGTTAACTGTAAAGGGAAGCAGATCAAGCCCCCTTTCTTTTTCCTCTATTCTTCTTTTTCTTTCTTCCTCACTCCCTCAGCCCTGGACCAGGACAGCCCTGGGCAGCAGGACTAATATGGGATCTAAGGACTTGTGAACTTATCTCTCTCTCTCTCTCTCTCTCTTTTGCCTTTAATTCTATCTCCCCTTGCTTCTACCGGGCTAAGCATGGTTGTTGTATTCTACCCCATCCTCTGTAGTGAACTTTGTTGTGGGAGTAGAGTTAGTAGTTTTGTGTTTTGGCTTGTTAACCAGCAAAGTTGAGCAGTTTGCTGGCTGAGTTGAAATCTTATTTAAAGTAAAGTACTGTAAAAAAACAAGGATTTGTTAGACACTACTTTTGAGGAATAGTATTGTAAGATTTAAGGACTTCTTAGACAACAGCTTTCGAGTGTGAACTATGGGCTAGTTGCCAGATTTAAATATAGTAAAATATAGTGTATAGTAAAAGCACAAGAATTACCCAATATGTGGTCTGCGGTCTTTTTCCAGCCTGATGAGAATTTTCAATAAATATCATGCTCTGTACCAATTCATCTTGACAATTAGAAACTGTTCAGTAGGTGTTTCAAAAAAAGTTGAAATAACAATAAAATTTAAAAATTACTGGTATGCAAGTCTTGTTTGTTTTGCATGAAAATAATATGGCTAAATTCATCATGATGCAGAATAAAAGAAGAACTCCTATGTAAGCACTTTATATGTCCCAATATATATAACCATATTTACAATTTTGATCAATAATTTAAGACATTAAACATCATCTATCAGTTAAAGACAACAAACTGTCATGGTTGAAGTAAGTTATGGAATTAGTTGTTAAAAAATAGATTTAATGGGTTTTTTTTCTTTCAAGTGTCATATTAATGGCCTTAATAAGAAATGTACTAGAATACACAGAGACTGCAATAGGATATATTTTAAGACCCAAGTTTATCTTTAAATGTATTTTATGGTACAAAGAGGCCAACTGAATGTAACTATGTTTGATTTTCTACAGTATAAATTACTTAAGAGGCTATTTTTAATGGGTTTTGTGATGTGAAATCATACTTGATCATAGAGGCATGAGTTCTTTTGTCTAAAATAGAGATTGATATTATATTAAAAAGTGGCAGCTAATATTTGTCAAAATATGATTTCATTATAGTGGCTAAATTTATTACATTTTTCTTTTTGTGTAAAATTAAAAGTGACTGTAGTGCCTTCTTGACATTGTGTAAGTGTAATTGCATGAACTAGTAATAAGGAATATACTGAAAATATTAAAATAAAGCTCATACCAGATGTTCACAAGTTAATTTTACTTCCACGACAAAGGACTTTTGCAGTTTCCCACAATTAGTGCTAAAATGGGCTTGTTCTTTTATTTCACCATTTCTTTGCATCCTAAATCAAAAAAAATCATAACTTATTAAAGATTGAATCTGCATATAATCTTTCAAAGAGAAGTTGCCAACAGTAGCAGTGCAGTCTCTTTTAATGGAAAATTCTGCCAGGCAGTTTCTGTGGATTAGCATTCCTTTATTGCCTCCTTCTTTATGATATCTTTCAAAAGCTGAAGCACACAATAAAATAAACCTGCAAATCCACAACTTCCATTGAAGATATTTCTCTTTTAAATGGGGTAGGTTAAAGTCATATTCAGAATAATTCAATGTTAAATCCCAGATTCACAGAATGGGTCAGGTTGGAAGGGACCACTCTGGGTCATCTGATCCAACCTTCCAGCTCAAGCTGGGTCATCACAGAGTACATGGCACAGGATTGTGTCCAGATGGTTCCTGAATATCTCCTGTGAGGAAGATTCCATAAGCCTCCCTGGGCAATCTGTTCCAGTGTATGATCACCTACACAAGTTATTCCTTTATGTTCTCATGGAACTTCCTGTGCATCAGTTTCTGCCCCTTGCCCTACTGCTCAGCTCCACCAAGAAGAGCCTGGCTCCATCCTCTTGGCATCCTCTCTGTGGATACTTACATTGATAAGGCCCCTCTCAGTTCTCTCTTCTTGAGGCTGAACAGGCCCAGCTCCCTCAGCCTTTCCTCATAAGAGAGATGCTTTGGTCCCTTAACCATCTTTGTACCCCTCCCCTGGACCCTTTCCCAGAGCTCCATGTCCCGGTTGTGCTGAGGAGCTCAGAACTGGACACAGCACTCCAGATGAGCCTCATCAGGGCCGAGCAGAGGGGCAGGATCACCTCCCTTGAGCTGCTGGCAGTGCTCTTCCTGAAGCACCCCAGGACACCACTGGCCTTCCTGGCCACACGGAGACACTGCTGGCTCAGGGACAACTTGTCCACCAGGATCCCCAGGTCCTTTTCCACAGAGCAGCTCTCCAGCAGGTCAGCCCCAGCCTGTGCTGGTGCCTGGGGTAATTCCTCCCCTGGCGCATGCCGCTGCATTCTTAACAAGAGAAAAGGTACATTCCGTATTTTGAAAAGTTAACTACTTTCACCTCTGGAGATACTTCAGCAGGTACACAGGTTTAACAAAAACATGAAATTCAAAATTTTTATTTTTGGAAAAAGAAATTAAGCAGAAGCTCTTATACAGGTAAATTGCAGATTTAAAGTAATACCTGAATTTGCAGATGTTATCTTTTTAATTTTTATCTGGTTTTCACCTGCAACACTATGCAAGCACCTGAAAAAGAAAAATTGATCCTCAGTAACACATTTTAGGAATTTTTCAGCTACCCTCACATCTAAGGTGGTCCTCATGGGATACAATATTCATTTATTAACAAAAAATTTGCTTTAATCCTTTTCCACTGTGTAACTCTGAAATTCACAGCAGAAATATAGTCTGTTCCTATCAACAATTGCCCCCCACAAGACATAGTATATACTTTTTATTTTTCTCCTTTTTTTGAAAATGTTAACTGAAATTGCTTTTCATTGCCATCACAATGTTGTTCTTATCAAAAAACATATGCAGGATATGATGCATTAGCATAGAACAGTTCAGTAAAAAACCCCAGGAAATTCAAATAGCATGCCACTACAGAATTAAGCTTTTAAAAACATAAAAAATCTTCTTGAAGCATTATTTTCTCTGAATGTTTTTATGCAAACATTTCTGAATTAATATACTATTATGAAACAAATGAAATTATACAATTCCTGAAATGTTCTTTTCTCTAACTGAATGTTTTTATATGAATATTTCTTAATTAATATACTATCAAGAAACAAAATGATACAACTCTATAGCATTTAAGAACTCTGATCAAAAGTTTATCCAGAGATAAACAAGTTATTAAAACGAAATAATTGTAGAAATATTAATAGATTATCTATATATACACAATTCTTTATATGAACAGTTTATCTTACCCAGGCTAATGTGGGGTTTTTTTGCAGACTATGACTATTAATTCCGTAAGACTCAAAATGTGTTATTCCTGATTCTGTTCTGTCTCAGCAAATGTATTCAACTAAGTGAGGTGAGAGCTTTGCTGAGGCTTCACCTCCACTATATGTGTGTAAAATTAACTGTAGGAGAGACATATTAATTGAGGAAAATAATTAACCAAACAAAATTTCATTTTACAAAACCAGTTAAATCTCCATTATTAGCTGATTATAGATAAGGGATGTCAAAAAAAAGCTTTTAAATAGCTGACTAAAAAATTCTGAAATTTAGAAGGGTAACCTGAAATGCGCAATTCCACCTTTTAAGACAAGGTCTCTCAGCCTTCAGGGGTTTCTCTGGGTGGCTTTCCAGCCCAAAAGAAGACTTCCCAATTGCAGATCCACTGCTGAGAGAAGGAGTGACCCCAGAGGCTCTCTGGTGGGACTCCGCATAGTCAAAATTCGTCAGTACAGTCACTGTCAATCATTGCCTGGGGAGATCTGGCTTTCGGTGTTGCTGCATCCACCCTGAAGATGTGGTGGGGTCAGGGTGGTCAGGGCTGGTCAGTGCTGCATGACCGAGGCCAGTGGTAAAGTACCCTGGGCAGTCATGGTCCAGCCGCAGAGTCCTGAGCCCTGCTGCAGCAGTGAACCTCCTTTCGCATTGCATGTGTTCTGACTTTGAGCCAACCACTTCATCCCACAAAATGCTTAGTGGGCATTCTTTGAGCTCTCCCTGCAAGGAAACATGGCTGCATGACAGTAACCTCCTCTTGAGCTGAGACAGCTCTTAAGGTTGCTCCTCAAGGCTGACAGACTTTCTACTGATAACAGATCTATGGGGTAAGTCAAATCTGAGCTCTCTCTAAAGTTGCAGCAGGACAGCATTCCAGTGGCTCTCCAGCTAAGGTAGCATGCCTCCCAGACTTTGAGATTCCTTACTTGAGACTGGGATATCCTTCCATACCCAAGGCAGAGAGAGTTCTTACTTAGAAGAAATCCTGGGTAAATGACTGATAACTAGCTGAATTAGTATTAATGAGATCCATATAGTTGATTTCTGTAGGCATAAACCATTGTTCATCTATGAGACTAAGTTCTATCAGGAGTTTAGAAAGCAAGAAGTCCTCTGAGAAATTCATCATCCAATGGGAGTCTCCCACACCCTTATGCATTAGTCTCATTTTAAGTCAATTCTGACTCGATTTGCATTTTATGTTTCATCCATACAGTAAGTAATAGAGTAAGCCTTGCCGTCCAGCTTTGTTAAACTGCATTTTTATAAATTCTTATTAAAACCATTTTTGCTAATACTTTTGACAGAGATACTTTAAGTGACCATAAATGGCTTATTTGAGACAGGCATGTATAGATGCCACACCAACATAACATTTGACATAAATAATTCTAGACATTCTAAAGCAAGGCATATTAAACTTTCTTTCACAGAAAGAATGAAAATATAGACTAATATATTTCCTTGTTTAGTTTTCTCATTTTTCCCCTCTATATTAAAGAGAATATCGACTTTCAAAAATCCCCAGTGTAAATACTTAATAAGTCAGTCTACAGACACAGAGCCTATACAAATCCAGGGCAAAACAAAAGATCTGCAAAGTCTCATGGATATTTTGCAGCAATAGAGCTATGCTTGGCATATATGAGCAGATGTCATTGTGCCAAGAGACACTGGAGGCAGTAAAGTTATCTAAATTATAACTCCTGAACTGTCCCTCAGTCTAAATAATCAGGTAGAGTCCCAAGAGATATCTGCAGATAGATAGGTAGATAGATAGATAGGTAGATAGATAGATAGATAGATAGATAGATAGATAGATAGATAGATAGATAGATAGATAGATAGATATCAGAAGAGCTTCATCTGCTTGAAGAGATATTTTAACTTGTCAAAACTCAGCATGGGGTAATTTTTAAAATTGGACACAAGCAAAATTTACCTCTATGGCAGAAAGGAGAGGCTATAAAACTTCAACAAACCCTACTTTTCAAACCATAAAGAAAATATCAACATGTGCTTGATGCCAAATTAAACTATGGCCTATTTCTGTATCACTTTGTGTGCAATCCAGCTGTAACAACAGCCATTTTCAGAAAGGTTTTGTCTCCCCCTAAAGTCAGGGGATTCCCACTTCTGTGGGAATGAATGGATAGTGTGCACTTCACATTTTAACCATTTGAGTTTGAAACTAAACATGCTCACCCAGTGTTTATGTACATGTATTCCATTAAACACCAAAATCTTTTCTTTTTAAAAGGAAACAAAACTAACCCATGACCCCAACTGAGGGAAACATGTCACAACTGAGGGAAAAAGGATGACATATTTTAAACCATCAGCAAAAGATGCTGTCCGGGCTGTTCAGTTTGAGGAGAGCCATTAAAATTTTGATGGCTCCCTGGGACCTGAAGTACAAGTATCAGAATTTGTATTTAAAGTCAGTTAGATTGCTATTGATAACCAAGAGACTCTCCTCAGTAAACCAGTCTGTTCAGCAAATTTATGTTCTTTACAGGAAGAGTCTGTTCCCTTCTAGTTTGCATGCCTCATCAGCTTTCTTTTATGCAGATACTCATAGATGCAGAAGAGTCTTCCAAAAGAAAACATTGCTGAATCTTTGGGGATAAACTTTGATCAGACTGCAGAAAGATCAGATATTTGCTGTGAGAATCTGTACTTAATTTGCCACATCGTTTGTTCTCTGACTTGCTACCAACGTTTGCACCCTGAATAAATCCATTTTTGAAATGAGAGATATTTTCATGTAAAATTTATCTGTCATAACCCAGCACCATGGCCTTCCCACTTCATACAACAGCAGGTGCCATTTAAAGAACAGAAAGGCTGACAGAAGACCAGCAAACTCACCCAGGCAAGTCTTGGCCAAACACAAGCACTAATAAATAATTGAACAACATCCAAGAAAATAAATTCTTGAGTGAATGAGTGAGTTCAGCTGTCACAGTTTTTCATTCTGGTAGCAGCTCCCCATTGCAGCAGGAGGCACGGCTGGCTGGAGCCTCTGACTTCTAGCCTCTTGTCTACCAACTTTTGTCCATGCTTTTCATGGAGCAGGTTGCAACTCACTCCAGAGGTACTTTTAAGATCTTATTTTACTATTTTGTTAGCAATAAATTCAATTAGTATCTCTAATTTTAATCTGTTTCCCCATGATGTCATTCGATGAGTGATCTCTCCCAGTCCTTATCTCAATCCATGGAGCCTTCAGTACATTTTCTCCCTTTGCAGCTGTGGAAGGGAGTGAGAATGCTGCTTTGGTGGGTGCCTGGCACCCAGCCATGCACCCAGCCACTACAGTGGGTTGAAGATTATATATTCAAAAGGCACCATGATATTGACTTTCTTCCAAAATTTTTGTGTGATGAACTTTGAATGCAGAGGGGTTTTTACACATATAAGTGTTTCATTCTTTAATGTAGAAACATTATCATAGGATTTCATCACACGATCCAGTTCACACAAGGGACTGCAGACACAAAAAGATAGAAATAAATACTACAGAGAGTGAATTGCTGCATCAATTAAAGTAGCAATCTATCGAAGCAAAGAAAGGCACTAATTTGGCAAATTTAAGAGCCCACAATTAATTAAGGCATTTCCAAATGTCCCAGTGTTTCTACTGAAAGCTCCCATGATTACGTGGGTGAAAACTGTATTTCCAGGTGTACTGTAGTACCAAATCCTACCATGATCTTTCTGGAAATTATGTCAGGTCATGATAAATTGAATCTCATGCCTATGGCAAGATATGAAGGACTTTGCCCTCACCACTCCCAAGAAGCCTGATGACAATTGCAACTTCCAGATAGGAGTTCTGAACAGCTTCAGGAAAGCTGAACAGAGTTGCATCACAGTAGCTAAACAATTCCTGTCACAGTCTATGACCAGTGCTAAAGGCAACAACAACCAGGGATTACAGATGGATTATAACTCTGTCTGCAAGAACAAGTTTTGCCCTCTGCAGAATAAGTCATTCTCTGTATCTCATTGTCCCAAGAGCAAAAAAGCTGGCATCCTATGGCTGTGAGTTGACAATGAAAGTGTGGCTATGAACATCAAATATTTCAAGATTTTAATACTAAGCTGTTTCATTCCCACTTTGGACACAAAGACTGATAGTTCAAGGGAGTTCAAGCCTTTTTTCACCTTTTATGTTAAACAAGTAATGCTGTGCCATGCTTTCAATGGACATTGTTTGTGGAAATTAGGCTTTCCTCAGGTTTTCTGGTCAGGGAAGGAGAAATGACAGAAAAGATCATTTTCAAATAACCATTTCAGATTAAAGAGAATATAGAGGTCATGCAGAGGTGTTTTCTAAAAATGGACCTATATGATTTAATTCTGCTGGAAAAATTATTTTGCAGTATTTTATAAATAAGAGGATGGTTCAGAAAAGACCAGAGTATTCTGAAATACATTCTGTACTTTTCCAGATAACAATATTTAACAGTAATGAAAGAACAAGATCTTTATTATTCCTATTTTTTTTCCTAGTCCAAGGAACCCACCTTCACACAATAAAGTTTCTATAAATACAGAAATCAATTTCAGAAAATCTGAATTTAGTATTAGACAGATATATTTTTATCTGAAAATAACAAACAATAAGGAGACTACTCAAACCAAGACTATATTATAGATTTAAAAATGACTCTGTATGCACTTATGCACATGATCTCAAGTGGAGTAAGTAAGCAGAGAATAGAAAATTGCCATAGTCTTCCCAGATGTTCCTAACACAAAGATGTATGAAAGTTAAATTTTAAAGCTACTGATACCTTTGTTTCGTGTTTGTCTTTGTCATTGATTTCATAATCTGTCTTTAGAGAACTGTATTTTTATTATTTTTTTGTTGGATGTTTGTTTTTTTTTGACTTTTTTGGGTTTGAGGATTTTATTATTTATTTTATTTTATTTTATTTTGTTTTATTTTAATTTATTTTAATTTAATTTCATTTTATTTTAATTTTTACTGATAAATTTAGAGATCTTAATATCCATCTTTACAAGTTGAAATTTTTGATTTCCAAGTAAAAGTTGCTCCCATACAACTTCAGGGAAACACCTGGTTTGGTGAATACTGCTCAGGTGCTGCAGGACATTGAAAGGAAGGGATGGACGTGTCTTATTAAATGATTGTTTTGTCCACAGCTTGGAAGGTGAAACCATATCAAAACCATGACTGTAGCAGATACAGTCTCTAAGGGAGAGCAAGGTAAAATTAGTGGATCCTTGAAGATCCTAGGGATGCATAAGGAGCCCAAACATAACTTTGAATGCTCTGTAGTCACCTGTGGCTGTCAGTATAGTTAAACCATTTCTAGCAGATAGTCTGCTGCAAGATATTTGAAAGCAGGAAGAAGAAAGGGGAAAAAAAAGACCCAGACATGCCCTTGAAATGGGTGAATAGTAGACAGCGGACAGATGCAGTGGCCAGCATTTGGGTTGCAGTTCTATGTAATAGTAACAATATTTTATTTTCAACTTTGATATATTCATACTGCCCAAAAATATGCCTTCTGTAGGCCAATTCCTATGCAAATAGCAAATAAATTACAGATGGCTATTTAATGTATTTTTTGCAATAACCATAGAATCATAGAATGGCTTATGTTGGAAGGGACCTTGAAGTTCACCCCATTCCAACCCCTGTGTCCCTGTGGTGGACAGGGACACCTTTCACTAGAGCAGGTTTTTTAAACCCCTGTCCAGCCTGGCCATGAACACTTCCAGGGGTGAGGCATCCACAGCCCTGTGCCAGTGCCTCATCACCCTTGCAGTAATCTGATTCAGAAAGCTCTACAACAACCATGTATCTAAGACTCATCACTTTTTTTGGTAGACCACAAGGAGGTGCAATTGATCCTTTTTTCCTTCTTTTTTTTTTTTTTTTTTTTTTTTTTTTTTTTTTTTTTTTTTACTTTGAACTTCCTCACTTAAAAACAATTAATTTCCAGTGAGATTTGATGTTTTTATTTGGTATTTCCTATTCGGCTTTAGATGAAAACACTAACTATCCAATACTCCCAATACTCCTTTTGTTCTTACCTAAAGTATGACCTCTTCTTTGGGTAGAATAGATACAGTGTTCCTGTTCCCTTGCTAAACTCGTCCTGTGTCCTGCTTGCAATGATGTAGGAAGAAAAAAATTCATGAGAAAACCCCCAAACTACCATCACAATCCTGAGATGTTTTTGGCTTGTAGAAAGTGTGAAAGTTTTCTATTTTTTTGGATTAGTAAACTTTAAGAATGAAGTTCATGAGGTATTTCCACACTATAAAGAGAGAGCGCTAGTCCAGTGTGAAGACCATACCTGGCTGCTGGTTCTATTGAAATTATTAATAAAAATCTGCAGTATGTATTTTAGATCAATCATCAGCCACCTTCCTTTCTTTATTTCTGATAAAAAAGAAAAAAAATATTAAAAGGACCTTTTCATTTGATCTTGCTGGCATTTATCACCTACATTATTCAAGTAAAATAAACTACTAGTGTGATTTAGCACATTTAAACAGAACATATACTTAAAAATCTTGTTGTAGCTTCCCAGCCAAAATCAACCATTAGCTCACTTGCTGTTTCTTCTCTCTGAAATGGAGCATTGCCTTCTTTCAACCTGAACAGTTACCTAATCCTCATGCTTCAGCAATTGCTATTTTGCTCTTTTTTTTTTTTGTAGATTGGGAATCTGAAGACAGAAAGAAGCATGCCTCCTACAAAGACATTCCTTGAGCATTTCTACAAAAGCTGCATGGATGTGCTGATCCCCTTAGAATTTAAGTAATTGTCCTTGTGCTCAGAGTCCCTTCCTGCTTTTGGTCAGCACTTTATCCTGAATCTCTTTCTTAGCTCTTCCTCTAAATGACATATTAACAAGACTAATCTGACTGAGATGGTGATATGTTTGCCCTAAAGTTCCCTTGAACAGTGCCTTAGCCGTTGCTTTTTTCTGTATCAGTGTTTGGTCACATCACTCGGTTTCCACTCACACCTCTCTGCATGTTTGGAGTGTGTTGCTTGCATTGTTTCAGCTATCTGTTTCCACAGCTGAGCTTTATTGTTTCTTCTCTTTACTCTGTGTGAAAAGGTGTGATTGCATTGCCCTGTGACATTTCATTCAGCCTTTCTATACAATAAAGCTATATTTTCTTTTGTTCTTTTAGTCTGTCATAATTTGCTTATTAATAACCTCCTGAAAGATAATGGACTCCACTAGTATCTCCTCCCCCAGGAGGAGGGATTTTCTTGCAATTCCCCTACTAAAAAGTGAACAAAACTTCACCTTCACCAAGATATGTAGCAGAAGTTTTTTCAAGTGTTGTGGGATTTTGGAGAATGCACATTCCAAATTACAGTCAGATTGTAAGCCCTTTCTGTCAAGTGACCCAGAAGAAGAATGATTTCAGATTGCACCCTGAGCAGTGACAAGCCTCTGAGCAAATCAAGCAAGAGGTAGCTCATGCTGTAGCCCTCTGGCCAGTCCAAACAGGGCAAGATGTAAAAAATGTGCTTTGTACCATAGCCGGGGAGAACAGCCCTACCTGGAGGCTCTGGCAGAAAGCACCAGAGAACACTCAAGGTTGACTTCTAGGTTTTTGGACTCAGGCACACAGAGGATCTGAGTGCCTCTATATTTTAACTGAAAAGGAGGTACCGGCAGCTTATGAAAGGGTCTGAGCCACTTCAGAGGTGATTGGTATTGAGGCACAACTCTTCCTGGCACCCTGGTTTCTCATGCTGGATTGGATGTTCAAAGGGAGCATCTCTGTCCCATTATGCAACAGATGCTACATGGAGTAAGTGGGTCACACTGACCGCACAATGAGCTTGGATAGGAAACCCCAGCTCTTCTGGAACCTTAGAAGCATGCTGAAGGGGTCCCACTACATAATAAATTACCAGAAAGTGAGAAGCAATATGCCTTTTTTATTGATGGATCCTGCCATCTTGTGGGGAAGTATTGGAGATGGAAAGCAGCTGTGTGTGGGAGTCCCCTATAAGTCACAGGAACTGTTGAGGAATAAGGTGAATTGAGTCAGCTTGCAGAGGTGAAACCCATCCAGCTGGCCTTAGCTGTTGCTGAACAAGAGAAAGGGACAATACTTCATGCTGATTCATGGATGGTGGCAAGCACCCTGTGGGGGTGGCTGCAAGAAAGGAAGCAGAATGATTGATAGCATAGTGGTAAATCTGTCTGGGCTGCTGCACTGTGGCAAGACATCTCTGCCCGGGTGGAGAACATGGCTGGGGAGGGAGATTGCAGAGAGGCTCATGTTACCAAGGGTCAGGACAGAGAAGAACATCGGAACAACCAGCAGGGGTATCAGGCTGCTAGGACTGAAGTGGCTCAGTGGATTTGGACTGACAAAGTGTGTATTCCTAGCCTTCGGGGTCCATGACACCTTGAGACATCAAGGAGGAGATCCAACAGGGGTGATCCAAAAGGAAGAAATCCAATAGGGGTGAACCTAACCATGGATGATATCTCCCAGCTATGCATGATCATGAAATGTGCTGCTGTCAAGCAGGACCAAGTGGATAAGGCCTTTTTGGTATGGAGGACAATGGCTGAAATGTAAGTATAGGAAGGCCTGGCAGACTATGTCACACACCCCCAAAACCATGATGGCAAGCACTATGTTCTTATGGTGATGGAAGCAAGCACTGGATGGCCAGAAACATACCCTGTGTCATGCCACCACCCAGAGCAGTATCCTAGGCTTTGAAAAGCAAGCCTTATTGGCAACATGGTACTCCAGAAAGAATTAAACCAGAAAATGAAGCTCGCTTCTGGAACCACCTCATAGACATTTAGGGCAAAGAATGTAGCATTGAGCGTGTATATCACATTCCCTGTCATGCAACAGCTTCTGGAAAGATCAAATTATGTGATAGACTGTTAAAGACTACACTGAGGAGAGAGAATTCCAACATTGGGATACAACATTTTATCCCTTCAAATACTGGGATACACATTCAGCAAAGACCACCTGGTCTATCAACACCAGAGGCTCTGCCAATCAGACTGGCCTGGTCCAATCAAAATTTTTATGGACTGTGGAAAGGAATAAAATTCTTGTAGTATACATTAAAAACATGCTGGAGGAAACTGTCTCTATCATTCCTGCCTCAGGCAAAGGCAAATCCATCTGTGGGATGGTGCTTTTGGTCAAGCACTGGGGTGCAGCTTTGTGGGTAATACAGGACAATGGGGAAATCCAGGGTGTGCCCCAAGGGGATTTGATTTTGGTGAGAATAGCTGATGAATTAAGCTGAATTATGTTAATAACTACAGTGCTGTGTATCACCACTTCTGTGATGGCTACATGTGCATCACCTCACTGAGCACCTCATGGAATCGCTCTTGACCACAAGCCTTCTGTAGGTCTGAGCCTGACTCCCCTCTGATCACAGCAATGAAGAATGAACTTTGATTAAACTGAACAGGTGCAGCAGTACTGGAATCAGAACTGACTTACATGTGCAGCATACAACCATCCAACACCTCAGAACATTTTTACTGTTCAAAAGATTATTATCAAAAATGGAGGACAAAATCATGGACTAAATGAATTCAAAATTTTGTGAGGGGTTTTGGTTAGCATTTTTTGGTCTTTGTTTTGTTTTGCTTTGTTGTTTGGTTTTTTTTGGCTAGACATTTGATGATCATTTGACAAAGGTGCTCCATAGACTTACAGAATGATATTTATATGTATATCTATCAAAACAGACAAGTAGGAAAGGTGATGGGATATTGAAGAGAGTGAAACTTGGCATGACATATATGGTATGGAATAAGGGGTGGCTCCCATCATTGTGTTCATGGTTTCAGGTAGAGTAGAGCTAATCTCTTCTCAGAAGTTGTTACCATGCTGTGTTTTAGATTCAGAATGAGAATGGTGTTGATAACACACTGATATTTTGGGGTTTTTTGTGAAGTTGTGCTTATCCTAACTCAAGGACTTTTTTCCTTATCTGCCAAGAAGGAGGTACACAAAAGAAACTGGAAGGGAGGATAGCTGGGACTGTTGGCTTGAATTGACCGAAGGGATGTTCCACACCATAGAAATTCACGGCCAGTATATAATCTGGAGGAATTACCTGAAGGATAAACTGATCTGGATTCAGGAAGGGAAGTTTGGCATTTAAGATCAGGTGAAATATAAATAGGAATGAACTTCATTCATTATCTGCCAATAGTAAAATTGCACTGGTATGTTATTTCATCAGTTCTGGAAGTTTCTTATTCCTCTCATACAGGTAAGTGGATGGAGAGAAATTTCATTGTGCAGCACTTGCAGCTTTCCCCCCTGTTGTTGTTGTTGTTATTGTCTACTGTATTTAACTTTATTTGCTATTATTATTGTATTTTACTTTATTTTTAATTATTAAACTGTTCTTAACTCCACATACAAGTGTTGTTACTTGGATTCTTCTTACTCCACTGGGGTGGAGAGGGGAAGAGAGGATGGTTTGAGTGAGTGAGGACATGGTTTTCATCTCTAGTTGAGTTTAAAACCACAGCAATTACTTATGTAGGCATATTCTGAGAGTCAGGGAACTAAGTGGTACTTTAGCTCCCACATTTGCCATGGAATCATTTTTCAGGTTCAAATAGATACTACTTTTTGCTTCTCATTGAAAAGTTCTTTAAAATTTTATAGACAATCAAAAACTAGAAAGGTTAACCAGCTTATGAAAAGTCCAGCCCTCAAGGTAAAATAGTGATGAATAGACAAATTAGGTGTCATGACATAGCATGGTGATTAGGAAAATGAGGCTTGAGTTTTAATAGATTGTATAATTCAGAAATATAGTGTGAGTTACTCTGTCTTCACCTGGAATAGTGTGTGGACTACAAATGGCTGACAATGGGAAAAATAGAAAATAGAGGAAGGAGTGGGAAGCTTCCAAATTCTCTACAAACTATATTAGATTTAGTAGACATAATGGCCTCCTGATTGACATTTTGGACTTAAGTTTCAAGAACCAGAGTTTTCAGATTTTTACACAATCTTAGATATTCTTTTCAGCTCTTACAGGGCTTTTAGAGATGGACTCCATGGAGAAATTTCAGTACTCCAGGAAACTAACAGTCAGGACTCCAGTCAGGATTTTCTTATTTTTTTGTGTTGCTAAAAGATCATTTTGATTTTTCTCTCATTAAGCCTTATTAAGCCAGGGTAGTGCTGTGGGAAGAGTCCTCTAGCAGAAATTTCACCTCAGGCTAAATTCCAGTCCCTGAACTAGAAAAGTAACTCTAATACTTCCAAGGTCAGGGCATACTTCTTCCTGTGTATTCAAACAGCCCCATGGCAACTGTGACTCTTTTAGTCCTTACTGTGCATCTTTAAATATTACTATACTACTGAGAATGAATGCTGGAAGTGTTAGTAAATGATTTCTACTTAATTTTGCAGTCATCTTGGTAAAAGGGGCACAGTATGCTCTGTCACCCAGCCTTCACTGAGATCTGCTCTAACACATCCTCTGTGGATGCATTCCAAGCCATTATCCTCTAACTAGATCAAAATGTCTAGTCATACTGCAATTATTCCTCACTTCAGCGCAATATAGATCACTGAAATGAATAATTTCTTGTTCTTACATTCTGCTTACACTGAGAAACTGTGAAAGAAAGCATAGAAATTCCTTATAGCCCTCTTAGGATCATTCCTGGAGAGAGGAAATCATC
Source organism: Molothrus ater (assembly GCF_012460135.2). Taxonomy (NCBI): domain Eukaryota; kingdom Metazoa; phylum Chordata; class Aves; order Passeriformes; family Icteridae; genus Molothrus; species Molothrus ater. Next base: position 62,727,630 of record NC_050511.2, read on the forward strand.
CAGCAGTCTTTTTTTTTTTTCCCCTTTGAAATAATCTATCCAAAGTCGCCAATCACTCAATTCTGGCAATATTCACAGAACAGACCTCAAGGTTGCATGGCTGCACATTAAATAGTAGTAGATATTTAACTTTGCCTTTTGAGTACAGATTGTTTGAAATCTCTGGCAATGTCTTCAAAAAGCCTGTGTTGCAGGAGTCTTAGTTTTTATTGACTTCTATGTATCTCATTATCTTAGTTTCTTATTTACTTTGCTCTGCCACAGATCTCATCAAAGGTTTCTGATTCTCTGCAGTGTTACACTATTTTTTTACTGAATCCACCACTGTGCTTAGTAAAATGGATAACACAGTGTTGCTATTAATTTATAATCAATTTTTAATTTTAAATTATTGAATACTATTATTATCAGGTAATTTAAGACAAATAAAATATAAACACACTTTAAAGCTTTATACTGAGTTTGAGTCTGCAATGTAACACCTTGTGAGCAGAATTTAGTGCAAAACTTTATAGCTGCTATCTGTATAGCAAAAAGCAGATACAGAACTTGGTCCCAAAAATTGACTAAATCATTACCAGTCTATGAACAGGAAATTGCTTTATGAGATGAATAAGAAACTTCCAGAACTAATGAAATTTACAATCTCTTTTGGAATAATGGAAAACATAGCAATTTAGTTCTCATTTAATTTACATCCATACTTAGCAAATTCTGACTAACAGTGAAATCATTCCACAATCAATCTTCTTTTTCTGGAGCATGCTTGATCTGCTGCCCATGAATTTAGAATCCAGACTGAATTCAGACTGATTCCAGACGTTTTCTTGCTTCTCCCTTCATTATCTCTTTCACGGTTTGTCCTGCCATGGCTCCTTGCAAAGTATGGATCTCATCATTATGAAAACCTGGCAGTTTAAAACAGAATTAAAAGAACTTCTCAGAAGAAAAACTGTTGCTACTATGGAACAAAAAACCAAATAATGGTTATCTTGGATTGAGAAGCCACTTCAAATACTTTCTGAAAAATGCTGCTGATAACTGATGTTTCTCAAATAACAGTAAAAAACCCCCAAAATAACTGATTATTAACTCTTGGGAATCTACAACAGTTTTGACAACGTAGCTTGAAAGATACAACCACAACTGCTTTTCTTATCACAAATCCTAACAACTTAATTTTGTTTACATGTGCTATAAATTTAAATGATTTCTCTGTTAGTCAGAATTTTCTAATTATGGATGTAAATTAAATGAGAACTGAGCCCTAAATTGCTATGTTTTCCATTATTCCAAAAGAGATTGTATACAAATAATGCCTTAACAAATCCTCACCACATGCACAGCATTTTAAATGTTGAAAGTACATTATGAACAGTAATGAATTGGCAGCACAAGACTATTTGCCACTGCAGACTTTTAAGCAACTTGAGTGACCTCAGGTTTAAGGGATTACAGCTGTGAAAGTTAGGTTTGAAATCAACAAATTCTTACCAATGGAAATAGTGAATGAGTAAGAAGGAAAAGACCTGTACTTTTACAAAACATTTCGTTATAGTCTGTAGGCAATGTTTATAGTATATACTGTATTAATGTATCAGGTTGTCAGGAAGAAAAGTGTTTCTGTAAAATATAGACTGCAAGGTAATTCACTTCAACAATTCATTCATCTATATTGCAGTTTATTATTGCCACTTGAAAGAAAACATGGTACAAGAAGTGATGAGGATTAAGCATGTATACACCAAAATTCTTCCATTGATACATCAACAAATTAATATAATTAAATCTCTACAGTAGTCCAAAGTACTATTTATTCAATTATTAAGAAAAACATGTTAAAATTCTTATCATAAAGCAATCATGTCAGCTGAGTACATGGTGTTAAAATATCATTGGGACTCAGCCAATACAAAATCAGTACACCAGTTCCCCAGGAAGAGCAAAACTTCTTCGAATACAGAAGTTATTTTAATATAGAAAATAGCTGACTTTAGTAGTCACACTCAAGTAACACTTTACTGAGAAAGCAGTCATCTTTGAAAAAATAAAAAATGCAGGAAAACATGAGAGTTCATGAAGGTAATAAAACTCCACCTAAAAGAATGACTAAATAATCAGCTAAATTAGATTCCTTTGATAAGTAAAATCTCTTCAAATTTATCACAGGTGGCCATCCACAAAAGGAAATAGCAATCAAAAAGATTTTTTTTATTCAGACACACTACTGTCTTCAAAGAAAAACAAGAATAAAAAGGCTGCCCTAGGAAAAAAAAATTAGTTAAAAAAAGTAGGTGGCCTTGCTTGTATGAAGAAATTGTACATAGTAAAGCTTCTTGGGACAGGATCTTTACACAGCTTGGTTAGTTCCAGTTCAACTAAACTTACCATGACAAGCTGCAAATCGATCTCCTCACAGTTAACTATTCATGCCACGCAATAAAAAAGTCAGAAACAACAAACTCCAAGATTTTAAGGCTACTTTAAAACTGTAATTAACACAAACAGTTCCAGGCTGAAGGACAGACAGATTGCTCTTCTTAGAGATTCTGATTGTCCCATTCTGGAAATCCTGGTCCATCACTTGTGGCAGAGCCAATCTGTTGGCTCTCACACTACCCCAGTCTGAGTAGTGATGGGCTCTGGGGACTTTTTTCTCTCTTCCTCCAATATGTGACACTTCATAAAGCTCCAGTATTTTCCTGACAGTTCTGCTCCTGTCCTTTACAACTACAAGGCCACACATTGTAATAAGTAACACAAGGACTGAAACATTTCCCATAAAATTGTCTGCTGTACTAGTTTCCCAGCAGCTGTCAAAGACTCATCATTGCATTTGTTTTGGGGGACAGCTCTCTAACTGAATTTTTTTATAGAAATATGTACATGAGTTTTGGAACTAGAGGTTTGTTGCTTGGCAACAAATTTAACAGTGTTATGCCTAGAATTTTCCTAGACAACTGATTCTCAGAGCCAGATTTGCAAGGTTTCTATAGCAAATTGAACATTAAAGCATTTTTGTCTTAGTGTGAAAATCTGAATTACAGTTAATGTGGAGCATGTGCTAAATACCTGTACTATTTCTCAGCATGCTAAATACTGTCTTTAGGGTAGCAGACATTTGCTGCTCACCTTAATTGCCAATAGATATAAAGTTAAAGGAAACTGCACTTTGTATGCTGCATGAATGCGACACACTGAGGAGTATCAGATATGTGGTTCACTTCAAGACGCTGTTTTGTCCTGAAAAAAGATCAGTAAAAATACTACATGTATTAGACAATTTTTGCATTTCCTCCAAAATAACATACGTTGTCTTTCTCTGGTGGACATTCCAGTGCCTGAAATTAACCCATGATAAGTGATGCAGCTGAAGATTCAGTCATGTCAGACGTTATTTAGGGGATGGACCTGTCTGAATTCCCTAAGCTCCTGTTAGCTTGACTTGGCAACTGTTAGGACATTCTACAGCAGAACAAAGACAAAATCTGGTGGATAAAAGCCAAAACCCCCTTATCCTCCACTGACCTGCAAGTGCTTGAATGAAAAAATCATGAGTAATATGGCAATTTCTCCATATGATAACATGTGGCTTCCCCTCTGAAGAGTGCATTGCTATCTACCAGAAGATATTCAGCTTTCATGAGCACAATGTTACACCACATTTATGTTTCTCAGGAACCCACACTAGAACTAATGGAGACACAATAAGTGTTGTAACATTTGTCAATGGTTGTAAGACATCCAAATACCAAAAAAAACACAACCAAAATGTAAGTCACCTCTGGTTATACAGATCTGACATTGTTTCACTGTTGGAATAGTTTAGCAGTAGTGTGACTAAACTCAGTGAGTTGTGCTGATGTAAATTTGGTGTGACATTATCTTCAGGCAAAAGTCTACATTGAGTGCTGATCATTATTTTAGAGCTTTCAGTACTCCAAGGCCAGAAAAAGAAAGATGTAGAAAGGGTTTAAACAAAATAAACAAACTTAAAACTTGGTGCAAATGCTGCATCTTTCAGGTAATTGCTGCGTATATGAGTGGCTAGGATAGTCACAGTCCCGTCAGGTGCTGACATAATTTAAGCAGGATGTACAGAATTGCTAAGAGTGTATGCTAAGACTGCTGACTGTTCTCGTGTGTTCACATCTGTCTGGGCACCAATGCCTATGCTTGACAACCTCATGTCACAAATGAATTTTTAGGCTGCTTAAGGAGTTGTCATCAAAGCTGTTGGAAAAATAGCAGGTTTTTATACGAATTTGAGAAAGTGCCATTTTAACAGAGCTCAGTGGCAAGGTTCACTCTATCCCTTACTGATGAATCATACATAAGGAAGTCAGACAGACTAGAATCAATGTAGGGTGATTTATGTAGAGACTGTAAGATGGTTAAAGTACAAAGAATGTGAGTACAAGAAGTTAAGGGTTCAAAAGAGAAAGGTTCAAAAGGGTTCAAAAGGGTATAGTAGCATTTAATCATTGACTAATTTAACATCTATACACTTATTCAAAAAGATATGCTACAATTATAACAGTGACTTAAGTACAAATTCAGGATAGGAACATTCATGCCATAACCAACCCTCACACACGCACACAGGCAAAGAGTTGTCTACACCTACATCTGTGTGTTTAAAGGAACCCGTCAAAAATTACCTTTGAGTTCAATCAAATGCTCACATCAAATCCCCTAGCATCTCTTAATTGGCCCTGCTGTACCTCGAGGAGTATGTGTGTGTTGGGGCAGTATCAGCTGAGGCCTCATAATCAGTGACAGTCATTCAAGTATTGTCCACTGGAGAGCTGGCAGGCTCCAAGAGCCATCCCACTGGGATGGGGATACTGGCACAGGTGTCACGCCTCAGGAGAGCTCAGAGGGCTGCTTCCAGAGGGGAGCTTGAACTGCTGGTCATGGGGTTGTGAGACAATTTGCTTTAGTTATCTGTCATTTTCCATGCTGGCCAAAACACAGCTGGTAGCTACTGGACTTATTCCCACAAAGTCTAGTTATGATAGTAGCATTCCACCTGGGCTACAATATGTTTTTTCAAAAGATCTCATAACCTTGGTAGCATTTCACTTGGGTTACAATAAAGTAGGAGTATCAGGAAACTTTGCTAAAGAAACTCCTTTAGGAAATTCCTGCTAGCACTGTGTATTAGAACACAAAATAGCAACTGAAGAGAATACCTTGTGATCCAATAATTATTACAAAATTGAAAGCTTCACACCATCTTTATTTTAGAAAAAAACTTAGATTTGTTATCTGGGTAGCCTCAGGATTTGTAAATCACCAGATTGGAGAGGATATACTTCAGATACTGATTCTTTTTTTGTGTTCTCTGAAATCTCAGAGAGATGCATACCCACACAGACTCACTGAGCTCCAGCCTGCAGAATTTGCAGAACACTTTTCCTGGTAAAATGTAAAATTCAATGTGCATGTGGTTGCTGATGAATTGACATATCTATGGGATATTCGTTACCATGCAGTAAGGTATATGTTGAAGGCATTTTCCTATTACAATGAGGGGTTTATAGATTTCCAGATAAACTTTTAATACAGTTAGAATATTCATTGTCTTTTAAAAGCAAAATTTATTTCTGAAGTTATTTGCCCAAGAAGTCTATAATAATTATCATGAAGAAAACATTATTGCTTGACTTTGCACATGTCTCCTCAAAACAAATGTTGATTGAATAACTTGAATATAATTACAGAAATTAAAAAATAATTCTTTGCTATGAATGAGGGGAATGAAAAAATCTATATTATTCAGTGGAATTCAATCTTTAATGAAGGACCGCTATAGGTGTGTAGTAGATTAAAGTTTTAATCTGGTGTAACTTCATTGATTCCAACATTTATCAGCAACCTGAATGCACTTTTTTATTATTTACACTGTATGATGTAAGTATTTCCCTTTTTTTCTACATTAGGATTATAACAGAAGTGCACATTTTCGCTTCTTTTTTTTTTTTCCTCTTTTTTGAGTGTTGGGTGTTTCTTTGTGTAAACTGATATTTGGGGCTAGCATATATTTTGGAAAACCTTTAGTTCTCCAGGTAGCTGATTTTATTTTTGTCTGCCTTCATTCCCATTACTATGTCAGTTTGGAAAAGGAAAGACTAATCTCCTAATACTCCTTTAGCAAGCAGACTGGCAAAATGTGCAAGTGGGGACTGTATCCCTTCTTTATATCCTTAATCCATTTTCAGCCTTCCTGAGAGCAAGAGAAGTCAAATACTTGATGACTAATCCTATGGCAATCTAATTTCCAAAGTGGCACAGCAGTTGCAAAACTCCATTTCTGGAGTTTTTGTGCAAGGTTATCCATGGTTAAAGCAGACTGTTACAGCTTCACTTAGCCAAAGAGGGGTTATACACTGGTGTGGTCTAGTGAGACAGGACTGTCTGCACTAGCTTTGTGTAAACATGTAGTGTAATATGTGTATGCAACAAGTTTAATATCAGTTCTCTTCAGAGCTTTGCCTGTTTGTTCTGGGACTTCAGCAAAATTGTCCTCACTTTTCTCTTTTCTCCTGTTTTTCTCATGAATTTAATTTTTCAGCTGGCACACACAAAACATTCACCTGGATGTGCAAAAGTCTCTTTGAAAAAGGGGAAAAAGTGATTGTATGTTGCATATAAGTAAAACTTTACAAAGGGAAGGCCTTGTAAAGTCACAGCCCAGGCCTGCTGCTTCAGCTAAGCAGAAAATGACTATGGGAATGTGACTCAGCTGAACTAGAAGTAGAAAAACAAGTTATATAACCATCACATGTTCACATCATGGTGTGTGGTGGTTCATTCAATTATGTTTGCTATTATTTAAAAGTATGTAACTGATAAAGGCCTGACTGCTGAAAAAGGCCTGGCTTTAACAATTAAGCAGCTCTCCTTTGCACCTGCCTGGGGACTCTGTGTCTCTACAGACCCTCACTCATCTCACAATTGTACACTTTACAAAACCCATTTCAGAAAGATAAGTTAATTTCAACTTCATAAATTTGATCTTTCTCATTTACCAAAGTGTGCACACAGGTGTGCTATACCAAAGGATCTGCCAGTTAAAACTGGCAAAAACACAGACCAATTATTTTGTTTTCTTTGTGCATTCTTAATAAGCATTTAGAACCAGAGATTTCTAACCTGTGTAGTATCCAGTAAAAAGAAACACAAAACACAATGGTGTCATGTGCACAGAAATGTTATGTTCTAAATAATCATGCCTAAAAATGGTAAAACAGTTGCCTTTTTGGCATCCTGCACTAAGCTGAATGTCTTTGTGCTTTGTGCTGACTACAATCAGACTGTAAAAAAAGACTGTATGTTAACCATAATATGGCTTCTCTAAAATACCACTCCCAAATGTGAGATTGCATGATGAAATGCAGCAGCCTAAACCTATCCACTGTCACAATTTATTCTTGTACTTTTGAAATGTCATTGTGTGATGGAAGTCACAGAAGCACAGAAGGGATTCCACTGAGTTGGAAAGGACCCACAAGGATCATCAAGTCCAACTCCTGGCCCTGTGTAGAATGCCCCAAGAGCCACACGATGAGCCTGAGAGCATTGTCCAAATGGTTCTTGAACTCTGTCAGGCTTGGTGCTGTGAGTACTTCCCTGGGGAGCCAGTCCCAGTGCCCAACCACCCTCTGGGTAAAGAACCTGTTTTTTTAATATCCAACCTAAACCTCCCTAACACAATTTCATGCCATTCCCTCAGGTCCTGTCAGTGGTCACCAAATGGAAGAAATCACAAGACAGGGTTGGCCCTCCTGGCTGCCTGGGCACTGCCAACCCACATCCAACTTTCCCCCTGACCAGGACCCCCAGGTTCCTTTCTGCAGCACTGCTCACCAGCATCTCATTCCCCCGTTTATATAACACAACCAGGGTTGTCCCATCCCAGGTATGAATTCAGCACCTTCCCCTGTTGTATACTTCATATGGTTGGTGATTGTCCAGCTCTCTAATTTTGAGGTCTCCCTGCAGGGCCTCTTTGCCTTTGAGGGAGTCAACATCTTGTCCCAATTTTTTATCATCTGTGAACTTGCTCAGTATCCCTTCTACAGGGAAGGTTCAAGTCATTTATGGAGATGTTGAAGAGCACAGGGCTGAGGATGGAGCTCTGTGGAACCCCACAGGTGACAGGTCACCATTCTGATGTCACCCCATTCACTATCACCCCTCATGCCTGATCTGTGAGTCAGTTGCTCACACATGCCATGTTGTGTTTATCCAGCTCTGTGCTGCACATTTTCTCCAGAAGGATACTGGGAGAGACACTATTGAAAGCTTAACTGAAATCCAAAAAGAGTGCGTCCACTGGCTTCCCTTGATCAGCTGTGTGAGTTACCTTATCATAAAAGGATCACAGGTTTGATCAGCAGGACTTCCCTCTTATGAAGCTGTGCTGGCTGTGACCAATGACTGTGTTGTCCTTCAGTTGTTTTTCAATACCTTCCAGAATAGCCTTCTCCATAACTTTATTGGGCATTGTTAGTGACTAAAAGACATGTAGCTTCCAGGATCATTCTTTTTGCTGTTTTTGAAAGTTAGGACAAAGTTAGCCAGCTTCCAGTCAACTGGGACATCTCCTCTCTCTTTGGGTCAAATCTATCTTACTCAAAACAAAAGTACAATCTATTGGCTTTGCATTACTAAGAGAAATAAACTGTAGTATATATGGGCTTTGTTTTTTTTCTCTTCAATATTCATTCACAGAATATTCTGAGTCCAAGGGAGCCACAAGGATCATCTTAGCATTGCTAGCACCAGGCTCTGACTGAGTTAATCAGTTAATCTGTTCTCTCATTATTTTCTTCTTTTTTTTTTTTTTTAGGAAATTAAAATAGCAGAGAATGAAAAACACAATTGTTCTATACCTACAAATGTATTCTTCCTTCACATCTCTGTTGGCTAGCTTTTAGGTCTACAAGCAGTATGTCTGTAGTTCCCATGGTGGGAACTGTTTAAAGGTAACCAGAATTTTCCTTCCATTACTTTTGATTTTAAAACTACAATTCACAATCTCTTTTTTCCTTTGCTTTGTTAAACAGCTAGTGTTAGATGCAGGTTAAAATAGAGCATCTCTCAGCATACTGCAACAGCTCCTCCCAAAAATTTCCAAGGATACATTTGTAGGTAAGTAAATTCTGTGGCCCATGTGAACCTGGAAATATACACATATCTGCAAAAATAATATTCTCACAGCTGCACTAGCTATGATGTGTTTTCTTATTATTATTGTGGCTATACTTGTTCAATGCAGTATGTTAAATTCTGCGCATGTCCAAAGTCACTTAGTGATTACAAAGATACAGGTGCTCATATATCTGGGGCACAGATATCAGGCTCTTATATCCTTTGCCTGTGTTGCAGAATACATTTCAAAACTATTTGTTGTAGCTCTCTTATACAGGACCTACCTTTCCCCTGCTCCAAGGGAAAATAAATGCAAACTGAAAAAAAACTCAAACCAAAAAAAAACCAAAAAAACAAACAAAAAAAAAAAAAAAAAAACAAAACAAAACAAAAAAAAAAAAAAACCCACAAAAACTCAAGTCAAAAAAACCTCTGTTGCTAATGAGATGAAGACGTTGGAATTTTTAAAATTATTTTTCACTATGTGAAAAAAGTGTGCCAAAATTTTCCTTGGGGAAAAAAATCTTAAGAAAACCTTGGTGGAAAGTCCTGTCCTCCATTGGCTGCATTTGTAGTTAAATTTGCATTTGTGTTCAGTGTAAAACAAGGTGCTGTAGGGTCTGCTTTCCCATCCTCCCCACACAGCTCCTTTTCCCCGAGCCCAGCCCGGGCTGTGTCCCGGTGCTGCGCTCACGCCATCGCTCCCCTCGTGTCCTCAGGATGTCCAGGGTGGTTAGGATTTGTCAAGTCACACCTCAGCCTGTCAGGACTCGGCGGCACGTCCTTTGCCCTGCTGCAGCCATTGCTTCATTTCATCTGCACAGAGCCTGGCAACAGCCTGGCCTCCTTACATGCAGATAACCATGGCCAGCCAAAACGGGCTGGCTATTTTTGTCCTGCTTACCTGTCATATACCCATGGCTTTTGCTAAACCATTCAGTGCTGTTATTAACCCCGGTCTGGGCCATGGTAAAGAAGCAAGCACTGCACACATGCCTGTGCAGATGTGTGTGCAGCACATGCAGGCCCAGCAAGAGCTCCTGGTTCTGGTCCAAGTGGTGGGGGCTAGGCTACATCCCCAGCCCTTGCTTCTCCCTCTCCTTTCCCCCTTTCCTCTCCCCACGGCTCACTGCCTGCTTAAACTCCTCCTCACTCGCTCTACTCTGCTTTCAGCCTCTCTCACTGCTTTCCCTAATATTAGTTTTTCCCTAATATTTTTAATGCGAAAAGTTGACTCATTCTGTGTCTTCCACTCCCTTGGTCTGACTACCTATTTTCTTCATGGCAGTTATTTCTTTTAACCTGATCCCCAGTGACTCCCTCACGAGCCTGCCCCTCCTTCCTGTCATGATCTGGTCTCCCCTTCTACCTCTTCTCTCCCATTGCCTTCTGCCTCTCTTCTCTCCTGCCCAGCCTGAATCAACGGAGCAGGGACATCCATGGAGGAGATGAGGTCTCACTCCAGGCAGTCCTACAGCCTCAGCTGCAGCCACAGCAAACACACTCCTGCTGTCCTCTGTCTCCCACAGTCTCCCATCCTCACCTTGTCTCCTGGAGAAAGGAGACCTCAGACACAGAAACGTGGGAGCTTTGGCCAGAATCTTCTTATGGGCCTGGGGCAAAAAGGCACCCTTCTAAACATGACATTTCACACAGTATCTGCACACCTGAAAATTTTCTTTTACTTGCTTTATCTTGAAACTGGTTTAATTAGGGGCTGTGCTATCCAGCCAAACAACTAACTCACTGGTAATAGGAGAGAGATAGAAAAGAACCAGGTCAGCAGTAACTTCTAAAAAGAAGCAATAATCTAACATTAGTGCAATACTGTATTGCTTATGCTTCTTTGGTTTTTGTTTTCTTTGTCCTGTTTTTACAGGATATCTTTGCCTCTTGTTAGAAATAGAAGGCAAATCTGTTCTCAGGTGATTCTTCTCCCCTACTTTTCAGCCTTAATGGTATTTGCATCTCCTCCACCTTCTTCCTTTTTCTTTTCCTTTCTCTATCCCTTTTAAGTTGTAATTCAATCTCTTCCAACACATGATCTCTTTTCTTTTTTTGGCACTCCCTCCACCCACTCTCTCATTAGTTTGAGTTAATTAGGAATAGTAGGCAGCCCTCAATCTGTTATGTGTTAAAACAGAACAATCCAAAACAGAGGCACAGACACAACTACGTGATTTCATTGTCTAAAGGAGACAGAAAACCAGTGGGGATTCTCTTATCTAGACTAACATCTTCCCAATGGTTAACCTAACTGGCTTTAAAATGTTCCACAGTTGCAGATCTGGGATAACAATCTTTCCCTGTTTCCTTTTCTTTTTTTTCTTTTTTTTTTCCATTTCATCATTGGCAAGAATGAGTGAATTGGATTGACATGGAGGTGATAGAGGAAGAGAAATAGTCTACATGTCAAAATGACAATTTATATTACATGGTTAACAGAATGAGTGGTACGTGCAATGGCTGTGAGTATTTTCATCTGCTGTGTTGTACAATAAGGTCCTTTTTTTCTCCGAAGTGTATCATCAAGATCACTCCCAATTCAATGCAGATTGTTTGCTTGAAGGATCTCTTTCTAACAGTAATATCATTTGATAAATGTCGAATTGAAACAAGAATCTAAGTATTCACTTGTTTCTATTAGTGAATTGTGTATATATAAAGGTCATGCCTGGTATTTTTCCTGTAGTGCTGATCACAGACCTCAGGGCAGAGTGTGCTGTGGAAGTGAATTATAACACGTCTAAGAAATCAAGCCCTGATTCTGAAGGTAAGGCCTTACATTTTTTGACTGACTACATATGGTGCTCTTTGGATGAAATGCATGCTTAGAAAAGCCAGGTTTAGCTGTGCAACTACTACAAAAATTTATGCCTGCAATAACATAAATGTGAGTGCTTTTGAGTGTTTATGAGGCTGTTTATATATGTATACTTAAATGCATAATTATGTAAAGTTTTACTCTTCAAAGATTGTTGTGCAAGATTCATGAACTACAGACAGCCACATTTATAATAATTGTTAGATTAAATTTCTAATTTGGTACATATGTGCCTGCATGCATATGAAGTTGTGTGGCAGTAATTTTGTCAATAATTTACCCATTAATTAGCAATGCTAATGCAATAAAGCTTTAAAGTTACACAACTTTCAATGATCTTTTTTGAAATCTGATATACTGGCTATAGAATGAAAAATCTATTGGAAAAAAGGAAACAGAGACATTGTAAGTACTGCCATCAAAATGTCTTTGTCTGTGTTCAGAAAAAATAATTTCCTTTCTGCCAGAAACATCTCTTTATGACAGAGCAGGCATCAGACTAATGAGACACAAAAGGAATGCTTAATGAATGACAAAGTATAAGCTTGATTATCAGAACATAACAGAGTGCTACAGCACTAGAGAAGTTAATATCCCCTCAAAAAGACATCCTTGGAGGTTTTATTGGGAGGTAGGGGGGCAAGAAGTTTCTGGCTGGATACAGATAGCATGAGATCAAACATCTCCACACAGAGATGCAAGAAGTTGCAAGTTGCAAGAAATTTAGGACTTTTTTACAATTTATTACTAATATACTGTTTGTTTATTTATTATCCCAGCTATTGGTACAGTTACATGCAAACTGCATTAACTCCAGCAAGGAGATATATTTGGCCTTTATACTGTTCCTCTGTTTGATCTTTTCTTTCTATAGTAATGCAAAAAATGTAGTGATTGTTGTGGGTCTACTTTACACCACAGATGAAAAATTGTTCTTTTTTTTACCCATGGAATGAAAATAATTTATATTAACACCTCCATTTCAATACAGGCAATTAAGACTATTTAATTTATGCAATCTTTCTCTATACATTTTAGATTACAATGCATAAGAAAAATGTATAAACATGGACTTTAATGGAAATTCAGGACTTTAAACATCTCAATACTCAATGACATTAATAATTTGTGTAGTGATTACATGAATAACTTTATGAAGTTTTGACATCTGAAACTATATCACCTCCAGTGCTACACAGAAGCCATAAAACTTGTATGAACTCATATAAATCCATTTATTAGTCAGAAAGAAAAATATGAGGGGAGATAAATAAAACTAAGTTAATCTAAAATCTATCAAAAAGGTGTCCAGAAAGTAAAAACTTTTAGAAAGGGAGGAAATAATTTCCACTTTATCACACATATAGTAGACATACTAGTATTTCTTCAAGAGTAAAGATTCTTCAAGAGTAAAGATCCCTTCACATGCTCAGATTAGAACTATGTTTTTTATCATATCTTGTAGCTTTCCTCATGTCAAACCACTAAGCTAGCCCCTGAAATTGTTCCATGCCTAAAACAGCACGATTTTCTGTACAATGCACATAAAACCCCTGTCTTCCATCAACATATAAACTGGTATGGCAAGAGTAGGAGAAAGACAGTGCTTTGGTGTAAGTTTGCATTTTAGTATTTGATAAACCAGGGTGGGCATTTGTGACAAAGCTGAGAGGAATGACTGGAAGATTGTTACATAACACAAAGCAGAATCTACAGTCCCCAGTGCTCTCAATTCACTGCTGCCCCTGAAGTCCAGCTCAGACACAGCTTCCACAGCAAGCTCAGCTTGAGCCACGCTCAGTATGACACTTTGTGAAAGCTTCAGAATGCAGGGTAAGATAATAAACAGCTGCAGAACCAAGCAAAAAATAACTTCTAAAATGCAGAGGTGGTGCAGAGGTGTCTGCGTCCTGTAGGTATTAGTAGCAAATAGTGACTCATACATGTGGTTGTCTAACCAGACAAAAACATAAAGCCAATTGTTTTATAAATTATGCTTTAAGAGACACTGATCCTAGTGGATCAACAACTTTGATACTAAAAACTGCTCTAAATCAGTTAGGCATGATGATAGTTTATCTTGTGCTTCTAATTCTTATGCTTGCATTGCAGTTGATTTAGACTTACTCTTGAGACATATAGAGGTAGATTCACAGAGATACATATACTTGTAGGATACAGTGGTATTTTGACACTTGGAACAATGACCTTTTTGGATTTGATATAGTGCTTAAATACACCTCAGAATTAAAACTCAGACTAAGTATTATTTTAAAATTCATTGCTTATATGTTTAGACAAATTGGTAAAAAGTATATAAAAGCAGGTATTGCTAGCTGAACAAAAAAGAAATCCAGAAAAACAGAACCTTATAATGTTTGAGCTGCAGCAATAGAATTTGTGAACTCAAAGAATTTGAAGGATATTTAGGTTATATAGAAAAATGCTAACTATGATGAACTGGAATCATCTTGTGTGCAGGTACATGCGGAATATTAATTGGATTGCTAATTTCCTCAAAAGCCAGAGGTTCAGTAGGAAATTTTGATGATTAATAAGCCTTAATCTGTTAATAGGAATGCTGGAAAAAGATTTAGTGATCGTGAATACAGCTTACTGTATACAGAAATGTTTGCATCTCCATATAGTAGCATAAAAAACTATACAAAAATATTTTTCATCCTTTATCCAAAGATATTTGAATGTTTTTATATTTTAATCATGGAGATAGATAACTGAAATTGTTAGGCTAAAGCAGGCATATCCTTACTGTAATGGAGTTACCTACCCAAATATCCTTTTAGTTTTTGAACCCTGACCATCCCTTTTTACAAACACTTCCTTTTTAAACTACTGCCTGGCATTACACAGACTGCAGGCTTCTGCAAATGTTCACCACCAAGCAAAGTACTTTCTATCATTAATATTCATTCTCAATTTTCCATATTGGCTGCAAAGCTACAAGCACAAACCTATTTGACAAAATGCCTTTACATGATACCCAGGTTAGTATAGTTTCTTAGTTGCGAGTGTATTGCTTAAGCCTTAATTTGAGTCAATGAATTTAATTGCTTGTATTTTTAAACTTCCATTAGTATTAATATCAATTCCAAAATTAAAGCAAAATTAGTAGTAAATAAAATTTAGAGCCCTCAGAAGTAATATCTTTTTAGATCAAAGGAAGCAGCTTTTCTTATTTTGTGGTCAGGTCTGGGAAAAAATAAAAAAGAAATCAGAGAACTTTTATTTGGATGCATTTGTGAAGTTATGACATTTTTATGTGTTCGAAATTTTAAAGCTTTTTTGAAAACAAATTGCCATGACTAATTTTAAGAAATTTTCTTTGTGGTATTTATATAAACTGAACAATGAAATATTGTACAAAAGCACATAGCCTTCAGAATATGTTCTCAGTGTATATTTAACTAATTCTGTACATCAGTTCATGATGGAATTAGGGATTAGATAGGGAAAAAGGGGATGGATTTGAAATGCCTTATTGAAACTTTACCCTTATGCACTCTTACAGTTGTCACAGAGGTAGCATGGCAAGATAGCTATTTCTCTACCTCATAAAAAACAGTAAGTGTATTTGATGTTGTCTTGTTTTCGAATGCTTTGTTGTAAAACTGTAGCTACACTAAAACAAGACAAGACTTTATAAGACTTTATTAAGTCCAATGGAATAAAATGTTCATTTTCGTTTGCTTTACATGCTATCACAAAGAGAAGAAATGGGAAAATAAATTATGAGAAAAATATTGTCAAAGCAATTTTTCCACTTTGTCTTTCAGAACATTTTAAACTGATTGTCTTTCCATCCAAAACCTGCTGTCTATGATTAAATAGTTGTGATTGTATTAAGTGAACTGAAATGCAATTCCTTGAGCACTGAACATTCCTGAACTGTGAGTACTAAAAGTATCGATAAATTTACTTCCATCCTGTGACAACTTAACAGTACTCTTTGACTTTATATGAACTTACATGACTTTTCTAGCTAGATAAACATGCACTAATTTAAAAATTTTTCTTACTTTTTATTGCAAACTACAGCACTTGAATCTCATGTAATTTCTCCTCAGTGAACAGCTATTCTGTAGTTTTTCTCAGAACACTCCTGAGTAGTGTTTTCAGAAAAACTACTGAATAGAAATCTTCTTCTCTTTTCACAGAGATATGACAGCATTATTTTCCATCATTAAGTGTCCTTGGCAATGAAGGGCACTTTGAAAGGAAGTGTATGGAAAGGTTTGAGTTTCTAAGAATTTAGAATCTTGGAAAATATTAGCTGTTACACTGGTACTACATAATTATTGCAAGTACACATTTAATTATTTTTTTTTAATTTGATTTGTCACAATAAATCAGCTATGTGGATTTTGCTGAAAGAGTTGCTATTGATGAAAGAATAAAAACAGAAAGTTAATCTTGTGAAAAACAGACAAGAAAGTGTGAGGATTCATAGACAGTAGACTCCAAGCTGACACTGCAGTTTTCTGTGAGAGAAGAACAAAATAGAACAGATTCTAATGTACCTAGTGTGTAGTTGTCAGCTTAACCCCTTACACTTTTAGTGTACTGCAGTAATTTAAAACAAGACATAGGGAAAGCAGGTTTATCAAGGAATGGTGAATAAAGAGGTGAGAAGTTTCAGTGATAGAAAAGAGACTGGGTGCCCTGGTATGCCCCCAACTACTGTGATTAATTGACTAGAGCACAGTGGAAGAAAAGTTGTTCTGCCCAGAAAAAAAAAAAACTGGTTTCTGCCCGGAAAAGTGGAACTTCAGCTCAAGCTCTAGCTTCCAGCAGTTGAAAAACTGGACAATTGCTTTGGGGACATTTCTCTTCAAAAGGCACATCACAGAGGTGTGGGTGTTTATCCACTGCAAGGAAACGTAAATTGTGTGCTTGTGCTCTCACTAAGGTGGCAAAAGGAGGATTTAGCCAACATTAATCTAGAATGGGAAAATATTCAGGGTGCAAAAACATAAGTTTCTTATTGAGATCTTTCCTAGCAAGTTTGCTTACATTAACTCAGGTTGTTTAAGTAGATCGATACATCCAATTCTCTCTTATTCTAATTAATATCTTAGCCCACAGTAGCTAAATCTTCATTGCATCAAAACTTTGTTTTGATTAGTGTTCTAAGCTTTAGCTTGTATGTAGTTTGGCAATCTCTTTTTCCTCTGCTGCTTCTCCCTTCAATCTCTCTTGTTTTTACCTTCTGTTTAAGTAAAAGTTTTCTTACTTGCTTATGCCAAATTAATACAAAATTTCAGGGGACGTTTTGAGAAAACATCAGAATTTTACTTAGTTTTGAGATGAAATTTTAAATCTTTCTTGACAATGAAGAAGGAGTAACAAAGGAGTTTATCCAGAGCAAAACAATAGTGAATTTATGTTGGTTATGAAAGATTAAATACTGTCTTCCACTGTCTGCAAAACTTCTGTGTCGGTGGAGTCTGGCAAGATAAGCAAAAAAGAAAGGCAAGTAATAATTTAATTTTTCAAGCCAGATTTATAATTTTAGCTATATGCTGCTTGTTTTTCATTAAAAAATTGTAAGGAATATATAGCAACTCTGTTTTTGACCACTGTCTCCTGCCCTTGATTTATTTTTGCCTCTGCTTTTTCCAGCATGATATGCTGATCATCCAAGTAAATTTCAGTTTATTGCTATCATTATAACCCCAGAATACAACTATCATCCTAGAAATGCATAATTCAAAGAACTTTTTCAATACTTAGTATAATGATTGTGCAAAAACCCTAGAATTCTCACTACCAAAGCAATATGCCAGAGAATATGTATTTGGCAGGCTTCAGCAACATATTGAAAAATGCACTAAAATTTTATCAACATAATTATTTATCTCAGGAATAAGAAACCTTGATGTTCACACTTCTCATAGTTTTTCTTACAAATTAAAAGAAACAAGGAGGTTTTAAATTTTTCTGCTGCCTTGTAATTTGTACAGTTAAATTAAAATAGAAATAATTTTAACTTAATTTTAAAAAATATAACCCCTTAGAGATTGAACCCCTTAGAGATTTACTTTAAAGGTCTGAACCTGAGTCTTTTTCTAGGGACACTCTGGCAGCAGGTGGCATTACAAAAAATCATCTAAAAAGAAGTTTACTTACATTCTCAATTACATAGATTACCAAGGTTGCATCCACAGATGATCAGAGCATTAGCCTCATGTTAAAAACATCAAAGAGGAAAAACACTCTGAGACTGTAGGGTTTCATGTGTTTATGGAAAGACAAGCAAAAGACATGCCACAATTCTTGGACCAAAAAACCCCCAAATATTACTCTTGTTTTCTTATAAATTCTGTAACAATCAGAAAATATTTGCAAGCATTTTTATTCGTCTGAATTACAATAAGTTATTTAAATACTGAAGCATTTTATTGGACAACAAATGTTCCCATTTCAAACATTTTTACTCCTTTGAGAAGGAATTTCCCTTCTTTTTCTAATTTTCTTCTTAGAAGAGGTGAAATGTATTCATTGAATCAGTCCCAAGAAGTAAATCTTGTTCTATCTATCTGTATTTGTAAAAAACAAATACACACACAGGTGGCACATCCACAAAACACATTTCTAATTTTAGATGAAAAGTGAATAATGTCACACACAACATACAGAGGTATGGCTTCATGATAAGTTTGGTTCCTTCCAAGATTTACTGTTGCTGCGTTTGCATTTGTAATTCTGCTGGCTAACACATTTCTGTAGAAAAGCTAAAAGATTAGTTCCCAAAGTATGTTTTAACCTGATTTCCTGTAGTACAATGTTATCACCTATTTTCCATCCTGAGATGCATTCAAGGCATCTTACAGAAACTACTAGTACACTTCAAATTTCTCACAACTCATATTCATTTTTAAAAGCAATTATTTAATTAGATGATTACCAGGACTTAAAACTGCTCCTTCAGAAGATTTGCAAGACAATAGGAAAGCTCTTGAAAGGATTTAGTGGATGCTGGACTGATCACATCATCTCTTCAACAATCCTAGTCAACTGCTCTAACTGTTAATTCTTATTCACCAGTGACACTAATGAGTAGCATACACACAGTATTCTACAATATTTCTACCAACAAACACATGAGAATTTGATTATAAGCATTTGGACATTAGGAAGAAGTTCTTCAGAGAAAGGGCAATTGGGCATTGAAATGGTCTGCCCAGGGAGGTGGTGGCATCACTGTCCCTGGAGATGTTTAACCATGGCCTAGTTGACAGGGTAGTGTTGGGTCACAGGTTGGGCTTGATCACCTCAAAGACCTTTTGCAAAATAGCTGATTCTGTGATTCTGTGATTCTGTAATCATGACAAAGTAGAAAGAAATGGGAATAACAAATTACAAGGTAATGTAGCTAACTCACTACATCTAAACTTGAAATTAAGGCTTTAACTACAGAACATGAGATAATAAAAATCTTGCTAATTCTCTTAAAAGGAGACTAGACTCGATCATCTGGAAAACAGAGACTCTTCATAAGGTGCTGCAAAAGTTTTATTCTGTATTGGATTTTGAATCCTGAGTCCTAGCTCACCAGACCAAATATGCACGGATTTACAACCAGGTTAAAGTTCACTTTTCGCTAGAAGCAGCAATCTCTGATGGCATCCACAGAAACCTCCCTGAAATTTGCAAACAAAGGCTGGTCTTGCTTCATAATATTTGTTTGTTTGTTTAAGTTAAACTAAAAAGTTGGGAAACAGAGGAGTTGGAAATCCATCAAAATCCTCCATTGACATTACAATACAAGGAAAGTACTTGAGTGTCACAGTCAATTTGGAAATGCTGTGTGATTAGTCACTGTGCCAAGCTTTTTATTCCTAAGAAGTCACTTTCCTACTGCAAATATGGTTCCTTCTTAGCAGTTCCAATTACATTTCGAGTGTTATAAAGGGGAATTTTGACCTCAAGATTATTTATCTGATGCATGGTTTCTAGCCAGCTCTGTAGGAACTTCCTGGAAATACTAGTATAAATGATAAATAGCTAGTTAGTGTGGGGAGTGGGAGGACAGAATGACCAAAATGAATAATCATGGACTTCTTATTAGTTTTACATCAGTTCAGTTGCAATTTCAGCAGACATTCTCTTGATGCCTTCTATTAATTGCAAGTTTCAAATTCTATTCTAGCAGTTAACTACCATGATGTATGGAAAAGGAACTCATCTTGAGTAAAAAGATTTATATTTTTTTCACTGCAGAGAGTTCAAAACCTAATACATCCTATACCAAAACACACAAAAATGAGCCTTTCAAAAGTACTGTAGTAATGTTGATGCTGATAATTAATATAAGATAGTAACATGAATATAATAAAATTAATATGAATATAATAAAAACTGATGTAAAGAAATTAAGGAATATTCATTCAGAAAATTGTTTCTAAATACCAAAAAAGGAGGTAGACATTAAGTATACCTCTGACTATTTTTAATTTTAGCTGTACAATGACTTCTTTTAGATTCTCTTCAGAACATTAAAATTAGAAGGAAAGAGGCTTGTTTTCACTTGTGAGACTTTCATGGCTGAAGAACACAATTACTACACAGAGGCTTAAAAAGCACACATAGCAATTATGTAAAATCAGTTGAAGCTGTCTAAAACTTGGCTTTGAAACAAAGGTTCATGGAGGAAATGCTGAAAATTTCTTGGCAGTAATTGTTCCTAACAATGTAGGTTAATAACTAGTATTGGGTCTGATTCTGATCTAACCCTGACCAGTTTTTTTCAACTGATTTGCATCAAATTATTCATGAAGTTCATCGATAAGAGCTTTTATTGTGACCCATGGCATAAAATCCTTCTCTTTATTTGTAATCAATTGTTTGAGAAACCGTCAAATTATTGCATCACTTACTACTTGCCCCCTCATTTGAACTGTGTACCAAAAATGTTTAAAAAATTATTTTAATTTTTAACAGGAAAAACAGGAATAAATTTGTTCTGGTTCACAAAAAGATACTCTAAATAGAAGTCATTCTATGCTGCCAAGGCTGGACTTATAGTCTACAATAAAACTGTGCTCATTTATTAACTAATGCATTTGTCTTATAATACTGTTCTGTTAAGAGTTCTCAGACCCGATATTCCATCCAGTATTGCAAAAAGGACATAAGTACAGTTTTGTTGCATCAGACTATACTGAGTTCTTTTCATTTAATTCTGCTTGATTGCCTTCCTCACAGAAACTCATACAAAAGTAAAAGTACCTTTTACTTTTGTATGAGTTTTTTTATCATAAACTGTAAAAAAAAAAAAAGCCAGTTGCAAAGCATTTCAATTTAAGGAAGTGAAATATACTATATTCTACCAAATATTCCTGCAACTTTTAAGAAATGCTGTAATGATGAAATAGATAGTCTTTTAATTTATATTATGAAGACTATTACTTCCTGTAACTGAAATGGGTTCTACAGATAAATGTTTGTTAAAATGGTGTAAAAATTCCTGCATCACTACTCACTCTCTATGTCCCATAATATATCCAGTTCCTTTTATTTTAGTTTTATGTTTTAATGATCACGTCTTAGTCATTATTTTGTGTGTAAATTTCACTATATACAAAAATAAAACATCTGTTTCCAAAAATCAATATACATTATGAGTAATGCTACCAAAAATGTAGACTACAATGAGCAGATGTCCAAATAGCAGAAAGAGAAATAACTAATTCTAAAAATGTATTTGGCATTACAGAATGATAGAATGATTTGGATTGGAAGGGACATTAAGTATCATCTGATTCCAACCCCCGTGCCATAGGCAGGGACACTTCCCCTAGACCAGGTTTCTCAGAGCTTCATCCAGCCTGGCCGTGAGCACTTCCAGAGATGAGGCATCCACAGCTTCTCTGGGCAATCCCTCATCACTGTCACAGTAAAGAATTTTTTCTGATACCTAATGTAAACCTGCCCTTTTTCAGTTAGAGCCACGAACCTCTTGTCACTACATGTCCTCATGAAACTTCACTTTTCCAGCTTCCTTTTACCAGGCTGCCTTTACCGATGGCTGCCGTGAGATCTCCCCTGAGCCTTCTTTTCTCAAACTGAACAGCCCCAACCCTCTCAGCATGTTTCCCTGCAGGAGGTGTTCCAGCCCTCTGAGCATCTCCATGGACTTGATCCAACAGGTCCACATCCTTCTTATGCTGGCAACACCGGAGCTGGATGCAGCACTGCAGATGAGGTCTCATTAGTGCAGAGTAGAGGAGAGAAATAACTCCCTTGACCTGATGGCCTCATTTCTATTTGTGCAGCTCAGGATGCAGTTAACCTTCTGGGTTGCCAGTGCAAATTGTCAAAATATTGCTGATATTCTCACCCACCAACACCCCCAAATCCTTCTCCTTAGGACTGCCCCAAATCTATTCTTTGCCAAAACAGTTTTTGTGCTTTGGTTTGCCCTAACCCAGATGCAGGACTGCTGAAGTTTATGAGGCTCTCACAGGTCCACCTCTCAAGCCTCTCTGGATGGTTCAAGTCTCTCTGGATGGCATCCCTTCCCTCCAACTTTCAAGATGAAATGCAGCAGCCTAAACCTACCCACTGTCTCAATTTATTCTTGTAATGTTGAAATATGATTGCGAGATAGAAGTCACAGAAGCACAGAAGGGATTCCATGGAGCTAGAATCAAGGATCATTGAGTCCAGCTCCTGGCTCTGCCCAGAACACCCCAAGAGCAACACCGTGAGCCTAAGAGTGTGTTCCAAATGGTTCTTGAACTCAGAAAGACTTGGTGCTGTGAGCACTTCCCTGGGGATCCTGTTCCAGTGCCCAATCATCCTCTGGGTGATAAACCTTTTTCTGATATCCAACCTAAACTTCCCCTGGCTCAGCTTCATGTCATTTCCTTAAATCCTGTCATTTACCACAAGAATCAAGAGATTGGAGAAATATATTCCAAGACATATCTTTGTACACTGTTATTGCCCATGTTGCAAAAGGAAAGATTTTTCATTAACAGAGTTCAAATTTCAAACTCAAATAGATAGATATCCATGTGTCTACTGTCTCATTCCATGAGTATATATATTTTACAAAAATTTTATGATGACTGAAGAACTGCTAATTTTGCTCAGAGATACTGGTAATTACATTAAAGGAACACTTGGATTTTCAGAAATGCAGGATAGTTAGTGTCCTGCAAAAAGGGAAAGGAATTTGCTCTGTAGCCTTGAAAATCTTGTCATTTTTACTTCAGTTAGGAGTTAGGAGGACTTGCACATTCTACCAAGATTTGGACTCTCGATTTGGATGGGCAAAAAAGCATGAATTCCACACCAGTTCTGCCTCATTTCTTATGTGTCTGCCTTTCCCAATCATACTAAACAGAGGCCACTGTTTCTGTTCTACTGCCATTAATGCAATGCCATAAGGAAGATTGCCAGAGCATAGAGAATTTCAGAACAAGAATCCAGTAATTTTGCAAATCTCAGAGATTTCCACTTTCAAAACACATATTGGTGTTTTTGATCCTTAAATCTTCCACTTCTAACTTAATGCTCAATTTATGTCAGTATCAATAAGGGATCTGTTCAAATCCCTGAATAATACCCTTTTTGAACTCCCTGTATATTCTGAATTTGGAATAAGTATTTCAGGTAATCAAGATTTTTAATAACAATGATATTGTCTCAAAATATGTTTTTCTTTTATTTAAACTGTGAGGTTTTATAAAGCCTAGGCATGTACTTCAGCATTCAAGACTCAGTCTGAATTCAACACAGATGATGCAATACAACTACTGAGAGCAGCAGTGTATCCTGTGCAACCCCTACCCCAGAGAACTTTGGACAGTACTGTATAAGTCACCATGGAAGATTATTTATCTCCAGTGTTTTAAATTACAGCAACTTTGTAGAGGTTACTTAGATTTTTATGTTCCCTTTTAGAAGGTGTTGTGTAATTCAGGTTGTAATTCTGATTGGACATTGGATGAGAGAGATATTTAGTTTGAAAAGTTTCCAGAGTTGTAAGTGACAAAACCCAAAGGCAGAGAACATCTACTCTCTGTTTACTTGCAATAAATTCCTTGCACTCTAATGTCCTCTGACATTAGAGGTGGTTAAAGATAAATACATACAATTTTACCTGATCTATGCATCTAGAACAAATAAGAATTAGATTTCTTTAATGATCAAATATATGAAGGACAAGATTTTTTCCTATAGAAACCTATGGACCAGATTTTCTTACTGCTCTGATTCCAATTTCAGCTTTATGCAAAGATTTAGTCAATTGTCTCCTATTGCTGGAGAATGGAGGCACCTGAACTGTGGGAACTTGGAAGAAAATATGGCAGTCATTAAAAAAAAACCAAAAAAACAAAAAAAGAAAAGAAGAAAAGGGGAAAAAAGGGAAAATAAAGACTGATTAGAAAAAATACAAGCTCGTGCCTGCTTATGGGGAGTAAAATCTCAAGAGTTTATGGCCTTTAGAAAAATCAAAGTAATTTCTGAATAAATGAAATTCCCAGAATAATCTTCTTGTACAATATAAGGTAAATATTTCTCTATGAAATGCTAGAAAATCATGGCTTTCAGACAGTATTAGTTCAGCATACACTGACATAAAAATGCCAAGTAAAATCAAAACTTTCTCCTGGACTGATATCTCAGGGCAGGTAGGAAAGGCCAGGGCATTACAGATGGAACTAGGATTGCGTTTAGAGAAAAGAATCCACTCACAGGTCACATCTGGCTTGTTCTTGTGACACACTGGTTTCATTAGTTGGATTTCCAGCTAGCCCAACTAGAAGCTCTGTCTTCATCTGTGCAGTTCTGGTTATTAAATAAAATCTTACATAATGAATGTGACCTCAATATAGGCCCAATAGTTTGCACCTAGACTACAATGAACTCAGTGAACATGTTACAACATTGTTGATGTCCCACTGTATGGTCTCAAATGAGGAGAACTTGTAATTTGGTATGATGTATTTGGTTATTAATTTTTTTTGTTCAATCTTTGAGAAGAGACACATAGAAAACTATTTACAACTTTTTTCTACCATAAAACTTTTACTTAACCTCCTGACACAGAGTGACTCAGGTCAGAAAAGTTCATGCAGCAACTGGTGTCACATTTTACCACAGCCAATGTCACTCAGCAAGGCATATCACAGCTTAATCACAGCTTGCATGGTGGACCTCTACTCTTGTTCCTCCCTGAACTTGCTGTATTAAACAGGGGAAGTCAGTAGTTTTGAACTGGAATAAATATTACACTTTGGAATATAGAAAGTGCTATCACAAAATCAGAAAATACATCACATACTTTGCCAGGGTGTGGAGTCTCTAGGGATGCTTCCTTTGGCAGTGAAAAGATAACAAGTAACAAGCAAATTATTGACCAAAGAAAGGAAAGAATTAGGTAGAATATAACATTTCCAAGAAAACATTAACAACAAAACTATGTAAGCTTCAATAGCTGTATTATCCAATTGTTGTATAATTCACTACTTGAAATAATAGTACAGTCCTACAAATAGCTATAAGTCTTAAATTGCAGATCATTATTTAGGTGAAATGTGAAAGAATTGTGACTCAGGATGGGGAAAAAGTCCTAGAATGAAAATAGCAGAAAGCTAGAATAAACTGGAGGATGGTACATGAGGAAAATAAAATACTTTCTGCACTAGGCTAAAAGCATTCCTAGACTGAAAATAAATAGGAAAGTGAAGGTGATTCATGAAATCCAAGGGTGAAAAAGGAAAAAAAAAAAGAGAAAAGGGTTAGTGTTAGGGTTAGGATTAGGGTTAGAGTATGTCTTAAATGAATAAATGGTGTGGAAAACAAAGCAGTGATTACTCGCATTTTTGGAAAAATTGAAACTTTTCATCCAGCATATTTAAAGCCTGATTAGAGAGATTTCAGGCTGTCCTTTATAGATATGGAAAGAAGATATATATTATCACTTTCATAAGGAGTTGTAATAGTTAACTTCTAGTTTAAACATTTTCTTTTTTTAATTTGGAATAAAATGGTACCTAAATGCATTTAAAACACTCTCATCTGTGAGAGAGACCTTTGCTTTACCTGAAACCAGAGAAATCCACTGGTCTCTGTTTTACATCTCCAGTTAGGCAAATCTGAGCAATTTGCAGAGGTATTAACTAGAGACAAACTGTTTGTGGTTAATAGAGAAATTAGTGTCAGGAAGACTGATAGAGTAGATTTTAGTGTGAAAGTCTGGAAAAAAAAATTCTACACAAGAATAGGATTGCAAAGTTATATTCCAAATAAAAATAAACAAACCCTATTTAGACATTCTTTTTTCTGCATGAGACATGAGACTCAAAGACATTCTCTAAGGCAAAAAAAAATACTGTAACCCAAAATGTTAAAATCTTAAAATGCTGCTCAAAAATATGAACTACATGAAATAACTGTGAGCTGTGAATTCTCCAATTCTCTGTAAATGAAAACAATATGATAATTTAATTCTATTTCTATGGTGTGGATCCATTGTGCATTGATCAGAAGCCTAGCATGTAAAAACAGGTTCTGTGAGACCACTAATCAGAAAAGGCAGGACTTGATGAAAAAAGGAGTTTCTTGTACCTTATAAAATGATTTGCCTGTGCAAGATATATGTTTTTCTTTGAATAATCAGAACAGAAAAGTGGGTTCTATCCAGGGTAGAAAAGCCTAGTTTATTGAACAATCTGTTTTGGACTCAGATATTCCCAAGGACACTGTGTGAAAAACTTTGTCCTTAAATTTGTGGTGTTGCCTAGAAGAAAAAACAAGTTTTTGTTTAGTTCAACTCAGAGAGAATTTTTCCTGGATTGATTATGTTTTCCACCTTCACATTTTTGAAAAACACATGAAGGATTTTCTATCACACTAGTCTTTTCTTATCTCTGTGATCTACAAAACAAAAATTTATTACATTACTTCTAATGTACTCTGAACATATTAAAATGTAACCTCAGGTAGCTTGTTTTTAATGAATGCTTTCCAGCTCTGGTAATTATTCTCATCAACTTTCTAGTAAGAGGGGCTTGGTTTGTTTTCAGAGATAGCAAGTCTGTCTTTACCTTCAGACCTGCCTTCAAGTACGTGAAGGAGCTCCCTTAGAATCTGGATACCTGCCTGCTGAGTGAAAGCAGTTTTACAGGTAAGATGAGGAGGTCTTAAGCTCTGTTCTCCACTTAGGAATTCATAGTGTCTGCCTGGGCAGATTGTTTCAGCAGCATGTGCTTCATCGAGGTCTCAGCTCACTGAAAAGGCTGTTGCTTCTGGTCATAAAAATAAGTAGTGTCATTTTCTCTTTGCGATGAATTCTTTCATCCAATCATATTCCTGTATGCAAATATACCATGGCTGGTTCAGATAAAAAGCACAAATAAAGCCAAGGGCTCAGTCAGGGCAAAAATCACTGTATTCCCTTTATACCTTATTTCACCTGTGTTTCAGGAACATCCTCAAACTTCTCAACTGCAATCATGAAGAAACAAGGCTCAGATGGCAATCCTGCTCCAGTTATGCCAGCGCTGCCAGAACCATTAAAAGATCTGAAAATTAATTACACCAAGGTTAGTAGCACTTTTCCTAATCTTTCTTATACATTCACTTCAGACAGTAGGATGTGCTCACTTTAACCTTATATGAACTATGGAAGACACTGTAAATCAGTGCTTAAAATGTTTATACTGGCTAAATTATGATTTTACACATATTAGCAAGTGATATTCAGTGATCCTTTTAATCTAATTTAAAGTACCTATATGTGCATGCATGATAGAATTGTTCCACATTCCACTTGGTGTGGGTGTTGTTTTTTTTCCCTGAAACAAATTTTCATCAGTGATAAGTGTACCAGAAAGTACAAATGGAACAAAGAAGGAAATGTTTGTACTATATTATTTTTCAAAACAGTGAATTAAAACAGCAAATTAAAATGTTAGCATATTAATCAGATTCAAATAATTATACCAGATAAGCTTACATGGAAAGGGATATGTGAAAACAAAACTAAAATAAATTAATTCTGATCAGATGTTTACATTAGAGAAAATGAATCTGGTTTTGAATTTGTTTTTCAGGTAAAAAAGTAGCTAAAAACTAGATATAGTCTACTGATCTAACTATGTAATATTACCATAAACGCCTTGAAACAGAAAATTCTTTCCATATAGAGTTAAAAATATGCAGATAAAAAAGAACTTCTAAATCCAGACTTGTGTTTCCAGCTTTAAAACACTCTGCTGGTTTTATACCATAATATTGTATCATTGCACACAGATATCTGCTAGAACTTTGGAAAAGTGTTGACAGAAACTTTGCCCTCTGAAACATTCAGGTTTGAATTGATCAGAAAGGACATCTTAACTCTGGAGATTCTTGGTTACTATTCTTTTCTTTTTCTTGATATCATTGCAGGGGAAATAATTTTATTTTCTAGAACCACTGCTTAATTTCTTTTCCTAAAGTAGGTATTCATCTAAATTAGTTCTTTTAAATTCCATGCTATCCTTTTTCTCTAATGGAAAAATCTTAATCATATTCCACTCCATGTCTTTCTTGAATAAATCACACAGGATCTTACTTTGTAAATATTTAACAGGAAAGATATGTAGTTCTGCCATGCAGTAGCCTGCTACTGCTCTTCCTGTCTCAAAAAAAGAATATTTTACTCTTTGATTTTTTTAGTTCTCTAAAGGAAAACAACTAATACAAAAAAAGCACCAAGTGATGTAACTGAATATGCAAAACACAAATTCCTGTAAATATTTCCATCCTTCTAAAATATTTCATTATTAAGAATCTATTCTGTTAGTACCAAAAAACAATCAAAAGACAGCCAGCATTGTTGAAAAGTCTAGTTTGTAGTGTACAATCAAGGAGAGTGTCACATAATAAATATTTATTTTGCCTTGACAATAGGTACCATTTCCTTAAAAGCTGCATATAAATTCTAACTGTGTAGAAAAGCAATGCCCTTGTTTACAAAATCTAGCACAGGTCTGTTGAGACTTGATTTTTGCAATGCTTTTCTCCTCTCTTCAAATATCACATAGGATTGTTTGAAAGCCCCAGAAGTGTATTGAGGGATAGGGAGTTGGGAAAATAGAAATGTCACCCCATACATAACACTCATCCCCCAATTTAATAAGGCCTTTTCACTCTTGTGTACCCATCCCATTCCTCTCCCGTCCCATACAAGTTGGAACATGGGATGTGGGCGACTAGTAACACTGGAAGGATCAAGATGAGGGAAGCACTAATTACTGCTGATGTATTAACCTTTCTGTCTAAATCAGCTAGAACCAGATCCTTCATAACCTCCAATTTATCTTTTTCTACCATTGCATAATACCAACAGTTATCACAAAAGGATCTGAAGAGAGATCTGCAGGAGAAGTTCCAAGGACTCTCTTTACTTAACAATCTCTCTATTTTATTTTCTGTGTTTGGGATAATTTATGGCTTTTCACAAGTTTCATTAACTAAATGATCTATAGATTGGTATTATCAATATCAATTGGTATATACATCAAATGTATTTTAAACACTGAAATTGGCTTGGATTTTGAACCATAAGGTACTCTTGAGTTGGTTTCATATATGAACCTCCTTTAAAGATATTTCCATTAATCCAATGTGTTTTGGTAGCTACCTAAAAATGTCTTAGTAAATATTTTACTTAGTCAACACTAAGGAATTAGACAATGATTACTTGACAGATGCTTTCTGTCATGATTCTTTCACATACACTAAACCCTGTAGTACTCCTTTAATCAGAGAAACTAAGATTAGTTAATTATTAGGTTGTCAAATTGCATGAGGGGAAGAAAAGGGCTGAACATTCTCTTGCTCAGCCACATGTGGAGTATCAGGAAGTGTGGAAGGGTAAGACACTCTAAATAAAGAAAAATTATAACTGAACATTTAATTGCTGCAGCCACTAGACTCAAAAACAAAGGTCAGGCATAAAAGCTCAAAAATGCAATAGGAATATCTGGGGAAAATGAGCTAGAAAGTTACTATAGAAACTTACTCTATTTAAGATCAGCTCACTTTGTGGACACAGAGTCACTAAGCGGAAAATCAAGAAAGTTACATAATATTTAATAGAAAGAGTAGGTTCTCTGATTATTAGTCCATTGCAGCAGCAAAATGTAATTCCTGCATAAATAATAGCATATTGCAAGAGAGAGAAAGAAAGTTGCATGCAATATTAGCCAAATATAAAATTCTTGTAAGGAAAAACTTGAGGGGGAGAAAAAAAAGAGATTTAACACCAGCATCTATATATACATGTTTCTTTAAAGCTTAAATTTTCATCCTTTGGTAGTACCTTAAGAAATGCCACATATTTTAATTTTATTGCTCAAAGAATACAGTGGGATTTCATAGTATAATTTTAGACTAGTAAATTATATGAACTTCCAGTATTTGAAATGAGCCTTGTCTTGGGCCACAAAACTTTAAGGCTTAGATGTATCTATAAAATTTACTACCAAGTAAATTTTTATTGTGTTATTGTACTCAAGAATCCCTGAATGGCTGTCACAATCTATCTAAGCAGGAGTGAGCAGGTACAACAGTTATTCAGCACTGTGCACCACCTCACACGAGTGATGCTGAGCTGCCTCCAGCACATGTCCAGCCTTGGCCCTGGTGTCTCCTCATTGTTCCTGGCCTGTAAAATCATGCTCTTTGTGAAATGCCCTGCTTCACAGTCCACATGAGAAAGCTTGAGACCAGTCAGATGAGCAAGGGCTGGTGATTACTTTTATCTTTTTAAAACAGGAAACTGGGCTCATTTGAAGAGTATTGTCAAGAAAAGTTTTGCAATATCCACGGGCAGATTTAAGGTGGGAAGAAGCTTTGCTTTTTTCTTATACTCTTTGGAAAAATTTGGAAAGTTTGGAAAAATTTCTGATATCTAAACAGAAAGTAGCTTAGACTTTTATTTCCATGTTTAAAAAGCTATCCTTAAAGCTAGGTTAGGCAAGGTCACTTTTTAGTTAGTTCCATTACCTTTCTTGACTACATCTCTGTAGGAATTATAATGTAAATCAAAATTAGTGAATTATATAAAAATTCCTCCCGAACAAAGAGTGAGTTTATTCAGAAAGATGCTGAATATGCGACAGCAGAAATTTTCTTTCAAATCTGTACTTCTAAGTTATTTTGCAGAGGCACTGAAGCCTGAAACCCTGTACAGACTGCATAGCAAAAAGTTATGATTCATAAGATGATGGTACCAAATGTGAAGACCCTAAAATTTCTTTCAGCAGAGCTATGGTGTTGTTTGTCAGAAGCAAAGCTGTACAGACTAAAATGCTTTCTTCCTTCATGCAGCTCAGACACAAATATGGCACTTCCCATCTAGCAGATACTTCAAAATGAATTCAAAATTCTTTCAAAGCATTCCAGAACTGAAGGAAAAGAAACCACTGAGATGGCAAAAAAAAAAAAAAAAAGTCAAAGTTCAGGTCTTCTGTCTCCATTCTCTCTATTCTCTGCTCAGGTCATCTGAGTGACAAAAACAACTGTGTAAGCAAGGACAGAAATACTGTAGGCTTGCAGGTAACCTCACCACCAAATGGATGGTATTAGATAATTTGAACTGATAATAATTTCAGAAATGCAAGATTTTATTACCCTATGACATTCAGGAATAAAGACATCAGAGGGTTTTTGACTGATGCTGCCTGTGCTTTATTTAAAATATGAAGCTCCAACAGTGTAGTTTCATCTGCTGGAAATCTGTATTTCCACTTCTACTGCAAAGAAATCTGAACAGTCATTTACTCTTTGGGTTGTTGAAACAATAATTTAAAAAATCTTCTCTCCTAAAATTCCAGTGAACAGTTACAAAACATCTGTATCAATATTCCTAAATCATTGCAAAATAAATTTGTAGCCCTGAACCTGGTGGGCCTTAGACAGTCACCACAGACAACCCAGTGCACAGCACTTGCCACAGAGGGGTAGGTCCTTTGCATTTGTGTCTGAGGAGCTGTCAGTGGAGCTCTGACTCACTGACAAAACACTCTAACCTATTGCAAGGTGATCCCAAGCATTGTTGTCCTCAGCAGGTCAAGGTTGCTGCTAGAGGCTGCTGTTAGCTGGTACTTAGGTGCTGCCTGGACTTAGAGATCCACATCCTGTTTGCAGAAAATACTCCACAGCATTTTATGAGTAGGGCTGCATGAGTACAGCTGCCTGAAATGTGTTAATGCAGCTTACATAAGAATTTCGTTTTTCCTTTCCCATCATTCTTACCCCTATTTTGCAAGCCACTATCTAGCTTATGAAAGACATATGGGTAGTTTGAATTATACAACTCTGATACAATATTGTGTGTGTGTGTGTGTATGTATATATATATATATATATATATAAAATATAATGAAGTTATATTTTAAACAGGAATGGTATTAGAAACATTAATAAGAAATATATTCTAAACTAATATTATGGGTGATATTGATTGGTGCAATAAATGTAGTATTCAAACAAGTACTTTAAATATTTCCAAAAATGGTATATTTTTCTATTATTCCTTTCACAGACAGATATGAATTTGGAATACTGTAACATCATAGCAGTGTTATGTTAATATTTACCTTTTACTTTTTCTCTTTTCTTGGCAATGGCTTTTGTCATATTAACCATTTAACTGCTGTCTCTGTCCTTTTACCACACTGGAATTTTGTGTGGGTAATCTTATAACTTGCTTCATCACCTATCAGAAATTTCTATGGACTTAGATATTTATTTCAGACAGCTTTTGTTAAATCAGGAGTTTTCTGGTTAGTCCTGATGGTTGGAGGTGGCAATGACACTATATAAGTTGCCCACATAATAACAAGCAGAAAAATACAGAACTGTATTAATACAATACAGGAATATATTAATATATTAAAAGATTATTTCCATATCCATTTATGGATAGTAATTTTATCAATATTGATGATAAAATAATATTAATAAAATATTAATAAACTATTTACCAAGTATTAACAACTACTCAACCGGTTTAATATTGTGCAGAAAATTTATTCCCTGAAATCTGTGACATATTTATGACATGTGGTTGTGGTGGAAGGATTTTTTCCTCAAGTTTCTGTGACAAAAAGCATTTATCCTGCAGTTCTGGCATCTTGATACTGTCTTGCCATGTCTTGAGTCAACCATCATCTACTTTGCCTACATCAAAGTGTTTTCTGGTTTTCTACTTCAAAGTTCCTGTTACTCTAAGCAGCAACACTAGGTTCTTTGTCCTAATGGAGAGTACTAGCTGAACTCACTGCTAGACTCCTGTGCTAACTGTGGGTCAAGGTGCCTTGACTCTAGAAAAAAATCACAATTTGAGCTCAAAATATCTGGTACAGTGAGTCAGAGCCTGGCATGTCCTTGCAGGTGAGTACAATTAAGATCTCACACACATGCCTAGAATGCAATGGCACTGGGAGCCACTGAGAAGGGAGTGCAGTGGCCCACCAGCATCAGGATGGTGGACTCAAGGCACAGGTGGCACAGCTTAGCATGGCACACCTGCTTCAGCGCTGACTTGAACCCAGAGATCACAGAGGGTCAGGCAGAGAAGGACAGGTGCTCTTAGCTTTGGACTGGATACTGTGTCATGCCCACTCCAAGTGTACAAAGCACTTATTAGCAACTTATCTTCCTCTTTTCAACGGCTGTGCATTTATCGGGTCTTTTAAATTACAATTTCCTTTCTGCTTCAAGGTTAACCTACAGTTAAAAAAGAAATTAAACCACTTTGATCATTTTACCAACAGTGCCTCAGAGATGGCAGACTCTAGAGTAGTACAGATCTGATGCACCTACAGGTAAGACCCGGGCTCTGTTTTGCATTTGTGAACAGAGATAAGTACATCAAATTTCAGCCAGAGGTCCTTTTGTATGTCCTAAGCACACAGAACCATCTGGGTGCAATTCTGTGCAATGTGCTCTAATATCACCCTACATGAGCAGGGAGATTGGACCGTATGACCCCACTGCGGTTCCTTCCAGCTTTATCCATTCCATGATTCTTTACTCATTCAATTTACTATGACAGGGATTTTTTTCAGTCTCAGCTTCAATTTCAAAAAGCCCTGCTATTGCTTTTGTTTGTTTGGTGGTATGGATTGGTTTAGTTTTTGTTGGGATTTTCTTTTTTTGGCAGGAGAGACTGAAGATAAGTCAAAGAAAAGCTAATTAAAACTGTGATCTCCAAGATATTCTTAATTCAATGCACTAGACTTACTAAATCCAAGGACTGGTTTACTTCTGTCAGGCCACGTAACAGAAAGGGCCTGCATTGTTACCAACCCTGTGAGCATCGGAAACTCAGGTAGTTTTCCATAGGTCATTTAGGGCTGAACCTCCCTTCTACTTCAGAGACAGGAAGGCCACTTTACAACAGCATATTTTTATGACATGAAACAAGATAAAAGTGCAATGAAGAGAAAGTTTTCCTCTCCAAAGGAAGTGAATTTTAAAAAACTTGTCCTGGTTAAATGTGAATGTGATTACTCATCTCTTCAGAAAAATGTAATAACAGCTGTCCAGTTTTGGGTCAGACATCTATCAATCTGGCAGCTCTCAGCTATGAAAGGTAGGTTTATTCACTAAAACATAAAACAGACAACAGGTATATATGTGTTACTAATATTGTTGCACTTTTTCTTCTCCTGCAGATATTTATAAACAATGAATGGCATGATTCAGTCAGTGGTAAAAAATTTGCAGTCTTTAACCCTGCAACTGAAGAGAAAATCTGTGAGGTTGAAGAAGGCGACAAGGTAGGGTTTTCTTTCTTGCCCTTAACTGTAACTTTAATTTCAGTGCATCTTAAAAGTAGGAAGGCAAGCAGCAATCTGTGTAATGTAAAAGCACCTCAGATGGACCTACCTCATCCTGTATACCTTCTTTCACAAAATCTTTTTTTAATAAACCATAATATTTTTTGTAAACAGACACTGAAAAACTGCTTTACCTTAGGCTCATATGAGAAAAGTTCTGAAAAAATATTTTTTACTGATTTGTTTTACTAATATTATTGTTTCTTTTTCTTGTCTGTGGTCATTGACATCTAAAAATTTAGGTGGGATTTTATTTTATTTTTCTGTTATGTTTTCTTCATTACAAATTAATATAATCTTGTTCATGACACATTTATATAAGGCTTTTCCTTATAGAAAATATAAAAAGGACAAATACCTACCATTTCCCACAAATTCTGTGATGATCACTACCATGAGTATTTTTAGCTATATGTAGTCTCAGTACTGTCCCCTACAAATATTTTGTTTTTGAAAAACATATTGGAACATAGTCCTAAAAATTACTTTCAAGCTGAAGTTAGCCTATCAAATAGTCACTAATTCCACAAAACTGACCTCCTTAAAGCATGTTGAATCAATGAAGCAGATGACTAAAAATATTGTTCAAAACTGCAAAGAAACTTTTTTTTTATTCTTATGAGATTCTGTATTGGAAAGTTTCAGATAGATGCAATCAAAGATATAATGAAAACCTAAGCCTTAATCTCTGTATTTTTGTTACATTATGTGTTTTTCTTATGAACAGAATTTGCCTAGTGCTACTATATAGTTTAAATGTAAGGAAGGTGGTAGTTGTTTTTCTTTTTTAAATAGGATAGACAATGTGCTTAACAGTATTAAAAGTACTGACCAAAGAAAGGGTTTTTTATACATTCTGAGAAAGAAAATACAATAAATTAAGGTTTTATTTCCACTTTATGAGATGACTGTAACTGGTAATAAAGCTGGTTTTTTAATTACTGGTGTGGTCCATGCACAAATATATTTAATTTTCTACAGTTCTACTTCAAAGTTAATCTTGCATCCAAAAATTAAAGTTTTTTTCACATTTCTCACAAAACTATATATTCATTTTAGTCAAGAAATATACATCTCTTGAATGTTGTGCACAAGAAGCATTTTTTAAGCTTAGCATTAAAATGTTAAACACATTTTTATTCAGTAGAACAAATGTAAAACTTGTAAGTTTGTCTATGTTATAACTTCACCAAAAATTATTGCCAATACAATAAGCACATGCTTTTTTCAGAATCTTTTAATTAACTGTACAGAAATTCACACTGAAATAAAATTCTCTTTTGAGAAATACACTCAGAATCATCTTCTCATTACATCTTTCTCACTCTGGTCTGTAATCTCATCTAATAATCTTTGTCTCTAATGCTGAGCAATAGTGACCACAAATTAGCAAGGTCATAATGATGTCACATTTAAACATTTTCTTAGAGAAACATGGCTGAGAAAGTCTGACTTTTAATTATTTCACCTGGAATGAAATAATTTTTAAAAATCAAAACACCTGAAGTTTTTCAAAGGTTTTTCTTTTCTTTAATACCACTAGAAGTAGTGCTGTGACACTGATAATTTATCATCCCTAAATTAAATTACTCATAACCTAAAACTGTTCAGTTATCATTCAAAATTTTTGTAGCTTTCTTTCCTTAGAAACTCTCCAACAATTCATTAAATAAAAGAGATAATACTATTCAAAACACAGGTTTGCTTTCTCTTCAATAATTTTGCAAACTAATGTGTAATGACAACTGTTATTAACTAAATTGCCTAGTGAATTGTTCAGATCTAGTAAATTACACAGCCATTATGAACCTAATATGCAAGAGGCTAGACTTCAGATAATGAGCCAAGAGATTTTAGGAATTTAATTTGTGCATACAATAGGGTTGACAAAGGGCTGTCCACTGCCTTGCTGTGGTATTTTAAAAAACAAGAGGAGATTACAAAGAACAGACGTATATGTGGGTGGGAACTGTTTTCTTCCAGTTTGATGGCTCTTTCAAGCTACATTCCTAATCCGAAAGGCCCCTAGTAATAATAAAGCAGCTCACCTTATAGTCAGCATATGTAAACTAAATGTACTTCTGTAAAAAATCTAAACTGTCTCAGACAGGAGTTTTTGTACTCATAGTGTAGATTTATGTAATGAAATTAAATTTCATACAGTTGAAGAACAATCTTTTTTTATTACTTTTCACTCACTGCCCTCTATTATTCTTATATTATTTTTCTCGGTTTTTATTATTTCTGCACTTCTAGTAGAAAGAACACCAGACAATGTAGCTTTAGTTTATGTCATTCATGTTCATATGATATTTTATCCCCTTCTCCTTTTCCAGTTAAGTCCAAGCCATCACCCTTGAATCCTATTGCAACAATATAGAAAATTTATGACAAGGGTCACAGAGAGTGATAAGGTGATTGACAACATACTGACAGATTCTGGAAAAAATCAATTCTTAATTTGGTATATTTTAGGTACCTGGTGTCAGTATCTGATACTGACTGGTCAGTATCACTCTATAGTAATGGCTATGTTATTCATATAGTTCCTTCCTATCTTTTCCAAAATTTCCTGGAAAAACTTTTGGAAGTTATGTGGCCTTCTGCCTCACAGGTCTGTGCTGGGCTTTTCACTAACACTCCCTACTCACAGCTTCTTAAAATTAGTTGATGTCTAACAATATCAGTAAAAGATTCAAGATCTAGTTCATGTTTTAAACAATTGACTATAGTGTTGACTTAGTTGAATTTGCTGATTTAGTCAACCTTGACAATTATTCCCCTGGAGGAGATATTAGCAAACAGCAGGACAAAAAAATGTTTGAAAGAGATCCTTCAAACATTGATTGCAAATTTTTTCTGGGAGATGTAGCATATATAGTAATTCCTTTTTATTCCTTTTTTCCTCAAAATTTTTCATTTCTGACAAAAAATCTGTATTAAATCTCCTTTCTATGTCACCAATTTTCATTGGTAAATTTTACAAGAATATTTAAATACTGAAGAATTCCAAATACTAAAAGCCTTTTTTCAATAAATTGTAATTGTTTTTCCTTAAATCCTGGAATACCCTTTGTACAGAATAGTTTCATTGTAGATTTTTCTTCCATAATGGAAACCAAATGATAAATAACAAAATATGCTAAAAAAAATCAGTGGACCAATGAATTAGCTGGTATATGCAAAGACAGTGCTTAGACTTCAAAATATGTAGGCTTAGCTTTTTAAACACGCCTGATTTTTAATTTTTAAAGTAATTTTGTACATAAATATTTCTTAAAACTTTCAAAAATAAATTTATTGGTTTGTCTTCCTTAATAATAAATTTGTGTTCATTTTATGAAACATCCTAAGGAACAGGTTTTTCTAACCTGGTCTTCATTGCCCTGTAAGATACTTTCAGATGAGGAGTAATTAAGCATTTACCTTACAGACTCAGGCATTTCTTTCCAAATGAAAGAGATTAAATTCTACCATTAATGCAAGTTCTTGATATATAGGAAGAGCTTAAAAATCTAAATTTTACAAATAGAGTTCTCTATATATATTTTTATTTTGGAAATTTGAGAACCCATCTCTTTCTCATAGAATTTTACATTCCTGAAATAGCAACAGAAGTGTTTGAAAGAAAAGAACCCTTATATTTAACATTACTCGTACTAATTTTTATTAGATTGGGGTTTTTTTCTCTTATTTCAACTTTATGTCGAACTTAGGCTAAACTTTACACATTGAACAGCAAAGAAAGGCTTATGACAGAACCAATTATTGATCACATAAGTGTTTTTGTTTTCCTCGCAGGCAGATGTAGACAAGGCAGTGACAGCAGCTAGAAAGGCTTTTGAGCTCGGGTCAACCTGGCGCACAATGGATGCTTCAGAGCGAGGACGGCTCTTGAATAAACTAGCTGACTTGGTCGAAAGAGATCGTCTGATTCTAGCTGTGAGTATGATATGTGAACAAAAGGACACAGAGAAAAGTCCCATTTTTACAGAGAGATACTAGAGAGTTTAACATGTCTACTCTTTGGAAAGCTGGGCTGTCTCACTACTTGCTCTTTTTCTCTTAGCAAACAGACCTCTCTAAGCTGGCCTGCACTCTGGTCTATTAACACCCCATATCCACAAAGTACTTGAGTATTTGATTAGCTTTAAAGTGATACTTAAGCTGCCTTAACTTACACCACAGTAATTTGAATCACTGATTCTTAAGAGCACACTAACGTTGATCCCATGGTTAATGCTTGTCTAAACCAAAGTCTGAATCAAGGCCTAAACTCAAATCAAAGCCTGAATCAAGGCCTAAACTGAAAGCCTGGCTCCATGCTTATAGATGATACAAGTCAGAACTGGGAAAATTTTAATTTCATTACTCTATATTTTCTCATCACTGGTCCTTCATTAACTCCAGCTTGCAACTAGCAGTGAATGATAAAGCTTAAGGAGAACCAAAGACAGCAATGGATTATTTTAAAAAGAGCAATAACATGAGTGCTGGGGAATGATGCCCTCTCCTTACAAACCACTGTGTACTGGCTATTTTACCAAACTTAACAGAAGACACATAACTTGTAATGTTCTCACCTACAGATTGTGCACTAAGGCAAGAAATTACATATAAAATAGAAATACATCACCAATTTGATAAAGGCTCATATCCTCTCCTCTTTGCTTTAAACTCCACTTATGATTTTATTATTAAGGTGACTTCTCTGCTATTTCAAGCACATTCTGGAATTAAAACTTAGGAGGGATAATTGTTTGTGCTGAAGATGAATCCTGGTTTTCTGTAAATAGCATGAAAATTTAGAAAAGGAGGAGTATCCAACATCGAGGATGATCACTCAGACGGATCTAGTTTGAAGTATTTAGCCATTAGCCATAAAACACACTGTAGATAAGCTCATAAAATTTAAACCTTGAGATATGTAAAATCAGCAAAGCATCTGTTGCCCATTATACAGTAGAGTTTCTCAGGAGAAACTTTGTGTGGGTGGAACTCATGTCCTTTAAAACGCTAGATTTGTGTTGAGAGAGACAAATTTTAAAGAGATCTATATTCTAAATAGAGCACTATGGACTCTTGTCCATTAAATAATTGGATGAGCTGGCATTTCTTTCTTCATTGTACAGTCTAAGGCATTACAAATGCAAAGAAGATACAATCTTTTTTCCCACAGGAAAGATGAAACATTGAATTAGGTTTTGTTTACATTTGCCATTTTCATAATATAAAAGAATTGCTTTTCTCTGGGGCCTCTCCCAAATCTCTGTTTTACTGACTTCATTTATATTTCCTACAACCTAATCAACTTAATAATTATTTCCCTTTACAGAAAATGTATATATGAGTAAAGTGCTTTCCAGATTTTGATGAAACGAGATTTTCTCCACTCAGTTTATCCTGCCTGCAAAACTAGTACTATAGAGAAACACATACTCCTACAGACTAGAGATCAAAACAGATGTCCAAAGCTCATTGCAAAGTCATTTTCCTGTGTTCATGCATTTGACCAGGATGAAAATTATTCCATTTCAGTGCTTTATTTGTTGAAAAGCTGCTTCAGAGGCTCAGCAGACCTATAGATAGCCAACTGAAAGAGTAAGTCAAAGCAAGGTACTGGAAGAGCTGCTGAGAACTGTGTTACTTAGAATTCAGTCTCTTGTGATGTTGAAGAGATGTAGAGATTTCATAAGTTTGAGGTCAGGGAAGAATTTTCTCCCATGTCCAAACTGAATGACAACGGTGCCACAAATATTGCCTGGAATGGCAAGGGCATATCTCATTTAATCAGTTCCTTGTTGCTAAGAG
Source organism: Molothrus ater (assembly GCF_012460135.2). NCBI lineage: Eukaryota > Metazoa > Chordata > Aves > Passeriformes > Icteridae > Molothrus > Molothrus ater. The sequence continues at coordinate 62,768,295 of NC_050511.2, forward strand.
CCATCAAACAATTGCTGTCTTCTCTGTTTGTTCTGTTCTCTCCCCAAGTATGGTATCTGAAATGTGTCCAGTTAACTAAAAATGTGGACTTCACAGGGGAGTTGTTGGTGAAAAACTTTTCTTGAAGGATCAGTCTGTTGATCTGACTGGAAATTATAAAGAATGCCAACCTGATTACATCTTGAAATTATAGTTTAGATCTTAAAACTATAGTTTGGGCTCTTCCTGCTGAACAGGTTTGTTCATAGAGTTGAAGGTCTTCAATCTCTCTGTTTTGGAAAGCTTGAGAAAAATATTCTTGAAGCATCAAAAATATGTTGACACCATTTAAGAACTTTTCATGATCTTTATGTCCCAATATTCAGGGGCATGGAAATTAATCCAAACCACATTCCTTAGATTTGGCTGGAAAATGACCTTATTTAGAGACTATTTTCTATATAAGTATTTATTTTTCATAAGGATTTTTTCTCACTTAAGAATTCTAGATGGCTCAGATCTTTCCTTTGCACATCAAACACTCAAGGTGTATTTAGGGTATTTTTTACAAGACTTGAGCTTGCTGATATTTTATTTACATCAGTTATTTGCACTATCTCCTTCCTAATCTCTTGATCTGTGCTTGCAAAATATTTAACATAAAGTAGAACTGTGTAACTGATTCATATGGGTGAGAAGTTTTTTGAGTAAACCTTACCACTACAAATGCATTGTGATTATGCTATCTGCATAGCTCAATACAAATAAACCATCATGAAAATTTCTCACTTTGAAATTGCTACATTCAGTTTTTCAAAATGTGTTCTTCAGAGGGGAGTAATCTAAATGTTTGTTCTAAAGCTGAAATCCTCAAAGTGAACTTCCAAAAGCTAAATTACAAAGCACAGGCAAAAGAACCATTATCAGTATTTGATATTAACTGTTTAATTGCTGTTGTCTGCAGACAATGGAAACCATTGATGGTGGGAAGCTCTTTTCCACAGCCTATCTAATGGATTTGGGTGCCTGTATCAAAACTTTACGCTACTGTGCAGGCTGGGCTGATAAAATCCATGGGCGTACTGTTCCAATGGGTGAGTAGTTCCAAGATAAGAAAGCTACAGAACTGAGGCCAACACAAGCTGTAAATAACTGACTTTTATCTAAAAGTTGTGCAACACAGAAAATATTTTCAAAAGTTTTTAAGATAAGCTATTAAAGAGTTGTCATAGTTCTCAGTTTAAACATTTAGTGTAAGTCTTCACATTTATTTCTTGTTCTATACACTACTAACAAGTATTGTTTATGAACCAAAAAAATTTAACCTGTGCATACATCTAAGAAATGTGGTAGGCTACTTTTGCATAGCAATGTATACTTTATACAAGGCTACAGTAGTGAGGCCTGGGTGTCTACATATTTAAGCAAAGATTAGCACAAAGCAGTAATATTTACTTCAGTGATTGGATAATATGCTAGGAAAAGTACTGTGAGATAGGAATAAGGAAACAGCACTTGCTAAAATTTCATTCCATTCCCTTGCCCATTAAGCAGCTCTATGAAAACATTGTCTCTCTAGCTACCTCTCTCAGCAAGGCCAAGAAAAGAATGGTAATAAAGAAGGAATTAAGGAAAAGGTAATAAAGAAGGAATTAAGGAAAACTAGAGTGATAAATACTTCCAACTTCTTTGCCTCCTGTAGACCTTCTTACTAGGTTTAATGGAACACATATTTATGTGAATCAAAGAGAATTTTATATTTAATGGATTTGATTTAAGCTAAGATCTAATATTAAAAAATGTCTGATATGTACCTAGGATTTAAAAGAAACGTTTTTGAAAGAAAAAAAAAAAAAAGGTGATAAAAGAAAAAAAGAAATGAGGAATGCTTATTGGTGTGCTGTGCATACCATATTGAGAAACAGGGTTGTCACTGCAAAAAGACAGTCAGACTGGAAAAATCAAACCTTGGAGCTATGAAGCAAGTAGACATTGAATCCAGATGTACTTTATAGCTTTTTGCATAGTTAAGATTTTGAAAATATCATTTATAAATAAAATTGTATCCAGCTAAGTTTGGTACCCTACTTTATCATCTTTGTGATTTAACTGTTTCTGATTTAACTGTTTCTCACAAATGCTTTGTCTGAATGACTAATTTATTTCTTTTTCCCCTAGATGGAAACTTTTTTACATTTACTAGACATGAGCCTATTGGAGTGTGTGGCCAAATTATTCCAGTAAGTTGGAACCATTTATGCAAATACAAATGTTCCTTGCTACAAATGGAAATGCATTTGAAATTTTGCCTATGCTAATGCATTTGTGAAACATTACTAACCAAAACTTTTCAGGTCCTGAAAGATAGAGATGATCCTGAGTTCTGTAATTCTGATTAATCAGTGTGTGATGAGTCTCTTCGGTCCAACCTTGTCCCTCTCCTCCCTGTACATGGAAAGAAAATAAATCTCAAATAGAAATTTGACTTATGAAATAATTTGAAAGATGAAATTGTGTTTTGTTGAAAGAATTAGAAACAAACATGTAGGAGAGTGTAATATTTACAGTCTATTATATTTAAGCCTATAAGCCTATAAACAATAAGCTCTTTAAGACCTAGAATATCTGTTATGCTCTGTACAGCATTCAGACAGCTGGATCTTTGTTTATGGCTAAGACTCATTTACCATGATGGTGGTACAAGTTACAACACAAAGAATGTGCCAGACAAAGCCCCTGTTTAGCACATCTGAATTCCCAGTTTTGAACTTGCTCTTTTCAACTGAAGTTTCAAAAGACCTACCTCAGTCTGATCATTCAAAACACTTGAGGAGCTCAAGTTCTATATTTATTTTTGAAGTCTATGTAGTTTTGGTGGGTGAAAATAGTTATATGCACTAGGCTCTCCTAATCCACCCACCACCTTGCACAGTCGTTATGAGCAGCCTCACCTAACATGCCTGTCAACCCAACAGATTCTGGAAGTCATCCTGTCTATAAGGTCTGCTCAGACATGTGGGTCCTGCTCATGTTCCTGACATTTTTAAGTTGATCTTGAAAATTTGCTTTAGACACCACATTGGTTTAGAGAACATTGTTTGAATATGGTTGTATCCAGTCCCTAGGAGAGCTTGGGAAACTGCTGGTTTAGATCCCCTTGTAGGTCAGACACAAGGCATTTCAAGTAAAACACTCAGTCAAGCTAAGATAAAGAGCTAGAAACACTAGATGTGGCCATTTAAAATATAATTATCTCCTGGAAATACAAGCAGCAGATAGTACAAACATTGACTTCCCTTATAAAATGTTAAGTATTTCTTAGTATATCTTCATTTTCCCTCCATCAAAATATGAACCAACAAACTACAGTTTTCTATATAAACCAAAACTGTGAGGACTATGTGTATGTTGCAAACTATTTTTGATAGCTCAAAATTTCCACTTCCTTTCACTTATGCAGTTGTATGTACAACTGCATAAGTTGTATGTACAACTTCAACAATGAATATGCAGAAACCTTGTAATCCCTCACTCTATATTATTTATGCTCCCATTATTTTTGGGGCTGCGGTGAGTCTGAAAGGAGACAAGGAGAGAAAAAAAAGAAGTGTTGCATGTATATTCCTCCTAGCTATTCTAACATAATAGGTAACTTTTAACTGCCTTTTTCCCCGTTTCAAAAAGGTATCTGTTGAGCTGAGGCTCATGGCCTCAATGTCACCCAAACCATAGTAAGTATTCTCAAAGGGACAAAGCTGTTTTCCCCAGTCATGTTGTCCCTCACACTGCAGAACATGGGATCCAAAGCATTCAGCTGCTCTTCAATCTGCCTGAACTGCTTACAACAGACAGCAGCCAGTGAAACCTCCAGGGGAGAGGGCAGGGGCAGCATTATGTGTTATTACCTTCTTTCCCTTAGAAAGCTGAATTGGTGATGGATGTGACCATTCAAGATAGCAAAACTCCCAATTGCACTACTAATCCAAAAACTGCCTGCAATACTTTGTTAAAGGAGTACACTCATTGTCTCTTGACCTTGTAACTAATACCTTGGATTCCCTGGACTTACACATACACAAAAATCCCCAGTTTGTACTACATGGCTTGCCAATTGTTTTTTTCAAAATATCTTCTTTCTGAAAGGATTTCAACAAAAAGCTCAACCACCCAGCTGAAAATTTGCACTATTATAATAGAAAAAGCTGAGGTATTTTGGTGATGTATTAGAAATAGGATAGACTTTCTCATCTGTCTTTCAGTGGAACTTCCCATTGGTTATGTTCATCTGGAAGATTGCCCCTGCCCTTTGTTGTGGAAACACGGTGGTTGTCAAACCAGCAGAGCAAACTCCACTCAGTGCGCTTTACATGGGATCCTTAATTAAAGAGGTAAGTCACCAACAACAGGGTTATTTGCCCCTCTCAGAAGTGTAAGAGTACACTGCAGCTGAAATGCCACAAAGGTAATATAAGACAGGCTCATTGCATGCCTAATCTTGCACTGTGGAACTCACCTTGCTGTAAACCAGAGAAGCCAAACCAGGGCAAAAGCATGCATATCTTTCAGCCTAGTACACACACAAAAAAATCCCACAACATCAATTTAGTAAACTCCATTCTTTAGCAAATATTTTTGTATTACAAAAGCACAGTACTTTTCAGAGTCAAAAGCAAACAAGGAGTCAAGTGCAGAGTATTTGGAGGTGGGTGGCAATGACTTTATTAGTACAGTTATCACAGAAAAGAACCTGTTTGTACAGCTTTTCTTTTTTTTTAACTGAACAAAGTTTTTATCCACCTAAGTTTATTATTAACAGGGAGCTGTAAAATCAAGCTGATGACTGCTGCCAAACCTGTGAATTCTCTTCACACAGAAACTGTGAGAAGACACTTTGTGCTCCTGAATAAGGGGTGTGCTAGTTTCTTCAGAAAGCTAGCGTCTCCAAAGCTATTATGCTCAGTCCAGCAAACACCCAAAGAGAACAGTCAAACAGTTTAGCTTTCTTCCCAATAAAATCAACAAATACAATCTAAGTTGTTCAAAGGTTGGCACAGATGTCAATAATCACCCGTGCAGTAACCTTGCAGAGTTTTAATGGAAGTGACTTGGCACATTTTATAATTCTGCTTTAAAACAGTGATTCAGCACAGCCCACTGATTGGTTGTGTGTTAATATTACACAGAAACAAATTTTTTATCAGACTGGAGCCATGTTCTGCTCTTATTGCATCACATAGTAAATACTATTAGATAATACTGGGGAGGAGGAATAGCTTTTAAAAATATGAGAGAAACCTTCTCTATCAATTTTTAACAATAAGTATCCGAAAGTGTATTTCTCTGAAAAAAGTAACTTTACAGGAAAAATAACTCAATTCTGTTCTGATCTAATGAAATATCTATTGTGATATTCTGATTTCTTGAAAGTCAAGCTCAGAAGTGGGAAATGTGACAAATATCCAGAATAAAAAAAGTACATTGGATGCCAAATCCCTGACAGTGGTCACTTCAATAGCTGCTTTGGACTTATGAAAATATCTGAACGTCTAATTTAACTTTCTAGTTCCCAAAATCCCACTTAAAAAAAAATATATATATAGTCTCTTCTGGTAACCTTCACTATCTTGCTTAATGACACTCCCAAGTCTCCCTTACTAATATATAGAGAAGAGCTCCTAAAACAAACATGAAAATTAAATGCTCAAAGGGAGATTTCTCTACACAACTTAAGTAAGAAAGACAATGCTCAGCAAATGGAAAGAACCTCATTGTCTCAATTTCAGGGTAAATATTTATCTGGAAAATTAAATGAGCATAACAAGCATTGACAGACTGTATCTGAGCATGAAACTGTAAGGAATAAAAGTTGCTTGAACAAAAGTAACAACCTGGTATCCAAAATGCAGGACATGAGTTTTAGGAGCTCCAACTCACCACCTGAATTTCACCATTTTCCAAAAAAAATGGAGTTTTAGCATGTAATTCCAAAATCCTGTTTAGTGTTATAAAGAGACTTATTGAAGTGATAATGCAGGATATGAATCTATTTGATATTTTAATTCCGTGTTCCTCAAGTGTCATTGAGATTGTGCAGCTGCTTCATAAACCAACAAAATTCCATCTACTCTTCTCACATCCTTGAAGTTTGCCTGACAAACTACTGGAAGAAAATAGCTTATTTTGCTGTGAATGGAACATATCTAATACAGGATTTATGGGAAATAATACATTTGTTTTGAACCATAGGAAAAGCTTATTTGCATAAAAAATGTGCAAGATATTGAAACTATGCCTATCTCAGCCTGCTTGTTCATGCTTGTTAGTTAATCTGCCTCTTTTTTTGCTGTAAACTCTCGTTACCTGCTATACTTTCAACCTACATCCAGAGTTCCATCATTTTTCTTAACTTCAGTAGCAGATCATTAATTAAATTCCATCTAGCATGGACATAAATGTGCAGAAGTCAGCAAGCACATCTGTTGATTCAAATAGTTCTAATGAAGCAGACATGAAAGTAAGCAATATTTCTTTATACATCTGAGTGAGAAAATTTTTAAAAATATTTCTTAAAAAATGGCACTGACAAAGAATGAAAGTAATATATTCTTTGGGGGAAAAAAAGAAAAAAAAGAGTTCAGTAACCTAAAAGACAGGTGAAAGAAAGAGGGTGTAAATCATGTGAGAATGAAACCTCGTGGGGCTCTAAGGCTGAGAATAAATATATGGCTAAGAAAAGATGGCTGGAGAACTGAAAAGGGAGTACCATGCAACACATGTTCTTATAGTTATAATTCTCCCCCAGATTTACAGGATTTTTTTCCAATTCAGGCAGGATTTCCACCTGGAGTAGTGAATATTGTGCCAGGCTTTGGACCCACCGCTGGAGCAGCAATTTCTCACCATATGGATATAGACAAAGTAGCTTTCACAGGCTCTACAGAGGTACTATAATCAATGCAAGAAAATATAAGCAGGAAATGTGCCCCTCTGATTCCCAGCAATGATTTAATGTCTAATTTATTCTGTGTAATTATTTTAACTCTCTTCTTTCTTAAGGCTGCTGGTTTGTTAAACAAAGTCTGTTTAATGATTTGTTGGTTATTATTAACTTTAAACATATTTAAACAATGTTTGTATTGCTGGAAAGACCTTTAAACAAAGGCAGTCTGTGAGATACAGTAGATCCTAGTATACCAAGGGTATTTTAAGTCTTTACTCCTTCAAACCAAAACTTTTTCATAACATTCCTTTTTAAAGATATTCTGTTATCTTTGAGTTTAATAACAGCAGGATGACAGGAAGGTACCTAGGAAAGCTCATTCTTCAGTCTGCACACGTTTAGGTGAGGTGACAGATTTTTTGTATTTCATTGATACTTAGTACCATCTGGGTGGTCTGGGTGTTTGAATATGTATCTGTTTAAAAGGAAGGTCGCTGTTAATTTTCCCTAAGCTTCACTCTGTGAAGTGCTATAATTGAATATTTCTCATTGCAGGCTATATATAGGATTAAGGTTTAGCTATTTCTTTGATACAGTTCATTATATTGTCTGTCTAAATGCATGCTAATGGAAAAGCTGCCATCTGGCCTCTTAAATTCTTGGATATAGACTCCAAAGATAAATATCATTGCTTCATGTCAGGGATCAGTACACACTGAGTGCAAGAGCTATGCTTACTCTCAGAAACCTTCATCTCTACAGTAATGGGAAATGAGAACAACTCAAAACCCTGACATCTGAGAAATATCCCGTAGATGTTACCAATAGACAGTGACAACTACAATTCCCAGTGGCCAGTGATCCTCCAAAGGCAGATGGACCCATGTATTCTAGAGTTTGGTGACTGTTCTCTTCTAGCTGTGCAATTTAGCAATGAGAAATGATGGCAGGAAGGCTGACAGAAGGAGAAAGTTTGCCTGATGGTTGTTACACGCAGGCAGCTAGAGTTCAAAGCCACAAGAGCTACAAGCAGAT